>NC_092589.1:42749500-43370000 GCF_047663525.1 Anas platyrhynchos
GTTTTATAAAGTTATACAACTAATAGCAAAGAATCATTATTTTAATGTGAATGCAGACTACCATACAAAACACTTCTTGGCCTTCCACTCTGTTTTTGCTTTTATGAAAGTGCTCTACTACAGTGCAATATCAAGAAAGCTCGCTCTGGAGTAAGTGCAAACTTAAATTCAAATAGCATTAGCTGTAGATTTGTTTCAATTATTTCAAAGGGATCAAAAACAAGCCTTCACAAGGCCAGATACTACATTAATGTGCACAGCAAAGAGCCTCTAGTGAAAAAAATGGGAGGATGGGAAAGAAGGCAGCAAAGATAGAACACGAAAGAATAAGAATAGATTTAAATAGAAAAGGACAGAGAAAAGCTCTTTTTTTTTCGGATAGCATAAATTGTTGATGGGAAGCCAGGGAGAAGGATCTGGATGGACACAATGTGGGTGTCATCACATAAAAAATAGAATTAAAATAATCTCTAGTGTTTCCTTACAGGAAACCCACAGCATGGTGCAAATAAAGTAAAACAATGCTCTAGCGGTCAGAACAGTGACAAATGGTGACCCTGAGGGCTTCTCCTGTGGCTCCTGTTTTGGGACTGGGAACTATGATAACTACTGCGGAAGGAAGGAAGGAAGGAAGGAAGGAAGGAAGGAAGGAAGGAAGGAAGGAAGGAAGGAAGGAAGGAAGGAAGGAAGGAAGGAAGGAAGGAAGGAAGGAAGGAAGGAAGGAAGGAAGGAAGGAAGGAAGGAAGGAAGGAAGGAAGGAAGGAAGGAAGGAGGGAAGGAAGGAGGGAAGGAAGGAGGGAAGGAAGGAGGGAAGGAAGGAAGGAAGGAAGGAAGGAAGGAAGGAAGGAAGGAAGGAAGGAAGGAAGGAAGGAAGGAAGGAAGGAAGGAAGGAAGGAAGGAAGGAAGGAAGGAAGGAAGGAAGGAAGGAAGGAAGGAAGGAAGGAAGGAAGGAAGGAAGGAAGGAGGGAAGGAAGGAAGGAGGGAAGGAAGGAAGGAAGGAAGGAAGGAAGGAAGGAAGGAAGGAAGGAAGGAAGGAAGGAAGGAAGGAAGGAAGGAAGGAAGGAAGGAAGGAAGGAAGGAAGGAAGGAAGGAAGGAAGGAAGGAAGGAAGGAAGGAAGGAAGGAAGAAAGAGACAGTAAAATGCATTTATCCAGAAATCAATAAACCAATAGAGGCAGCTGTATGTAGAAAACCACCCTAAGACAGAGCTTTAAATCACCTGCCACTCTGAGGCCAGGATAGATGAAGTGGTGGCTGATCCCATGTGCCAGAGCTGCCCTGTCCTGCATCATCAGACAGGAGACTGTGCATTTTCTGGTGGAGACAACATCAAAAGAGCAGGCCACATATGTAACTGTTATCATGGAAAGTGTATATTCCCATTGGCTCCACAGTCAGACACTCTGAAGCCATGGAAAATGCCAGAAAAGATAAGCCATACACCTCTTTGTTCGTTCCACTTGTTCAAATTGTTGTCTGCTCTGCTTTGCAGAGTCTTTATCAGAGTCATTTGTACAAAAGGCATCAGTCTGCTTCTGATAAGTATTGCTGATATCATTACTGCTGAAGGATTTCTAAGGGCATTTATTTATGAACAATGAACAATGAGCAATCAGCAGCAGGTAATTAGTGATTTATCTCCTTATCTATTAAGATATTTAGTTAAATTTGGAAGTCCTGCTACATGTTTGTTTTTGAATTAGAATTCCATCTGGTCATAAAAATACTAGCAGAGCTTGGCAAGCTAGAAAAACTCAGTTTCATCTGCTCGTGCTGAACTCTGTCAGGCACCACTTGCACTGTAGGGCCAGGTAGCAGCAGGAATCAAGGAATCATCAATCATTTTAACAATGCTAAATTTTCATAGACCCAAACGCTGAATCAGTGTAATTTCACTGCCTCCCTAATAGCAGAAATACTATTTCTGCCTTGAATACTGGAAGAGCAAATAGAAAGAATTTCCTTGGCCTCAGAGGAGAGGGGAGAAGGGGAAGTAGACCAGATCCCATGTTTTTTGGAGAAGAATTAAAGAGAAGACATCTTTGCCAGTCTCTCAGTGATGGATAACTATGATATTATCTCAAATACACCAGTCACAGACACGCTGTGAGATTCATAAAAGTCAGATTATCTGCTATCCATCTGAATAGTTTTAAAAACTGTATCTGCAACATCATCAAAGAAAAATATTTTTTGTTTGTTCTCTGCTTGTTGGTATGATTTTGGAGAAAATAAAATTGCAATAGAAATTCCCACTGAGCCAAATCTAATTTTTAAGATGCTGTGCCATTTGGTTTCGTTAAGTTGCACTAAAAACATCTGGCAGAAAAGGTTACTTCTTGATCTTTATTTAAAAATAAAAATAAAAATTCTCATCATCCCACTTCATTAATCTTCAGAGACATTAAGATTTGTTCATTTAATGTTATTCAAAAGTACAAGTTGAAGAATGATCAGTGGGGGATTGTTTTGTTGGTAGTTACACAGAGTCAATAATAGTTCTGCAGCTAAAGTTCTTATAATAAACCTGTTTTTTAGCTCTTCTTAATTATCCAAGGGTAACACAGTTCACTAAGCATGTCACTTGGCACAACTCCATGCAAAGCAGAATTTTCCTGAAAAGTTTGTTTATAAAATAAACAAGAAAAATAAGGGGGAGGGGCGGTGGGGCTGAAAGTGAAAGACACAAAGACACAGAGTGGGTTGGCACAATTGCCCATTTTAAGTCAAGCCCTAATCTTAACAGCCAAGGTTAGATGAAGCCATTGAGTTTAGAGCCACAGGACTCTGTCTAGCTCAATGAGAAAATATCATGCTTTCTCACAAAACATGAATCTTAGTAAGGTGCAATAAGGGACAAATGCAACTTGGACCTGTGGCATTTTGCAGAGGCTTTGAGGTTGGCCAAGATGTTCTGCCTTGCAGCCAGACCAAACAAACTCCAGGTGATATATAAATGCCCAAGACATCCTGAATGCACTGTGAGTAATTTTGTAGAATTGACTGATTTTTGGATCCAATTCTTTAAATACAATGAACATGAACCTGCTAGCAACATGATAGCCATTTTTTTTTTGTTGTTTGTGTGTTTTTCGTTTTGTTTTGTTTTTTAAAAGTTTTACTTCTCTTTTATTTGGCACTGCTATGCTTAACTATTACAGAACTCTCACTGCATGAACAGGTGTAAGAGCAAATAAAACCTTTAAACTTTGCCTTTGTTATCAAGAGACCATCTAGTACCACCTGCACTCAGAGATGTTTAATTAAAAATACACGCGTTAATATTTAACAGAGCACTCCAATATTATCCACAGAACTGCATGGGACAAGAGACATTTAAAAGCATTCTCACTCCGAAAGATTTTTTTTTCCTGATCTTAAATTTTTCTTTGACTGGAATTACATGGTAGAGTTGAAGTTGATACATGTCACGTGTTTGCCTCAATAGCAAAAAGTATTTACAAATGACAACAAAATCAGAGCTGTTGTAAGAATGTTTTTGAATTTCATCTTTAATTTCACATGAGAGATTTTCAGATTTAAACAACTTCAACCATTCTGCCCAGATGGATTTTGAATCTGAAATTTTATTGTTGTACAATTAAAAATATTTAATGATATTATTGTGCTTACTGTTTATTAATTTTACTAATAAGTTTTAAGTGAGTCCTATTGATTTTTCCAGGCAAATGAATTTAAATTAAAGAGCTTCTATGCAGAATCAAGAACATTACTCCAAAAAGGATGTGCATTTGACTTCAGCTTTTTTTTTTTTTTTTTTAAATCTAAGCAGTTTGAAATAATATAGAGTTAGCAAAGAAACTACAGCTATTTCTAATTATTACTGTGTCTGACAGGATGCATATGTTTATGAAATAATCTATGCATAACACAAAAAAAAAAAAAAAAAGCTTTTTTTACTGTTTTTGAAATAGTGTTTACATCAAAGTAAAACATATGTGTGATAAAAGAACAAAGCAGAAATCCCTAGTTGCTAGTCTTATTGCAGAACTATATATAGGATATTTACAACATTTCTTGGTGTGGTTGAACTCTGTGTGTCAGGATGATTAATTAACAGACATGAAAAGTTAAACCATGAAGGGCTGGGGAAGATATAACATCTCCTAAACTATTGGGATAGGTAGAGAGGAACATCAGGCTTTGTCAGTGCCTTGCTGCAAAATTTTATTATTCCTCAAAAGGCACCTGGGCCCAAAACATCAAGTGGAAGCAATTTTACAAATCAAAGGAGATAACCATGTGAAAAAATTATGAGTAACTAGTTTACTCCAAGGACCTGTAATAGGATCTGGAGCTTTCATCCCAGCCCAATTAACAGTGACCAAGACTAAGTCTCATCAGGAATAAATCGGACAGATGTTCCCGTCACAAAATCACCACTACAGCTGACACCAATTGACTTGCTTATTGGTCATGTCAACAAAGACCCAATGATTACATGAGTATGAATTATTGTCCTTCCAGAAAGGCTTTAGGATGGCTAAAAAATGATGCATGTAGTGTGTCTAGACTGTGTCTAAACTGGGAACAGACATCGTTTAGACTCCTGTTCGAAGAATTGCAATTGGCCTGATTCTATTATTGGACACAGATATTGTAAATCATGATTTCTGATTTATAGCAGCTTCGATGATATTAATGGAAACTGTTCAAGATAAAATTCATGGAAGGAAGAACCAGGTTATGACACTAGGCAGAGGGGACTCTTCACCCTTTTTCTCACCCAGAAAGTTGCATGCACAGTGTCACCTGAGGGAGGACAGGCTGTACTGCTGTGCGTCTCTTGCAGTAAGAGCTCAGTTGGTAAATCTGATAAGTGATGAAAGAAGTATCTGATGAAAATAATTGGTGAGCAAATGGGAAATATTTTGTTAATGAGCTTTTCATTTCCTCAGTGGGGGAAGACACAAAACAAGTATTGCCCCTCTTACTCTATGATGACCTTTTTTAGCTATTTGCATATTAAAAAGCATATTGTGAATTATCCTAATTTTCCTTCACTTTTTCTTTCTTGTTTTCCATACCTTCCATTAGTTCTATAATTAGAATAATATTTAGTTAGCTAAAATTACATGGTTTAAGTGTGACTACTGTGTCTGGAGATAATGTGAGCAAATGTTGGCATAAAATTTATAGATACAGAAACATAAATAATTCTTTAATGAGTTCTTTCAATCTTAATGTAATCAGTGGGAAACTAAACCAGTTGGTCCCCCCAACCATTGAAATATAAACTCACAGCAGGATTGGTTGATAGCTGAAAAACTTCATTTTGGATAAGAGCCATTTTTAAGAAAAGAGCTGTTTACGTAGCCAGGAAAGTTTGGCTGTAGTGAGTAGACATCAGAATTGTTTATTATTGGAACCCAGAAGCACATTAATTATGTGATTTGAGTGACTGGGTAGCATCAACCCCTCTGGTTTTGCATGTCAGAGTGCCCTCATCTTGTACGGTGTAAACTGACCCGTAAAGTGCACGTTTGTGCACTAAAGGTTAAAGGAGGACTCTCCTCAATCTCCACCCAGGGTCTGCCAGGGTGGCTACACTTCAAATTTATGTTTTAGGGAGATCAGAGCGCTTTGATATACTGCACAGGGCAGCAGCATAGCTTCAATTTCACTTACATGTTGTGATTTCCTATGAAAGATCATCTGTCATGGGGAGTTCTTGTAACACATTTGCAAATAAGGTCAAACAATTTGTTCAGAGGTGAACACGGTAAGTATAAACACATTGTAAATATTTGAGTATGAGTTTAATGGTGTTTGAGAGGCTTGCACAAAAAACCCCACAAATAAAATTGCTATATTTAAAAACAAATTAGAAACTTGCACATTATTTTAGCCTTTGGTGGGCATTCATCATCATTACGGACATTTTTGTTTATTTTGGTTTGTGTTGGGAAAAGAGAACATTTAAAAAGACCCAGCAGCATGCTGCGAGCTGGGGCCTGCTGGGCGTGGGCCTGGCGCTCCAGTCAGCCCCACCATTAGCAGCATCCCCAGCAGACCTGCCTGAGGAGCCGCCTAGGGACTGGCAGTGGCTTCCAAAACACTGATACAAAAGTCCATTAGAGTTACCAGGGAAATATTTTTGGAGAGTTACTATGGTTAGGGGAGCAGGTCTAGTTTGTGATGTTTTGGGGTAGGAACAGCTCAGTGACAAACAATGAAGTGAAGGGCCGACTTTGCTGGCAGCACAGGGCCTGCTCTGCTGTGAATGGTGGTTTTGTATGAAAAATGTCAAGTGATAGTCTGTACTACTTTTCATGAAGGCACTTCATATTTTGGGGAAAATAAGATGAAACCAACTCCCAAAATACCTTATTATTGCTATTTTTAGGACTGGAGAACCACCTGATTTACCTCAGACATTGATCAAAACACTACCAGAGATTTCTTGTGAATCTAGCTCTGATGTGCCATGTCCAGTCTGTCCGTAGCAAAGTCTCCTTACAGAAACACTTATAGCCATATTCCAGCACACTCACAACAGGGAAATTTTCTTGCTCAAGGTCTTTTACGTCACCGCTACATTTTGATATGGCTTTTGGAGTGAAGAATGTAGTAGAAGATATTTGCCAGAGTCTCTCCCCCAAGTTTAGAACCCTGAATAGTTTCCAAGCAAATCTGCATTTGAAGAGTATTAAACCCATTGATTTCTGAATCCAAAAAGGTTTAAAAAAATGGCCTTAGAAGTAAGACTGAGTGTCATGATTTTCAAGTCTGCAATGTCCATTTTCTGGTTGTTTATACAGAACCCAAACCTGCAAATACTTCTGCACATAACATGAGGAACACCATACCTGAATATAGACATTTGTAAGCTTACATCTTCAGCTACCAAGCTGTTTGAAACAGAGAACTATGTTTATGTGGAACAGTATCTAAAACATCTAGCCCATTTGGGTGGCTGCAGAGTTGGGTGTTGGACATGTCTTCAATGTGTGAAATAACACTTTCAGACTACACACATTTTTCTTCCAGACTTCAGCCTTCAAACACACAAAACTCAGCAAGTACTACACAAAACCTTAAAATGGGGCAGTGGGTAATACCTGCTGCTTCAATTTCTCTTTTAATCTTTGCTGAGCTGCTACTCTTTAAATTGATCCTATAGCTAATTTCCCACCCCAGCATTACCAGTTTCTGTGCTTTGTTATTTTTACTTTATTTTGTATAGTTTAGTATAGCTATTATTTTATTGTTTCTTCTCATTTGAATGCTGGAAAACCCATGTCACAGTGTTGCAATATTAATTCTGTGCACCAGCTCTGGTGATGTTATGGCCATGTCACAGCCTGTACCATGTCATGGTCCTAAAGGCAGCTAGAAAGTACAGACAGCTGTAGATAACATGAGCTCCTTGCAGCATCCACTGTATCTTTACCCTGTCCTGGTTCTGCAGTCAACTGAAATGTGCCTGCAGCCATAGACAAACAGAGCTCCAAACCACCCACCAGCTCTGTACTATGAGATTGTTCATGCATGTAAATTGTAGTATATGAAAAATATAAAAACCAGTAGATTAAAATATAAATGTATAGGTAGGACTTCTAGCATCAAAGTGACTTCTCTGTCCAGTAAAATACTAAAAATGGTATGGGTAAAGAATGCCAGATCATTAATCTTACTCTTGATCATCTTGAGCCAATTTCACTCCAGGGTTTCATTTGGTCTTTCCTGAAGCCTTACTATAAATCACATGATGTACAGCACACAAGGAATACTTATTTTGATAAGGTTAAGTCTATGTATTCCACTGCTGTGTTGCCATTTAAAAAAATAAAAATAAAAATCTAATATGGCTTTATAAGTTGCCATGCTCAAATACACTTCGTACCTGTTACTGTATAAAAAAGGGGATTCTATGTGCCAAAATAGCAAGGAGTGTCGGCAGCTGCTTTGACACCTCTACATTAGCATGTTTGCATGTGCGTAACCCATTTCCTTCATGGCTACACCTGGACGAGGGAGCACCGCACAGCCTTTCATGGTTCCTTGGGGAAAGGTGAGCTATTTCATAGGGACTGACCTTCCTGTCAACCTGTGAGACACCATAAACCAAACTGATGGAGGACTGGATTTAACTGTTTCTTCTCAGCCAAGATCACACCATTCTAGAGATTGCTTTGTCCCAGCACAGAAGTGTGATCTGCTGCAGTAATTCTGCCATGAATGAGAGCCTTTCTTTTGAGTCATACACTTTTGTTTCCAGTCTACGGTGTCTTGGCTTACTACTGTGCTGAGGATTATCCCTGCAAAAAGCCAGAGCCTGGAAAACTGACCATTTTCAGCAGCAATGAAACTAGTTTTTTGAAAAGTATTTCCCTCTCTACATATAAAAGTGGTCTCACTACAGTGAGACTAGGTAAAAAATTGTAATAATAAAAATAATATAATAACATATTTTTATACTGTAATGTAATAGGAAAATGTAGTACCAATAATACTATCATGAATATTAGCATTATTAGTAGTAACATAATATTCTTCTAGTTAAAGCTTAATTTTTCTGGATGTCAGTCAAACATAATGAATTAGACTGTCTTGTTTTTCAAGCAGAAAAAGTCTTGATCTTACAGGAAACTTCATGCAGACAGATCCCAAATGACTGCAGAGAGGGTCTCAGTCAGCCTGGGGAAATGACCCAGCAACACAGCTGTATCGGGACTGGTCTCCAAGAACAGGCCATAGGAGACTGAAAAGGGAGAAAAGCTAGTACTTATTGCATATGCACTAGGAGACCTTTGTATCAATAGTCTGGATTCAGTTTTCTCCTCTTCTGCCATCAAAATCCTACCGAAACAACTGCAGGCAGCAACAGAGTCATACAGATACAATTTATGACAGAATTTGGCACAGAGGGTTTATTGCTCCATTCTGATGGGTTGAGGTCTCTCGAAAGTCTGATCAACTAATTCATAAATGCTTTGTGGAGTTGTATAGTTCTGTATTAAGGGAAGTGAGCTAATATCTTACTATTACTTCATAATATCTAATACAAAGTTAATGAAAAAAAGCCTTGGCACTGCAAAAGCTGTGAAACTATATACACTTAAAATAAAATACTGTAACACAAAGTGGCTCTGAACTCTTTCATATTTTTTAAAAATTCCTCTAGGCCTGGAGGGTCTGTGAAATTTTTATCATACTGGAGCACTCAAAAATATAGGATGTCACACACCAGAGGGTAGGCTGAAATTGTCCTTTGCTCATCCTTTTAATATCCTATTTTTGAGTCTCCTGTAGTCATTCTTTTTTCTTCAGGTCCCCTAAAGGAAGACTGTACAAAGCATGAAGAGCTCTGCCTCTGACTACACTGAATTTTATGCTTCAGCCTTTTTTCATCAGCACCGGACACTTCAGTTTCTACATTAAAGCTTAAAATGTTGTGCCCTGGCTTACAGATACAGCCCTCCCTCCTCCCCAGTTGCTTTCTAGTAGTATTGTGATGTGGACATCAGGCTTCAGATTCTGTTACTACTTCTTTAATTCATTGGCTACAGAAGTCCTCAAAAAGTCCTGTCTTGCAAGAGCATGAAGTTTATAGACATACAAGAGTGATAGCGGCAACAGGGCTGGAGTGCATCAGCAAAGCAAGCAGGGTTCGTGTCTGTGAAGAATTTATTTTATTTGCTTTCCCAGCTTTGTTTCAAGGATACATATACCTGAAGGGGTGGCCCGGAATAGATGAGTCAATAGGACATGAATTTTAAAAAATCAAAAGAAAGGACATCTTTCTGGAAAAGTGAAATGGAAATAGGAAAGAGAAGACCAACAAAGCAGAGAGCATGTATCTACCCAAATGACATGAGGAAAACCTGAGGTTGGAAAGACTTTGGAAGAAGGAAGGAGAACAGCCATGCTTTAGCAGGGACAGGACAGGCAAACTGAATGTCCATTACTGCCTCAACTGTTTCCCGTGAAATGAGAGCCAACTTAAACAAGCTGGCCTGAAAAATGACAGCAGTTCAACAGCTGAGTTACGAACTGGTCTTCCTTGCTTCAGGACAACAATTCATGAGACAAAAGTGAAGTGCTTGGTGTATCTTCAGCCATCCAAATTTAATATGATGTTGTAAGCCTGTCCAAAACCTATTCTAAAGGCTGCTCTGAGGGAGGATAAAAAAGATTCTGCCATTTTCACAATGAAAATGAACTTAGCAGAATTAGCTGTTTCATGTGAAAGGAAACCCTGCTTGCCAGAAACAGATTATTTAAAGCCTTTGATTGACCTGAGAGACTTCCTAAACTTTCTTCCCCCTGCCTCCCACTCTCTGCACTATAAGGGTCTATTTTATTTTCCGATGTATCATGGCAATAAATTTAAAACTCCTGGATCTCTCAGCTCACTCTTCCTAGTTGGCGCCTCATTTGAGTAATAGGTCACGAAGTTGACATTCTTGCAGTGATGTATTGCTTGCTAGAGTGGCACTGACCAGGAAAGGCGGGTCAAATATTTTTTTTTTTTAATATAATCTTCTACAGCTAGAGATGAAATTGCTATAAAGAATGGCAAAAGAGCATATCCATGTGATACTCTCACTGGTGAGAGTATCCATAGGGGGAGAGAGAGACAACACCAAGAGCTACAGAGAGCTATATCTCAGGAAACATGGCTTATTTTGGGGACAAGCCAAAGGTAAAATAACAAGTGAAAATAAAATGACAGGAAGATTCTAAGGATATTTTCAGTACCTGATTACCTTCTGTTTAAAGGTTTGGCTCTAACTTCTTTTTACTTGGCTTCATCCAAAATACCCTTCATAGCAGAGAAAAACTGTTACTTCTGGGAAGTCAAAGCTGAGTTCATTAGACTTGGTTTTCTTTTTGTAATTTTGATTAATAGTGTTTCTTAAAGTATGTGCTGTTTCTGTTGGGCCATTATTCCTGATGGCGTGGTCCTGAAGTTTCTTAGATTGTTGCAATTTATTACTTTTTTTTTTTTAAAGTTTAGTGTGTCTTCTTAATTTCAGAAGAAGCTGGAGTCCACACACGCGCACATACACTCACACACACACACACACAAATAACAATAGTAATAATAAATATATATATATTTTTTTTTTTAATGTGCAAGCTACTACCACTCTTCCCAGGTTTATCAGGCTATGTTAACCATTTAAACAGCCAAATTCAGCATGATATATTTTTATTAGTTTCTACTCCTCTTGATGGTATAAAGTTTGTCTGATGCAATTCTATTTGTTATACAATTAGAGTAGACATGCCCTGAAGCTAAAGAACAGAAAGTATTCTCTTTCAAAGTTCTGAATCCCTTTTCCTGTTATTACTTTGCTGTTTTATTATTCCTCAGGCTACATACAAGTTATGTTCTTGCTTTTTACCTCCTCTGACTTTCCAGACTTTTTGCCTGTCTTTCACTGAAAGAAGAAGTTTTGCAAAACTGTCATCAGGAAACTTATACAGCAAAGCTTGTATTGAATGAGCAGGGACACATGTTCTTGTACTTGGTAAGAAAACTTGCTATAGTTTCAGCAATCTGATTCCAGAAAGGAGATTAATAGATCTGACAACTGTCATAGATGAAGGACCATATTTCTGCTTGATCTATAATAGTACTTTTTGTTGTTGTTTCAGGCCCACATATTGTTTATGCTGATCCATCTCTTCATGCAGAAAACCAAAAGTCTATATTTCATCCTGGCTGAAGTCACCCCATATAGCATTATAAAGTTGGAGGAAGAAATTCTGACACCATTATTCATTCATCACTGACACTGGAAAATTATGAGATATCATGAGAATGTCTGAAGAAAGAAAAATGTTTATATTTGACTTCTTGTTTCTTGACCCTCTGAGGTTATTTGCTTCATATTTTCAACTTTTATCCACATCCTGGAAGGCTAACAAGTCACTCTATTTAATGGAAGCTTAAATTCTCATGAACTTCCCTTATTCCAGCAACTAAGGCACAGAAAAAAACAAATCGCTAGTCTTGGTGATAAAACTGAAAAACTTGGCAGCAGCTTTCCCTCCTACTGATTAGCTCTTTATTCCATGAGTAATCTGATATAAATAAATGGAGTAAATCCATTTACCAGTAGATATTATTCACTGTGAGTAAAACCAGCGGAAATACGTCCTGTTTAAAACAGAATTCACTGGAGCAAGCTCCCAAAATGATAGTCTTTGTTAGTCTTATCCAGATACACAATGTATAAAATGTATGCACATACATACACACACACATATCTGTACAAACACATGCACCTAAACTCATAAATATGGCACCAGGTTCTGAAATAAGTAGCAGTACTTGGGTTACAGTTCCAGTATTAGCATACCTTGCTGTGTAAAACACCAAGTAGTTATTTCTGTTAATCTTAAATCAAGGGAACTTCATCTGTATGAAAAGAGAAGAATTTGTTTATGGCTTGTCTCTTAAATGCAATGTAGCCACAGAAAGAATGCTGCTGTGTGATCACAAGGTGGTACACAACATGAGTTGATGTGCATAAACCAGGTTGGCTAGAGGAAGCATTTCTTGCATCTGATATTATAATTACAAAACCCTGTTGTTTGGGCTGCTTAGTTTTCTTGGTTGTATAGATTCTTGGTTGTATAATAAATGCACGTAGCAGCCTCTTCTTTAGACAGACGGCTTCAAATGCCCTCTCTCTTCTGCTTGAACACTGATTCTAACACTACTTGTAAGAACTTGATTTTGTTTGAAATTTCAGCTGCATCTGTCAAATTTATTTGAAAATCAGCTCGTGTTGTAAAAAAAAAAAATATTGTGAAAACACACAGTATGACTGCAGAAAGAGAGAAAACAAAACAAACAAACAAAAAAAGTCAGCTAATAGCAGTAATTCTGCCTTATTTCTGTATTCTATCACAAATCCCCATGAGAAATACTAGCTGGCATTTGTAAATGGCAGCTGCTGCCTGTGAGCTAGCACAATCAATCTTAATGCTACTGCAACTACACACATAAAGAATAATCAGTGTCTGTGAGTCAACAGGCTGAAGCATATACCATTTATTAGTTTCCTCTTAAAAGTATCTGAATAACAACTGACCAAGGCAGAAAAGAAGGCAGTAGCTTCTTATTTTCATGTCATGTCTAATATGATTACAGAGGTTTAATATGGGGTACTTGAAAAGTCTCACCTTACACATTCATCTCACTTTATTGGTTTGATATAATTGAGACAAATTAAACCAACTTAATAGGCTATATTCCATTAATGTCTTAGTCATTTGGAACTTTGATATCAGCTGTACTCTAGAAAAACAATGACTTCTAAACTGATATTTGGTCCCATACATATTTGGTCCAATGCATACATCTTATTTATTGGTAAAGAATAGAGAATGAATTCCCCTGTTCATTTATACTACTGATCATAGGACAAAGTTCTGCAAAATGGTATTATGGAATCTCCATTTAGAAAAAAAATAAAACTGGAAGTTATTTAAAAAAAAAAAAAAAAAAGTGAGAACTTGTACTAAAAACTTACAATCCAAACTTTTAGATACTCAAGTACCACAGAGAAAAAAATCAAATTTTAATATTATTTCCCTGTTTGAAGAGTTACAAGTACCAGTGGATCCCAAATTGAGTACTCTTAAGACTAGACAAAGTGGTATTTCCTTTAATTTGAAGAAATAAATGTCCTGAATGTATTGCATGAATTGCATCTGGAGCCTTCTGATTTTTCTATGGTGGAGCAAAGATGAAAGAAATGGATGGCTGCTCTTTGAATTGATATTCAATATTGTGTGTTTGAAACCACCTTTAAGTCCCATCTAAGCCAGTTGTTTTCAGCTCATGGGCTGTGAATACAAGGGACTTGTAGACTACTGTGGTGTGGAAGGTAGTTATAAAAAATAATGTCAATGGCTCATATGAAAATGTGTTCCCATCTCTCAGGCTGAATAGGACAGCCCATGCATCTGGAAGGCATATTCTTAGTTTAAGCACATAAGAAGCCCACTAATTTGAATGTGGGCATGACAAAGCTTAAACTTAAGAAAGCATATTTTGCATATTTTGCTGATATTTTGTTAACCTTGTCTTTTGGATGTCAAATGCCCGTAGTTGAAATAATCACTCACGTGAATCTTCACATAACTTTAACTGGTTTTGTTATTCTTCTCCAGACGCTTCCTATTCATACCAAGACAATTTATATTAAGGCATCCAAAACTGAACTGTGGTGCAACTGAAAATGTATCATTCCTAATTTTCTATTAAATCATTATTATAGTGAGATATTACTTCTATAAAGTATTTCTCTAATCCATCTCTTTGTTAGTTTATTTTGGAAAGGCATATTCATTAAACTAATACTCACAATGATTCATATCTGTTTCCTCAGGGAACCTTGTTAGATCAAAGGCCATTACGATAATGAGAAGTTTATTATATTTTCTAACACATACTACTTTTCAGTAGAGCTGCCAGAATGCTGATAGATGGATGGAAGAACGAATGCTTTGGTTGAAAACAAGTATGTCTGGGAGTGTCTATGATCCTCTTTCACTGATACGGACTCAGAATCATTTGTTGACAAATTGCATTAAATCTCTTTTTTCCAAAATAGTTCAAATAAAAAATCTGATCAGAAGCGGTTTGGAATTCCATATAAATTATGTTCAAAAGGTTCATTTCATCCCTTATTTTATGCACTTTTTCAAGGAATTCTTGAAAGACAGAGCAGCACAATTTGCCCTTACAGAAGCTGTGTCAGTTCTTCCTTATCATATTATGCTTATCTTAATGTGTAATCTAGTCTTGAAGTAGATTCTATTTGAGGTCTTATCTTTCCCAACTAGAGTAGATTAAGGAGGTAAGTCTTTGTTCATTGAAGTGCTATGACTTTCTTGCTCTCAAATCCTTGGAATTCGGAGACTGAGCCCTTCAAGACCTCAGTCTAGCAAAGGGTTTTATGCACTTGCTTAACGCTGAACACAGTCTCCCTGCAGCCAGCAGCTCCCTCTCTCATGCTTAAAACTACACGTGTGATTAAATACTTTCCAAGCTGTACTGAGCAAGTAAAAAACCTGAACCCCAGGTGAAGAAAAACAGTGGAATGCAACTATCTCAGGCAATTAGCACTTTTTTCCCCTTTTTAATATAGTTTTCATAAATCATATACAACACTCAGATCATTCAGAAGGTTTCTCTTTAAATACCCCATTTCATTAGTTCTAACTTCCTCAAACATAGTTTCTGTCATACCTAAGGAACTGCCAAATGTTTCCAAAAGAAGCACATGATGAGAACATTTCTTGGTGAGAAAAAATGAAAAGAAAACATGTGCCTAACTTTTCCGAGTCTGTTAGGAGCTCTTTCTAAATTTCTCTCCTTTCCTCACATGTACAGCTTTGAAAAGAATCCTACGCCCAACACCAAACTGCCAGAATTAGCCTTTTCCACATTTTTCCAGTGGCTAGCGGAAAATAGACCCCTTCTACTCTACCTTCTGCTATATCTCTTACTCTGAGGTTGTTTAGTTTCACTGTGTTAGCATCCAATGCAAGTCATTTTTGCTGCGTATAGCTGGGTCTTTTAACTGTTGTAAACCCTTTGAAGTTTCCTCTTTCTGCCAAGAGGTCAACGCAGTCTTTCTTTTGCCCCTTCAAAAGGACCTTTCATTCATTCCTGTGTTTGGTCAAGTTGTTGTGGGTTCTGCTCTGGCCTGGCACCACAAGTCCCCCCTACACAAGCAATTGCTGCTTTCGTTGCTACTGCTGTTTGTACTCCTTATTGCTTCTTTCATTTATCTTCACTGACACACCAAAGGAAAGAGGGGGCTGAAAGGGGAGAATTTGGCTGTAAGCTAAATTGATTGCATGTTATATTTCATGGAAGTCTGGCAGGAAGAGTTGAGTGATCTCAGAGTTTCAGGAATATTTTTGTTCCTATTGTGCAAATCAATCACAGTGAGGCTCAGCCTGGGCTGCCCACCCCCCGGCAGTCCACAGCAGAGTTTGCTGCATGTCAACAAAGGCCTGAATAGAACAAAAGTCTCCCAAGTGGACACTGCATTCACTTGATAGGGTCGCATATTACCCAACATTTAATAAAACTCACATGAATTTAAAAAGGATTCCAAGACAGATCAATGACTGGAAAAGGAATCAATTTAAATGGAAGAAGGGATGCCCTGAAATCAAGGTGATGCCATCACATCAAGGTGTCAGTTACTCTGTTCAGGTGTTAAATATCACGGGTATCTCAGGCATATTAGAATGAATTATTGTCCAATAAACTTACCTACTGCTTTCGTGTGATGGCTCCGCCCACCCTGGATCCATATCGTGGATGAATTCATTTTGGATGGGTTGTTTTTTCCCAAGCCTTCATCAGTAATACTGGCTTAACAGGCAGGTTTGGATCCTCCTCAGCTTTACATGTTTCTGTGTGGCACAGGTATAACCCCATCAGAGCCAGTGGCTTCAGGAATGGTGAGGCTCAAGCAGCACGTAGGCAATTGCCCCCTAAGTGCTTGGGCTGAGGTGCCTCCAGCAGTTCCCTTTCTCTGTGCCAGAGCACTGTCTTAAACTTTCCTGAAAAACAGCACAGCTGCCACTCTGCCCCTCTCATCCTGTCTTCTTCTCTTAAGACCTGGAAGTGGCCTCCTGCAAACTGTAGCCACTCTGCTAACTTAGTCTTTCACCAGGCCCTGGTTACTGCTCAAGAAATGAACTCTTCAGTTCTGGCACATGTCACATTTTAGTTTCATGCCTGAAAACAGAGTGAGAAATAATGACTCTGCATTCTTCCCTAGCCAATGCATGGCCTTAGGCTGTCTAAAGAACATAAGGCCATATGATGTGTCACTGCTCAAAAATTTTGAAGGAATTCAAAGGAGTACTTTATGCTTGTTCCTCCCACGTTATCTAATTCACCACTAACTTTGGCAATCACTGTCACAAGTGAGAGCTGAGGGAACACTGAGTCTGGAATCAACACTCATCTAACAAGTTAGTGCTCCTGCACGATACGCAGCAACTTGCTGGCTGCCAGCACCTTATTTTGGACACAAGACAGACCAGAAAGAAAGAATGGATGCAAGAGCTCATGAAACCTTCTGCCCTGGCCCGACATCCATTCTGCAAAAAACTTCATGTGCCCGGTTTGGGTTTCGAAGGGCAGAGCATGTAATCCCTTCCAACCCAAACCATTCTATGATTCTATAATCCTATTTGCCAGAACCTCTTGTGCTTGGGGTTCATATTAATCCCCCCCACTTCAGCATACCACAAAGTATATAAAACATTTGGATTTTTTTTTCTTTTAGTAATTCCTTTCTCAGTACAAATATATGTCCAATTAACATATTTATGAAAGGAGGAATATGCAGATACAATTTTAAATCAATATAAATATGGAATAAGGGCAACATAAAGATCAGAAGAAAATCTATGAAAAGAGACATATAGCCTACTTTGAATATAAGGATTATTTTCATATTTTCCTCTTTCTCTACTAAAGAGCAATCATTTATTTTTAGAAAAATATGCAGGACTGAGTTTTCCAACTGGCTATCCAAATTTTTTCCACTGATTCCATGTCTCTACAGCCAGAAGAGCAATCGTGCACAAAATGAGAATAGACTTGCCCTTTACCCATTTGTTATGCAGATATTCTGTAGAGTAATTTCATCTGGTCCACATAGAAACCCACATTTTGATGTTATTGGAAGGACTGAAATTTTCAGAAGAGTTTAGGGAATGGCTTCCTAGCATGTGACAGTTAGGTGTCTGGCTGCAATAATCACTTCAAAAATCTCAGCCCGAAAAGCCAAGTGACAGCCATCAGTTCAAGGATCCAGCAGAAAAACTGCATTCTTGCTGGGACTTTACAGAAGCAGGCAGAAAGCCACAATTAACAAACCTTTAAAACTGATCAGAATTTTACCATCTTAAAAGTTAGTATTCTGAAGCTCAGTCAGTGTATTTCATAAACACGGAACAAAAATGAGAGCTTTGAACAGCATGCATTTTTTCAAAATAAAGCCTCCAGACCACCACAGCCCTGTTCGAAGCCACCCAATTTGTCCCAGACTTGCATATTAACACTGTAAAAAGAAAACATTATGACCTGGCCCGCTGTTGCATTCCAGCATGGATGCTAACTGTGGAATACATGGATGCTAAACTAAGTGTTGTTACTACCCAAAAGTAAATAATTCACCTAAAATGCACAGCTGTTTTCAAGTTCTCAGTTCTATAGACAGATGGAAGAATAAATACATGGTATATGCCTTTCCTATTAATCTCAGACTTAATTGTTCTGTTCTCTGCCTGCACCATCAGTTACCAAATCAACTTTGTTGACTGGTACTGAATGAGCCATTATGTGCCAAAATACAGAGGTATTCTGCTAAGAAAAAATGTGCATCTGAAGCTCATCTGCTGTGGAAAAAACTTCAGGGAATAAAATAAATACTTCTTTCACTATATATTGAAATCAATTTGTGAAAAATAATAATAATAATAATAGTGAACAAATGATCACACGCATACAAAAAAAATACTGATATTGCTGCCAATGCATTTTAAAACATTTAAACCTGCTTCTGATTATCTAACATGCTTTCCATTTGGCATTTACTGCTTGTGATTATCTTATGTGCTTTCTATTTGGAATTTACCAAACCCTCCAGAGCATGATCAGACGTAAGCTAAAATTAAATGCTTCCTATTTCCACCAAATACTATTCGGATTTTCACTGTGTTGCTCCTTGGTTAGTTTAGTCGGGGAGGTTGGTGGATGGACTTAAACATGTCCTCACCATGAGCTGGCACACACTGGCAGGGGCAAGAGGTGCAGGAAGAGGAGATGGAGGCAGGCATGGGATGCACTCCACATCCTGGAGTACAAATCCCACAGGAAAAACAGCCTTCAGCTTCACTCGGGACTGCAGCAAGCCCTCAAGACTCAGTTTGATGAAAGTAGACTCTTTTCTGAATATATACAAGTTGAACACAGCTCAGTCCGGTTAATCAGATACGCGTTTAATTTTTGGCTGGAGTCACTGGTAAGCTGCATTCAGGTTGTGCTGCTTGGAGAAAACCGGCCAAATGACCTCAGATTGGTTTGGCTCTGCTTCTGCACTGAATGTGTGAACAAATACATCCGGAAGGAATAATTTCATGTTTACTTTGAAATGTATTTCCTCCAGTTTTCCAGTAATCCACTTGCTGCAAATATTTGAGCCAGTAAAGTCTAATCACACAAACATTATGGAAAGCAAACACCAAACAGGTGTGAAGCAAATAAATTCATTTAAAATCCGGGGAAGACATTCCCAGAATTTGACCAATACCATTGCCTATAGCTGCTGAGAGATCTTCATTCCTTTTTCTGACTGAGGACTATTTTCCATAATTAACTGAGATGTTGATGGATTAAGGATTTGATCTTGACTTTTCTCAAGTCTGGGTTGCACTGTAAGGAGTGGGCAGTGAGGAATATTTCTGTCTACTTACGCTTGGGTTTAGCCTGTTGTGAAACTGTAACCTCATGGGGATTTCGTGTGTGCTGAGTCTAGAACTGTGCGAGTATACAACGTTGTTATACAGACTGAAATGAGGATAATTGCAATGATTGCATGGTTTAAATGAGACCTCCTGCATTTGTTGCTGCCTACAAATCAACAGAAATGTTGATTTATTTATTTTCCATTTGAATCGTAGGAGGTAATCGGCTGGAAAATCCAGCGCAGAAGACACAGTGGTGTGGGCTTGCAGCCAGGTTCAACCCTACCCTAGGAACAGCGGGGCACCTTGGTTTTGGTGGTGTCAGGAGGCACCCAGCACCAAGCAGGGCTGGCTGGTGTAAATGAGTGTTGGCAGGGCATCAATACACCCCGAGTAAAGGTGAAATGTAATTAGCCCATATGACTGTTGATGATAATAATTGCAGGTAACTGGCTGCATAGTATTAATCCAAATGGCAGTCACTGTATGTTGAGGGCATATGTTATCTGCAAAGGTTTCATATTTCTTTACAGACTAGGAGTTATCCATTAGTAAAACAGAAAGTGATTACATTAATGTGCTCCCTGCCTAGACTGCCTAGCAAAACATGTTCAAAGCCCTTTTTTTGCTAGAGTTTCCCCACTGCGCAGCACTGCCCCTGCATCTTTCCAACCACAGAAGGGCTCCCAGGAAATGGCAGAACCTCCCAAGTAATTCACTGCAGGGAAGTGCAACAAGTAAATACTTGAACTGTGTTGTCCAATGAAAAGGAAACAAGACCATCTTGCAGTGGGAGAAGGGGCATGAAAAGATGTTAATCGCATGAGCGGTAATCTCTTTGGCTGCTCAGTGTGCCACACTTGGGCTTTGTTTGCCTTGACTTATCTGGCTTACTTTTCCCAATCTGTGTGATCGTGGAGGTGGTGGAGGGCCTCTCTAAGTGTGCACGAGATCAGCTACTGGAGAAGGGCAATGAAACGTTAAGGAGGAAAGGTGGTATCATAAAAAAAAGCAACCTTCAAGGCCACCTATCTAGACAAAAGGGCTCAGACGGGCAATAAAAGCAGAAAATCATTGAGACAGCAATGAATTATGAAGGCTATTAAAACCCACAACTGAATTTACAGAATCAGCTTCCCCTGATGTATTATAAAAATGCTTTCCCCAGGAACTGGAGAGACCAAAATTTCTACTGCAGATTAATTACAGCTTTATTTAGCAGAACTGGGGAGGGGGAGTTCAACTCGGTCAAAATTGCATGTATATTAGTAGTGTTAAACTTTCTGAATTTCAACTACTGCCAGGAAATCATTAACATTACATTTAACAATTTCAGGTACTTCTGGTTTTGAACTCCAATTTTATTATTTATGGAATCTTGATTGCAGAAAAAACATACCCAGCACTTGTATTTAGATTCTGTTTACAAAGGAGCTCTGTGTTCTCCCTGGAACTTGCATAAGAACAGAAAAGTAGATTATGTGGTTTCTTAATAGTTCTTCACAAAGAGTCTTCTGTTTCTAACAAATGGTTTATGCAAATGTATTCTCTGTACTGCTTCAAGCAGTATTCATGGAAAAATGACATTTTGCAATGGGGAACAAATGAATATTCAGTGCGTCATTTCTAAGGTGAGCTCATGGACAACTTGTATTCCACAGCCACTGCCATTCTGCAATTTTGTAATGTTGACAGAGGGCAGAGAAGTATCGACTGGCAGTGGGAAATGCAAAGCGCTGGCTTTCAGCCCTTCCAAGAGTATTCCAAGAACGGCAGTTGGAGATTTTGTATTGAGGACTAGACAAAAATTTTCATGGTAAACTAAAGGGCTGTTTCACAAAGGGGCTGTACGGATTTAAAAAATAAAATAAAATAAAATAAAAAATTAGCTGCTTCTTCGAAGTCACAGCTACTGCTGGACTTTGGAAGGGCAAGAGGGTGAAGGCTTCACAAAAACCCCCCACAGATATTAATCCCTGGTGTGAATGGCACAAAAAAAAGAAGCAATTTGGAACGTACAGACTGTATCTTACAGGGCTTATTCATACAAGCAGGCTTGCTGAAGTCAATGGCTTTGTTTGTACTGGGCTAGGGCTAGCCAGAGAGCAAAGGCTGCATGAGGAGCCCTCGTTTTACAGTCCAGTCCAGAAAGGATGGGTTGGCAGTAGGAATTTGACCTTTCATGATAAAATAGACTTCAGCCATCAGTTCACATAGAAATGCTTTCTATGAATGATATTGTATAATGGTATAGAGCAAGAAACTGAAAGGAGTAAGAAAAGCGAGTTAAAGTAGCTGTACTGTGAATGTTTTAAGCCTCCTTTTCCTCTCATGCATCTCATGTGACAGCAGTAAGCTTTTTGAGTTGAGTCCCATGAGTGAACATAATGGTTTAGGGAAGCCAGACAGGCTTGTCTCTCTCCTTTCTCTTCTGCACTCCTGCGTTATTTAGCAAACGTTTTTCTGGTCTGAAGATAGGGCACAAGTCATTCTCAAAACTAAAGGAATCTCAGCTTGTGCAGTTCCTTGGCTACTTGTATTTTTTCTTACTGGTCTTCTACAATTACCAGAAAGCTGGATGACTATATGTGTCTTTGAAACTCAGACATTTAAAGATAAATAATTGTTCATAAAATTTTCATACATTTTGAAAAGAGGATCAGATCTGTGTTTGTTTAGAGCAAAGGTGGTATTGAGTGTATGTAACAGTAATTAATACCTTTGATCACTGGGCTTTTCAAGTTTATCATATTAAGTGCAACTGGAGATTAGAAAACAATAGCTATTTTATGCATACACGTGTCTTCTAGTAAGTATGATTAACGGGTGACCTCAAAAGAAAGATTTTGGACATACTTTAAAACTTGCGTTCCAAGCAGTGAATTTAACAGCAATGTTGATGGGAAATCAGCTATCTAAAAGAAAAGTTAAGAAAATAAACACGTTAGATATTTCATATACACACGGTTATTTGAAAGCAATAGTCCAAATTTAATGTTCAGTTACGTAAACATTCCTGAATTAGTTCAACCTATAATTCATACATTCAGCAAGGTAATTTTGAACCAGAACTTAACAACTGAGACTGGAGATCCTGCACTACTGGATTATGTAGAATTGAATCTGCCTTATTTATTTTTCTAAACTATTCCTAAAATCAGGAATTTAGTGCTTAGTCCAGATCTAGATAATAGTAATATATGTCATAAAGAATGCAGTGTTATACCTTTTTGGTTCCATCAGCAGGGGTACGTTAGGAAACTTTCCTGACTAACAGTTCAAGAGGTGAGTAATAAAAAAAATCCAATATACACATATCAATACCATCCACTGCAAGAGGTTTACATTAATCTTCAAGGATGGTGAAAAGCCCTACCTTCTCTGCAGAGGCTGAAGCTTAGCTAAATATATGGTTTTGATGTCCTTGTGTTGACTGTATGTGCTAATATCAAGATTCTAAGCTGAGTATTGTTTCCAACATCCCTTGGACCACATTTCTGGCTGACGAACAAACAAATATTGAAAGTAATTCACAGAGGAAAGAAATTACTGAAAACACCAAAGACATGTTCCATTTGTAGATTTAATTAAGATACCATGTCAATAGAAAAGCATTCACTCCCAGAATAACGATTTCCTGCTGCTGTATGTGCATCAAGCCAAAGCTGAGGAGTTTATTTTCAAGGTGGGAGATACTGGATCTACCACAGCTACCAAGACAAATAATATGATGCTCTTATAGAGAAAGACTGGAGTTGTTTTAATAATTTAACCTTGCGAAAATCCTGAAGTGCAGCTTGCCAGAGAGTAGGAAAGTGTCAAAAGGAGGGCCAGGTCTGTGCTTACTCTGGGTCTTTCCCTCAGGGTCAGTTGTTGGCCACTGTCAGATGGTGCAGATGGGGTGGCTGGCTTTGTGGTCAGACCCGTCAGGGGCATTTCAGAGTAGATGGAAGTTGCCTGAACAACAGACTCAGTGTGACCACAGTTATGCCATTCTTGATCGCAGTAAAGAATAACTAATTTCACGTGATCCTTTGAAAGGCAGCAGGACCTATGGAAAGCTAAGTAATGCTCAGTGTGAAGAAGGGTGCTGTATTTTGTGTCATTTGTCCAGTTTTCTTTCTGGGCAACATTCAAAGGAAGTCCAGCTTAGCTCTAAATTATTCATGTGATGAAGCTGCAGCATGCTCACAATGTAAAACCAGGGCTGAGAAAGCTGCAGTGCTCACTGTGGGTCACAGGTGGGAGAGAGAAGGAAATTAGAGAGCAAGGAGTAGGTGGAGAACTCTGACAGCTCCTTGAGGGCACGACAACCCATTGAGACTTGTGCAGCACCCCAATATATAAAGAAAGCCTTTTGTGACATCTGTGTAGGGCCACAGTGAAAGAGAGATTCAGGATGTTGAATCTAGAGCTGATCACTCTTTATCTCATTGGTGCATTCACCTCAGGCTCTGCACAGCACAGGCTTTAGAATGGTTAATTTATTTTTAGCCAGCTGGGTTATTCTCAGCAAGTAAAAATGAGATTTTATTTTGATTTGCAGTTTCCAGGGACTATTCCCCTCTGACAGATAAACAAATAGGTATGTAGCCATCCACTAAATGAAAGTCCTCAGTCTGCTCAAATTATTGCATGTCAGGTTGCAGCTAAAGTCAATATTCTCATCTTTCCATCAGGCTATTTGCTTTTTATAAATAAAACCCTGAAGCAGACAAAGCCAGAAAACACTATGTCCCAATAACTTTCCCCAAACTGGCACAACTAAGTACTATGGTGTTCACAAAACACATTTCTGACACTGAGCTTAACGTGAAGAAAAAAATGGATTAAAATTTGACCAGAATCAACAGCGAAGCTATAACAGAAATGGGAGTGTAAACTCAGGCTCCTATTATTGTAACCTCAAAGTTTCTCTCAAATTCCTTCTTGGAAGTCATGCTTGCCCTACTTAGAAAGATACTAAAATACTTCTTATATAACTGCTCAGGAAAGGCCGTACATAGGGAATAAATTACCAAGCTGGCATTAATTTCATTTTACCCTAATGCTCTGCAATATGACATATTTTACATCAGCTCCACTGCGTAAGGTTCTTCTATCTATCAACTTAAAGAGAAAAGTTTGACATTAAATTTATTTCTTGGATAATATACTGGATGCTTCTGAAGTCTACACTGAATCATGAAGTGATAGTGTCTGTTGAAGCCATCAGTTCTTATTGACAAGTCTGGTTAAATTATCAGGTTGTATGTAATTTTATTTGAGTGTAGGAAAATGAAGGTTATAGCCAAGAGCTTGGTGGGGTTTTCTTTCCTGAGATGATGATTTATTCATTTTGGCTTCAATAGCTACGGTGTCAGGCGTATTTTATATTTTTCCAACTTTGACACTTCAAACATTTGATTTCCCTTTGCAACTTCCAACCTAAAACATGTTTCCCATTATAGATATTCAAGTGACTGCCTTGCACATACTGACTCATGGGGCTGGTTTTTATTTTCACAAAACATATAACCCTATTTGAATAAAATACAGATGGTGTCCAATACATTAAACACAGCAAATTTGCCATTCCTTCCTTCATCCCCTCCATGTTCCGTTCCTCAGATTTTCTGTGGCTCTATGAAATCTTATCAGCCTGAGCCTCAACAATTCAAGAGGGTAAGGCAACAGAAATTTTATGCCATTCATATTTGGTTTGCTACAATAAATAATGTGTAGTTTTAAAATTATTATTTTTCTGTAGGACTCTACACTCAGACCTCTGCTTTAAAAGTGAGACTCATGCCCCTCAGAAGGTATTGAACAGGGAGCATCACATGATCCTTTGGTAGAGTTTGTATCAATGGCACAGAACATGGAAGATGTGGACGCTTGGCATCAAATGACTTCTTTCCAGGTTGCCAGCTGAGGCAGAATCTATGGCTTTTTACAGCATCAAACAATTTGGAAGGAATAAAAAAATGTAATATACTAATAGCATAGTAAATTACCTGAGGAAATTAGCCAGCTGAAACTGGTTGAAGAAAATTTGTTCCTGGTTTGCTATGAAAGCATAAGAACCATAAAATACACATGCACAGTGGTTATTTGGAAAGCACAAGATCTAGATTTTTGAACAAATTCTGTCAGCATCACTAGATGGCATTGGAGGGTGGCTTATCTCGTCATAGCAGAAAGGTAGCTTTTGTCAGCAGTCTACAGTAAGTTATGTTAGGAACACTGGTCGTTAAGAAATTTATTCCAAGCAAGCTGAAGGCATGTTCTGTGCTACTTCGGTGAGTAAACTGCAACACAAAGCAAGAACCAAGGCCGGCTGGTCTGTTACTGAGTTGCTGGAATTTCACACACAAGGAGGCCACTACCTGTGAGCTAGAACTGGAAGACTGAGGCTCAGGCAAAAATAAATTGCAAGGCACTGTAGAAACTGAGAACTGATAGTACATGGGCTGGTGACTGCAGGGAGGTAAGAGTTAATCTGTTCCTGACATTTAGAGTGGGATTTTGGTACTGCATACTTGTTTCTCCACCACACTAAATTTTGACCACCATGCCAATATTTATTACATAAATGGTATCTCTGTTATGTAGTTCCCATATCCCTTTCTGATTACTGTTAGAATTATATATATTTGCCATCCTGTATTGTTTTTGCTTACCATCAGCATCCACTTGGGAATTACTGTTAATTTTAGTCAATTGAATCAGTTGCACCACAACTACAATGATTTCTGAACTGTATGAGTAATATTACACTCATACAGTTCTCTTTTATTCACACTTTTTAGTAGTTGCTAAAACGAACCGAAGAGAAGTCTGTTCTTATGTAACCACATGATTCAAGGAGCTTGGTCTTTAGAAATGAACCATATATCAGAATAATTATAGGTCATGAAACATATGTTGCAATATAAGGCAGCAAAATGTAATTTCTTTCACATCTGCCACCTTGACCCACAGCCTAAGTCATTAAGCATTAATTCTCCAGGAGGAATATGCAGTCTGTTTGCAAACTCATTGCCTATACAACAAAGCAGACATTATTTTTTGCCTATGTAGTACTCTGTCCGCTTAAGATCTGTTATCTAACTTTCATCCTGAATCAGGAATCAGAGCCATATACAGATGAAAACCTGATGTTTAATTGAAGTGTTTTCATTCTTGTAACAGGCATTGGATTTGCCACTCTTGGGACTACAGGCTGGGATGGTAAAATATGTAAAAACGGTAGTGTTCATTAGTAGATCAGATCAGTAGCTTGTGTCCAAGAATGAAGTAAGATCTGCTAATAGGTCATACAAGGTTTTAATAGGTCACGAACTCACACAAAGCCAAGGTCTTGTATGAAACGTGAAGTACATACACTTCTAAAACTGCCGCTGTGCCCCCGGTCATCTGTTTGTCTGACTGGCTGCTTCACATTCCTTCTAGTGTATTTATAGAAGCTCCAATTTGTAAATACTAATTTGAAACGTTATCTTCATACATGCTGGGTACTTCTGAATGTTGAAAATTGAACTGTTGTTAGGACGTACTTGAAATCAGAAGAAGGATGATAAATGAGGATGACTTTAAACCTGTTAAACAGTAAGTGTAAATATGTTACTTACTCCTTTCCTGAGGTTATTTATTGAATACTGTGTCTTTAATATGTTTAGTCTTGCTAAAGCTTCCACCTTAAGAGTAAGGTTATCATTATCCCTCATGGAAACCTACACATGTGCACATACACATGTATGTGTACATATATAGGGGAAAAATCAACGTATTTTTCCCCACTTATGTGGTCAAAGCATTTAGATTCAAGGGACAGGTTTTATTTAGTTCCTACTCCATAGCCGCTCATCTAACAGTCTGATTCTGTTTTTTGAGAACATAAATCAAAGATTAACTGAATTACCCTGGTAAAATCAAGCTAAGTAAGATCAGATTCTGGCTTTATCATTTCAAGTAGTTGCTGGATAGTTTAGTCTTCCTTCTTAGCCTCACAATCATTTGCTAAAAAACTGTGGTGAGCAGGGATTTTTTGTTTACAAGCCACAATTCCTAATAAATGTGTTGTTTGGCCTCTGGCTTGACATCAAAGACACTTTCATAATCAGGATGGCTCCTACTGAATTATATTTCCCTTCAGCTTACATGGCGAAGTGGGGCACCTATTAAACAAAGGCGATTGTTGACCACATGCAACTACAAAGAGAAGAGATGTGATGTTTTGCTTCCTTCGCATTTTTAAAAGGCAGCTCTTAAAACCTTCCATGTCAGCTTGAAAAGAAATACTTGTAGTTACTTGCAAACAATTTACCTGTCAGAGTTAAAATGCTAAAGTCCACGAGGCTGAAGGATGGGTATGGACCCTTCACATACTGGGAGCTCTCAGAGGCAGTCAGCCTGAGTCAGCCTGATGCATCTCACTCTAGTTTAAAACTCGTAAGAGAAAAACACACTGTCTTTTAAAAAGAATTAGATGATTACATCTCAAAAATATTAAACAGACTATGATTGTAAAGTCTTCATATACTGCATGCAATCTTCATATACTGCATGCTTTTCACAAAACTTCCTCTTCTTTGAGTTCCAATTTCTTATTTCTGCGATTGATTGATGAAGATTTTGATTGAGTCTTTTCAACTCAAATCTGTCTGGCTTCTTTCAACAGTGTTTCACATTTTGACCCAAAAGTTAGAGATGTGATTACCTGGATAAAATTGCTGCTGCATTTTTTCCTTTGTTGTTGTTGTTCTCTGGTAGTAGGTTTTATTTAGTCTTTAAAGAAATTATTGCTATAAATACAAGAAAAGGCTCTACATTGAAGTTTCAACACCCCTGTATTCATGTATGCCTCTCTGACAGGCAACATAACATGATTTCTGGTTGTTCACTATCACCTGTAATGCTTTGAATTACAATTTCTTTAAATACTTTTCTTAATCTAAACTATTATCTATAAAAGTGTCTTATTTGCTCTAAATTGTAGCCGTGCCTGAAGTCACGGGGCCTTATAAGCATTAATAGGGTCAGCACCCCACGTCGACTAGTTGAAGTGGAGTAATGGTATGTATTTTTGCCTCTCTAATTGTCTCTGCAATGCATGTCTCCCACATACCCCCCACTGGCTGTTGCAGCAGGGTGTGGGACAGCAGCAGTGTAGCTCTGCAGGAAGTGCTCCATGACCATGGCAGAGAGCCCCCATGGGTAACTTCATCCTTCAGGATACTTGTCCAGAACTGACTGGTTAACCACGTCTATACCTTTGTTCACCTGGTATAAACACGAGTTTGCACTGACTTATTGTAAGCTGTGGTAAAAGTGGTCTGTTAGGGCCAATTTCAGAAGCAGAATGACTTCTTCACCATGCACTGTGGACCTACTATGGTCAGGTTCTCCTCCAGGACAGTGATCCCCAGCGATTACCACACCACGTGCAGTAGCTGTTCATAGGAAGACCTGGCTTCATGCTGAGCTGCTGTCCTGCACCCCACTCTGCCTGCCTTCTTACAAATCTTATGGGAAACTTGGTGGTCACGACTGCAAGCAGCACTAAGTAAAACACCTCTGTGAAGCAGGAAGGGGCAGGGAAAAGTAAATTAAGCAGCAGTACTTGCACTAAACTCCTTTATTTTGTGTTGGAAGAATATCTGAAGTTTTCATTGACTTTGCACTGCACATCTAACCCCCTTTACTCCCTATACAAACTTACCTGAGCTCCTCAGCTGATAACACAGGCTTTCAGGCTTTTTTGTTTTCAGGCTTTTTACCAGGGTGATGAACATTCATAGTCCTGTTGCAAATTTCACTACAGATTTCTCTTAGATTTGGTTTAACAACCTCAGTTTCTAGAGCTGAATACACAAGACCTCAGCATTCTACTGAAAAAAAGGCACATTGGAATTGGCAGAAAAGCTTTGTGAAATGACCAGAGAGATAACAGTAGGCTCACAAATGATACGGGAAAATAGAACACATTTTCAGTCTGGTCTAAGCAAAGACCAAAACTCATAAGGCAATTTTATTTCCCAGGAGACTGAAAGGGCCTGACCACTGGAAGATGGTAGCACCCTTTTCTGCCAAGCAGGTGGGCAAGTCCCACTGGTCTCTCATTGGTGGGAAGGCCTCTCCTCCATGTTTTCCTGGGCAGTGTTACATACCGCAGCTGCCAGTGGCTCCATCCACGCGTTTAGCACGTCTCCACTACATCCCTCGGGATGTCAGGTCAGAGGTGATGCTGAGCAGCGCCTGCTACATTGCCTAAAATCTGTTCCCAGCACCGGGGACAGCGTGACCCCTTCATGGGACCAGCACAGGGACCACGTGCACATCTTGGAGGTGCTTTGAGCTGCAGCCTGGCCAGGGCATTGCAGCCCCAGTCTGGAATGAGTGCTCAGCACAGCCCACAGAGAGCTGCGACTTCATGGAGCTCTCACTTCTCCAGATGAATTCAACATCCTGTTTAGCACTTCATTTTGTATGTAGCCAATTGGTTTTTCGCTGGGTAAATAATCTCTGTTCAGTGTGACACGGACATAAATAAACGTACACGTACACACATGTGCGTGCACGCACACAGACATCAGTCATTTAAAGCTGTGTGGGTGTCTTCTTTCATATTTCTACCTTGTGGCTGGAATAAGCCAGGAAATGTAAAAAGCAGTCAAAATGTTGGGGTGGAGGAGAGAGAGATAGAAATGCCTTTTTCCACAGAAAACACGGTACAGCTCCCAGGCTGAGGGGCACAGACCTGCCAGCTTCTTTTGTGCCTTGCCTCCTCCTCTGTGGCTTCTCAGGGGTTTCCGTGCCACAAGCGCCAGTCAGGCACTTTGCTGAATCAGACCCACAGCTGCCAAAGACACTTTCTCCCCATAAATTCAGACTTCTACCAGTGCTTATTACAGCTATTAAACTCACTCACTGTAGTATCACGCCTCTCTTATTAAGATTTTAATCAGCATTTCCATTGGAAAGCCTTACTCTCAAAGAGTTATAAAACTGCCTGTATAAAGTTGATTACTGCTGTAATCCAGAATCCAGCTTCTTGGCTCATGGCTACGTTTCTTTCTTGCTTACTTGATCTCTGTTTGCAAAAGCTGATGTAAATTGGTTTGGCAAGTTTAATTCCAGAGATAAAAAAAAAATAATCTGACTTCAGAGGTGTTTTTTTTCAGGCGTGCAGAAAATGATGAAATGAAACTATCCTAAGTTGCCTGCCTACAATATTAAGGAATTGCCCTAGATATCTTTTTTCTTTTAACTGTTGATAAATTTTATCTAGGAACATAGCTAAAGGAGTTAAGCTATCCACATTGTTTTTAAATGCTGAGTATTTTTGGAATGGTGTACAGCACTTAATGGGAAGGCAATCACAGAAGGTTAAAGACTTTCCAAATACATACCAGCACCTCAGTGCCAACAACCCAGATCACTTCAATGAACTGTGCAGTATGTGTTGGCATGATTTATGTAGCAATTTTAGAAGAATCTGTAGTGTTTGTTTATTACCACAGTGTGATTGATGGGTTCCTAAGTGCACTGCGACGCAATCAGCTGAGCTATTACAGCGGGTAGTTTGATAATTTGTGAGTTACGGCCATTACAGCATGTCACTTCAGTGAATTGCCAGAAGTCGTTAGGGTATCAGTGACCTCAGAGAAACTGTGGTGAGACAAGACCTGCTGCCAACCATGTCACTATCAGACCATCCCTCCTGTATAATCACTAGGGCTATGAACACTTCTGTCCGGCTTCCCTGCTCTCCTGCCCTCCTTCTCTCTCTCTTCTTGGTAAAGTACAGAAGAAAAAAAAAAATTTAGCACCACTGCTAATTACTTCAGGTTTTGTTTTCATCCTATCCCCTTCCTAATGTTCCTAATGTTAAAAGACTGGTGCTGATATATCTCAAACCACAGAGAAAGAAAGGTTGCTAAGGTGTTGTTTTATAACGGCCACTTCCTTTGTGACAGGCAAGCCCATAAAGCCACTCCTAAACCCATCCTTCGTGGAAGACACTGGTGCAACCTCAGTTTGTTCCTGGAAATAGTATCCCAGGCTTATGTGACTTACAATGCATTACAGCTAAGTCTTCACTGGATTTCAGCATTTATTTGCGACACAAGAAAACTGAATATGAAAGGGATCATATTTATCTTTTATTTTATTTTTTTTTTTACAAAAATAAACAATTTAAGAAACAAAAGCACATTTTTTCCTGGCTGTACAAACTACAAAACAGTATGACATTGGTCACTTTAGCATTTACTTTATTGCTTTCACTGAAAGCAAATTCTCTAGACACACCATGCCTATAAAAAGCATTTTATATAGAATTAAGGCTAGCATTCAATTACCATTATTGAGGTCATTTACTTCATTCACTCTAAGAATTAGCAAGCGGTGCCTTAGAAAACCAAGGATTTGATGATAAAAAAATATGAATAACTGCAAGATATTCAATAAAATAGTCCTGTTCTACCAGATGGATTGCTTTGCCAGTCTGTCAAAGATGTAGCTTCATGAACAATTCAGACTCGATTCAACAAAAGTCTTAAGCACAGGCTTAATTGTAAGCATATGCTTAGGCCTATCCCTATTCAGCAAAGCACTCAGCACTTGGGTAAGTCCCTAGCCTTTCAGTGGGACCATTCATATGCTTATGTGATTTGCTAGACCTACAAAATGGCTCTTTTAAATTAAAAAAATACAAACCTTTGTGATAACATTGGAAGCAAAAAAGAAAATTAGCTACAGTCTTGCAATTCTAAACATAACCAATTCCTTCATTTTGACAAACACGTTGCTATTGCATATTTGATAAAGTTAACATGAATGCTGATTGTCTTCAGTAATTTTTGATATTTAGCTTACAAACTGATATGTTTCAGTTACTCAGTTGTACGTGCCCAAATAAATATCAATGCAGAGGATACAGACTTCTCTTAGAAATGATCAGTTTCCATCCCTGTACACACATGACAGGTCAGAAAGGTCATGCTAACCTTGGTTAGAAAAGCTAGAGCTGCCAGTTGATTTGTAACCAAAATTACATCCCAACAGTGTATCGTATTTTGTATTTTGCTTTGTTTTAAAATCACATTTTCAAAGTGTTGTTTTATTGCACATTCATCCTGGTCATGCAGGTTATTTCTTTAAAGTTTTGTTTAGCACTCTATAGTTTAGAATGAGTAATAGTGCAATTATCTCCCCATCCACAGCCGTTCTGTACATAACAGCTGCCTATATCTATACACAAACAGCTCTTGTCACTCACGCATCAGACCAAGCCACTTTAGCTGTCAGTCTGTCACTTTCACATATGTTATCTTGTCAGGATCAGGCAAGATATGATTTGAGGCCGTCTTGAAGAAGACAAGCTGCCGACCTGCACGGAATAGGAGAGGAGAGGGAGGAAAAAAAAGGTAATTAGAAGTGATGAGCAAAAAGTTGCCTGCTTTACAGTACTGACATTTCATATTCACGATCATCCTGTACACCATTTAGGCACCCTCTTTCTTAACTTCAACTGTTATAAAACTGAAATGCTTTCACTTCAAGGTGCACTGATCTCTCCTGGGCTCTGTATGTTTATTCTTATGTGATTATGGTCAATATATGGCCGCATACAGCTAACAAGGTACAGGAAAGAGAGGTCTGGAGATTTTAATACAAATTTAACACAATCTTTAAAGAAAAAAATGTATTTAAAGACTCTCCCACTGATATAAATGGGCCTGGATTCAGGGCTTAAATAAGGGGCAGACATTTGGTTGTACAGGAGCAGAATCATCTTTGCACACTCAAATCTTTGCTGTACTGACCAGCACAAGATACATTAAGCATTACTTGCTCTGAAATACCTCTTGTTGATCACTTCGTAGTTCTGGGTTTTTACACATTCTGGAGCAAGGCATTTACTCCTCATACACAAAAATAGATAAATAAATAAATCCATATCCATTGAGAACCCCCTGGCAGTGCAAGACATCCTGCCAAGTCCAGCGTGACTGATTTTAGTAAGGTTTCACTCACTGCTGTCCATGGGAGCTGCAGCACAGGTCTTGTACATCTTTGCTGAACCAGCATCTTATTCACATCCCTATCTACCTGCTCTCCCCCAGACACAGCAATTCCTTGGAGTAAAGGCCACAGAGGTATTCTCCACAACTATTCAACCTTTACCTTCACTCTCTAATATTCAGAAGAAACAGTTGCTCTTTACTCCCAGCCTGCCTCCCTAGGGGGCCCCCATAACACTATTTTCTTAGAAGTATCACATGGCAAACAGGATGCCTCAATTACTAACCAAATTTCCATGCTGGACATTGCAGGGACTCGTGTGCTCACATGCCAGGGATGGCACAGAAAGGGAATGAAAAAAATAACACTTGAAATATGGCTGCTATGCCTCATTTGCTTTTAATATCAAAATCTGAGACAGAAGCTGCTCTAAACTTCCTAGGAATTTCCATGTGACTCATTTCCATGAGTCTCAGAGCCTAAATAACTTGCCATGCTGAAATCTGTGGAACAGCAAGGCCTTAAATCAGCTTTCCCAAGGTTTGGCTCACATCAGTCACCCTTCCTCTCAAAGACAGGAGTAGGGTAATTGACCTGGCTCTAGCCAGAATTGCTTGAGATTGCTCAAGCAGGAGAACAGCACTGTGTGCGTGGAGAAGATGCACAGCAGTCACAGGATGGGAGAGTCCACAGGGCACATGTGCACAACCAGTCATCACGGGAGAAAAACCTCATGCAGACTTCAGTGGGGGATTTATCTCATGAGATGACGACAGAAGAGCACAAAGTTAGTCCAATCCACCTGATACACACAATCATGTCTCTTTTTAGCAGACACTTGTAACATTTGTGTTTCTTGGAGTGCTGTGGAGCTCCCTGAAACAAGCCTCGGTCTGGTTCAGCAGCCACGAGCCAGGATCGATGCTCCATTGATGTTAATCAGCACAGACTGGCTGCCTTCAGGGGAACCACACTGAGACTGCCAGGCCCACAAACCTTTTGGAAAGTGTATTTATCTTTTCAAGAAGCATATTCTGGTAGACAAGAAAATGAGTTGTGGTAGCAAATGGGATGTTCCCCTAGAAGTTCCTGTAGTTTCCCAGCTGAAATGCACTGGGCATTTCCACCTCTAACTGGTTCCCACCAGCACCAGAACATCTCCTACACCAGCTGGGAAGTCCCAGCTAGATGCGTGGGAGAACCTGTTTGGTTTCGTGTCAAACTGCAACAACCATATGAATTGGAAAGGTTTATGTAAACCCAGATGTTGGACCATGGCCTGCACATTTAACTGCAGAAAAAGGTCACAGATTTCTGTTGTTATCTCTGTCGCTGTACTTCAAAATAAAATTTTGAACTCCGCGGTTTGGAAACCTATGGTGCATATCCTAAAGCCCTCTGGTGCCTGCTCCTTTGGGTCTACCAGCAGATTCCTGCTCCTCTGAAGGGAAGCAAGGAAATGTCCCACCAAAGACCAAAAGACCTCCATTGACGCATCAGAAACTCTTCTCTCTTGTTGCTGTCAATGGTGGCTTCCACAGTTCAGCACATCATGCTCCACAAGTGGTACTGAAACTCTTGAAGCAACCAGCATGCATGACTCAGCTGCTGCTGCTCCTCTTCAGCAGTACCTGTGACCTACCTGTCCAAGTTGTCTGGTTAGTTAAGACGAAAGCTTTGCACTGGGAGTAGCTGTCACAGATCTCGATGGCTTCATTGACGTCAAACACGGAGAGGAGGCAGCCTTTGTGATGGTAAGATGGCCAGCATCTGTAGTTCTCATCAGGAATAAAGGCTTCAGGCACCCGCCTATACTCTGAAAATAACCAGAGTAGAGCAATCGGTCTGAAAGCTCTAGCAAAGTGCTTGTTCTTAGCAGGCAAGGTTATTTTAACAGCTTAGGAGAGGGTATATATGATGGAAAAGGTGACTGTACCAGCCGCATTTCACTCCCAAACGTGTTTATAGCTCTGCACCTTACTTTCCTTTTACTTTCTTCCTTTCTTCTCACTTTTTTTTCTTCCCCTTTCCAGAAAGTGTCTGTAAATAAACAGTCTGTGCACAAAACGCTTCCCCACCGTGCCAGTGAGGCTCTAGTCTTACCAGGATTTTTAGGGGAAGAATGTCCCATTGAACCAAGAGCATCCACTCGAATGAACCGACTGGCTGTCCTACTTCTCAGGGAGTGAGACTGCGGGGGGGAGCCCCACCAGGCATCCCCAGCCCTCCCTTGCGCTCACAGCAGCATGCTATTTTTCTCCAGCCCCTTTAGAGAGGGGAAGAAAAGACAGCCTTTTAATTAAGCAAACTTTTTTGTTTTGCTTGCTCAGATGAGCACAAAAGGGGAGTTGCTCGATGGGCCCCTGAGAGGAGGAGGGAAAAAAAAGCTCAGGAAGCATGTCGGCATGGTGGCTGCCCTGGCCTCCACGCTGCCTGGTGCTTTGCTCGTCCCCTTGGCTGCCGTTCAGTCTCCCCTGCCTTTATGAGCTCCCCTTGTTCTCTGTTCACAGCTCCTCTCGGTTTCCCAGCCGCTTATGGGGGTTTCTCTAATGAATGAACCAGCAAATTAAACTAATCATTTAGACACATCTCTATTTAGCTTCCGGACATACAAACGGATGGTTCCCTCCTGTCTCTCTCCCCCATCCTATTCAAAAAATAAATACATTCTATATTTCTTCTCATTGTATCTGTTATAGAAACTAGAGATGGCTGCCCTGACTCACAGCCTATTCTTCATTCACTTTCATTTAGGCATTTTCTTCCTGACATTGCAGATACAGCCTGCAAACATTTCATTTTAGAAACACCACCAAGTGCCTGTGAATCTAAACTGCTGGTCTTTCAATTGGGAAAAGAATTGCACACCCACAAGTGCTCATTCATACTGCACAGTCTGACACAGTGTGAAACAAATGCAGTAAGTACATTCTTTTTTAGGCCTGACTCATTAAAATTATCATAAGACACACTCACAAACAGGAAGCAAAATCAGAGCTGATCATGTCCCACTTACATCAAAGGCAAAAACCCCTTTCATTAATTCAGGAAATGCAGACACACTCATGAAGAAAAGAAAAAGACTAATTAGTTTCACATTAGAAACATTCATTTCACCATCAAAAATACATATGCAGTCCTTTTGAAGAAAAGTTGCCACATGCATTAAGCTGCTACTGACTAGCTAGGTAAAGATCCCTTTTTTTTCTAATTGTTGTATCAGCCATATAGCAATAATCATAACTGAATGTAAGTGAATAATGTTCTCTTATCTCTGTATGATTACTGCTGAATATTGATCAGTGCCTTACAACCAAGGTCAGTAAAATGATGTGTGCAAAAATTTGCAAATTAAGCTTGTAAATGTGAAATGACAGAGGAGGACCAGCAATGACTGTAATGGCAAAAGCAGGGTCCTGGCTCACATGGCAGGAGGGGATGCAAACCTCCCAGCTGGTACCTAGGGGCCCAAGCAGCCAAGGTGGATGCAGCAGGACCCTCGGGGGAGCATTCTGTTGCGGAGGAGCAGAGGGCAGGACAGGTGAGGGTGTGCAGACATCCCAACCCAGCAGGGTGCTCCTGCCGCCCCAGGAAGCCAGCACAGGATCCCTTCTGAGATGATCACAGTCAGAAATTACCCGAAACTCAACACAATGCCAGCTGAGTGTTGGTCTGTGGAAACTGCATTTTTCTCCAAAACTCACTTTATCTCGAGTAGGGCAAGGTAGCTGCCTTCGCCCCCTACACACCAAAGGCAAACATCCCTGGAATCTCTTGTTTACGCAGCCACAAATTAGGGAGCTGACCCCTGAACCCTTATTTGCATGAGTTGAGAAGAAGTACACTTTTCTCACATGAAGTGCAACGAGAGAGAAGAAGGACCCTCTTGAAGCATGTCCCTTTGATGGAGATGTGTCCTTGCAATGACCAGAGCCTCCTGCTGCTCCTTATCCCCCACCAGCCCCAGCCAGCTGAGAGAACCCTCACTGTACCAGGCCTGCATCACCTCCTCACATTCAAGTCCAATTTATACCAGAGGGAAATGTGCTTGTGCATGAGAGACCGAAACGCACAAGGAACCCAAACATCAGTACTCATTGCATCAGTTTAAAGAGCTGTTCCCCTCTTACATAAAACCTGTTTGATAAATCACAAACAGGAGGAAAGCTCTCCTGTGCAGTTGCTGTGCACTGCCTTTTGCATCCAAAATGTTTCAGCCCTTTGTTTCTTGTTTTTGGAAGTCAGTAAAGCCTTTGTGGTATGTTGTGTGAAATATACCAAAACAAAAACACTGTGGAACAAAATCGTCTGCTGTTATGAATGCAGGGCAAGTCAGACATCAAGGCCAACCACACCAGATCCCAGTGATGGAGCTGGGCTTCCCCCACACCTTTAAATGATCATCCTGGTCACCCCAGTCCAGTTACTCGCTCAATTTAGCAATTCCCCACTGGGTTAGAGACAGCTCTAGCTCAGGTTTTTGTCCTGCCAAGACCTGAAACTTGCTTAAATGGAGTCCATGGAATTTGAAGGCTCACGGCAGTAAATCACATCATAAAAAGGTCAAAGTTCTGGTCGATTTCCAGACTAATGGTGTTTAAAACCAATAAATACTTGCCTAATACCATAAATGCAGCCATAAATTTACACTTTTGCATATGTATACATAGTTTGACACAGAGTATATAAAGTCTATCAAGGCAAGGAATAGATCAGAGAAATGCACGACACTCCTACTGCTATCGCAACAGATAAACAAAAAGCCTTTTTTCCATCTACTGATTTTGTGAGGGCTGAAGCAAATAAATGTAATGCAGTAAGCCTGATCTTGATGTCACTTATGACAGATTTACTCCAGCTTAACATACGGGAGCTGATTCGCTGCTCTCAGCTAGACAAATAAATCCTACCGGGAAACATTTTTCCTGCCACGTAAACATTTTGATAGTTCAGAATATCTTGCTATACTGCATCTGGGCAAGTCTCAGAAGTTTTGCTTTGCAATATTTTTAATAGTTTTAAAATGTTTTTAGAAGCTTGCTCTGGACAATCAAAACACGCTGTTTTAGTTGGTCCAAAATCTTCTTAAAATTTTCTTACAGTGATAGCCATCCCCACAACAGCCACAGCAGTTTTCAAAATGTGTGCCTTCTCGTGACAGGTAAGACAGGCAACGTAAAACACAATCTGCAGCCTCACTGCCGGTGCAAGAGCTCCGAGAGAAAGCCAGCACTTGAAAATCTCATTCTAACGTCTTTCCATCAAAAATCACCTGTGTTGTCCCAAAGCTGACTATAATCTATAAACATACTCATTTTCACTCTACTAGACTGAGCCATATAAATAACTCCACAAGTATATTATAAACTATGTGAAACCGCCTGTGGTTTCCCCCTTTTAGGTTGTTTGAGTCACCCTAAATCTGACTTTAATCAGTCCTAATGACCGTTTATTTCAGCCACAGCAGCCAGATTGCACTTTTACTACCAACTACAGCTACTCGTTGGAAATTTGCCCAGTTTTCTTTTCTAGTTATCACCTGGCAATACAGCATGGGTCAGCGACATTGATGCAGTAAAGTTCATCCTTGAAAAGAAATCATGTTACTACTCCTTTTCTTCCTTCCTCCGATCCTCAACAATGGGAAAAAAAAAAAAAAAAGCACACTGGCAGTCGAATCTGGATTTTCTTTTAATTGCTTTCTTACAAGCAAGCAGAAAACAGCCTCATCTTGCCAATCATCTTAGTGAAAATAGCACAGAGCAGTATTTTGCTACACAAATGGTCCCACAGATTCCCAGGGAAATTAAGGAATGCAGAATCAGATCCTAAATAGATAGTAATGCACTTATGTTTTTAGCATGTTTCGTTTTCTGCTTAAAACTTCCTCATGCGTCAGTGCCTCACATTGTTGTTCTGACAAAAAGCCTCACGCAGCCTCACGTACTGTTGTGCTAGGGAAAGTCAGTTTTTGTGTACCAGAGAAAACAGCCCGCTAGGTGTATCCTGTGTCTCTGTTTTTAATCATTTCTGACAAACCCCAACTGTTTAGAAGGACAGGAAGGCCTGCCAGGACACGGATTTGCTGTAAGACCGGGAGGTAGCACCGCTGCTCTGGCGTGCGTTTTCATCCTTTGGCTGTTTCATGCACGCAGCCTGCAAGCTAACGCTGCCTCTTCACACGCACCTATTGTGCTCACAGTAGAGCCATATTTAAATAGGTATGTGTGGTGACACCACAGCACAAGTAAATAAGAACGGCATGTTGTGACATTTTATTCCCATTCACATTACACGGTGGGAGTCATCTCCCTGCTGCAGTGAGGAGTCCTGCTGCACCCACCAGCCCCTGCAGCATGCACCGCTCATCCCATGCAGCTCCTGCAAACCACATCTGCCCCAACCACCTATACATGCAATGAAGTTGGTAGATGAGCCTGAAGGTGCATGGGGTCATGTACGTTGGGTATTTGAGCTCAAAGCCAGGTGCCAGGTTGCCCACGTGACAGCCCTCTGCAAGACGGAGGCATCCTGCCCGTGCACCATTCCCTCTCAAGCCCACTACAAAGCAGCCTTGACGTCCCTGGGATTGAAACGCCAAATGCACAAGTGCAAGATAAAGCAGGAATCCGGGCTGCAAGGACTGCCATATGTTCCCAGCTGAGCCTGCAAGCGCCATCACCAGAATACTTTTGGTCTCCGCGTTTTGGCCTGCCGTAGGATATACAAACAGCCTCCAACAATATTCCAGTGACCTTGCAAAATTTCCCTCTCACACATACACATGTGCACAAACATACACACCCTGCTTGACTCCAATAATTCTTGGGTAGATTTACAATTTCCTAAGCAGGTTGCTATAGTGACCCTGCAGAATATTTTCTCAAAACACTGTTGTACTGTAAATGTTTACATACAGTGTAATCCTGCCAAATTGTCTTAAGACAAAGGAAAACATCAAGTGTCTTTGCTTTATGTCCAGCCTTCCAGCTTTTTTAACATTGTGAACGTACTTTCAACTAACAACAGACGCTAATTATGCCTTTCTGTGGACTTGCACACCCTTAGGCCTAATAATGGGTCATCTATTAGCTTTAATGAATAACAAAGCTATCGGATTTACTAGTGTTAGCTGATTTCACGCATTTCTGAGTAAATTCTGAGCTAACTGAAAGGCCGGGGCTTAGCTATAGAGCCAGACACCCAGTTGGTACAAATCAGTGTCACTCGACTGAAGAAATACAAATTTTGATATTGAGGCAGGGCTTTGCTGATCAGCATCAGTATATTTCTTATAGTTTTCTTAATCTTGATAATTAAAGGAACAACTTAATCATTTTAGATAACATATGTCAAAGAAAATACATGGTTTCTGGTTTAATTCATGTTCTTCTGGATTCTAGCAGAAGAGACCAAGAGTCAGCAGAATATAAAAAAAAGTATTTGCTCATGGTGTTTTTTTAAACACTGTAATGTTCCTGTATCAACATTAACAGTAGTGTGATTTATGATTACAGAACACATACATAGCTATCGAATGTCTCCCGTGCCTCTACTCTGTTTCTTAGATACTAAAGCAAAGTCCAGAGCATAATATAATTTACAGCACTATAAAATGTTTTACAACTGGAGCACAGTGAAAGCCTAATATCCAAGACCTTCTGTAATATGACTATGTCATCTTGTTAAACTTTCTTTATGGGAGCACTAGAGTTGAGAATTTTCTTCATGTCACTTCCCCACCGATTATCAATATCACCTTTCTCACTTCATGTTGTTCACAGGAAGAGGTCTTCCTTTCAAAAACATAGGTTCAGATAGATAACAAACTGTTTCCTAAAAGTTTATGTTTTAGTTACAGCCTTAGATCATCTGTCCAAGATCATGATCTCTTCTTTCCTAGTAAGAATTTACAATGCCTCATCCAAGGCAATGCATAATTCAAAACATTTAGACCTAAGACAATTTCTGAAGCACCATTACTTGAATCATCTATGTTTTTTCTTTAAGAAACAAAAAAGTTGCAATTCTTGGATTTGAATTCTACTCTAAGATTTCAGATTAGATCTTACACCCGGAAGGCCTTCTTTTGTCACAACCCTTCAGATGCCAGAGGAGACTAGCATAGTTAATTTTTATCATGTTTATTACTTGAGATAGTAAAATCCTCAGGAGACAGTTGCCCTGTAAGATTTTCATCATCTGAAGCAAAATTGATGTGGACTTGTGCCTGCCAGTCTTGGCATACTGGCATACAGATGCAAGGCTCTGATTAACTCTGATCTGGCCTCAGAACCAAACCATAATCTCTAGTTTAATCTTAACCTGGCACTGGATTGAAAAACACTCTCCTTGAACTTTCATTATGTTGCAGAACAAGATGGGAAAGGTTTAAAAAATCCCGTAACCTCAAAAAAATATTTTTGCTTTGTTTTCAGAGAATAATACAGGGTCCTCCTAGACCCCAAACAGGGCCAAAGCACTACCTCAGCTGACAACATGGGCAATTATCGTGGTTGTCCCTTTTCACCTATCTTCCCCTCCCCTACCCATCAAGAGTTATACAAAATATTCGACCTGTTCCACCATTCAGCCCTAGTTTTGCTGGTCAGGAAGCCAGCTCAGCTGGGAATACCTGCCAGTGGGAAGAGGACGACCACTTGGACAGCAGTCTTTTCCAGCTCCCCTATCATCCTCTTCTGTAATTCCACTGTACCACAGAAGAATTCCTCATTTACTGAATAATCCCTGGACTGAGGATATTAAAATGAATTCTAGCATGGTATTACAAGTCAAATATTAGTTGAGGGAGGAATGTGCTCGGGATAAAAGTGATACGAATGAGGAGGCTGAGAGGGGTATTTTCACCCTCACAGTACAACTTCTTCATACTTTTCTGGCAAGGAAAAGGAACCTTAAAATAGAAATAAATTACAACTCCTTTTCTGTTTGGTTAAAGTAGCTTTAGAACAAACAAGAAACAGGCCTGCACATCTTAAAGACATGTCAGCTAAGTCTGAAAACATATCTCATCTAAATGTAATTTCCAACAAGATATCTGATTTCTCAGGTTTGCCATTGGTTGAGACCTTTTTCATCTCAAGGAATTCAATATTACACTCATGGTCTTTAATTTAGTGCCCTTTTAGACTGGCCAAATACAATACACAAAGTACCGATGGATTTTCTACATCCTTGCTTATGCTGCAGAGTGCTAAAGGCCATAAGCAGTGCCCTAAAAATGAAAAGGGCTACTTGCACAGAAGGGTATTACTAGCCATGAACAAGGATAGTGGATTCCGCATTGTATTCTCCAGGACTCTATGGAATTAAACTAACACAAAAATGTGTAATTATTATAGTAGCCAAATACACATAGAGTGCTGCTCCATATGAGTAGAAACTTACATTTACTAGTGCTGTCCTAACTTTTCCTCCCTGAGACACTTTTATAAACATGACAGACCTCTAAAATTCAAAACTTCATATTGTCCTGATATGGCAGTTAAATCTGGAATCAACCAGTATCACAGAAAAACTTCAGCCCTCCTGGCACTTCTTCAACAAAGGACGTGTTTGTACTATCGATTGTACTGCTGAAAATAATTTTGCTGTGTTGACAGGCATCACTCAGCACAGACCATGATGAAAAGCTGAAAATTAGAAAGTTAAATGAACACCTGCAACAATTTTCCTGCCAATTTTACAACAAAATAAATATTGAATTATTCTGATAAGTGGGTCAAATTCATCCCTGGTGTCATGGCCCTTTGAGGTTAACAGCGCTACGACAGGAATGAATTTGGCTCCCGTGTCTCTTTCACGGAGAAAATGCTTCACTGAACTTTTGAAACCTTCTGTGCCAACATTCATCTTCATTTAGAACCCATCTTTCCTTCTTTACTATGCTTTTGCAGCAAAACAGCAATTTTCCTATCAACTTGCCGTCAATTATGCTGACAGTTTGACATGAATATTGTACATACACAAAAATAATTTGCAAAACAGATTTCTCAATTGTTATATTTAACAGGAATTTCCTTCATACATAATCTTCTTTGACACGTTCAATTCCACAACCTATTCTTCCAGGAAGAACATGCATCCCTACATGTCCCAGCTGTTTAAATTGCATCTTATATACCTGTGGTGCTGCAGAGATTTTATTAGGAAGAAAAAAAAAAAAAAGCTGTATGCAACTTCATTTTGATCCTGTCCTTTTTTTTTTTTTTCTTTTTTATTGCAAACAGTGCTTTTCTCTTGTGCAGCAAGCAAGAACTTTACTCTTCCAATCTACAAGTGCGTAAGTTGCAAGAAACTCCCGTAAGTCTCAGGAAATCCACAAAGGGTTAGGGTATCTTTATGGGATTCTTATTTCAGTCTTGGTTTTGGGGTTCAAAAAACAGAAGAGAATTGTGTGAGTGTGATGAAACACATTTTCTGCAGACCCTCTATGGAGAGCCATGATCTGCTGGGCTTCCTTTTCCCCATATAGCCTGTTTATTTCTATGGATGCCCAACCACCTCATTCAGTGAGAAGGGCTTCAGATGGCACCAAGGAAGCATAAAGCAGACAACTGATTATCATGTGCATGATTTTAAAGGCCTGTAAGCTCCCTGTTTTCTGCACATTTTTTCCTTTCCAACCTCAAATACAAGACAAAGCAGAGTCTCTGATTTCAAGTTTCAAGAAATACTTTACCAGCTTTCGGTATCCGGGTGGTGTTCTGTAGGTACTCTCCACTCTTATACAGATTCAAAACTCTTTCTAACTGAGCAGCTGTTTCATCTATTCCCCAGTGAAGTTCTCCTTTAGAAACACAGAGAAAGCATGATTCAGATGAGAAGCAGCCTTCACAAGGCTAAAGAGAGGCTGCATTCAAATAAAGCCCTAAGCATCAGAGCCCAGCAGTGTCCTACTCCGTGACAATGTTGTGATGTGGACACGAAGTCTATTAGCTACTACAAAGTGACCACCAAATTGGATTTCATACCTGACATGAGCTAGGCATGTCAAAGGCTGGCTCGTCCAGATGGGAAGCCTAGGCCTGCGGGCAAAAAAACGCTGCGGTGAGCTCCCAGCACGGGATGAACCTCAGCCAATACAGGGAACTCCAAAGGATTTGCTTGCTAATTAGTTATAGCCTGGCATCATACAATTCCCTGTGGAATACACACAGTGCAAGACACAAAGCCCCTAGAACAATGCACCAAAAGCTCTCAAATCAGAACTGCAGGCACATGTGGCTACTCTTGTCCCACAGGCACTACCTTGGCTATTAGTCAAGGTCTATGGTAATTTCACTTGCCTCTGGCCTCTGAGGTATAAAAGCACCAACAGTACCATTGGCAACAGGGAAGTATCATGTCTTTATAATTACAATTCCTCTTGCTAGAGGCAGGGACTCCTCCAGATGCCACAAGGAGCTCCACACTAAGGACCGAGCTTTCCCTGTGGGACGGAAGAAATACAGAAATTGCACTCTAAATTCAATTCACTCCTGTGCAGAGGTGTCAGGAAGAAACACAGACATCTGTGAAGCATAGTTAAAACCTCAAAATTTAGAGTTCTGTGGTATATAGAGTCATTCTTGCCTTCTTTTATGGGGGAAAAGTAACCCTGGATATAAAAAAAAAAAAAATCTAATTCCCTTACAGGGAACAAAAAAGCAGTATCTTCTATATCCCCCGTGTGACACATACAGAAAAAAAGAAATATTTGGCATTAACCCATTCAGTGTGGTTACCTGTGGCATTGACTATCTTATCCAGCAATGGTCTCAGCGAGGATGGCGCACTGTGTGGCAGAAGATACGTGAAAAAAAACCTGCAAAGGAAAAGTAATCCATATTGAAAAATATAAAGATTACAAAAATGTGATAACTCCCAAACAACATCAGGAATAAAATTATTATTGCTTGTAAGCTGTTGACCTATACAAGAAACATAATCATATTCTATACTGAAATAAATACATAGCTGAGTATTCACACAGCTGTCTGGCATACCTAGACCATGCTGTTATGTACAAGGCTGCCTTGTAACTATGTGTAAATGTTCCATTAATGCAGAAATTTGCTATGAAGGCCCATGGATTGTGATTCTTTGCAAAGCTGCCCGTATCTTGACATGCTACAAGAATGCTCACAAACCTCAAGGTTTTTTCAAGGCTTAAAAGTGCATAAATCAGATTTCTGCTCATTTGAAATAACTGACTTGTTTTCTTTTCTAGTGTTTTTAGACTGTAAAAATTAATAGTCAGGAGAAAACCTCCTGTTGTTTCTGTGCCACTGCAATTCAGAACATCTTCTCTGTCCTCACCATTTATCTAAATTCATGACGCATTCATGTGGATAGCCATATTAGGATGTATACTCTCCGTTTTAATATTTTTAATTGCAAATGGAAAAACAATATGCCTTTATTTCACATCACTGAAGTATACTTAACTACACATTGTTCCTTTAAATTTCTATTACTCTCCCAGTATTACTAACCATTGCAAACTCAGTGTCATAGCAACGCAAGATAGAGATGGACAGTTCAGGATCTGACAATATAAACAGAACTATCAGACATAAATATTAGGTAATGAGCATAACAGTAACACAATTGGGAAATTGCCCTGCTTTACATCTAACCTGTGAAGCAAAGTAAACGTTTTTTCATATACAGAGACCACATTGTCAAACAGAAACCTACAGTGACTCATACTCAGGAGTGAGACTAGCAGATGTCTTACACAAGCACAAAATAAAAAAATTGAGTTACTGATAGCAAAAATTGATCACAGACAGAGGTATTATTGCGCTGACATAGTTCACTTACACAATGAATATTTCTTTGAGATTTTAAATCCCTTTTAATCCCTTACAAAAATAATATTTATAATTTTCACAAGCAGGTAGATTTTCCTAGCCATGAGTATGAAATAGCCAATATAAATAGACATGGAACCCTAAAGAGCAACATAACATTTGTAACGAACAATTTACCTAGCAAATTTAACCTTATTTTTCTGCTCAGAGAGTACCCATAATCAGAGTCCAATTGATTGTGTACAGCTCTTTGCAAAAACTTGGTAGCTGCCATTTATTTTCCTAAATGCCAGATAGATGCAAGTTGTGGAGCTCGTTGTTTTTCTGTGGCTATACAACTTGTCCTAATGCAAACAACCACATGAAATTCTGAAACATACAGGCACTGGCGCCTGCACAACTTAATTATATGAACATTTATTATTCATAGATTGTAGGGTCAGTGGCATCATTTGTGATCTACCTAACACAGACTGTCAGATTCCTTTCAGTCTGCTCCTACAGCCTTTTCCTCATTTCTTTTTTCTTTGGAGAACTATCTGATCCTAATTTAAGAATTGTCAGTGATGGAGATTATCCTTACTTTTAAAACTGTTCATTGCTTTTAGGATTTTCCCCTGGACATTTGGAGGAAAACCCATAGAGACGGGTTTATGACAGAAGGTAACAATCTGAAAATTAAGATGTGCCAAGGCATGTAGAGATTTTTCTTCTCAAAATATTTCCTCTCTTTTAATTATTTATTTAAAGAAATTGAGTAGGTTGCCTAGTTATCTTTTCAAGGCTAAGGCCTATTATGTTTTAAAATTACAAGGTTTTTATGCATTATTTGGCAGACTTCTGCTTTTGACTTCTACCTTACAACAGCTCAAGGAACCCTTTTGCTGAGCATAGGCAAAGAGTACTCTTAATTTCCACCCGTACAGCTACAGAATGCATGAAAATATGCAATCTAGCACCCTACAACTACTGAATCGAAGATTTTGCCTTCTAATACAAGTGCATAGAGTCTGTAGCCAATGCGTCTTCATTGACAATTGCAGCCTCCTATAGGCTGAATCTGCTGTTGAACAAAAAATGATTGTCTCCATCACGTGAAGTAAAACCAGGGGCTGAAACCACTGGGATACTGTGTGCTGCATGCTGATGTGCGGTTCAAAGGAAATGTGAAGAGCTGTAATAGGAAAAGACTGCTTCCTTCAGTGAGACCGGCAACCTGCCCCAAGCCCACCACACCGCAGACATATCTCCATTTAAGTCTGCAATGGACTGATGCCTATTTAAGGTTTCTTAGCCAGACCAGTAAAATGGTCTTAACCAGAAGTTAGCTAGCTAAGCAGGATCTTTAAGCCAAGCAAATGGATACGGAAAATTTTGCAGGACACACTAAAATCTGTGCTGCACAACTGCAGATGCCTGTCATGTGGTGCAGCCCATTTCAGTGTGGTCAGCTAATGCAACACACATGCTGGTAAGCACCCTGGGACCAAAGCAGAAGACTGTCTTTGGAGAAGAGTCTCCTCGCTGTGGTCTGGCAAGGAGTGAATGGCATGATACTTGAAAGGGAAGTCAGTCTAAGAAATGAGCGCAGCATTATGGTATTGCTTTGAGATTCTCCATCCTCATATCTGGATTCCCTTAAACATTGAAGATGGATGCTTCAGCCAAATGCTTTCTTCCACACAGCTGAGTGGTCCATCATGAATTGTCACCTCTGCACCCCTGTGCTGTAGGCACTAGGAGCATGTCACAGAACCCTGCCCAGCACGGTGGCACTGGGGACTGTTATCACCCTACCAAAGGCAGACTCCAGCAAGGCAGGGGAGCACCGAGACAAAGTGCAAGACAACAGCTGAACTCTTACTCTGCCTCTGAAGCCAGCCCTATCCTAAACTGGTGGTAAAGAATGTATGATAACCTTTATTAACTCACACCAGAGAACAACAGTGAGAATTGCCTCACTACAGAGTTAATGGGCTCCCATCTCTACAAGCACCTCGGTTGTACTCATAAAAACCTGTACTTGTACGAAGAACTCAGTGGAATTAAATCAAAATAAAATTAGACTAAGCGGTGAATCACACTCAAAGCATGCAAATATATTCCCAGTATGAATGCTAGGTTATGGTATTTTCCCAAATGAAACGATTATTCATAGATCTTGGATAACAGATCTGAGACATTTATTTATTGATGTGAATAACCATAGATGCTGCTGCAGGCTTTCTTCCCATTTTAAATTCCCTTTTACCTTATAGAAAACTGATCAGGTACCTGTAAGCATTGTAGAGATTCCTCTTTTCGTTCATGTTTTGGCACCGACCCTCGACAGAACAAGGCAGAGTGAAGTTTCTTGCTGGGAACTCCATAAAGCAATCACTGTTACTGGTGCAAGAGCTTTCTTCAATACTGGCATCATCTAGATCTGTCACCTTCAGCTCCCCATCCACAATCACAAACTGTCGAGGGCGAAAATCCAGTAATGTCACAGAGCCAAGAGGAGAGTGAGCCAAATAATGCAAAAGCCGAACTAAGCTGAGACATATCTGAAATGCAAAAACATGAGTACCTTGTGTTATTTTCTCAGTACAAAGTATATAAATGAAACTACTTTAGCTGAAGATAGATTCATAAATACATGACTTAATATGGGCATTATAACTTATCCTCAACACTGAACGTTGCAACTAAGGTATTTTTCATAGGATTAACATAGTTGATTGTAAAGCCCTTGGAGACTTGAAACAAAAATAAGCTTCTTTACCAGTGCTTTCCCACACTATTCATGAAGCACAGCTCATTGTTGCTATTCTTACTTTTAATAGAAATAAAAGCCTTAACTTTTAATAACACATTACATACAGGCCCTGACCATGCAGCCTACAGTTCTGCTCTGTACAAACTCCAGGTCTGGGATTTTGGCCCAAGTGCTCTGCTCCTGCTGCTCAGGCTCAGACTGCAGAGGGTGTCTGTATTGCCTCCCTATTGATCACGCCTTTTGGCTGCCATTGTAATTGTTGTCTCCTGTTTTCCCTTGTGTTTGTCTTTTCCAGGGGAGAATGAAGCAAATACCCAGAACAAGCAGCTCCATGGCTCCTCTGTAGCTCTAAGGGTGAGTGTCTGCCATGGTGGACCCTCACGTGCCATTTTGAGGCTGGGGTAGGAGTTCTGCACTGACGCTGCACTTTTTAATTGCAAGTTGGGAACTCGAATAACTATCATCAGACAGGAAACTCACTGAACGCTGAACTCAGTTCCCTTACCAAAGTACTGTTTCCAATTCATGCATTCCTTTAAAATCCACCACATAACATATTAATGCAAAAGTAGCATTAATATGAACACAGTTAAATACTGGAATTTTTATTCTATGTATTACACTAATAACAGGTCTTATTCAGTCGAGCAAGCTTTTTGTTGTTTGTATATGATCTTTGTTTTTCTTAAAATACACTGCCAATGCCACATATATTGAAGTAGTCAAATCAAAATTCGATCTCTGGGCATAAACAATATGCTCAGGGGAGCACCTAAACGCATACTTCATAAGAATGCAGAGGCTGAATATGTCTGAAGTTCCAACTCACAGACCACATGTCTGTGGGACATTAGGACTACCCCACACTTCCACAATCACCTCCCTGCTTGACCGGACTGGAACATTTTTATCCTACATAAATGATACCAAAGCTTACATGGCGATGCCTGTAGTGTAAATGAACACAGGCGTAGTGATGAGATGCCGGACCTGACCTCCCTTTCCTCCCTCTGGAAGTACACCAAATTCCTGTACATGCTATCCCACAATACGCTGCATATAAAGGCACATCTAGCCAAAACTAACCTATAATACACATAGCTTTGACTGCCAGCAAAGCCAGAATTTAGCTTGAATAAAAATACAGGTTGTTGTCTGAAATTATCACCTTTTCTCAAACACCAAAAAGATACTGGTCCTGCACTGGCAGGCTCTCTGACCAGACCCCTATGGACTGATGGCCTGCATACCTACTGGGAGTCTGGAGTGCGAAAACCCCTGTACAACAAACCTTGAGCAGACAAGTGACGTCTGTGCTCTGCATCACAGCTCTGCTGAGGGGAGCAGTGCTGCCCTGGGGACAAAGCTTGCTTCACAGTCCTCCAACACCAGGAAATCATTTGTAGGAATAAAGTCAAGCCATTTATTTAGCCCTTTCCAGGACCTGGCCACCAATATGCTTCATGTATCAAGAAGGTATGATTTTATTTCCTCTTTCTTCTCTGTGTTAGTTGAGACCTAGACAAGCTACTGAGCATGAAATTATCTAAGACAGCACTCCTTCACCTCCCTTTGCAAATGCTTGCTCAGAAATATCCAGGCTAAGGGAACCTTCCCAGTTTATTGCCCATAATCTAACGTATCTCTTAGTAATTGACCAGACATGCAGTTGCCATCACAGTCATTATTTACATTCCATGGATGAGATGAGACAAAGGCGAGTCCTCCTTTTAGGGAGCTGTGACAAGCACCTCCACCATTTATTACAGATGTATTTCTTCCAGAAAAAGGGAGCTGAAGTTGAGCTCTCTTGCCTTTCCCAGACGTAATTCAGAAGGCAGCATGGCCAAAGACCATGCCTGATAGACATCTTGCACATAGCCACCCAGCCCTGAGAGAGCACCAAACTTAATAGTACAGATACAGGCTGTAGCACACTGGTTAGTCCCTGAGCACAGTCAGGGAGCACTTTTCATTTTCTGGTACAGATGTAGCCATACAGCTAAAAGTGTTTTAGATGAAAACTGCTTCTGCCTTGAAGTGTCTTGGGGAGTTAACCTTAGCCGATTACACATCTCAGTATACACTGATCGAGACAGCACTGTCTTGATCAAAGCATTGCTGCAGTCTGGCTTCATTTTGGACAAATTAAGTGTGACCTTCGTGCTCCTGGTAAATTGCCAGCATGGTGGACAACCTGGCTTTCAGATTTGTGTACATTGATTTCACTCTCCCCCACTAAAAGACGAACAGAACAGGAAGCGGTAGAAAACAATTATAAAATCAACCTAGGATAATGATCAGGATAGAAATGTAACATACTTCTATTGTTTAAATTCCAGTTGCAGAGCATAATGTTTAACACCAAAACTGCTGGGCCTCAAGCTTTAAAAAGTAAGAAACATTTACAGATATAATATAAAAAGCATATACCAGCTACAAATAGATAACATCGAGAGACAAAATAGCACAACATCTTAAACACTAGGGAAAGGGAGTGTTAAATTCTGTTTCTAAACCAAGACATAATCACAAGCAAAGCAAATGCTTAATAAATATGAATTATACTGCATCATATATAACCTCTGTTTCATGCTGGATGTTCATCACCCTCTTAAAAGTCCTTTTAAAAGAACAGTTGTTACTTACTCGAAATCTGTCTTCCCAGGAAGTCTGTAAAAGCTGAATCATCTCTAACGGCGAGCCTAGTTCAGTGATGGTTGTCAGTGTGTCTGGGATGTCATTGCTATCTTGGTAACAATAGCCATAGAGCTGAAAAAAATCATGAGGCAGTATAAGTGTAACATATCTTGGCACACTTTTACTTTTCTCAGTGGATGAGGTGCAAAATAAACATTTCTTACAAGGCATTTAATTGCCTTAAGTCCTCCCCAACAGCTTTTGTATCCTCTCATTTGAGGAATGCTCCCTTGAAACCCCCAAAGGAAGCTCCTGATTAGCTAGCACAGCCTCTGTAGGCATCACACAGCTCAAGGCAAGCAAAGTGGCCCCTGCACACCCCTCCATACAGGATTTTATCCCAATAAATGATCAAGAAAAAACAAAAAAAAAAGTCCATTAATGCAGAAACAGAACTTTATGAGAGGAAAATTAGCTTAGCCTATGCAATACCTGGCTAAATAAGATAGATTCTTATTTTTTCTTTAAATAATACTGCTTAAAAGACATCACAAAATATATTTTAATTACATTTCTATAGGACTACTATTTGTGCATATAGTGGCAACACGTATTTCAACGAAACACAGCTTGAAAAGCAACTGAAATGCCAAAACTTATCTTTCACCAGCCAGAAACTGCTTCTTGCAATACTTGATGGACTTTCATGTGCAGTACCATTAAAGAAGGGCAAATATTCCAAAACAATACCTGCCAGCAGATCCTTCAATTTAAAAGAATTTAAATGGCAATTTCGGCCATGCTCCAGCAGCACCTTCTTGCATTTGCTCTCCAAGGGCATCCGAATGATTAATTTTCACTTGCACAAATAATTGCCCAAGAAGAACATTTAAAGGTTGTGGGGAAGCAATTTCTTGCTTTATATGGAGAGGGACAGTGTCTGACACAGCTATGGGGACAGGCTTTTACACACTCTGTGCCAATCCCTGGCAGAGAGGCAGTTAAAGGAAACTGATAAGGATCTGATTGCAACTTTCCAGCCAGAACAGCATGCACATGAAATAAAATTAAATGTAATCTCTGCCCCCAGTCAAATAAACCTTACAGTAAAAGAGTCTGTGTGGGGAAAAAAGCACTTTAAAGGACGCTCTTAAAGTGTCCTGGTTCTATTCATTCCTGGCTTTCCCTGAGTAATCTCATTTTTTCCAAACCAAGAAGGTTTGGAAAGGGAAGCTGACAAGGGTCTCCTGTGAACTGGGGGGATGTGGATATGGCCCCAGAGAAGTCAGGCTCATCCAAACAGCAAACAGAGCAAATCCAGCAAGAACGCCAAGAGCCAGAAGAGTGAGTGCAGCCACTGGATAGAGCAGGCTGAGGCTGGCAACTGCCACTGCGAGCAGGTTTGAGTATCAAGCACATTCCTACAACTAGTGACCCTCACAGACAGAAAAGCAAAGAAAGAGGCTAAAGTCAGCAAATACATGATTTGTTAGGAACCACACTGCTTGCTCTGACTATAGCTGTCTGCATTTAAATGAAAAAGTGTTCCAAAAATGCAAGTGAAGTAAACAATTTTTCTTTTTGGTGTAAAAATGGCACTGTATTTCAAAACAGCTGCTTAAACACGGACATTAACCTAAACAAAAAAGAGCTAGAAGATTTTATTCTAAAACATGCCAAAAAGATTTTGGCATCGATGCAGAACAGAGGATTTGTGATGGATGCTGATAGGAACGTTTGAAATGGGAAAACAGACCTTTCTCTTCACTGCCCCAGCTATGACAACAACTGCAACAGCAATAATTTTTTAAGCTAGAGCCATTCAGATGGGACTTGAGTTTGTTCCTTGCCATCTGTGACACAATTTTTGTGCAGCTTATATTCAGAAGTTAGAAATGTGTGTGTGCAATCACAGATGATCACAATGGCACAAGTCTGCTTAAAGCTTCTGAATAAAAAAAATAATTAAATGGAAATGAAAAAAATTAACACACTATATATTGTTTCTCAGAGAATTACAAAATTTTCAGCATGGAGGGATCATGAGCTGGATTCTGCAATTTTTACTAGGTATTTTTCTTCTCTCATGTGTGAGGGCAGACAAAAATCCCACTTATGAGTGTCAGAACCTAACATTTGTTCCTCTATCATCTGCAGAAATTAGCTCTTGTCTGTAGTACACAATACCAAGGGATGACCAAGGGATACAGTCTGGGAAACAACAGTATCTCAATAAATGTTGATTCACAGTATCTGTGAACACAAAAGAGTTACCAGTCTTCCTTAGCCATTCTCAATATTTGTGAAAACTACTCCATAAATAGAAATAAGGAAGACAAGCAGAAATTATATATTAATTGAACTATTAAAAAAAATACTGTGTATACATATATATATACACTCATACAAACAAAATAGATAAATCAGTCTTTCTATGTGCAGATGATCACAAAAGTAGAAATCAATTACAGTACCTATCTGTATCTATTTTATCTCACTCCATGAATTCCCATAGTTATAAAAATTTAGACTTGTTCTCAGGGAGCTGGAACTTTGCTTTAAAGTCTTTCTTTCATTTGGGTAATCAATTTGTACCTTGGCAAAAGTCCTCACTGTCTGAGTATCTGAGTGTTTGGGGTATATTTTACTATATTATTGCCCATTTAATCATTTCAGTCACTGTGGAAGCTTAAACGAGCTGGTCCAGTTTGGTTCTTTATTCTCAAAAGAAAAATTTCTTGCGCGAGTACTGCTGAACTTCATCAATCTTACAGCTAAAAACACAGCGCTGAGTAAGTTCATGTAGGTCTAATTCAAAAAATATATAATCTAACCTGAGCTCTTTATTGCTTTTACTTAAGTGAAACCTCTCCAGATGCAGTGTTATTATATAATTATACAGAGTTATAAAAGCACAGAAGTTTGAGATATAAAGGATTTATTGGGCCACATTTATACTTTTTTGAAATGAAGTCCTGAAACTAAATGCAAAAATGCACATGTAATTACATGGTCATATTTGTATGTGCAATTACCATGATTACAAACTGGGCATGTCCCAACAGCCAATTAAGCATCTAAAATGGTTACATTCATCCCCTCCTGATGAACCACCACCCAGAACAGACGCTACAAAATACAGAATATATATATATAGATGCAAAATGCTCCAGTACTTCTCAGGCCTTTCATTTCAGAAGTTGGCTTATTAGCACACAGACACAACACGTAGAGAGGTATTACCCAAAACACTTTTTTTTTTTTTTTTTCCCTTTTTGTTTTTCATCCAATCCATTTTAAGGTCTGAAATGAGACAAAATGGCTTGTGTTCCAGACAGTGAAGTAAGAAGCAGAGCCGGATGCATAGAATAACAAGAAAAATAACCACATGGGGAAGCTGAATATAGTTGGAAGCCGAAGATGATCCAAAATATCTCCTCTATCTGAAATCCCGTTAGGCCGGACGTCAGTCTCAGTGTCGCAAAGCTACACTTTAGATATATTAGAGTGATGGCTTTCATACGCCTTTGCAGCATGGTTCCAATTAAACGAGTGGAAAGAAATACAATCCCACATCTTTCTGACATATCAAGTCACTGCATTTAAACACCACCCCAATATATTTTTGTGTAGAATCTAATAGCAAACAGTCACAATATCAGGATGCCTTGCTTTCTGTTTAGAAAAATGGAAGCCAAATATGAAATGTTTAACTGTTCTCACATCATATGCCGTAACTCATTTAGGGCAGTCCTATTCACAGCATTCTTCATGAACTGTTTGGGTTTCCTCAGCCACACAGGCCCAGTCCCACATGCCTCCACGCACCCGGTGCTGCCACAGGCCTCAGTGGCTGCAGACATATGGGGACAGCCCCCAGGAAGCTATAGGGCCCCCGGGTAGGAGCCCACGGCCACCGGCTCGGGCTCACCTCCCTCCATAGCCAACACAGGACAGAGGTGCCCCTCTCAGGCAAGCCAGTGGGGGAGGCAAAAGCAGAGGTCAGACCCCGCACAAAAGCCAACAAGCTTACTGTATAAAAACACAAAATAAAGGAGCTTATTAAGCTGTCATCAGTGGGGTAAGTATAGGCAAACAACAGGCCCTCCTGCATCAGCGTAGACACCCTCGCTGGGCTTTCAGAAAAATAAACGCCAGGGCAAAGCCTCGGCCAGAGTGCTATGTGCCATGAACTGAAGGTGCTCAACCAGGACAGATGCCACACCAGTGACCTCCCAAGTGAGGTCCCTGCTGGCTCCACTCCTCCCAGGTTGGGATGCATACTCCTCCTATGCCTTCCTAGTTTTCAGCCCTTTGTGATCACAGGTTTTAGATTGTTTTCTACACACACACACACACACACACACACACACACACAAAATTCCCCTGCTTTCCCATATGAAACACAAGCTCTTCCCCACTGCAGGAACCATAACCTGGAGGCCACCTCTGCCACAAGTAGTACAAGTGACAGGCTCAACTGCATTACACCAGAAGCAATTTCCAGAGGCTTCATTCTCATCTCTTTCAAGAAGGACTTGCCCAAACTCACAATAGAAAAGTGCAATTAAAAAAAAATAAAATATGAAGAACAACAGCAGCCAACACTTTCCACAGCCTGTTTTCCAAAACACATGGATGCGTGGTTACCTAATGATGCTGGTTGCATCAAGATTACATTTTGCAGTGACTTGGGGCCCTGGGGAAATAAAAACACTCACTGATACTGGTAGCCATTTGACAAGCTGTTTCTTTGGGCTGCTACGTGTCAAAATGAGAAAGGCACATTTTAGAAGCTCTTGCTACTTCACTGCTATCAAAATGAACATAATCCTTTTGACTCAACCAATTCCTGTATTCACCTTTCCTTCCTGGAGCACTGGGACAATCCCTGAAGAGCATGACACAGGATTTACCAATACATAATTTGAGACATTTATGTCACTCTACGACCTAGTGATTGCTCAGGCTTTAAATGTTTCTATCTATTGCTGATTGTACACACACATATAAAAATATATAGTTTGTGTGTACATAGATAGATTTTTTTTTCTATATAATATATATACATGCTATTTGCATTTATATTTATCTATATTTAAATAAATATGTATTTGCTACCCCTGCTCATCCCAAAAGCATCTGCAAACCTGTAACATGCCTCTCCCTAAAAAAAAAAGGACAAGTTCCCTGAAAGTCTTAACCTTTATATTAAATATTAATCTAATGCCTACCATGCTGCTACAGGATACATAGAGATGCATGAGAAATTAATGCATTTTCCTCATTGAAATCTAGAAATCAAGTCCTGCTGAGCTTCTCTTGAAAAAGATGTTTATACTGAGAATATTTAACATCGCTCTGGACTGTTGCAGACTGGGACCAAAACTGGATGCTGAAAGCTGAGAGGCAGAATTGCTGCTGCTGCTGCACACTGAAACTGACAGCAAGCAGGGGCAAATTTTAAATATTAACTCTAAATTCACAGCTCTGACTAGGCTTTTATTTATAAACGTGTTATTATTAATAGCACTGAACTCAGAAGAGCTAGAAGGTACAGGAATTCCATACCTGGTTCTGTTACTAAACATGGAAGTACATTAATAGAAAAACTGGAATGCATTATTTAGAAATACACACATATGTATATCTGACCGTATCTACTGGTATATCCACAGATACCTCTATATATTTTGTAAGTATGTGTGTGTATACGTATCTATATATACCTGCTCATCTGACATATATTATGGTGGTTATAATCTTAGGATTTAGTAACGTTATCTCCCTTTTACTCTCCCTGCTTTCCTTATAGCCTGAAGTGGAAAATTCTTCTACTAAAAACATTTATAGCACTTTGAATTTGCATTGCACTGCACAAGCTCAAGGCCCAACCCTGCAAATATTTAGTCACACAAGTAGTCTACTCTTGTAAAGCCTTCCAGTGAAGACAAATAGATCACTCATACAACCACAATTTCAATGGGAAGGCGCTGATATCACTGGAGGCGCAGTTCATTATCTTGTAAATAGCCAGACCAGAATCTACCCTGACCTCCATCCACAGCAGCTGCATTCAGTTCCACTGCCCCAGAAGTTTAACCCTTAATTATGACATTATTTTGCATTACAAAACGATCAAACAATCTCTGTGCACTTTGTGTTCAGAAAAGCTTGACTTGCCAGGATATTCATTAGACCTGCCTGTGCAATTCTTCCTTCTTAGGCGTCTGAGGCATATCAGGCTGTACTTTGCCACGGTGAACTTTAAAATTAGCTTAGGGTCTATCTGTAGCTATACAGTCCAAAAAAAGAGTTGAAAAATCAACTCTATGCATTGTTCCAAATGTGGCCAAAAATGATACAGAGCATGCACGTTCAGCGTCTACTACCTAACTTGACTGGTTCAGCTAAGTGTGATGAGAAATAACAGCTCCTTCAAAATTAGTCCAGAGTCAATATTAGTATTAGCACAGTGCTCATGAGAACCAGTTCTTGTTAAGCTTTGCATGCCCGTCACACAAAAGAAAAATTGCAATGGGAGTTAGATGCCACAGGGCACCCATCTGAGCTAGCAGATGACTGTGTGTGTGTAAAAACCCAGGAAAAAGACCTTGGGGAGAAAAACAAACAAACAAAAAACAGCGTGCATATCTGACACAGGTACTTCATAAACCAGGGATGCAGCACTTCAAGGTGTGGGTCCACCAACACTCTCTATGTCCTTGCATCAAGCAAAGGGCTGGCAAGCACAGGTTTTCCAGGAATCTGGGGTGGTCTAAGTCTTTAGCTCAGACAGATTCCATATGTTACCTTGAGCAAGTTATTTATACCTCCTACATCTTGCACTCACTGTCTATAGTATAAAAGGAACACGAATACTTAGCTTACCTACCTACCCCATATTTGGGGTGGGGAGAGACAAAAACTGCAAAAACCACACACTTTGCCTTGCAATTCAGGTGGCACCACACCAGTCAGAACTGATTTCCAGGGCAGGTTATTCCAAGGATAGAGTGGCCTTGTTGACTCGCTGCCACCCCTCTGAAAAAGATGAGCAGACAGGGAGAACCTGGCCACATCCAGAAAGCCCAGCGGTGGCCACTCATCTCCCAATATCGCCACGCTGAAGGAGCAGTGCTGGGCTCCCCCGAAGGAAACTGGATGAGGTTGCAAGTCATCAGCTCCCATAAAGGAGGCAGAAATTCAAACCAGAGTCTTCTGGAATGATTTACATGGCACATAAAACAGAGAGGCAATCGTAGAAATCATTCAACAAATGATTGGGATTAGTTTTATGAATGCCGTCTTCAAAAGTGAGTGAGGAGGATGTAGCCCTTTTAACTAATTTGGCGGCATGTGCTCTTGCCTTATGGAAATCCCTTTCTGCCAACAGCTTTTGCAAGTTGAACACCCTCTGCCATCCCATGCAATTCAATGGGAAAAGATAGGTTTTGGCGACTCGAGTGTCAAGACGTACAGCTTGCCTTACAGTGACATGAATGGTTAGAGTTGGTCTGCAATTGTATCGGCTCTGTGCTTCCAGCAGCTCTGGTGTTCTTGTTAACAGATCCTTTCTTCACTCTTAAAAGTGCAGGATAACATCTGGGCCTTTTGGGAAGCAGTCTTGCAATAAAGAAGCACTTTGTGTAATTCTTCTTTCCTCGCCAAACCGCATCTGTCTGCTCCCTCTGCCCTTCTCCACTCCACCCCGAGCTCCTTGGGGCTGTGGGGACATGTGTTAGCAGCAGCCAGCTGTCTCCACCGAGCCATCAGTAGGTGGCACTGCCTGCTTTTCTCTCTCCACCCATACAAATGTCCAGTGCTGACATCCCAAATCGACCAACACCAACGACTTCAAAACACGCGCAAGTGACTTAGAGGCCTCGTCTCCTGCCAGGCACGCCTTGGAAACAGCAAGCAGTGACATGGAGAGGACAGGGAACAATGCAGTTCCATCCCTGCTGGGGTGAAGCAGTGGCAGCAGCTTTCCAAGGAGAAGGAGGTGGTGAGCAGCAGTGGGAACCTCCCAGCCACATCACCAGGATTTGGCCTGCCCAGGGCCTGCAGATCCTCTGATTCTAGTGTAGTTAAATGGCTGGCATCAGGCTGGTCTGCCATCGTGTGCAGGGGCCTCACTTTAGTCAGTATGTCCTAAGAGCAGCTCAAAGGAGCTGCTTTACAAAAGCATTAGAGGAAAAAAAATCTCAGCCCCAGACTGGAAGGTTAATTCCCATTAGGTGTTTTGCTCCCGTTAGGTATGCTGCCAGCAACTGAGACACTCTGCAGCCTCACCCCAAACTGAGAAAGCCCCAGTCAGTCACCCACCACCTGGTAGCAGCAGCCAGGCCAGCCATTCTCAGATCTCCCATGGTTAAGGTCCAGCCAGCTGCAAATAAAGGCTGGTGGCTGGGCATCCTGCACCATGGCAGCAAGGTTTGTCATCCGGCTTCCTGCACCATTGGCACCACAAAGGGGACGCGGTGCTCACCCGCAGGTGACAGGGAAGAGGTCCCTGAGCAGCTGTTTTCACCGTGGCTTCATGGCTCGATGTCCCCTTCCCCCTGCATTTTGTGAAAACAACAACGGAGTCATGCAAGAAGGACGACGAAGGACCAGACCCTTCAAGAGTCTTTCCTATGCAAATGCGATTGCACTGGAAATTAATTGTATATTGACTTTCTTCACACTTGGAAAGACTGTCTACTTCCACCTGGAATAAGCAAACTTTATACAAAGCTTCACCTCTTGAATTCTCATGCTAAAACTAAGACCGTGCCCTATCCCACTGACTATGCATATGTATATGGAAGCATCAGGGTAAAAAATTTGTTAATTATCACTTGTAAGGAGAAGAAAATCAGATTTTAAATTAAGTATTTAAAAATATGATCAGCTAGCACGTCTACTGAGTGCTACTGAGCTTGTCAACGAGTGGCGTGTTATTTTTAGTACTATTTTATTCAGTGAATTTTCTAGGGCGATAAATATTCTTCCTGTAATCAGGGCCGTTTAAAATCAATTAGTAACAAATACACTAGTCTGAACGGAATCAATTCATATAGAAACTGCTTTGACATCGGAAGCCGGCTGGTGCCTTGGCGTTGATGCCATCTCAGTATTTCACTGCTCGTGTTAACCTTAAAGGAGAGCTAAATAAGCCAAACGAAACGGCCCTGTCTGCGCAGGCAGCAAACTGCAGGATGTGTTAGCAGCTGTTTTCTCCCATTGTCTTTAGACAAAGCCAGCACTTTCCGTTGAGCTTTTGTGTTTGTTTTTAAGAAAGTGGTAGCTCCCTCTTAAATGAATCATTGTGAGCCTACGCGAGAAGTGCTGATAAATAGCTGTCAGAAATAAGCTTGCACTTTTCCAAACGTCTGCAGTTTCAAACCTTCCTTCCCTGCTCTTCGGCTTCAGCGATGCAAAGGAGGAAAGAATTCCTCCAAAGAACAGCTTCTGCCCATGAATGGCAGCACCCTTAATTCTGATACTCCGGGGCTATAATTACATTATTACAGCAAATCAAACATTGCCTTTGTGTCTTTACAATCGCGCCCATTGTTTGAAATTAACTGCAAATGGTTTGATTTTCTTGCCTTCCTCCAATACGGGCAGGGAGGAATTAAAGCGCACTAAATCATCTTTCGCACTAAATGCACGGAAAGCCGGGCTCCAGGCAGCAGCATTTGAACTTTGCGAGAAAAGAAAACCGCAGCACGGGGGGAAAGGAAGAGCTCAGGCACCGCGCTTGACACGGAGCGACTGCAAAGCAATTAGCGGGCCGCTAAATCCTCTGGTACAATAAATCAGTGACCCGCTTCCCCCTCTCCCCCAATGCCCTTCGTTAGAAAAATCAACTTAACGAACTCCCCTCCCTTCCCCGCTCCCCAGCAAATGCATTTCCACCGCAGCCTGCACCTGCACTTCCCAGCGGCTGCAGCGGGGCACGGATGCTTCGGCGGGAGGGGAGAGGGATTTAGGGGAAGGGCAGAGCACGTAGAAGCAGAGAGGAAGGCAAGCTGCCCTTAATCGGCACTGCCCGGTGCGAAACCACTCTCCCTCTCGCCGGTTTTCCCAGTTTCTTTGGATGGATTTGATTTGCCACATCTGCCGGGGCTGACACATCTGGCTCCATCCCCGGGCGGAGGGCACGGTGGATATGTCAACATGTTGTCTGGAGGCAGTGGTACGTTCTGGAAAGAGCTCTTCCCCCCCGCCTCTATCATATATCGTACAATAATCGAGTGTTTTAAAAGGATGGCTCAAGGAAAAAAAAAAAAAAAAAAAAAAGGAAAAAAAAAAAAAAAGCTGATTTTGACAAGAGACAGGCCAGAATGGGAACTGCTGAGACAGTAAAGAACAAGTCTGTTATCTTACAAACTACACTTCAGGCTGTCAGCTGCCAGAGATTTACAGGAAAAGCCCCTTTCCTCGGACAGAACCTACATGAAACTTCCCTTCCAGCACGAGAAACTCACCGACGTATTCCCTCAAATAGCCGCGGCCCCTGAGCAGGTGGCAGCAGGCGGGCAGGGAGCAGTCCCCTTCCTGCCCTGAGCCGAGCCGAGCCGAACAGGGCTGGCTTGGGGGTGGCAGCCCCCTGCCAGCTATGGGGAACATCTGGCTGGTACCTGGGGATGCAGGGAGCTGCCGGGGGAGGCTCGCAGGGGTAGGAGATGAAGGCAGTGAGCTCCTGGGCTGCAACTGCCCAGTCAAAACCCAGAAGAGAGGGGATGAGATGGTTTGGGCTTCTGAACCGATTTTCTCTCCCTCAGCCTCAGACCCCGACAGCGATTTCTAACCCCAAACAGGGCCCTGGGCCAGCTGAAAACAAGGAGGGTTTCAGCCTTGAGGCCAGCAGGTCCCATTGCCTTTCAGATTTTAACACAGCCATAATCAAGAGATTTCCCGCTGCTCGTCGGTGCCCATTTTTCCCCCTTCTACCTCTCCAGGATGACACCAGAGACCTTTTCCCGGCCCAGAAGGCTGCCCCAACCGTGCCCAGATCCCACCTGAGTGTTTTAGAGTCTCCTTCCCAGGTAACACCTTTTCAAACAGCCAACTCCCGCTCACACCGCAGCAACCTCGGGCTGCCCTACAGCGAGATATGACCAGGGGAAAGGTCGGTGATTTAGGGGGCTCCCCGCTCGCCCCGTAGCCAGGGGGGGAAGGGAGGGGGGGATGACAGAAAAAGAAAACGCCATGACAAAATCGCAACAAAAGAGAAAAAAACGTGTTTGTGATTTAAGCATAATCTATTTTTAAACGGGGTGGCATGTAAGTATGAAGCCCTAATTAAGAAGCACGCGGGATTGCTGCCCGCCGGAGCGTTTTCCCAGCACGGAGCCCGGGCGCACTTCTCCTCCCCGGTGCCTGCGGCAGCCCGGCTCCGAGCCCACCTGCGGCAGGGCCCGGCCGCCCCTTTTCGGGTCCCCGCACCTCACCTTCCGTTCTTCGGGCGAGGAGCAGCAGCTAGTTATAAATTAGTTTCTCCAGAGCGGTGATTTACCCCCGAGGAGGACGCGGAAAAAGACTCAGCGTGGCTACGGGTGCCCACCCAAATGACCCAGACTTTCAAAGCGCACACAGCTCGACCCCAATTGCTTGGCGCTGAGCAAAGAGAAAAATCCCCTTGGTTTTACAACGGTGGGGCGTACCGCCTGCCGCCAACTCAGTCCGTAAGGATGGCTGCACCCGACAAAACTCATCACAGCAACAGAGGAGCACGCCACATCCTCACTGGGAGTGCAGTTTTTTGTATATGGATTTTTTGTCTTCATGCACTGGTTAGAGCTGGCACCGCAGGAGAAAGCATATGGAAATGGAAGGAAGGAAGGAAAAGGAAGGAAGAAAGGAAGCCTAATATCTATTTTCTTGTCGTGGGTAAATCACGGCTCCCCTCTCTTTGAGCAGTATGTGAAACTCGAGAGCTTTGATCGCTGGGATCTGAAGTTCTCGTGGGGGAGCTGGTACTCCTGCTGCTGCTGAAGAAGAAACACAAAACTCCTGTCCTCGATTCAGCTCAGAAAGCGCCTACTGCAAGACCGCCTGTTCCAACGCTCACTTTCTGTCCTCCTGCAACCTTCGCGCTACGCGGAACGCAACGGGGAATTTCCATGGCAGCATTTCCATCCGAATGGACCCGCGGAGCTCCACACCGACACCCAACAGCCCAACTACGCGGCGTTTGGGGCAAGGGATGCGGTGTCAGCCAGGAGCCCAAGGTCCCGGCCGGGAGCCGTCGGGGTACCCCCTCCCGGAGGCAGCGGGCTTGCCTCCCCGGCGCCCTTTTATTCCCACGTCTGGCCAGCGCTTTTCCACCTCCCCTTCCTAAGCCCTCACCCACCGGACAGCATACTCACGGGGAAGAGAGAGAGAGAGGGAGGAAAGCCGGCAGTAGTGGGGTCGACCCTACACCCGTCGGTGGGGTGGGACCGCGCCGGTCCCTGCGCCTTACCCCGACTCGGGGGCGCCCTGTCGGGGATCGGTCGCCCCTGGGGCTGCCGGGGAAGGAGCGGGGGGCCGCGGGCGCCCTACCTGCAGGACGTTGGCGTGGCGCAGCCGCTGCAGCAGGATCATCTCCTTGACGATCTTGTAGGCGGCCAGACGGTAGCAGTCCCCCAGCGCCGAGAACTGCCGCACGCAGTGGGCGACGTCGTGCCCGCCGAAATCCACCGCCTTCAGCGCCACGGCCAGCGAGCGGTTGAGCACCGCCTTGTACACGGCCTTGGTGTAGCCGGAGCCCAGGTACTGCACGCCGCTCACGTCGCGGATGTCGCGACAGCCCAGCAGCGGCGGCTCCAGCGACAGCTCGCCCGAAGCTCGGCCCCGGGGCTGCCCCGCCGCCGCCGCCCGGCTCCGAGGCGCCCCCGGCCGCGGCTGCTCCGCCGAGGAGCGCGGCGGGGCCAGGTCCATCAGGCGCCGCTCCCGGGGCCGCAGCGCCCGGCGCCCCCCCGCCGCCGCCGCCGCCCCCCGGTGCTGCCGGTAGCGCAGCACCTCCTCGTAGCGCTCCCGGAGCTGCCGAGCCAGGGCAGCGGCGGCAGCGGCCTCCTCCTCCTCCTCCGGGGGCTCCGGGGGGGGGCTCGGCGGGGAAGGGGGCGCCCCGTCGCGGGGCGGCGGCGGCGGGGGGGGGTGCTCGGAGCCGGGGATGAAGAGCACGTTGAGCAGGGTGCCCAGCAGGAAGGCGAGGCAGCAGCCAGCAGCCACCGCGATCTTCCTGCGCCTCATCGCCACCTCGCTGCCGGCTTCTCCAGCCTCTCGGGTCTCTCTCCTTTCGCCCCTTCCCCGCGAACCGGCTCCGGGGTTATTATTATTATTATTATTATTTTTTCCGCCCCCCCCCTCCCCGGTTTTGCCGGGGCGCTCAGCCGGACCTCACCCCCTTACGGCGCTCCCGCATGACACTTGCCTCCCTGCTTTTAAGCCTCCCAAGCACTTATTATTAGCGGGACCGGAGGAGGGCGGGGGGGCGGGGGGGATCCCCGGCTCGCTCCCCCCGCTGACGCTCCCTGATTGACAGCCCGGCCCCTTCCAGCCGCCCGGCCGAGCTGCAGGGGGGCCTGGGAATCGTAGTCCCCCGGAGAAGCCCCGCCGGCCTCCGGCTAGCCCGGGAGCCGGGACTACATCTCCCAGGCTCGGCCGAGCCCCCCGGCGGGGAAGGAGCGGGGCGGGCCGCCGGGGGGAGCGGGGCGGAGCGGGGCGGAGCGGGCGGGTGCCCCCCCCCCCGACGGGAGCCGCGGCCCCAGCCCCGCTTTTCGGGCTGGTGCTGGGGTCGGGGTTGGAGTTTTGGGGGGCTGCAGGTCCTTCCCACGCGTGGCGTGGCGCCGAGCATCGCGCCCCGCCGTGGCTGCGCGGGGCCCCCCCGCACCAGGGGCTGCGCGTTTCCCATCTCTTCCCCCCCTAAAATAAAGGGGCCGCGGCTCCCTCCCGGCACACGGCCGGGGCTGCAGCTACAAATCACGGCCTCGCCGGGGGGTAGCCCCTGCCCCGCTGGAAATGTGAATTGCAGGGCTGAGCGCTAATGACACGGTTATCCATCAAGCCCACATTACGATGCTGTTAGCAACTAATTAACAAATACAATCAGCCCGAGAAACTTCCACAAAGGCAAGTCCATCAGCAAGAGAAAAGCCGTAAAAGAGTCAGGCGAGGCAAAGTTCGCCACAATGGGAGCGGGAAATCATTTCCAAGAAGGGAAAGGAGCGGGCCATTTAGGTAATACACATCGGGGGGACACACACGCAATCCAAAAAAAAAAAAAAAAAAAAAAGAAAGAAAAAAAAAAGACAAAAATCGGCCCTGAGGCTCAGACTCCGCTCCGCTGCGCGTTGTTCCGCGGCCGCTGCGCGCCGCCCCTGGCCTCGCTCCGCCCGTCGGGGCGGTGCCACCTGCAGTCCCCGGGGGGCCGCCGGCCGGGCTATCGTTATTTTTTTTTTTTTTTTTTTTTCCCGTTTCTCTAATGGTTTCTGCTCTTACCTAACGGGAGCAGCGCTTTGCCGCTCAGCCGTGCCGGGCTGGCTTCTTCGCAGCTTTCCGCAGCCCTGCGGTTAGTGGGATTTCACGGGTGCAGAGGGGGACGGGTGAATATTATTTTTTTTTGCCAAGTAAGCCGCTTCGTAACAACGTGAAGCGCGTTTGCAGAGGAGCTGGGCCACCTGCAGCCCTCCCGGTGTTGATCGGGACCCCCCCCAATACGCCCGCAGGCGGCGGGAGGCTCGGGTTGCCTCGCCGCGGCCTCGGAGATGCTGCGGACCTCCACGGTGCGGAGGTCGCCCGGCCTCTCCGGGGATGCTAGCGGGCTCCCCCGGGGCCACCGGGCACTCCCAGGGCCACCGGGCTCCTCCGAGCACCCCGAGGCCACCGGGCGACAGCATCCAGCCGGCCACCGGCGTCCTCCCCGTCGAGGTCAGCTTGGGGAGAGGGGAGGCTCGGCCGTCCTCCCGCACCCCCGGGTGGCTTGGGGTTGAGCCCCCCCGTCCTGCTCTGCCCGCGGGACGGAAGTAGAGGGTTTGTCGGCTCCTTGAGGAGGTTTTTAAGGAGACTTCCCCTGCCCTCGGCTTCTCCCGGCAGCGCGGAGGCTGCGCGCCCGCCGGCCGTGCTTGCGCGGGTTACGGCAGCAAAAGCCGACTGCAAAACAGCTGCCCCCGGCGCACATTAAAGCGGGCCACCTGTTTTCCACATCATGCCTCATCTCAAAGCCGGTTTTCTTCATTATATCGCTCCCGACAGATACCATGAAATACATCGCTCATTTAGATATGGGAGCCGACCTCTGGAGGACGACTTGCGCCGAGCGCTTTGATGTCGGGAGCCGGATTTCAAAAGACAGAAAAAAGCCGCTTCCATGGTTCTAATTACCCCGTGCCCGGGCCTGCCGCTGATTAGGGCGGCACGGCTCGGCACGGCCCGGTTACAACGCGCCGCCCGAAAAATAGCCCGGCAAGCAGCCCCCATCGGCCCGGCGGGAGCCGGCTGCTCGGAGCAGGGCGGGCAGGAGGTGTGGGAGCGGGTGCCCCCTGCTCCTGCCCCCAGGCTTTTGCAGGATGCTGCCCTAAAAGCGTTTCAGGGCTCGGCACCACTCGGGCGCACGTCTTATCTGGGCAGCGGGATTGGGAAAGCTGAGTCACTACGGAGGGGTGAGGCCGAAGGGGGTTTTTATTCAGTGTGCAACAGGCTGTGCTTGATTTGGTCCTCACAGCCCCTATTTCTATCGATATTCCTAAAGCAGAGTGATCAAACGCGGAGAAATTAAAACCATGCTACCATGCTAAATAAGATTAAGGTCGTGGCAATATATTGACTGCTCCCAGAGGAAATCACTCTGCTGCTGCAGCATCCAGAGCCCTCCCAGAGGCCAAGCTTGTGCTTCAGGATGGTCAAGAGCCCGTATAGAAACCCTGCAGGGGGTCACCTTTAGTGCCTGTGCTCTTGTCCCCCTGGGCTCCCAGCCTGGCTGGCTGATGGAGGCCATGAACTTGGCTAGGCAAAGCCCAGCCATTCTTGTTTTTAGGCCCCCAAGCTGGTATTTGCAAGTGGATCCCTCTGTTCATCTCAAGAGATCATAGAACCATACAATATCCCGAGTTGGAAGGAACCCACAAGGATCATTGAGTCCAACTCCTGGCACCACACAGGTCAAGCCAAAAATTCAGACCATGTGACTAAGTGCACAGTCCAAACACTTCTTAAACTCTGACAGATGCTGACTCCAGGCCCAAAAAATAGGAGTGCCACATTTTCAAGCATGGGTAGCTTCGGGATCTCAGTTAAAAACCACGGCTGGATACATATTTGTGGGAGCTGGGATATGTCAGAGCTTCTGCTGGGGAAGTTTGTTCTTCCTGAAGTGCTACACAGTCACACTGCTCCCCTTCAATGCTTCAGAGTTAATTTTGTTTTTTGAAAGGACTTCATAAACTTTTGAATTCCTGGTCATCTGTTCTGGCTGTTTACCTGGAAGTGAAGCTTTTTTTTGGAAAGCCCAGCCTCCGTCATGAGGCCTGAAGTCCCTCAAAAACACAAGTCCATGTCCTCATGCCTATTCAGTGAGGGCCCCTCCATGTCCAAACTCTCCGTCATTCCCTGCTCTGCCAGGGTCTTGTCAGCCTTCAGCTCAGGGTGGAAAGCCTCCTTTTCCTCAGGGATACAGGGCCAGAGGCATGCCCTTGCACATATATATTCTGTAGTCTTTAGTAAGTGTTCTTACATGGCAAAATCTTTATAACGCTCTTTACTTTAAAAAAGATCTCCCTCTCTCTCTCTTTTTAAATGTTCCTTCTTTTCCTCTCAGGAAACCCACTCCCTTGTATACTTGAAGCAAGCTGAGATGAAGCCAATTGTATTAGTTCTGGCTGGAACAAAAATGCATAATGAAACATTGAATGTGTGGTGTGAGTCCAAAATAAATGGTCACTAGCAGAGCCAGCAAAAACCTGCAAGCACAGAGTGTCTGAGAAAAGGAAAAGCTTGGATTCTACCTGCGGTTCTCTACAGTTTTTCCAAAGGGAAAAATGAGCTCTGGCTTTAGAGAGCTTGGGAAGAGATGCTGGGGCATCGTGCCTTTTTTGATTGCATTTATCAATGGTGATGATTGTTGCTTTTTTTTTTATTATTTTTTATTTTTTTTTATGTGTGTGAATACAGTATCTGTAAGTGGGTAAAGGTGTTTTATCTCTTATCCTGTATTCTCAAAGTGCAGCAGCTTGGTTTTTATGTGCCAGATGTCAGTGTGCCCTGATTCTTCACCAGGCAGTCAGGATTAAAGCTGCCCTGTATCAGAGAGGTGTTACGAGGATAACTCCATTAATGCGTGTGGAAATCTGGTACTGCAGCAATAAAAGCCCTGTAAATATTTACACAGACAGAGCAAGCTCATGGAAATTTTACATTATTAGCTTAACTTCATTACAAGAAAGTAGTTTAGAAAGTCACTCGTATATGACATGCACTTTTATTTTTAATTAAACATTGACAACATATTCGGTGCTGTTTCAAGCCACAGGATTCAGAGAGCTGCTTGCTGTTCTAAATATTTTACAATCTGTGGGGAAATATCAAGTCTCAAGCAAAAGAAAGAAGTAACATAGCTGCCTTAAGAATAAATCTTCCCAGCCAGACCTTTTACACTTCTAAGAGTTAATAAAATAGTAGGTAAAGGACAACCAGAGGATATAATTTATTTGGACATTCAAAAGCCTTTTGATAAACACCCATACAAGAAACTGTTAAGGAAACTTGGTAACCACAAAGTGAGAGGTAAAGTCCTGTCATGGTGTAAAAAAAAATGGTTATAAATGGGTATGGAATAAATGGCCAATTCTAGTAGGGAAAGAGATTAATAATGAGGTGCCCCAGAGATCAGGACTCAGAACAATATTTTTTAATGCTGCATTAATAACCTGGGGGTGAACAGTGGAGTGGCAAAAGTTGATGTCAATAGAAAAGCAGTTAGCTTAGGTCAGGAGCAACATCAGAAGAGTTTAATAAAATCACAGGACCATGTGCAGAAGTATGAAGGCAGCTTGGAAAGTACCTTCAGAACTTACAGCAGCACTACCACTCCTCGCGGTACACTGGCACCGTCCCCTGTACGGATGTACAGGGTGAGGGTAGGTAAGCTGGGGATGGGCAGGTGTTCACAAGTCTCAAAGTCTGCTTTTTCACTCCTCTCAGTGGCTGCCCAGCTCCCATAGTTTGTAACGCCAGAGGAACATCTGAGCTCCTGTATGGCAAGCCCCTCTACCAGTCTGTGAATGATGTCCCTGTGAGCTTCTCCAGCAACTGTTTAACAAAGGTCGTGTGAGTTCCCATGGCTGATTCTTCTCTGAGGACATGCCAAAGGCTCTAGGTCACCTCTCACTGGCATTTTAAGAATTACTTGTTTGGTCCGATGAGAGTGGCACGGCAGCAAGCTTCAAGTCCGCTAGGTCTACAGACATCAGCTCCTGGCTGCTGCCTGGCAGTGAGGAAAACGAAACCCAGCAGCACAGCTGGGGTGCAGCTATCTGTGTGCAAACAGCAGTCCCAACCTCTAGAGCTACACAGGGTAAATGCACAGGCAGCTGTCTGAATTTAGAGCTCCTGAGCTTTCGGGTGGGTTGTTTACTATGTGGCTTTTTCTTCCCACTGGTTTTGCTCTTGCGGTGTGGCTGCGCCGTGTTACCCCTCGTTGTTGTGAACTGCAGCATCCCAGCCTAGCAAAGGCCTGAAGTCTCACTGCAAGCTGTTTGTTTCAAGTCTGGTGCACAGACAGATGTACTTACCAGCAGTCTGGACAACATTTGATGGTATCTTTGTGTATCCTCATTGCTGCCAGTCCTCTCTTCCAACTGCTCTGTCTTCTCTGCAGTGCTGCCCAGACGCAGCGCCGGCTCTGATGGCTTTTGAAGGCAATGACATTCATGGAAACTCAGACTGCTGTTCTTCACAGGGCTTTATTATTGTTTTGTTTTTAACCAGTGGGTCATTTCCAAGGATACTATTCTGGAAAAGAAAGCAACTCATAAAGAAAGATTTTTAAAAATCCTCTTGATATGACTTGTAAAGTATTTTGAAGTACCAGCCACAAAATAAATTGTTTTTAAATCCCCTCTTTCAGCTGATGATTTACATTACATTGGAACCGCCCCACACCCCATCATCTGGACCCCACTGTAGTTGGTGGGGTGTAAATGCAGCTCACCAGGGGCTCTGCTCCCAAAGGGAACTAAAAGACATAGCACCCCAGGGGAGAAGCAGAAAGTCCATATGCCAGTGAGAAGAGCCTTGTCTATGACCCTGCAGCACCCAGAAGGCAACCCAGGGCCCCTTGCTCTCAGTTCTTGTCCCTGCCAGTGAATCCCACCCTCTTATCTTGTTCAATCCAAGTTCTACATAGCTTGAGTGCACTCTTGGGTTTCTTACTTTTACTTCTTTTACTTTTTTTTTTTTTTAATAATCTAAAATAAGCAAATAATAATAATAATAATAAAAACATACATGTAATATCCATTCAGCCTAATTAACAATAACCCCCAAGTTCAATGCAGAGGAATGGGCTCAATGTGTGAGTAGGCTTTGTTTATGGAGCTTTTTGAACTGGCACCAGCTGAGGACCTGCTCAGAAGTGAAGGAACAGCTTCAATAGCCCTGGGGCTTACGACCCAGCATGTGTGACCAGTGATGCTGCCAAGGATGAGGTAGGAAAGGAGCTATGTGCCAGGGTTGTGTGTTATATTTGTTGCCAGTCCTGGGTCATATTTCTCTCTGACCACAGTTCACTGCGTTGAGTTATTATGGGAAACAAGATGTTCAGGCCACAGTGTGATAAGTACGATGCTACACGAGCAGTAATGCAAGCGTGAAGGTCACTGAATATTTTGGGATTGCTGGTTTAAAATTGGTGTATTTTACCATTTGCACCATCAATTTTCTCCATAAGTAAGATCCAAAGAGAAGCTTTGAGAACTTGTTTGGAGGAATCCAAATACTTCAGAGTCTGGGGCAACTCGTTGTTCTGGGTATGCTGCAGCCTACCCTGAGGCAGAGCCCTGGTGTTTCCCTGGAAGTGGCTGCCCTCTGCCTGCCTCGCTGCCCTGGTGCAGTGGGAGGAACTGCTGCCTCGGCTCTGCTTTTGTTGCTGACCTCCCCGGGCTCCTGGCTGGCCCAGCTGATACCTCTCCTTCACACAGTCTTTGAAACCCTTTCTCGCCCAGCTCCTCCACTGCAGCCTGCCAGGAGGTACAGGGTGCCCCTGCCATGCCCATCCCGCAGTTCACCACTGCCAGCCATCAGGGGCACCGCCAGCCACCGCTGCTGCTCCCTCCTCCTGCCAGCTGAGAAAATGGGAACCATTTTCAACCCCAGTCTCATCCTCTGGGCTTTGAGGACCACGGTGGCCTGAGCCACTTCCAGCAGGGCAGTGCTGATTCATTTCCTCCTGACCCCCAGGACAATTATCAAAAGCTGGCATTTTGTTAATCCAGGCATAATTAATCACCACCAGTGTTTTGATTTTAATTACTCTGTTTCCATAGTCTTTAAGAGCTTTAGGATCTGTGAGTTTTTATATGTGGTTTTAGAAGATACCAATGCTGATATTTTGCCAGGCCATAAAATCCTTTGCAGCAGCAGTAGTTTTTTAGAGGGCCTAAAGTGTTTTGGATTAAAATCAGGACAAAAATGCAAGGGCCAGACTGAAGAGGTACAGAAGGAGGTTGTCTGACTCTCACTTGTTTCAGCAACACAGAGCAATAGGAAGGATTAGGAGTCGAGTATTTTGTGCAGAGAAAATGATTTCTTGCAATCTACCAGTTTGCAAAAACACGGCAAAAAAAAAAAAAAGAAGACCTGAATCTGTAATTTCTTCCTTTGCCTTTGCTATCAACCGATCCCCAAGGATGTTGGAAGGACAATCATAGTAGATTTTGTCAGAGATTTGAGTGTCATTACATGGTACTTTCTATGAGAATACCTGAAACCGCATCCAGGAAAGATGTCAGGTCATTTCACAGCCTCTCATTTGAATAAACAAGATGTTTGAATTGTTTCTCAGAGTCACTAAAAAAAAAAAAAAAAAAAAAAAGGCATGTGAAAATGTCATAGAATTTCCTCTTTTCCTTTCCCACCCAAATACAAAATCAAATAAAAGCAAACACATGGGACACAAATATAGGAGCAGCCTCCTCTGCACATATTCTCTGTGATTCTCAAGCTGTTTCCAGATGTACGGATTACAACTCAACCAACTGCTGCTTCAAGATCAGCCTTAGGATATTGATAGAATGCCTCACCAAGTCAGAAACTGCTGTGAAAACTGATGTGCTTGGAGGTCAGGCTTCCACCTTCTGCTGTGATGCTTCTGGCTGCACCCATTTGGTGACCTGTTGCCATCTCTTCACTCCAGATAGATGATTTTCCGGCCTCCTGAAGTATGGATTTAAAGTCCCTGGAATGTAATGACACATTAACAATTAAATATGCGATTTTTTCTTTCAGTTTTCAGTCTGAATATTTTTAAACCAATGGTTGCTCTAGCGTAGGAAATGTATAACCCTGACAGTAAGAGCAATGAAGGATACTCATGATAGAAAAAAATACAGCATCAACTACAAAATGTGTAAAAAACAACTGCCAGCTAAAGGCAGAGTGCTTAAAAACACTTCAGGGTTTACACACAAAAACAGGTCAGGATTTTTACAGATCATGTAGATGCACATCTCTCATAACTATTTTTGCTAATTGGACATTTCTGTGTGCAACTGGATGCTGGATGAGACTTTTCAGACATAAATACTCAGGTAGTAATACTGAGTACATATGCACTACAGCATCACTGTGCTTGTACAGGGCTCCTGCCCTAGGCTGTAGTTGTTCTTACTGACTTAACACAGTACTTAATATTTCTGGATTATGCTTCAGTGCTGGTCCCATATTTTTGAGTGATACTGATCTGAACAAGACTAGAATGAGGTTCTTAGGTCTGTACAAGAGGAACTTCGGCATTGCAACATCCAACTGCACAGTGTACCATCACTTGCAGGGTTTGCATCTTCATGTCATGCACCAGAAGAGGCCGGGTATCCTAGGAACAAGAATTGCTTACAAAATGAGCTCAGGACAACCATTAGGCTGAGAAAAGAACTGCTTAAGGTCATCAGTGAGAACAGAGAGCAATATAGAGTTAGGTGCCCTGTTTACAGTTAAAAAGAGATGTCTCGGCACTTGGGATTCAGACCCTGAAACACTCCTAGGCAGGAGGATCCTGTGAAAAATCAGAGACCAAGGCTCTGGACTGTGACCTTGTCATGTAACTTGGTGGCTAGGATTGTAACCTGTGATGCAGGAGACCTAGATCCTTCTGCTGCCTGACCAGAGTCTGTCCCTCATCCCTCTCCTCTTGCTGCAGTACTCTGCATGAGAATAACTACTCACATATGGGATTCCCTCCATCATGCCTACTCAGATTAGGCCCTATATTAATAATTATTACATAAACTATTTTGTACTGCAGTGTTTTTTTATCAACCACTGCATAAGAGAATTTGGAATTGGTCCCTGGTTCAAAAAAATGTTGAGCAGAAGAGAAGACAGAGACATGCAGCACATGCATTTCCAGCAGCTATGGCACATCCAAGTCTAAGAACACAAAAGGTGGATTTGAAAGACAGTTTGCTGATGTCGGCTTTGGGAAACTAAGTGCACTGACTCACGGACACAGGGGCAACACAGAGCTCCGTGTGAGGCCAGCTGAGCCCCAAGGATAGTTGCAGAGACCGGCCCTCCCCACGATGCAGGGAGGCAGCTGGATGACGGAGCAAGAGCGCAATGCTGGGTGCTCCCACCTGCACGGGTTCTGCACGCATCCTGAGGAACGGGAGCACCCTGCAGCAGCTTTGTCTGGCAGAGGCTGACATGCCACAGGGCTTAGACACCTCTAGGTTAAGGTTCAAAACGATACCTGAGGATTTTTCAGGCTCTAAAGACCATTAAACAGCTGAATTTGGGGAACTAGTGCTTCTAGAGGGGGGTTAATGACTACATCCCTCTATGGAGGTTTTTTTGTCAGAGCATTTTGCAGATGCCTTGTGGGTGTATCCTCAGTCAAATGCAAACTTTGCAGGGTGTTTTTATGGCAGTCTTTCTCTAAATCATAATAACTACCAGCCAATAAAGTCAACAGTGTTGTTTTGCAAGTAGAAAAGCTGTCTACTTGTTTAACAAAACACTTCATCTTTCCTTCATAAAATATTCCTTGATAATTTGTTTCTATCTGTTCTGAGATTATTTTTTTAATGCTGTTATTAGGGGAAAATAACTTAAAAATGCTTTAGTCCTCAAATCTAGGTCAAGGTCTGGAGCCACATTTGAATCTAGCACAGTCATGTTGATCTCAACTGTTTTTCCAGAAACGCTGAGCATTTTGTATTCTTTGAGCACCCCAATGGGCTGAAAATATTCCTGAGAGATTGGTAGGCTCTCAGCTACTGCTCCAATTCACAGAAATTAAACCTTCCATCATCTGGTTTTTATATTTGGAAAATGTCAGCTATACTTCCTATCACGTATATTGTTGCTCCAATGCACTGAGCCTTCTGTGAATTTCAAAACACATAACTCAGCTCTCAAGCATTTCTTTTGTAAATATTGATAATGGTTTCAAGTTCTTTATTAAATAACTTTTTAATGAGTTTGAGGACAAAGAACTATTTTTTCACAGTCTCATGAAGATAAGAATCATAACATATCTTTCTGTACCATGGAACACATGGTTCTCAATACCTCATTGTGCAGCATAGGTTTTCCTCACTTTTAAAAAGCTTACTTTAACTAAAAAAAAAAAAAAAAAAAAAAAAAAAAAGCCCAGAATTATAAGAAATAAAATCTGACCAATCTGACCAGGTCATTCTAAAATGTCTGAAATCACATGCAAATTCAAATTTTATGTGACAGCTTTGCAGGTCAGTGTGTGCTGCCATTTGGAGCAGCATTGGAAGGTTCCCTTTACTCTTTTAATTCACCAGCAAGAACTACAAAATGCCACAGTCACTCCTGATGTGGTTCAGTGCATCAACCTCTCCTTACTGAGCAATATTTATTGCCTGCATTTTCACCAGAAAGGATCCCTGTGCATACAGACAGGATCGAAGACAGTAAAATATTATGGTGAGGTTCAGCAGGGGAAGTTTCCAGGGAGAGGTTTTTTATCAGTTTACAGGCATGGCCAAAGTACTGCAAGGGAGTTCCTCTTCGGAACAGGCTGTAAACAATTTACATTGGGTAGGTAATAGGAAGTCTTCAGAGTGCCTTGAAAAATATTAACTTATAGGAGTTCTGACCTCTGTCTTCTAGACCTGGCCCAGAGGACTGATGTTTACTAGTAAGCATTCAGCTCTCTAGGAAACTGCATGCTGTCAGGGAAAGTAAAGTTATTATTTTAATACATTTCAATTAAAAGTTGGACTACGCAGAGGTATCCTAAATCAAATATGCTGTACAACTAATTTTCTTTCTAAAAAAAAATGTTTACCTTTGAACTTAAAAACGTTGCCTTCGGGCATATAATATTCCAGCCAGCTGTAGTTTAAATGCATGGTGCGGGTTCCATAGCTTGCTTCTTCATTCAACACTCAAAACCATTCATGTTTCCTAAGCAGAATTAAAAGCCGGCTAGGAACAGATTACCAGTCCCCTGATATTAGCCATTCTTCTCACACATTCCCTTGAAGACTTTCAGGTCTAATAATAACATTTTCCTGTGCTGGTCCTATTGACAGCTTGAAACCTTAATGATGATCCATTTGAAATGTAAAATACTTGGTCTTGTTTGTACATTTATTCAAGGGAATTTGTATTGAATTATATTACTGTGACCACAAAGATAGACGAGGAGACAAACAAGGAATCTTAGGTGATTTTAGAGGGTGTCTTAGGCCTGGCCACAGCTGGAGATGTTGCCAAAGTTACACTTTCCTAGAAGGCTGAGAGATGTCTCAGTCTTTCCATTCTCCTTAGTTTCCACCTGGGGAATTCTTGTTCAAATGAAGTACAAATGGCATGCATTGGCACTGTTGATCGTGTGTGTTTGTTTCTGCAGTTGGGATGCTACCAAAGCCACAGGACATCTCTATTATCAAACGTGTAACCCAAAGATAAGGGTTGGAAAGGAGCTGTTGTTTACTGGCTAGCAGGTTCTTATTTGCATCTATTATTTTAATAATGCTGAGGCTTGTCTGCAGTATTTAGGATGTGTTTGGGTACTGCATGCATTCCACAGGTATCTTTTCAGCCATTTCCAGTTAAGGAGTATATATTACTGGTTTGTGAATTAGAAGAACCATTCCAACTTCCATCTTTGTCATGGTGCCAACACTTGGGAAATGACCTCGTCCTAAGAGCTGAGCACCTGCAACTCTTGTTAAGATCCTCTTAAATTCACCCATTGCTTTTCAGAATCCTAAATGGGCCTCTTACAATCTACCTGCTTCAAATTCCCTGATGATTTATTGGCTCAGAACACAGATTACTTGTCTTGGTATCGGGGATTTCCTTTCTTTTTAACAGGAACATAAAAACACAAAGAAAGCCTAAACTCAAGTAATGTGAAAATGTGTTTGATTCCAACCCATACATCCAAAGTTACAGCTAAATGTCTGACTTTAACTTGAAATGTGATGCCTTAACTCTGCATATGATCTTACGACACATAAAATGTTTGGAAGCCTTTGAAAAAATTGAGATATTCTTGGCTTTGGTTCATTCTTATTATGCTTTAATACATTTATATATTGCTCAATAGATCTTTACATTTATCAAGATTTGGCAGCAATTTTCTGGACTTCTGAAATCTGTGTCATTACTGATTGCAATGGTCATGCACTGTCAGAAGTCTGTTGTGGACTTTGCAGATGCTGGGTCTTTACATGAGAGGATCCCACACAAAATAAATAAATTAATATATAAATAAATAAAAATGCTATAGTCCAAAAGCTTTATCCAAATCTTCCTGAAACCCTTCTGTTCTGTTTTGGTGACATGCAGTACTGAAATTTATTTTAGTGACACTGAGCTGTTCTTGGTGAGCAGTAAAGTACAGACACCTGCAAGTTTGCACTGGCCTGAAGTTGTCCTACTTTTGCCCTTTTAAATTCAGACAAAGCAATAAAATTTAATGTACACGTGCATTTACTAAATTAAAATTAATGGTTTAATTTCCAGACTTATTACTGACCATGAGCTTAAATGAAATTAGTTCTCCTAGAAGAAGTCTAAGTACCTGTAGAAGCGAATACTGTTTTTTAGACACAGTAAAAATGTAACAGAGAACAATGAAAATTTTCTGCTCAACGTGCTCAATTGCCTTAGTGATCTCAGGCTTTTTTACTAGATCCTGTCCAGAAACAGTCTCTAAGCTACATTCAACTGGCACAAGCTTGAACTGAAAGAAAAACATCAGTCTTCTTGAAAGGTTTAGATGTAATCCTTTCTAATGAAGGATGTCTTTCCATTGCTCTACATTCCCCTTTAATTCTATCAGAAGTCTTCTGTAAGAACACCTAAGCAACTTTATACAAATCTTCTTTTAAAGAAGAAGAGATCACGCCTTCATCAAGCATTTTCAGAAATGTTCTCCCAGGGGTGACTTGTGCATTATGAGAGTAAAACTTTAAACCATGTAATTAATTAGTGGTTAGAGCTAGTTGGATGTCAATGGAATTAGAGAGCTTGCAGTCAGACCTAATTAATGTACTCATGTAGTTTGCAGAGGCAGCAAGCTTATGCTTCCATTCAGCCAGATGCTGTGTGACTCCTGGAAGGAGACAGTCCCTTTCCTACAAGCCCGTTAATTAAAAGAAACTCCTTTTCATTCTGCAAAGCTATCTTCAAGCATTTTAAACAATCCAAAAGCTGATATTATAACCTTTTTACTGATTGCTCTTTAATCAGTCTACTTGAAATGCATGGAATTCCTTCAAGGCTAAAGTGGCACGAATGTGTTCTCAGGTAAAACTTTAATCATTAGGAAAAAGCATCTGAACTAAAACGCAACTCGAAAACAGTGTCAAATAACCTTAAACCATAATTTCACTGGGATCCCATGAACTCAGCAGTCAAAGCTAGTTCCACCAAATGCTCCCTTTGCTTACAGGCCTATTCCAAAATTGTCGAAGTATTATTATTACAACTAGTCATAGTGAACGGTTAAAGTGCGATTGCATACTTTATATACATAGTTAATCTGTAGACTGTTTATTCCACTTGCAGCAATTTCTACAGCAGCGATCTTTCCTCAGTTTGTACTCAATATATGTGCTAATAATAGATGAGTAAAGTTGCAAAATATGAGTTGTGTATCAAACTCCCCAGAAACATAAAGAATACATGGCCTCTCCCTGTGCATCTTCTGTCTAACATGTTAAGAGACATGCAAGCAGACTACATCCTTAACAATCAACATCTAGCAGCCTTAGCAAGTTCAGAAAACAACATCTGGAAAGTTGGCTTGGGATATGGATTACAGCTTTTTTGTTTTTTCACAAGGTGTGCAATTGTCCTAGGCAAATAAAGCCCTTAAGCCCCATAAGGAGGTCTAGAGTATGCAATTACTTTAAAGGACAATTTAAAGGACACTGAAAGCCTCACAAAGTTTTACAGCCTTTATGGCAAAATCTTCTGGCTCTTAACTGCCAAACTCAAACAAATGATAACTGTTTGTCTCTTGGGGAAAAAAAAATAAATATCCTGATGAATGTTCCTAATCCTACATATAGCTCAGCACTTGCAGATCTCTGGATAGAAGAGTAGAGGTATTTTTCTTTACTTCCTTCTATTAGTTACCTGTCAGGGGAAAAAGAGTGGTACAGCTCTTTTCCCTCTGATTTTCCCTCTTATTTTCTCCCTGAATATGAGCTCCACAGTGGTGCTGGAAAACAGAAGTGTCTCTATTTTGTAATGCAACAATGAACCGAAGGACATGTTCCTGAACTTAATCACCACATATGTGTAAGAAAGGCAGCATTTTAGCTAGGACCCAGAGGAAAGAAGCCCACGGTTATTTTGCAAGCTGTTTTTGTGTGGAAAAGATTTAAAAACAATGCTGCTGAGCAGCTAATGCCTTATTTACTTTCCCGTTTTTGTTTTAACCCAGACTGTCTTACGTACAAGGAGACTCCAACACACTCATCCAGCATTTCTTGCCTGAGGCAACAAACCTAGCAATTTCATCTATCAGTTATACCAAACCACAGCACACTTTTCTAAGCTTAGCTTGTTATTGTCTTTCGGGCTGCAGAATAACCCAGGGCAATGGAACAGTTACTGGCACTATAAATGTTTTCAGACACTGAAGCTAGTAATATGCAACCTTATTTGAATTAAATTACCTCTTTAAGAGAGTCTGAAACCGGATGACTTCATATAATTCATTATGTTTAAGAAGGCGGTTTAGTGTGGCAAGTTAAAACCCATTAAATTGCTCTGTAGTTTTCTTGGCTGTGGTTGTTTTTCTTAAGTGAAAGTAATTAAACATAAATATTTACTAATATCCCAGGCTGTGAAACTCTATAGCCAGTAACAAGAACAAGGAGAACCGACCCAGCATTGGCTTCCTACATTAATATCCCACGCCGGCTGAAACATTCCTGCTGACTTTTCAACAAATAGGACCAGCTGATGTGGATTCTTCTGATGGGGAATTCAGAAGCTGGGCAGTTAAATTTATTTAAACAAGGGGAGGAAACCACTACTCGGATGCAATTTATAGATAGATAGATACATATACAGGATTAATGCAATGGGCTGTAAGACACTGCAAGTAAATTAGCTTTTTCCCCATTTCCTGTATAAAGACACGCTCCAAAAATCTGTTGATGTCAATGGAAAAAGTCTCCCTGAGTTGCATGGGTTCTTCATCACAGTCTCACTGTAAGAGAGCCCAACCACAGATGCAACATTTCTTTCTCCTGCCCTGGCCACCCCATCTCACTACTGCTAAATCATCTGCCTCCAACCAGCACAAGTGATGTTGTAGGCACACAAGGAACCAGACCATAGAACCAGTACCAGCAAACAGTGCCAAAGGTGGTGCTGCCAGGTTAATGGAAGGTTTCTGTTGCTATAAAAACAAAAATTTCCCCTAGCTGAGCTACTGGTAAGCTGGTGATATAGCAGACATTGGCAGAGGCAGCAAACTACATCGGCCTAAATAGTATAAATATGCAAACAGATATGTTTTGGAAGGGCCTGCCAGGATGCCAGAAAATGGTGCAGACAGGCCCAAAGTGCCCAGTAAGTGTCTCAGTTGAGATTGCTCCAGATGCAATTTTCAGAAACTGGTATATAGGACTTAGCCTTGCAATCATACTCTGTGCTTTCTCTTTGCACTCTGTTTGAAACCTAGCAGCCTCTTGTAACTATTCACGACTCAAATTCAGCAGAATTAAATTATTTAGATGCCATGGTACCTCACTGAATTGATTTATGGACAGATTTTGCCATTAGTATGCATACCAGGTCTGGTTCATGCTTATAAAAAGACTTCTCTTCCCCACCATCTGATGAAAGGACTGATAACGGGCCTAAGCTCTCCAGTGTTGCCAGAAAAATGCAAAACTGCTAGGTGTGAGGAAAGTATCGATGGTGGGCCAGGGGTACTACTCCCAGAGTGAGACACCATGCACTGTGAAAAAGAGCAACAAACCCTTAAAACAGATGGCCCAATGTGACTAGGAATGGATATATGCCTGATCCTAACTGGGGTCATAGATGGGGGAACAGTGAGCATGCAGGGCTGGGTGGCTCGTGTTGGCCATGTGCAGGAGGGCTCCTCAGGCCTGAGGGTGGGTGCTGAGCTCCATCTCCCCCCATAAACCATGCCCTGCCTGTTGAGGAAAGGCAGCATGAGCAGCAAAGCTGCAGTTCTCCCCCCACCAGCCCCTTCACAGAGGCACTGCAAAGGTCCACGTCAACCCTGGCCCAGCATTTCTTTGCATCTCCTGCCAAGCAGGGTGCCAGTTCATGCAAAGTATGCTGCTGAGACACATGGTGTGTTTCAGCCATCGTTAATTCCAAAACCTTTTGCCAAGAAAGAGCTTGTTAAAAGCTGCTTTAGTCAGAAAGATGAAATGCTAAGCTGCCTGCCTTTGCAAGACAATAGCTCATGTGAGAGGCCTGCATTACTAAAATGCAGACATTTTCCTTTGGAATAAGCTGGCTGGATCATTTCAGTCTTTTGGGGGTCTAAAGTGTAAAGGAACTGCCAAAACGATTAAAACCTGAGTTATATACGTGGCTGGGAAGCAATCTGTGTGTTCTGCTGGAGCAGATCAACTCACATGTGCTCCCAGCCCTGGCCGGATGGCTGCCAGGCCTCGCATCAAGCCCTCATGGCTGCTCAGCCCCCAGCAGCCATACACAACTTGTCTCAAGCAACACTGTGGCAAGAGGCTAACTTTTCTGCCAATTAATATTGATAGCAAATAAAACATCTGACATCTGCTGACTCTGTTGGGTTATAAGAAAAAAGTTAAAGCTGCGTTTATTGAATGAGCAGGCCCTTTGCTAATTTATAAATTAGTCAGCCAGTGACCTTCAGTCATACTACCCCAGACTAGATTTGTGTCAGATTTTTGTCATCAATTCAGTAGAATTTGGTCAAATTAATATCTGGAAGGCCAATTGCCAACAAAAAATCAGGTCTGAAAGTGGTAATTCAGTAGATGGCATGTTTCTGTTTCAATTAACACTAAGCAAATGAATACCTAGAGTCAGGCTTAGTATTTTTATTTGAACTCTGGAGGCAGCTTTCCTGAATCTGACAATGTAGTCGTCTCCTTTTAGCATTGGGTATGCAGAGGGCCCCTGGGTGTGAGATGCTTCACTTAGGACTATACTTAAATCTTAACCATTCCTTTTCATACAGGATAAAGATACATGTAGACTAACCTCTGGCCAGCTCACAGACCCATGGAGCAAGCCCACAGCTGCCCTAAAGCCTTCAGCAAGTGGCAGGACAGAGAAGACTTGCATTGAACTGAGCCCTTCAAAGAAGTCTCTGTATCAGCATGGCATAGCTGAACCAACTTGCAGGGCCACCTGCTAGCATAGCTGCCACCTTGCAGGGGAAACTGAAATCAGGGGGCCCAGCCATGTCCCATTTAAAGCACTGTGTTATTTCTGGATGGAACAAAGACAAAAGTCTCTTCGAAGTTTGAGAAGACTTCCTTGCACTAATGCACCAGGCAAATATGGTTCCTAATGCTGTAGGGAGAAGCTGCTTGTTTGGCTCATATTATCATCTAAAGGCTCTAGCAAACTCTTGCTAGGTGTTGTAGCAGTTCTGACAACAAATTATTTCTATACCTTCAGAGGTGTTTCTACATGTTTATCCTTTTCTTGAGTTTTACTTGCTCTGGGTGTTTTGGTTCCCAATGTGTTTCAGCTAAGCAAAGCAATGAGAAAGATAGGGAGGATACACATTTATTTCCATCACACTTAATTAGGAGTTTCCCAACAACCTGTGTGGCAAGTAATAGGCTTAGAGTCTTATTTGTACAGTAACGCTTGATTTACTTGTTACTCCCCTTCTGCCTTTCTTTTACCATGGTGGCACATTATTGTTTCAAACCGCTGATCTTTGCTGTGGTCTCTTGTTTCCCACAACTTGCATTGCTGGGATGTTTACTTCCTGGATTTAATTCTAATTTAGCTACTACACTAATCCTTAAATAAATCTTTTTCAGTTCAACTCTTTCCCTTAACCCTATACACCAATGTTTACTCTAATTTAAATAGGCAGGATATTAGATTAAAGTTAATTGAGGGAGTCAACACACTAGTCCAGTTTCTACAGGTTTACACGCCTGAAGAAAATATTAAGAGCAACCATATAGATTAGTTTTTCTCATAGAATGAGGGAGAATAAGTTTGGAGAGTGTCTTACTATTTAGGTTTTAGAAACCCAAGAAATTTGTATCACATGTTTCTCAAATCATCAAACCTAGGATAATAACAGCACATGCAATTAGGCTGAATTGTCACTTTTTTTTTCCATATTTCAAGGCTGACAATTCAGGAAAGCATTTTGAATACAGCTTGAGGAACTACAAGTTTCTGTGAGAGCAAATGACAGAAAAAGAATTTCCAAGCAGTACAACTAAAATGGGGAGGGAGGGAAAAAAAGAATAAAAGAAAAAAAGAATGATATGTTTCAAATGTTATATTTTCTTAAAGATACAAAACTGAATTTTAAAACAGTTCGTCTAGTATTTCAGTTTCCAACTTGCAAAATATTTATACCAATATTTGTTGGTGCCAGTTTTTACGCATAATGATAAGCAAACATAATATAAATAAATATATAAATAAATAAATCTTAATATAAATATCTAAAAGTCAGAACAATAATATTTTACTCACTTAGATGTTATCATAATTAATACAGACAACTAACTAACTAAAATCCAAAGCCCACTATCCCAACCTTTAAAAATTCTGTCCATAGCTTTTTTTTTTTTTGGGGGGGGGGAGGGGACAGGAGGAGGGAAGGGAGGGTCTAAAGATAACTTTACTCCTCTTTTGGGTGTGCTACAAGCTCTAGTTATTCTCTTGCATTGTGAGGGAATGAAAAGCTGTGATGGTAACTTTTTTTTCTAGTTATTTTTTGTGATTTAACATTGGCTCTGCTACTTCAAGTAATAATTTTCCTGTGTTCTGTACTGCGCAGGCATATAAGAAAATGACTGAGTATCACTGCAGCTGTGTATTTTGCTTCTGTCTATACAAGATTTATCCAAATGCATAGAAATTGAGAGGCTGCAGAGCTACACATAAAATATAGTTAATTCTACTCTATAAATAAACATGGAAGAAATTTCTCCTTTTGAGAAATCAGGATTTACTTTTGACTACTACAGCATGGATTGGTTCCTACTACATTTGGTTCCTAGATCTGAAAACCACACAGAGTTACACTGCTCTCCTTTTAAACTCCAGATGTCTACCTTTCTTTCATGACCTCTCATAGCAAGCTGGGTGCTGACTTACACTCATTAATAACACGATCCAGGGCAAAAATCAGCTGAGAAGGGCAGCAAATCTGTTCTGAACTCCTCGTATCAATTGCTTGTTCGTAGCCAATGCATAGATTTATGCAATAAATTCAGTCACTGTACTATGCTGAATTCTGTTAAACTCCCAGTGCTCTGGGGCAGAAGTTGTAGCTTTTCCCTGCCAGGTAGGTGTTTACGAGCCTGGTAGCACCAGAAGCGTTTCTGGAGCCCACAAACATAATTTAGCTGCAGTAATGTGAAATTACTGAGTCTGTCTCGTGCCGACATGTGTTACATGCAATTGTAAAAAGGAAAAAAGTTTAACAGCTTAGCCACAAAGGAATGTTTATATCTGATTACACTAACTGCTAATTTAATGGTAGTTAATCAGTGGCATGTAACACAAGCCAAGCAGCCCAATGGATTTATTGATGAATGGCTTTTAAAATTGTTGTTAGAAAACTGGTGCATTTGTTACATTAAACAAGCGAGTAAAGAGCCCTATGAAACAGTAGCACATTTGCTAAGGGCAAATTTCTGCTTCAGTTACTATGGTTCAAATCCCAGATTTCTCCAAATTCACATTGAACCAAAAGGCCAGTATATGAGCTGCAGGCTCAATCCTGCACAACACAGAAGAAATTCCTTGAGGGTGATATCAGGAGGTGCCACCTAACTGGGACACTGTGAATTTTCAGGCAAAACCAGGAACCACCCTGGAACCTCTTTCGATCTTTACCTAAATTTAGCCTTTTTTTTTTTTTTTTTTAGGCGGGGGAGGGGAAGACTGGGAAAAGACAACACTGAGACTACAACTTGAGGTTTAAATACTGGAGTGGGATTTTTATTCTGCCTGGTATAGGTGTGTCTCTACCCTTGCACACCAGCTACAGGTCTATAAAGTGCAAGGAACATTTTTCCTTCCCCCTGAAGTCCGCAGGCACTGAGAAGTGGATGCAGCACTAACAGCTGCACAACAACATCATCTCACAACGTGTGAGACTGTGTACACATGGGTTGAGGGGGGCTGATTTAGGGGAAAGGAAAAGGAAGGTATGGCCGCCTTATCCCCTCTGGCAAGTATTGATTTGCCTGGATGCACACCTCACCTCCCCAAATCTGACCCACACAGCTGCCACTACCACACAGCTTGTTTTTCTTAGAATGAAATATGAGCGAAGAGAGCCAGCAAAGCAGAGCTGGAAGCAGATCCCCACAGAGTGCATCCAGGCCTGAGATTAAAAAGCTGAGCAAAAGCTTTTAAAGAAGATCAGGCTGAACCTTCTCACTCGCGGGGGCTTCTCTGAGTGGCTGCTGCTCTCTGCTCCCCCCCAGAGCACTGCAGCATCCTGCCTCAGCCTTCTGACCCTTAGGCCAGCTGTAATCATTGGGAGTTTTTACTCCTGACTTGGCTGGGAAGAGGCCAGCTGCCAAGTGAGAGGCATCTGTAAAGGAGTAAAAAGTTTAAAATTATGTCAGTTATTTATTAATGTGAGACAGTTTACTGAATGCTGCCAAAATTTAAGAGCTTCTGTTTCCCTGAGAGCTTCAGTTCCTTCTTGTGTAACTGTCAGGAGCGTGTCCAACATTGCCTATTTCATGAATAATTTTCTTTTATTATTTAACTGGCAGATTTCAAAGGCAGGCAAAGAAAAAAATAACTACTACATTTGGGCAGACCTGGCAAATGAGGTGCCTCATGACCCAGTGTTGTAACTACGGGGTATTCAAGTAAGGTTCAAGTGAAACATAAAACCCAGCCAAAACTTTGATACCGTATTAAATTCACCCCGATGATATTATTGCAGGGAAAACAGACTAACTAGCATGGCAGTAATTTATTTTTCAGAATTAAGTGTGAGCCAACCCGTAGAGGAGGCAGTTCATTAAACCACCTCTCAGCTTGATGGCGAGCACGGGGAGCCCCAGTAGACCTCCAGTTCTTGATAAAAATAGTATCAGCTATGCTAAACCAGTTGCTCTGTTAATAAAAATCTGTCATTAACGTTATGACTCATCTGATCCTGCATGCCACAGGTATAGAAATGCACATCTGGAAGTGACAAACAAGATAGAGGAGGCAAAGAGAAATTAGATTTGGCAGGCATGAGAACATTACCATAGAGTTTCCAAGTGGCCCTCTCCTGGTGGCAGGGTTGGGCACAAGAAGTAGTCCATTTCTGTGTTGAAGGAAAAAAAAAACACACACAAAAAAAAAAAAACACACACACAACTACACCCACAGGAGATACCTATTCTCTTCACCAGCTCTTAAGAAGGCATAGGTGACTAGGCTTTAGCTAGTTGAGCTGACCAGCAGTAGGGGCAATAATCCTCTTTTGGGTGGGTATTGCTCAAACCCATGTCCTTTTCCTCTGCACTCCTTCCTAGGGCCACAGTTGGGAAAGCACAGGCAGCTGAGGCCCAGAACTGAAAGTCAAAATTCATTTGGAATTAAGAGTCAAACACAAAAAGAACTGATGAGGTGAGTGAAAGATATATAGAACTAAAGATTTAAGTATCAAGACTGCATTTTCCAGAAACAGTAAGAGATTTCTGATTTCCCAGAATCACTTAGAAGAGAAAAACTCAAGCATAGGCATCTCTCCATTTAGCTAGGGATCTGGAGCCAGCTACATCCTGAGTAAAACACACTGCAAATCTGTATTTGCAGCTGAAATAGACCAGTTAAGTGCTTACCAACATGTCCTTTGCATCCCCTGTAGATGGAGACAAACATCAGCTTGGACTGCATGCTTTCTCCTCCACCCTTCCCCATCATTTACCATTCACGATGTGCCAGGCTAATTCCCCATGATGTGTATTTTTGAACATACCATTAAAAAGTTATGGTGCTGGTCATTTCTCAGGCAAGAGGGAATACTCCACACATAGGAAGGTTTGTTGCTTGTTTATTTCCAGAGCTGACTTTTTATTTCTTTCCAGCTCTGCACATATAAAAGAGCAGCAGTGGTAGACACAGACCATGCTGTGGAATTTGTTGCTGGTCTGGTATAAACAGCCCGTCCTGTGTATTGACCTAATGTAAACAGCCAGTAGCCTGTATAAACAACCAGCAGTTGAGCTCAGGCTAAACGAAGCCCCAAACTATGTTTGGGCAGCAAGAAATCAAACATCAATACATGTATTTCCATCCTGTAAACTGTTGTTTCTCAGCTTGCCAGAAAACTTTTTGCAAATTTCTTGGAGTCTGTGTGTCAAGTATCTTGCAGTTTCTCTAAAGGGTAGGGCGCCAGGGGGACACTGCCAGTGTCTAACAGCCTTGTTGTGCACTCAGCTGAGCATCTCCCAAAATTAGGCTTCAGGAAGGAGGAGGAGCCCAGAGGCAGTGGCTGAAGGAGCCTTGGTGAGGGAGGATGGCACAGGTTCAGTCCCAGCCTCCTAAAGACAATTCTGTGAGTTTCAGATCTTCCCACTGGAAAAAAAAAGTCAAACTGATTTTCCAGAAAGCTTTTACATTTATTATTATCCATAGAGCCATCATCTTTAAAGAACTAGACTGTTCTGAGAAGTTGTCTAATTTGTTAGAAGACTAACAAATAGTCTCAGGGTCTAACAAATAGGGGTAGGAGTCTTTGAAAACAGCAGTCTCTGAAATGCATTTTTTCCTCCTTTAGTGAGAGGCAGCTCTCAGTTTCAAAATCCCCATCATTCTTAAAGAAATGTATTAAACAGCCTTTAAAAATTCAGTTCATAGGTCAAGATTAATCTTTACTGCAGATTTGACTACTTAGCTATTTTTCTGTCTTACTCACAGGCAAATTCTGAACTGAGCTGGAATTAAATGGAAATGGTGAAAGAGGTGAAAGGTGCAAAGGGCAGAGTTTTAGAAAAGAGGACTAGGAGGAAGACCCTCACATAGCTATACTTAGTAACTCTAGGGAAGAAAATAAATAGTTATTTTGGGTGGCTGAGAGAAACTACAGAAAGAAAACAAACCTTTTATCTTGAGATACTCCATCTGACTTCAGCCCACCTTGGCAGATAGCTGTTTGCTCTCTAGGAGAAAGGAACCAGATGGTTCTCATATTTCTAATGGCTGCGTATCTATATGACAAACACCATCACGAGGTTAGCAGTAACTGCTGGAAGCTCCATTGGTGCGTGTGGGGGCAAATGATTAAAAGAATGAACATTTTCCTCTTCCCCTCCCACCCCCCCCCCCCCTTTACTCCTCTTCTTTTTGTCTTTTCTTTTTTCCCCTCAAGCCAAGCTGGGATGAGAAACACCCTCCTAACAGGGGCTGCACACCAAACACACAAGCTGCATCTTTCCCCTGGTGGGGTGAATGGAAGACTCCAGTCTGATGTCATTTCACCACTTTTCACTACCATTGAATTCATCACAAGGATTAAGAGATGGTCCACAGACAAGCAGTCTAGTGTAACTCTGCCTCTTGCAAGACTCTTGAGTTTTCACAGACATGAGAGTGAAAATTTTGCAGATTTCAGCCTGAGGTGAACCCTACTGTGGCATAATGCATTATGTTTCTGTACTGCTGAACCATGTAATGAATCCCAGGGTCAGTGCTAATGCAAAACTAGTGGTGATGTGCTAAATGGTTTAACTGCTCATAAAATGGTGGCTAACCACCTGTCCAGTTATTATCGGGCAGAGGAAATTTAGCTGTAGTAATAAAAGTGCACTATATTGAATTACAGCTTTGCTTAAAAGTGGCTAGCTATACTAAAGAAAATGAGAAAGTTAAAATAGCTAATTAAAATAACTACATTACAAATAAAGACTCGGAAAGTAGATTGAAGTCTTCACCTCATTGTCCTGAAGGGGTGTAGTGGGTTTACGTGGCAAGGCTTTGGTAGCGGGGGGCCATAGGGGTGGTTTCTGTGAGAAAGATCTAGAAGCTGCCCCATGTTTGGGAAGGGCCCCATTGTTTTCCAAATCTGAGCCAATAAGCGATGTTGTTTTGCGCCTCTGTGAGAGCATATTTAAGACAGGGAAAAAACTGCTGCGCCACACAGCAGCCGGGAGAGTCAAGGGAGTGAGAAACAGCCTTGCAGGTGCCAAGGTCAGTGTAGAAGGAGGGGGAGAGGTGCTCCAGGCGCCGGAGCAGAAGTCCCCTGTGGCCTGTGGTGAGGACCATGGTGAAGCAGGATGTCCCCCTGCAGCCCATGGAGTACCACGGTGGAGCAGGGTTCCACGCTGCAGCCCGTGGAGGAGACCACGGTGGAGCAGGTGGCCCTGCACCGACGGAGGCTGCCGCCTGTGGAAGACCCCTGCCGGAGCAGATTCCGGGCCGGACCTGTAGCCCGTGGAGAGGAGCCCACGCAGGAGCAGGTGATCTGGCAGGAGCTGCTGCCCGTAGGGGAGCCAGGTTGGAGCAGTTTTCTCCTGAGGGATGGACCCCGTGGTACAGACCCATATCTGGAGCAGTTCTGGAAGAGCTGCTGCCTGTGGGAAGCCCACGCCGGATCAGTTCGTCAAGGACTGCATCCCGTGGGTGGGACCCCACAGCACAGGGGACGAGAGTGACCGAGAAGGAGCGGCAGAGAAGAAATGCTATAGACTGACCATAACCCCCATTCCCCCGTTCCCCTGCGCCGCTCGGGGGGAGGAGGTGGAAGAGGGTGGATGGGGGGGAGGTGCTTTTGGTTTCTTTCCTTTGTTTCTCACTTCTCTAGCTTGTTAGTAATGAGTAATAAATCTTACTATCTGTCTTCTTATGCTGAGTCTGGTTTGCCCGTTACACTAATTATTGCGTGATTTTCTCGTCCTTATCTCAATCCTTGAGCCCCTTTCACATATTTTCTCCCCATTCCTCTTTGAGGAGGGGAGTGAGAGAGCGGCTGTGGTGGAGCTCGGCTGCCCACTCGAGCAGAACCACGACAAGGGGACAGGTTCTCATTCAAGAAAGGGTGTCCACAGTACAAATGACAATTCACACTATTTTAAAGCTACCTTGAACTCTGCTTAACTATTCATAAGAGAAGATTAGAGTAAGTGGAGTGAATGTTAAGAATTCACTTATCCTCAGGGCTGTCCAGATAGCTGCACACTTCAACCCTACTTGGGGTAATAACTGTATTTTCATTACAAATAATAATAATAATAAAGCAAAACACACAAGACTTTGCCTCAGATTGCTGTGCAAACTGAAAGGAATGCTCTGGTAGCTTTCAGAAATGGAAACCCATGACCATCCCACTTTAAATACATTTTCTTAAAATGATAAAATAATGTACTATTAAAATAAGCTTACTTGAATATTAAACAATTGGGGGGGAGGTAAGAAAGAAGGACCTCTTAGTAAATATGAATCCTCACAGGAAGGATAGTTGCTACTGCAATACATCTCAGAAATAATAAGATAAATTTGAATCTTTAGGACAGAATGAAAATTAAGATGCCCACCATATGCAATAGTAACATTTCTATCTAGCATTTCATACCAGCACCCAGTAAGCACATTCCCCGAGGTATACGAGAGAGAAAGCTGCATTTGTTTATGAGACTCTGATTTCCTGGATCACTTCAGATATGACTCTTACAACGCAAGAAGCATCAGATACTGAGCTGCAAGGTCATTAATAGAAATTTACTTAGTTTCATTGCTCAACACTTCACCCTGGCGTTTCTTAAACCACAGGTCAGGATCCCCAACAGATTTAAATGCACCCACAAGGCTTCAGAAACATCTTACAGTTCATATAGCATTATACTTTTGTACAAACACTATTGTTAAGGTAATTTATTACCAAAAAAATTAAAAAGGAAAAAAAAAATTGAACTCTTACTGGCAGCATCTCAGTTCCTCAAGGTCAGAGAAGTGAAATACCAGCTGTGGATACTTCTGTAAATACCTACACTAACCAAGGAGCAACCACACTACTCTTAACCGCTAGCAAAGCCTAGCCCTTCAAGGCCCATGCAGTGAGTATATAAATGCAGATCTATTAATTACAGCTGCTTCCTGTTTCTTCTACATGAAAAGATAGCTAATAATAGCAAGCTCCTAGCAGACTAATAATAAGGGTCACCTGAGAAAAGGTACACTCCAAATAGGTCACATTTGCAAAAAATTTTAAAAAGGTCAGCAACAACAAAACTATCAACAAAATCTGAAAACTTGCATGCTTTTTCTAGTCAGTCTAATAAAATAATATATATTTTGTAGTATTAAATACTCCTTTGAGGAGTTCTTTGCCAAAGATTAGAAATCTCAATTAAGACAAACACCCATACCCACACCATTCTTGAGGGGAATGCAAGCAAATGACAATTTGCTCTTCTCTTTCTATGGGGCGCTGTGGCCAGTGTCACCTCTGTGCCCATGTTGTCCTCCCTTGCAGGACAAAGCACTGTTCTTTGCACCTATTGCAGGGGTGAGCCACTCCAGTGCCAGCCAGATCAGGATCTTGTGCACCAACCTCTCTGACCAGACTGGTACCACAAGTAATTACTCCTAAGGGTAGCAGAAGTGCTAAAAACTGCTTTTATTGGAGCAAAATACACACACAGTGTCACAGTGGCAAGGGCAGAAGTTTGACCCCGGAAATCTTAACAGCACAGGCATGGCCATTTGGGTCTCTGACCATGGAAATAAGCTAGCATAAGCAAGAAATTACCATGTGTAAAAATAATGTTGAAATTTTATGCTTCTAAGCTGGTGGGGTTTTGTACATGGGTTATTAAATCCCAATGCTCACCTCAAGGTCAGTAATTTGGCATTACCAGAGGTGCCAAAGCTTCTTTCAAGCTGAGCTGCTGGCTGTGATGGTGGCAGCTTTCAAGTGTCTTTGGGATTTGACCACTTGCACATCATCATACCTATCCTCATTAATACCCACTGTTTTCATAAATTCAAACTAAAAATATTGCAATGGTTAAGGAATGCTTCCTATCAGCAACATAGCATCCTTCTCCATTTTTAGGAATCAGCTTTGTGTTACCATGATTCTGACAGCTTTAGAGTGATGGACATACAACAAAATGTAATTTAGAAGGAGAAGCAAAGTGGTGTGAGACCAGAAATAACTGAAATTGAAGTTCCAGTTTCGCTAGAAAAGCAAAACTTTTATAATTAAACTCCTTTCAGTATGATGGATGTTTTTGATTTGCATAGACAGCTCCATGAGCATACATCTGGGTAATACCAAACTACTGTCCAGAAAACATGTCAGATGCTTTAGATTAGGGATTATATTTTTAGTCTTTCCTTAGGTCCCTTGTTATACATATCATTTCGCAGCAGTTGATTTGCCAGTTGCCATAAAACCTGTTTAAATATTCTGCATGTCTAACAATATGACCAAAGGAAAGCTGAGCACTGAAAACCACACTGGCCCAGCATGACCTTTTTCCTCTGGAGAGCCAGCAAATGCAGCTCTCATGGTAGCAGCACCTTGCCCTGCTGTGGACTTTACAGAACTGTTGTAACAGTTCAGATGGTTCAGATCTGGTCGTGTATGCATCGTTTCAGAGGTTTAAATGACAGATCCAAATCTCGAAACTCTATACTGAACATGATGCTTATCATATGGCAAAGGAGTAGAGACTATGTTTATTATTAATAGCAGCCCATATAAATACAAGTCAAGTACAGTCAGAGATGCTGCTCCCCACCCAGCATTTCTGTAGATTACATTTGCCTGCTGCTTTTTCCATTACCATTATTCATAGCCCTCCGTTTTGTTCAGCTATGAGTGATGGACAGAAATGGACAATGCACGACAGTTTGGAGTGTGGATTTTAAAACATGTGGGAAGAATAGAAATGATATATGTATGGACACTCCCTCAGAGGGTCTCAGCTCTAACACCACAAAAGAGGGACTCCATGCATTGAGTTCTTTCTGGCAAAGAGGCTGAGGGAAGCAGAAATTAGAGTTTACACTCTTGGAGACTCGGCAGATTTTCACTTGGCAGACACGTGGGGCATTAATGCAAGTCTGGCCAATGTTAGCTGCCAAGCTGTGTCTTCCACCTTCACTGCAAGGAAATAAAGATATATTTTGATCCAAAGAAATATACGCGCATGTCTTTATAGATACACATACATACAATTAACCCATTGTTTTCCTTATGGATAAAATACTGGTTTTCAAGCCTAAGCTTGACCCCTTTTACTAGGCACTCTACTTCATCCTCTAAGGAACCCACAGTTTCCTCTGAAATATTTTTTCTTCAAAGGACATCATCTGAATTTATACATAGCTATGTCTCTAAATATGTATGTCTCATTTTTTTTTCTCTTTCTCTACAGATATATATACACCCACATATATTTAAATGGTCTTAAGTACTTATTGTTAGCTCTTTAGTTGATATGCACCACCAGCACAAGCAGTGGAAATGAATTCTCAGTATCTCATGAAGACCAGACCTTTAAGTATGTAGCTACACATTCAATTCATCTTACTGAATTTTATTTTTATAGGACTCCTATCACCTAATGATGATATATCTGAATAGATATAATGCTTTGAGATAATAAGGCTAAGCTACCACAGTGAGGAATGCAGTATAAATCTAGACGGGGAGAAGAAATAGAATGGGTTAAGTGATGTTATAAAGCTCTTGGAAGACAGGAAAATGTACACCAGTAACTTCCAAAATAGTCGTAAAAACTTCCAGGTTCAAAAAAAATGGTGTTCTTGCTCAGTGGCCTGTCTCCTTTCAGCCTTTCTATTTGTAAATGTTATTGCTGTGTGTGTCTTCATTAGTCTCTTTTGACAATAACCTTTAAGCAGTCAGTGTGTTCATGTGATTTTAATACAATCTGCCTAAAACATTTGATATTCTGTTACTTATAAGAATGGTCATTCTGGTGGGTAAACATTTTAGGCAAAACACATAAACTGGATTTTGTTGAGCTAGCCAGATGCATCCAAAAAAAGAAGATGCTTTGGAAGACAGGCTCAATGAAGATTTCATACCTTAAAATTCCTTTTATTTATAGTCTGTGATTTGATGACACCATTGGATACCAATTATTCCAGAAACTAACGAGCTGTGTAATTTCCCATAAAAGAACAATCTCAAGTAAAATATGTCAGTAAAGGAAACACTGTAATCTGGGGGAATGTGCTGTGTTTGTTTTGTTGTTGTTTCATAAAATAAACAAAAGGAAATCATTTCAAAGCACTATTTTGAAATTACGTATAATTAATTATTAACTATGCAAAGCCTCTCAGCATGAGATAGACTCTCTAAGGAATGGTAGCGTGAGGAGGAAAAATCCTCTCATTTAAACAGAGAGAGAATTACATCCAGCAAATGTTGTGGCCTAGACTCCAAGGACTCTCCCAGGAAGAGTGGGATGCTGTGTAAAAATGCTTTCTGTCTTCTCCCATGACCTTTTAGGCAGCAGGTCTCCAACAGCTGCAGTTCCTTCCTTTCTCTGAAAAGGAGCTACCATCTTCTCAACATGACAAACCCAGACTGGAATCCATCTGTTTGTGCAAGACATGCTTTTGCTGTGCCCAAGGTGAAATAAAGTATACCTGGGACTACTTTTCTCCAAAATTCCTCCAAGCGCAGGCAGCTGTGCACCTGCTGCCTGGCACTGTTGCATATGTACCCTGAAAGGTGCCTGCACCCCAGTCCACCAGCACTGGAAATAGATCACTCAGCGTTGGTTCAGAATACCTTACTGTGTATCTGGATGCTTTTAAGGTAGTAAATTACACCCATAATTGCAGTAGAGAAAAATCACCAGCTTTCTTCTCCGGATAACTTATGGGAAGGGGGTTGAGCCAAAGATGCTCAGATGAACAGAATGCCCGGAGTACAAAGATAATTTTTCCCATTCAAATGGTACAGACCAAAATATTCTCTCAAGCACCTCATTATTCCTATTAAGGTAACATTTTGATTTGAAACATCTGCGGGTTCTTGAGGCCTGAGTGAACTTGACATGCTCAACCTTTGGCAACTGTATTACGCATGGCATGTATGTCTGTATACGTGTGCCTTAAGGGAAACATAGGGAAGGATTGGAATCACTCTTCAAACTGCCTCTGAATGTAGGGTAGCACCAATATTCCAGTCCATGGTCCACAGCAAGTTTGAGGAACACAAGCTATACCTCCAAAAGGATAGCCATAGAAATCATTTCTGTCTTTTCACTCAAAACAGACTGCTGCCCTTCCTTTACCACTGTGAGATGACAGATCCAGGCTGAAGCCCATCTGTCTGAAAAACAAAATAAAACAAAACAAAACAAAAATAACAAACCCACAGATTCCTGAATTTATTTCCCAATTACAGCAGGTATCTAATATTATCCTCCCTTTCCAAGATAACAAAGATTTTAGCTGTAAGCAGGAAAAAAAAAAAAAAAAAAAAAAAAAAAAGAGTAACAGGGAAGAAAAAAAAAACACAAAACTTCTTTCTTACATAGTTATAATTTAAAACCCTGCAAAATGCAGGCATTTCTCAATAACTAACTAGACTTGTCTCTGGTTAGCATAAAGGCATGCCTACTGCAAAGTCTTTGTATAGAAATCCTTGAGGAGGAAAAGATATATTCTCAGCAAAATAAAATGTTGTCAGCTGTTTAAGCCTTAGTGGGAACTGAAAATGTCAAGCTTATACCTGTTAGGCATCATTTAAATTGAAATATGGACCTTCTTCAGTCTTCAAAGTAATGCATTTCAGGTGATAATGATGGATTAACGTTGAGAGAAAATGACCTAGCAGCCTGTTAGTTACTTTTTTCAATTGAGTGGGAGCACACCAAATTTTTCATCGATCTGCCAATTGGAGACAGCTGAGAAATGACGACTGTGCTTACTACAGGGTTCATACATAAATATTCACTGATGAGCACATTAAAATATGGGAAAGCAGAGGAACAGTTTGTTCAAATTCTGCTGCGTTTAGACTCGTGTTCAAACAGCTATATATTTCTAAACAGCGAGGGTTTACAAGTTCAAAGAGCTGCCCCCTTCACAGTCAAGTTTCTTATAAGTTTCTTACAACATCACACAAATGCATTTTACGAGGCAACTCTGTTACTCACAAGATTAATTCAGTGCCCTTTAAACTGTGGGAGTTGTATTCAAATGTGGTTTAGATTAAAGTGATTTAGCATTATTCCAACATCCAACAACATGAATGTATGTTTTCAATGGATGAATCTGAAATCAGCTGTTCTGCATTGTTAAGCCTCTTACAACAAGCTATTTGGATTTCTGGCTGTTCAGCACCCCAAAGGGACAGATTAATCTCTGAACCCTGTGGCTGACTCCTATTTTGGTTTCTCAAGCGTCTGCTGTTCATCTGGGCAGCGCTCAGACAAATAGGACAATTTACAGGAATCAATAACAAGCAATCCCAGACAGTGGTGAATTAGAGATAACTCTCAGCCTACGTGGATGCAGATGATAGATGCACCCTTTGCTTCATAAAAACCTTTGCTGAGGTTGTTGGGCCTGGCTGCTACCTTGCGGTGCTATTCCAACCAAAGTAATCCTCTGTGAGCAGAGAAGAGGCATCTGCAGTTCTGAGGACGCACAGCCTCAGAGAAGTGATGAGGATTTTGCCCAAAATACAGCACGTGCCACACAGTCCGTAACAAAGCTGTGAAGAGCACGTTTGCTTGGGAATGTAGCATCAAGTTCATGAATGCACACTGCGATACACCCCCAGCAGCAGCAAGGACAGAAACACAACAACAAAGCCCTTCATAATGTCATTAGTGATATGTAATAAAGTGGGAACAAAAGGGGTTTTCTTTCTGAAGGGAACAGTTAGCTTTTCCACTTCAGAGACCAGAGAGAGACGACTTCTGTTACTGAAAGCCCTGAAACAGGCAGGAAATGGAGCTCCATGGATCACTCAGGCATGAAGGCTGTGAATCTGAGATCTTTTCCAGAGAGAGAAAGAGATGAGAAAAAAGAACAGGAAAATAAATGTAATTCAATAACTGCTTAGAAGAGAAAATCTCTGCCTCTCCTCGTCAGTGAAACATAACAGTCATAGCAGGTGCATGAAAAGTAAATCCACCACACAAATGTGAAGCAGATAGACCTTACTGATGTATCTGGAGCAAAATATGAGAAGGAGCTGTTTAGATTATTAGAAAACTAATTCACCAATATGTTGATAAATCACTAGTTTGAATTTAAGTTGGTTGTTGTTTGGAGGAGTCTAGTTACCTACTATCATCTTCCAACACTGCACAAATCAATCTTGAGGAGTCCTGCCAGTATTCACGGTCCTCTGGGTGCCTCTGTTCAGCTTTCTGAGGGCTCTGCAAAATGAAAGGAAAAGGTAAATCACTAAAAAAAAATAGCTAGGAGTGGCTACAATGGTTCAAAAAAAAAACACTGCAGTTACAGGAAAAATAACTAGTTTTGCTTTTTTGAATACCTATTAACACAGATAACATTAAAAGTAACTTGCAAGAAATATTTGGATAGTGAGAGCAAGGGGTCTCCACTAGGTCAGAGATGGCACTACTCTTCTTTTCCATCCAGTCCTTTTCCTGCTGTCTATCACAGGTTTGCAGATACCAGAGATGTGTGCAGGTCTGAAGCAGCCAGGCAAAGGTGCGGTGCTCTGATGGAGCATGCAGTGAGGTTCAGAGGAGAGGTACCCAGTCCACGGAGGCACATGGGGTTATGCTGCATGATCCAGAGCAAGGACTCTCTGTGTAGACACAGTTTGGCCTTTTCATGCTCTGGTTAAAAACTAATGGCAAACAAGCTGCTAGTGAATAACACAGACTGAATAGAACATAAAACAAGCTGTAGTGTAGCAACAATCATGATTTATTATCAGAGGGGGAAGTTTTGTACTCTGTACTTTACTGCTATTTTCCCCAAATGTTTTTTTTTCTGTGTAATGAATGATCTCAAATCAAGTTAAGAAAAGTACTCAAACCATGTACAAAGTTCCCAAGATCTCTTCTTGGGTTCTTGCAAGCATCCTTTGAAATAGTGATTTGAATTCTAATAACCCATTATTTGTCAGAGAGTCAGGATATGGAACTGGCAGGATCTTTTTGCAAATTATGGAATTTCTTTAAGATGATGAAGACCTTATCCCACAGCTCTGGAGATTTGCATAGAACATCCTAATCACCCAGTCCTTTAACCTGTGTTGTCCCCATGCTAAGATTTCTGCTACATCCAGTTATGGCAAGGAGACCCTAGGTGACTAGTTGTTACGCTGACATTGCTTAACATTTGGGTAACCTCACTGCTGTTTTGGTATCAGGAGTCTGACCAGGGTCTCCCTGGAGAATAAGGACTCTTTTTACTCAGTGGCTGAAATGCAGATTTTGCTGTCCACACAGCAGGTCCCGAAAACACCAGTAGTACTACAGGGATACCATACCAGAAGACAACCAGCATGTTGGCGGGGCAAAGCCAGTGTCAAAGGGCCAGTGGAGGCAAGAGCCTACAGGAAAGATGTGTGTCAGGCAGAAGCACAAATGATGGGCTTCATCTGAGAAGTCCATTGTGGCAATGAAAACATGAGTGCATGATGTATGAGACGTGTTTTTTTTCTGGGAGCTGCACCAGTTTGGAGGGCACTCCCAGTGTTCTGCTCACACTGCTGGCTGTCTTGACAGGGAAATGCTCCTGGCTCTGCCCCAGTGCCAGGAGATAAGTGAGGTTGCTGTGATGCTTTGGGCTCCTTCCTGAGTGGCATGCCTGGCTTGGAGAGCTTTCACCTTTGCTTTGGAGCACTTCTCCCAGGGGAAAACTACTGAGCTCCAGCTGTGGTTCTGTGGCTCACTTTGGTTACCAGCTGTGATACCTGCAGTGTCAGTGCCAGCCTTGGTGCCTGACCTCAGCAGAGGTCAGATGAATGTGGCTGTGAAAACCACAGCCTGCTCTGGGGAGTGTGAGGCAGCCTGCTGCTTCACGGCTTCAGAGAAGGGAGGTAATAGTACAAGGCAGTCAAGTCAAATATGGGCTTTTCCAGGCAGGCATGCCATGTATCCCGCAACCAGTCTCCCACCACAAAGAGGATCCTGCAAGTTGTCTGTTACTAAATTGCCATCTGTGACTCCACACTTTCCTGGGAGCATTGGCAGCACTTTAATTACTTTTTCTATCCATGGATCTAAAGAAGACCACAATATTAAGTCATGTCCATTTAAAAGTTTGCCGTCTAACCTCTCCCAGCATTATGGATTAGTTATTAATTCAGCTCTGCATTCAGAGTGCCACCTGCCTTCCTCAAAGAGATGGAATGGTAGAAGGACAGGAAGAGGCAAAGGAAACAACCACAGAGCTACATTAACAACTGTGAATGTGAACAAAATGCAACAGCCCTGCTGAATGCTAAAGACAACAAAGGTAAATGCAGAGCAGGGCTGAGCATTGCAGAGGGGAGAGAGAACCACAGACACAGCCCATGGTTTTGCCCCCACTATGTCCAGCCTCAGCTCTTGAGGCAAAACTGCCCCGTAGATGTCAGCACACTTCTTCGGGATTTGCCTGTGATGGTCCCAAGGGCAAGGAGAGGAGCTGCGCTCCAACTGTGACTGAAGCATTAGTTTCTCCAGTAATAGCAATGGGAATCGAGACTACAGTTATTCTCTCCTATTAAGAATTTTCTTCAGATTTGATACAGTGACTTAATGGTGCTCTCATACTTTCATTCCCACCACAGGCACCAGACGAGAGCTTCTGAGGCTGATCAGATGTTGAACTTTCACAGCGGATATCCCCGGAAGAGTGTAGGACGATAATTTTGATACGCTGGAAAATGTCACAGTCTTGAACAGTGATAAAACATGCTTTGTTGGCTGGGCTTGTGTTTGCATTTTTGTTCACATTTCTTACCATGGCTTCACCCTCACCCCGGGTCACTTTGCTAGTGGTTGCGACAGCAGGAGAATTTCTGTAGACCACTGAGCTGTTCACAGCTGGTGCCTTATCACATTGGTGCTTTTCCCACTTTTCCCACTGCTTTCTTTAATGTAGCTTATGTGTACAATCAGGTACCATCAGGATATTGGGCTCTAGCTAGTTTTGTAGCTCCCGTGTTTTTAACTCTCTGGCTCCTTTATGAAACTACCACTTTTGAAAACCTTTGATCCAAAATTAATGTGAAATATGGTCAGCACAAATGTTGCCCTGAAACAATAAGTAAAACCTGTGCCATAAGAAGAGTCTTGCTCTTTCCTGCTGTGTGGATATCCCCATGGGATTCAAGCAGGCATAAGCTAGAATAGCCTTAAGACAGCTATAATATACACCTAGGAGAAGATGGGTCTAAGGGCTAGCTTAGGAAGAGAGAAATTTCAGGACTGTCATAGTTATTGTTTACTCACCACTTCTGGCCCTACACAAAGCACAGATCATATGGAACTAAGGGTGAAAGCCAGAAAATTTAATATAGCTTTAAATTATGGCTAGCAAGGAACACACATCAGAAGTCTGGCAATTACTTCAGTTTACATAATCTCCTCAAAATCCAGCTGCTTAGCAGAATTATCCAAAGTAAACTACTATTGGCATTCCTTTTTTTCTTAACAAAAAAATACATATTTTTAATAACAACAACAACAAAAAATCTCAGTGTGCCAGCTTTGTGCCTTATTGGACATACCTGTTTCTTTTTACGCAAGCAAAACTTCTTCAGTGAGAGACTTGTCTTGGACATGTTCACAAGTATCATGTGAATTTCTGTGATATGTTTTAATTTACATCATTATGCCACCCATTAAAAGATGGGCATTTGTCCTGTACCTAAGACATGTCGAGAACAAGTGCAATAGAATGATCAACATGCACTATTCAATAGACACACAATAGAGGAAGAGAAACATACAAAGTAAACAAAATTTGTTAAAGGCAAGCGCGTCCAAAAGCAATGAGACAAGACTTTGATTCACGTTATTTCCACTGACAGCTTCAAATTGGCTTAGGCTAGCATGTGTCTGAGTCCCGGGCTGACAAGAGGCTGGTGAACCTTGGAAGACCCAGGACTTCTTTTGGCTTTGAATTTCAGTGTGGAAGTGAAACCTGATGCTGGGCAAGTTTCACCTGGTTTCAGGTTTCACTGGAAAAGGGGGAAACAGATGAGTAAATCCAGGTAGCTGTCTGAAGGCAATTACAGCAAGACATGGGTTGTGAGCCGCAGCAGCACAGGGAGAGCGTTCCTATTGCGAATTGGAAAGCATCATCAGATCAGGAGCTTCTGTTTTCCCCGCATGTACGAAGCTGCTGCATCTAATAGAGATGCACAAAGTGTTTTTGATGGTCTTTGACCAAACTCCTGTTTGTATGTGACCTGTCTAAGCTATGGGGAAAAACAAACCAGAAGTGTACCAGAAGGCACAGCCAGACTCTCTGGATTTTCCCACAAATATAGTCTGCCCCAAAGCCTCCTTCCCAAAAAGCTATGGGATGGTAAAGCATTCATACGATAGTAAGATAAATGCACAACAGCTGGAATGTGAGACCTGGCACCAGAGGGCTTTTGCCAACCGGCCAAGGAAAAGTGTGCAAAGCGAGCAGGAATGAAATTACATGCCTCATCTGTCTGCACCACGTAAGAGCGCGAGAGAGACTAACCCAGAGTGATAGATCAGTAATTCATCATTGTAAGGGAAGCAGTTTACAAAGAGCATACAATCCTTGAAAGATGTGTAACACATTGATTGAATTCCCTGCATAATATTTTACCAGTAAGAAAAGCCCCAAAAGAGATTTAATTATAAACCCTGCAAAAAATAAAAAATAAAAAAAATAAAAAAAATATCATTAAGCATTACAGCTGCTTCATTCTACCCTTCCCAATTGCTGATTTTTATCAGCAGATTAAAATGCTTCCAGCTGAAAGACCAATTAGCTGATTCCATGTTTTCTGCCTGTCCTGATCACAGGAAAAGTCTGTAGTCCGAGGGAAGCACAGCTCTAAGTGACTGGAAGGATTACTGCCTACGCTGTATGGTTCACAGTAACAGAGAAGATGCCGACCTGCAGCTTACCCTCTGGCTCTGTTACGTTCACTGGCCACAGTGCCTGTCCCCTGGCTGATAGTGCTCCTTTGTCACCAGTGTCCCTCTTCCCTGTCACACACACACGTGCTCTGCATGCACGGATTCTCCACAGGAAAATTTAGTGGTAAACATGCAAAAGAGCACAAAAATTTGTGTACATGTACGTAGCAGGGTACACTGCAGCCTCTCAGGGAGAAAAACTGTGACTACAGCACTGCAGACATAGGATCACGTCCGAGGGTCCCTTTCTGCACCTGAAAATTTTTCCTACCAGCTTTTATTAGGCCCTTTACATTTTCCAACCATTCTCCAAGTCTGACCATATGAAAATCTTGATCACTGAAAGTTTCACAGAAAAATTGGAAAAATTGACGGTGAGGATGCCTTGCAGAGATCTCTAAGATAACTCACACCAGCATTACAAAAACAATACTCACATAAACCATAATATAAAATATAAAATGCATATAAAAGAGGAAGGAACAACCCAAAACCTGGTTGAGAGGCTGAGAAAAAGAAATAGCAGTCTTGTCACTCGCTTTAGTGGGGGCAGAATTACATCCATGGCCCCATCCAGCTCTGCAGGAAACAGTAAAAGCTTTCTCATTCCAGAGCCTGTGCTTGGATAAACAGACCGTATTGATTTCTTACTGGAACAATGCAATGCTTGCCATCTTCTAATGACCACCAAATAGGCAACTTTCCCTGCACAAAGCCAACATTACACTGCTGTGTCTTTCCTGAAAAGAACTATGAATGAAAAATCTTCAGACTTAGATGCAGAGATGACAGGGATAGACATTTTCCTATCCCCTTCAGTACCCCCAGTAAAACATCTACATATTTATTAAAAAAAAAAAAAAAAAAAGCATCAAATTGTATAACAATTCAGAAAATCACGCATTGAAAAAACTATTTTCTGGCAGACATAGCAATATGTATTTTTTGGACTAACATTTGGTCTCTATGTTTGTGTATATATTTATACATATACATATCAGGCCAAAACATTTACAGCCTGTTTAAAAATATCATCCTGGTTTTAATTTTGAGAAATATTTTGTTTTATTTTTCCTCTGGCTTCTCTCTCTTTTTCTTTTTCTTTCTCTTTCCTTTCCTTTCCTTTCCCTTCTTTCTTTCTTTATTCCTTTCTTTCTTCCTTCCTTTCTTCCTTTCCATTTCTTCCTTTCCTTTTCTTTCCCTTTCTTTCTTTCTGAAGCAGCTGCATTTAGAGCACAACACATCATCTTTAATGAAAAATGGGAAAGCTCCACAAAGGCACACTCTGGACTAAGTCACAGAGCTTTTGACTTAAATTAAGGCCTGGTGCTGTACATATTTTATTTTGTGTTCTGTGTGCAGAAGTGGGTCTGCTGAATGTGTAAAGTTAAGTATGTATTTTCATAGTTTAAAATTAACAAAGCCAGATCCCTAGCATATATAGCGTAGCATTCATTGAAACAAGACCAATATTGCACCAGTTTGGAACACGGCCCAAATCAATTACATGTAACCTGTCTAAACACCTATATGTAATATATATATACACACATGCACTTTATGCATATATAAAATAGAAGCTGGAAAAATATCGATAAAATTATTTGATACATCTGGTCATTTCTGAGCTTTTTCAAACTATACTGTTCAAAGCAAAACCCAAAGCCAGTATTCAAACAAGAAAACACACCCTAAACATCCCTCACTTAACAGATTTGTGGCACATGTTCTGTTCAAGTAAATAAATAATTTGTGTGAAACTTTTGAAATATAATTTTTTGGATTAGTTGAACTTTCCTTTTTGTATTTAGAAGAAGCATAGTTCCCCCACCCCTCAACCCATTCCCAGCATTTTACAGTGAGAGAATTTTACAATGGCATTTAGCAATAGAGCTCTGGTCACTGGATGTACTTCAGTGGTTGTCACAGCCAGGGAGTATCTCATACAGCCATGCTGCTGAGGGATCAGATCACAATTTACTTGAGAGTGCAGCATAGAGGGAACCAGTGCATACATGGGTTCAGTGCTCCCAAAAGCTCCAGCCTAAATATCACTGATGGGTTGGCTGGAATGGGCTCCAAAAAAAAGCCTGACATACCCCAAACACAGCTGGGGCACTACCAGTGCTATATACACCAGGAAAATATTACTGTTGAAATAGGTTCTATATATATGTATATATTTAAATCCTTTAAAAAGGAACAGAATAACATTTAGAAACCACCAGTTCTATATTTTGCCTCAAATCTAAACTTTCTTATACTCTACTACAAGATGTCATCATGACTGAAGCATGGTATGTAATAAGAAAGCAATTCCAAGCTGCCAACAGAGATGATCTAAAATAAGCAGCACACTGTAAATCCACAAATAGAAAAATTAAGGCTTGCATTTAACATTTTTTCCCCACAACAAATCTTAAAACTAGGCTGAAATTCCCTTATCAGTATTGAAGCTGCATACCCTTTATGATGCAGGTTGTGAAACCCTGATCTAAACAAGTCAACGGGCTGAGAGGAAATAGCAGGGATCTCTTCATGCACTCAGCCATGGCTCTGTGAAGGCACACATTTCCAGCATGCAAGCAAAAACCACGTAAAAGTTGAAGACCTTGTAACACCCTATTCATATGTATACCCTAATAGGTAGAGAGGCCACACAAGTCTCTGATTTCAAAATCTGATTATAAATCAGACCCTTATATTTCACCAGTTTTACACGCCATCTGACCAAAAAGCATTTCACAATGGCACTGGCCTTCAAAGCTCTCCGCTGAGAGTAGTTACTGAGCTTGCATAGGCACCAGTCACATCTAAGCCACTTTTGAAAGCAAGATGTAAGAATTTCAGAAAACAAAATATCTTCTAGCTTTTAGGTGCTATCTGTGCTGACTGTTTCAGATAAAAATTTAGTGCTGATAGAAGCCTTTACAAGGATACGTGATTAAAATTTCACTTTCTCTGGAACAGTGCTTATTCCAGTCATTTAACACTTCTTCCTGTGAAAGTCATTCCATTGGCTTCAGGGGACAATTTTTACAGCTCAATACAAGAATGAATCCTGCATTAGCTCAAGATAAAATGTGATCCCTACTCTTTAACTCCCACAAATGTGATGCAGGACAGAGTAAGGCATGCTAGACAAGGTGGTGGTGTCTTCTAGTCAGACCTTAATGTGAGCTATTTTCTGGGAACTGTGTTTAAATTCAAGATAAAAGAGGCTGTTGATAATGAAAGCTCTTTTCTTTTGTACATAATAAAAGAGAGAAAGGTTACAAATTTGGTGGCTTCCAGCTAAGCAGCCCTTTTATACCTTTTCAGCTTTAAGACTGCAGCCCTGCAAAGACGAAGCACGTGTTTGACTTTATTTATTACGCTGACTCCAATGTGGTTACTTACCATATCTAAAAGTTAATCAAATAAATAAGTCTCTGCCTGGTTGAGATTAATTCCCACATATGCGTTGTCTGGGACACACATTATAGTTTATTTTATGAAAACCAACTGCTATTTTAATTTGCTGATTTATTTTTTTTTAAGAATATTGATAGCTGTGCCATTGAACAAATGTAGAAGTGCATCATGAGTAAGAATTTATTCTCAGATACCAGATTTTAGCCCTGCTAACACCAGATCTGTTACCTGCATACAATGTTGTAAGACAGGGAAGAATCAGATGCTGGGTCATTTAATTCTCTCTTATTTAAATCTTGATTCATCATTATGGACACTAAAGATGAAAGTGCCACTGTCCATAGGCATGCAGAAATCACGCATTAAAGATGAAGTTTTAGCCTAGAGGTCTTCCCAACTGCATTTTCTGCTGGGTGCAATGTACTTTGTTAATGGTAGCATTGCTTGCATAAAAAGAAAAATATATATATGTTTTATTTTGTTTCCTCTGATTTTTCTCCAAAAAGAGTCTTTAGTGACAAAGCTCTGCTTTAACATTCATGTTTCATTTTGATGTTCCTGTTCTTCTGTTGCTTATGTTCACCCATCCAATCGCTGGGCTATTTTACCCTCCAAAATTGGATGGCACATCAGCAGCTATTCCCCCTCCAAAAGCTGTCAGAAGCCTGGTTTTAAAATACCACAAGCAGAAAGCTTGACAACTCCAGGGAAGATAAAAAACAAAAGCACAAGAGATGCAAGGCGACATCCCACTGACTTCCTCATCTGTCTGTCAGACAGCAGCCCTGGCACTCGTGAGCCGGGCCACCCACCTCCACCAGGAAAGCCGTGCTAAACGGGGCCACCTCCAACAGGGAGACTGTCACTGGCTCAGTGTGGAGTTGACCCACGGCGACAAAGGGAGGAGGAGAGCCAATAAATCACACGTCAAGCAGGGACGGCTCTCGGCAGGGCTTTCGAGGGAGCTCTCGGCAGGCGCTGTGAGATAAGAAAGGGGTTGTGGCAATCCTAAGTGCTGTTTGTGTGTGTGTGCGTGCACCCACTGCCAGGAGGGAAACACAGGTTTCAAAGACTAAAAAGCAAAGCAGGCAGCAATTTTTCTTGTGAACAGAAAGAATAAATGTTTTAAGGCCTACAAACACTGGAGGCTGAATTAGACCTGCCTCTCCAGCTTTGGACAGCAGCTGAGATCCAACAGAGGAGCCCAGGTTAGCATGTGGCAGATTACGGTAAACGAAGTCAGCTCACGAGCTCCTGGGAGCATTCAGACTACTGCAGGCATGAAATCCTCCTCCAGAGAGAAGCTTTTTGGCTGGTGCTCACCTCCAAACCACTCTCCCATGGAAGACCATAAACCCAGAAACTTCTAAGCCAACAAAGATTTGGCTTGGCCCCATTGTCTTCACATCTCCTGACTTTCACGTGGAAGGTTTTATCTCGGCTAAAGTTGTTGCATCAAACTCTTGACAGCTAAAGTGCTTAAGTTTTACAGATGCAGACTTTTAAAATACAATACACATGGGAATTCATAGGAATAATATATTCCTGATGAGAGTTTTAATATTTGTAAACAACAACACAGGCATATGAAGCAATCCTGAAAAAAAGATACTTGAGATGCTTCCTTAGAACAGAAAGAGGTTAGGAGGGCTGACAAGCAGAAAGAAAACAGCTCCTGGAAACTTTCAGCAGAAATTATGTAAGTAAACAACACTTTGAATTTCTGGGGTTTTGTCAAAAAGTTATTTATTTGGGTTTCATTTGGGGCAACCAAAAAAAAAAAAAAAACCCACATTTTCAGCTTTTGCTTTTTTATTTCACGGAAATCTTTTAAAAATTATATGCATGCATTTCTCATAAGAAAGAATTCAAGAGAGAACTGGGCCCATCTCTAGGGAGTATCAAGGCGACTTAAGTTTCATGTCCTTATTGCATATTGAAAAAGAAAAAAGTGCCTAATGTAATAAGTAAACCCTGATTTTTGCAGGCAATCTTTTCCTTGCCAAGTTTCACACTGGAACAAACTGCAGATCCCCCATATATTTGCTTCTTGTGAATTTTTGCCAAATTAGAAGATATAGTTTGCTTGCAAGTACCACCTGCTGATTTTGTGGAAAACAGGGAAAACTCAAGTTTGACACACGACTTCAGAAAATTTTGCTTTTTACAAACAAAACAGAAAACACTTCTCCAGCATCATCACATCCCAAGCCAATATAATTTGCTAAAAGTTAGAGCATTTTTCTTTTAAATGAAAACACTCTGGGGCTGTTTCCACAGAAACCACATGTGAATGTTTGACAACTTTTGTCTCATACTTTCAGACAGAAGTCAAGACGAAAGTTGTACTTTTCCTTTAATTACTTTAATGTGATATAGGAATTAGCACTTTAAAAAGCACAATTCACTAGTATTTTTCTTATTAAACACTTGTGCAAATAGCCAATGGTAATAGTTTTTGGTTTTGCTTTTTTTTTTAATTTAGTAAACAGTTTAGGTTTTTTTCTTTCATTTAGATGTATTTTGTTCAAATTTGGTTTAAATCTAGTGAACACTTCCATTTCTAGCACTCTAAAGTGCTTCCATAGTTCAGTTAGCTTTCCTCTGTACAGGCACTAGCATTCGAAAGAAGAACTACAGAGTCCCAGCCTAACATGCTAATTGCTTCTGCTACTTGTAATTTATCTTCTTTCTGATGTCCACATAAAATAAATTACTTGTAATGGCAACAAAAACAGCTATCAAATATATGGCACTGTCCCACTCGGCATTGTTAAAGCCTCCTTTTAACAACACAAGCACAGATCCTGTTGGTCTCACCTGCTCAGCTATTAGTTTCAATTTGTCTCCCAGCGCTTGCCAACACGCTGGGGCGTGTGAGCAGTCCCAGAGGACCTCTTTGGAAAATCTCACCACATTCCCACACCTCTGACAATATTTCACTATACCTCAGGGTAATTCTAAACAATCTTTGCATTGTCTAATGCCATCTGTTCAGCATTTCGAAGCATAACTGCTCAGTATTCGCATCGCACGCGTGGTAACCAGTTTCTGTTATACCATACCATTCGTTTTTGTCATACCCTTTCCTTCCAGTTCATTCCTTTTTCATCGCCAGCCAGCACTGCATATCATACAGATGCACGGCATGACAGCCAGGAGGCTGAAGCAGTGGAGGGAGCATCGCGTTGCTCTGTTCTTGCCAGGAGCAGCATGTTCTCGGCTCCCTACCTAGGGGGGACGGTCCCGTATCACTGCTAAGAGAGCTGGCGGGTGTCGCATGACAAATCCCTGCATAGCGAGCCCAGATTACCACGGTCAGTAACAGGATAGCGTGCCTGCCTGAGAGGAAGCAGGCACTGAACCTAAAGCCAGGTAAGACGGTGCCGTTGTAAAGTACTGACCACAACCATCCCCACAGCCAGTCACACCCCGGCATCTCACCCCATGATGAGGGAGCGTGACCAGCCAGGAGCCTATTTCTATGCCCACAGGGCTGGCACTGGACAGGGATGGAAATCCCCTCTTGGCTCCGCTGACGGCTGGCTGCTTGTCTCTAGCCCTGCACTTAATCTGGGTAAATAAATTACATCAGGATTCCTCACTTGTAAAACAAGGATGGTGCATGGCCTTATTTGGGAAGTATTTTGGAGCCGGTAGTGAGGATATTCCAGAAATGCTAAAAACATCGCTATTGCACTTCTGCTGCTGCTTGAATTGGGCTAACATTTTTAATTAAATTATTTTGTTCAAAACCTCCTAGCTTTTAGACTCCTCAGTAGATAACATCAGTGACTCCTTTCCTTAATATTGCATGTCTTCAAGTACTTGCTGATGTCTGAAGTCAGTGCATTTCCAATACCAGAGGAATTAATACAAAGTTCTCCTAATAATTTGAGATCAAAAGCCCTCTGGAAGAGATGGGAGTCTGTCTGTGGTCATGCTTGGATTCAAGAATGCCTAAATATTAATTAAAAAAAAAAAAAAAAAAAAAACCTATAATTTTGAATGTTCGTATATTGTTTCTTCAGCTCTGGAACAAACCATAAATTAATTGAAAGGTCTACTGAATCTGCCTTACCATCATCCTGAACTGAGATTTATTTTATTTTATTTTTATCCCTTCCCAAAACACTGTTCATTCACCTAAAGCCTGGCCATCACTATTTTTGCAAATGAGCACATGTGGTGACATCCATCTCCAGTAACCGTTGACCTCAGGAAGTTAAGAAAACAAACGGTTTCAAAACCACACTGTGAAATATGGCTGCTGAGATCGCCAACACATTCCTCTCATTTTTCATTGGCCTCTCCTGTCGCTGTCACAGGACAAATCACAAGGCAGGAAATGCCAGCCCTGGCTTGATATGGCAAAGACAGACTAGACTTAAGTCTGCAGCTAGGCTTTTTCCATTAAAACCTGATGGCAGCACTACAAGGTAGCACCTGTTGGGCACACCCCAATGCCCACGTTCAGAGATGAGAGGAACTGGAGCCAAGGCTCCCAAAAAGCACTTCAGGGAGCAGTAAACCCCAGGGATCCCAGCAGGTCCCCTGCAGCATGCCCAGGGAAACACCTGAGCAATGCCAGCTTTGGCTCCTTATGACTCTGTGCTTAGGTACCCAGAAGGAAAATTTTATTTGACATTTTTTTTCTCCATTGGCGAGGTTATCATTCATATACAACTGTTTCCATGCATCTGAGTTTCACTGGAATTAGTCATCCAAGATACTGAGAAAGAAAAATCTTTGCTCCTTCCCACTCTGAAATTGTCACTGCTTGCACATGCCAATAAAGGTGGAAGGGTGTTTTCTTCTCCCCCCCCCCTCCTCCCCTCCAGAGGGAGGACTGGGACTCAGGAGCATCTTCCTCCCATTTACCCAGCAGCTTATGTTGCAGCCAGCAACATGCACCAGCAGCTCAAGTCCTGCCCTGCAGTGCCAGGTGCTGGTGGGGGCCAGATTTGGAGCCAGGTTAAGCTGTCCAGCAAGGAGCTAGAGGAGCACTGTGCCTGCCTGCACCAGGAAGGACTGGTGGTCCTGCAGAGGGGGTTATTGGCTTCAGCTAAGTAGTGCTTAATAGGAGCTACTTAGCTTCCCTGTTAGCAAACAGAGATAGCTCTGCTCAGGTGTGACTCCCTGTACCTGGTAAGTGGAGGCTTAATTGAGTCATTAAGGGAGAAGCCTTGTGTATTTTTTTTTTTATTTTTTTATTTTTTGGTGGGGAGGAATCAAATTAGGTTTGTTGTTTAAATTTCATTAATCTGAACAAACAATGGTATTGTTATTACATGACTCCCAGAGGAAATAACAAGAAAGCAAGGCAGGATGGATCAGAACCAGTCCCTGAGTAAGGTGAAATACCTCACACTTAAGAGAGGGGAATTTAGCAGGCAGAGAGGTTCCTGAAGCTGCATTCTAACACAACTCATAGCTTCAGTGGAAGTGTTGAAAGGTAAACAAGCGAAACAAGTGCTCAGATCCATCTGAGGACACGAGTCTTTCCAGAGTCAGACCTTGTCTTGCACAGAGCTGGGGAGTAATGTTCTCTGCAGAGGTGAGGGTCCTGCATCCAGCAATGTCTGCTGTTATAACTGTCATGCCAACTATACTTACTCACAAGCAAAAGAGCTAAAAATAATATCATCAACATTTTAAAATATCTAATCCAAATAATGCTGTTTCTAATCAAAATGTCATGCTTCTTGAAAATACTTCATACTGCTGGTTTGAGTTGGAGAAATAATTTGACTGCCATGAGGCTGATCAGGACAATCAGGTATCTTCCTTTACTATTCATATTCAGACTTATGAGATGTGAAATGCACAAATGTGTATAATTCTGCGCAACCCCCTTGGAAATAAAACATGTGTATTAGCCAACAGCATGTTTTAATAATTAGAGGACAGCAGCCAAGGAATAGCAATAGTGGTATTCAGAATGCATCAGACCCAGTTTATCTTTCCCTTTTTCTTCTTATTTCTCTTGCTGTCATCTTGTCTTTTAGGAGGCAGGGGAAACATTTCTGAGCCTCAAACCTCTGGTGTCTGAGGGAAGTCATCTCCAGCTTCCAAACTGTGCTTCACCCTCCCCAGGTGGGAATGAAGATTCCTATGAAATACTGCAAAATTGGTTCAGAGAGAGACAACAGGCCTGTTCTGCAGGTTTGTGCAACTCCTTTTGTAGGGACTTCTCAGAAACAGGCTAGAGAAAAGCCAAAGGATACAAACATGTTGAATCAGTCTTAAAAATTCAGGACATCAGCCTCAAAAAATATCACAAGGTCTCTGAAAAACAAACCAAAGAAACAATCCCTTCCAATTCTTTCATTCACCTTCCGGTTTTTGAAGAATTTACATTCACATGGCGTATTTAAACATTTCTCCTTAAGTGCAAGATGTGCTTAAAAAAAAGATCCAAAATGACCCTAAGAGATTCTCACATAATTACATATGTCCAGAAATTAAGACTTTAAAAAAGAGGAGAAAATATGGATACCCTAATAAAATCGCAAGCTGTCAGGAACCAGCTCACCCTTTGCTTGGTCTCCTTTTGGTGCAGTTTTGGTTCATACGGCAAACGGTTCTTCTCTGGTTGTTGTCACTAAAATCCACATTCTCTGATTTATTATTCAATGATGACCCAAAAATGTATACCTTTTATTGTGTGAATCCATCTAACAGCGTGTAATAGTTTCTTTTGGGCCACTACATTAGTCTCAAAACTGGTAACTTTCACAGCCTGCTAATTGCACCCTTTACAGGATGATAGTTACAATTCAGATTATTTTTTCTCCTCTCGTTGGATTTAGCCCAAGACCCAGTTGTTCCCTACACATTCAGCTTCTTCCTGTTTCACCTGCCTGCCTTGCTCTCATGGAGCTGGCAGCCTCCAGAGTCTCTGCCGACAATGCTTGTTCATTGTCCAGCTCCTTTGTCCCACAGGTCTGGTCCTGCACTACGTCCAATAATCAAGATTTGACTCACATGCCTTGACCACAATCCTATTGAATCTTTGGAAATATTACTATAAATATCAGGAGGTATTTGGGCTGCAAATAACATGTAATTGGTTGAAAAGACAATGTCAGCATCTTTTACTTTTTAAGTGAACTAATGGACAGCATATTGTCATATCAATGGGAGAAACATAAATTGTTCCGTCCCTCTTTCTGCTGCAGAGCTAGAAACAAAGTGCCTCATCTCTGCATACCTCTCTATGCCCCTCCAGTCCCTTATTTATCTTCTTGTATTGCAAGCTCCCTCATAGTATTCATTACCTTACTCTCTGCCTTTACTATGTTAAGACACCATGAAATCATTTGGTGTTAGATCTCTGGATATTGCTCCATACTGCGACACAATCAGAATTAAAATTGAAAGAAGGTACCTCTTTTTCTCAGATTTCTGAGTGGGAGAAGCTGTTAATTAAAGGTAGTTCAAACAGCAAGAGCCTGATGGAAACCCTTATTTACTGCAATAGCAATACACTTCTAATCCAGCTTTCCCTGCAAAACACTGCACAGCATAAAACAGAGCCTACATGTAACAAACAGTTACAAAGAAAACACATTGACTTCTCTGAGCAACATGAGCTGCCAAAAATGCATTCAGCCTCTGTGGAAAAGACCTTCACCTCTGGATACAGCCCATCAGTGCACACCCTGTTAGCAATTGCTAGCTCTTAGAAAATGACTTTCATCTGGTTGCAGAAAATAAGTATGTAAAAGCAAGTCTGGCAGGCCTCAGAGCTTTATTCACTGCAGTTTCAATTAGATAACCATCCGTCACTCCATTGTGCATACCAGTCCAGTATCTTGATGACACATGGCCTCTACCATACCTGACAGATACTTTGAGTATCCTATCATTGTCACTACGTTTTCCTATCTTTAAGGGAAATACTCGTGCCTGGCATTTTTTTCTTCTATCCTATGGAAGGATGTGGGGGAGGTGCTTCCAGTCTCCCTTGCTATTCCTACAGGCAATCAAGAGGTTTTGTTTTATTCTTATTTCTTTCCTTATAGGATGTTGCAGAGAATGGCTCCCCAAAGTGTTCAGTTATTGCTCACTTGAGCATTGTTCTCACTAATTCAAGCACTTATCAGCACAGAGAAGTAAATATCATGAAAGCAGAGTAAGAGAAAAAAAAAAAAAAAAAAAGAAACTTTTATTACAGCATTTCTACCACAAATGCTTTCTTAAGATTGCATGACCTTCATGCATTCAGCCTCTTTGTCCCTGGTAGCTCCCCAAAAGAGGTTTCCACAGTGGCTGTCCCACCATGTCTTTCTTGTTTTAGAGATGCTTTCAGCTCTCTGCAGGTGGTACGTTACTCCTCTGCACATCAGTGCCAGTTCTAATTAGACATCAGTTTTCCTTACCCAAACTATTTGACAGCTGTCTCTGATGCTTCCTGCAGACTCCACCCACCACTGATGGTGACAGAGTGCTCAGGGACAGAGCTGCAGAGCTGGCCCAATAAGTCAAACTATTGGCCATTTTGATCACAGAGGCTGATATCTTTTAGGTGGTTTCAGACCTCATTCTTTGAAACTAAGGGGTGGCACCCAAAAGTTATTGGCTTTTGCAGGCCTTTATCCTGCTATTCCTATGGCTCCTGCAAAGAATCACTCCTACCAACAGGTCACCAGGAAGAGTACAAGACTCAGCCTACCTCCTGAACAGTCTGTGGAGCCAGCAGCCTGCTCTCACACTGGCTTCTGCAAGAAAAACATACTCTTCTGGTAACACACACGCTATCATGCCATTAACACAAGTTTCATATGCTTTGAAACACAACCATTGAATAGATATAAACTGACCAGTCTCTCATATTTCTGAAAACGTTACTGGACTACAAAAACTCAGACAAGCCCATAAAATACAACTTTTCTGGTAGGTAAGTAATGACAGAAAGTGAAACTTTCTAACTTCAGTAGATCCAAGTTTCTTCTTGACAAAGTCACTATCTGGCCTTTTCCAAGCAGCCTGAAGGAAACACCTCTATACCATGAACAGGCAGATCTTCACACTTACTAAAACATCAGACTTCAAATTTACCTAGAAAGCTATCAGTACAAAATCGCCTTTGCTCCATGATAAGGCTCTTTAATGTAAGCAAAAGCAATAAATGTTCAAGCACTGTTTGTCATTTATTAAGTCCCCAATTCACTTGGAAAAGAGTGGTAAAATCAAATCACAGAGAATAAATATTCAGCTTAGTAACAAGAACTCTGTGAGTTCTGAGAAAATGTTCACACGTGTGCATTGCTAGACAAGTTACTGAAACATGGCCAAGCTGTTTGAAAACACAACAAGCTAAACAAACGCATACACACAAAAAAAATAAAGTTATCTTGCAACCATAGGGTTTGTGTTCTCCCTCAGTATTCTGATGCTAACAGAGAACTTACTAGCCTATGATGGTCACCAGAATTTAGTCCATTTGGACACCTGTCTTAAGAGCATGAGCAGGTGTACTGGAGAGGGCCCTGGTGCCCTTGGGCTTTCCCTTGGAACACGACATAAAGGTGCTGTGCATGACCCCATACATGAAAGAATGGAAAGTCTTTTCTATTCATCTTAACATAGCTTAATACTGGGTACAGATAAATGCAAATAAACAATGTGTTCAAAAAACTATAGATATTTTTGCTGCCACGCTTGTAGAATTAGGAGAATAGAAGTTAAAAAGAATGCTGTGTTTGATTAAGAAGTATCTAGATTTATACAAGTTTCATGGGCTTCTCTCAACTCTTCAACTTACAGGCACTGTAATAGGCAGGTCCAAGTTTGTTGCCTAGTAAGCTAGTTTTTGAGCAACCCTGTGTTCCTAAGATAGTAGGAACGTCTTTAATTCTACACCTTCATGACTGACAGTCAGGATTTAGATGAACAACCTTCCTAATATTGATTCTAGTCTTGGAGAATCAATATGTCTTCCTCCATGCCATCCCATCAAGAGATTTCTTCATCAAAAAATTTTCATCTTCCATGCACTAATTCAGTTCAATTACCATTGAACATGGTAGCCAGTAAGTGCAATTTTAATTTGTCCAGACAGTAAATAAAATTAAGCAATGAGTATTTGGCTAAACCCTAAAGCCAAATGGCTAAACATGTGAATCCATATGGGAATGGCTTGTGCTGGGTAATGGTCTAATCCCAGAATGAGGCTTCTTTTCATGTTATACACTTCACGCTCCCTGCCATTTTATACCTTCTTAATCATGCCCTAATCTCATAATCAGACACAATGATAACCAATCCATCTGGAGTGATAATAGATTTATGGCTCACTGAAAGATAGCGTGATGGAAAGAACTAGGGACTAATCTCCTACATCCTATTTGCATTAACAGGGAAAATGGCAAACTTTGTTCCCATTGCTCTCACTGAGTAATACCAGCAAACACTGAGGAAAAAAAAGATAGTAATCACTGGAAGTACATGAGATTTAAGACCAGTATGCACAGGGACTGAAGGGATAAGATCCAATTTAAAACTAACACAGGTCTTCAAGGCACAGCTATAGGTTGAGATCATGGGGAATAATATCAGGCCACTCTAGTGTTAGCACACAGGATGAGCCAGTCTGTTGCTTGACAACGTATGGTTTGTGTACTACTCAGCCTAATCCCACACTGTGGGCCAACATGGAAATGGTCACTGACTTGCTTCCTACCTTTAGGGTGTTACTGCAGTCAATGGATTAGGGAATAAAAAATAAAATTAAAAAAGGAGCTTTCCTGGCAATAGCTCAGCTCCTTTTAAAAACTGGCTTCTCAATTTTCTTTGATCATAATTTTGTTTGTTTTATATGTTTTTGAAGGCTCTCTGATGTGACAATCCCCTATTCTGCTGTTTGCATCCAGATACAGCTTTGTGATGAAAAGCTTTGTTCTTCTCTAATATTGCAACAGTTGTGATTGTTAATGTACTCTGCTATTCATCTCTGCATGAAGTTATCAGACCTTATTCTTTACTGGCTTCCACTGATGAACATCAGGAATCTTTCCAAAGATATGACACTAATATTGAAGTAAGCAAAAGGAGGTCCAGACTTCGCATGCTTCCCAGAAGCTACTTCAAGATGAGGGAACTTTATATTGTTGTGATTGTCTTTTTGCAATGAATGTTTTTAAAAAAAAGTTTTTTAGGCATTTATAGCTGGCATGCAGCCATTACTCTACATGGAGTCGTGGAGTGGGTAGACAAGGTATTGTCTCACAGCTGCAGATAAAACACTAACATCACAGTCATATTTTTAATATTGTTAACTCTAAGATTCAACCGGTTCTAACATAACAGTTCTTCAAAACATTTTATATGCTGGCATTGATCACAGTAATGCTAATTCATTCCTGTTGAACCATCCAAAGCAGATGACTGGAAGCGATTAAAATCTTCATCTGCCCTCCAGCCCCAATGGTGTCATTCAGGCAAGAGGTTCTGAGCCCTCTCAAACCCACCACGCATTCCCCAAATTGGAAATTTTTGGGGAATAAGCTCTCATTTTTAGCACAAAGCTACTGGATGCCAAGAACTGCCATTGTGCAAATGACATGCTCCAATACTCGTTTTACTGTTCAGATCCCAAATCCCCTATTTCCTGTTGACTCTCATTGCTTAAGCTAATATCATTCAGCCTACTCTTTCAACTGGGTAGAAGGGCTTAGTCAAACCCTATTGCAGGCAGAGGAACACAGTGCACATGTGTAACAGAGTAGAAATTGTTGGCTCAGAGCATATTCATTTGTTGTGTGTAACTCAGTAATAAAAAGCAAATGCAGAGACTTCATTTTATATATAATAAAAATACTGCAATATTTTATGTGTCTCATTTTAGCAGCCCGTTTTTAAATAACAACCTTATTTTTTTCCAATTGCAAATCTCTGAACAGAGGAGCAAAACATTAAAGTATTTTTAGTTTATGGGCTAAACGTCCAGCCCAGCAGTTTGCTAGTAATATATGTATACTGATAATAACCACAACTAGCAGGGGATGCAAAGCAGCCTCGGTTATTTCTCTTTGCTCTGTGAGAACGTACTCCTCCTGTTAAGAATTTAGATGTCAGCCAGGATTTCTAACTGTATCAGTTCACACTTCCCCGAAGAGAAGCAAAATGGTAGATTTTTCTTTGTAATACCACAAAGCCTGTCTGAACACCATGGCTCAACTGCTCAGGGTAACTGAGGAAACAGCACAGAAATTTTAATTTTTCTTTTTCACATAGTAGTTTTTTTAAACATCAATAAACTGAGTACTGCTGGAAATTTGTCATTTTGCCCCGAGAGAAATCAGTACATCTCTGAGCATTCAGGGCATTCCCTCATTCGTCTTTCTCCAATGAATGCCAGTGATGCATTCCCTGGAACCAATGGTGAGGGACCTCCTAAGCTTAAAAAGATATCTCACAAAGTTTAAAAGTAGCTAAGTGGAGATCTCTTTGCATAAACACATCTGTCTTTTCCAGAACATTTGCCTTTTATCTCCTGAATGCACATAGGTCTCTGCAGAGCCTGACATGGACATGACCCACAGTGGGCAGACATCACCCACGGTTTGGGCAAAGACTATGCACAGGGCTCCTCAAGACACAGGCAGGGACATAGAGCACCAAAGATGGACAGACGAAAGGTTCCATTTTGCTTTAGGTAAAAAGTTAAGGGACCTGTGTAATGAATGCACACTGAATGAAATGCCGCTGGAGATATCAACCTAGAGCTGCATGAGATTCAGTATTAATTACAGTGTGTCATAGCAGCATTTTTATACTACCAAATGAATTTGTGGTTTCCACCGAGACTCTCCAAATGATATTGGTATCATTCTAATAAAATCTGTAGTGAAAGACAATAACATCCTAGAAGCAGATAACACCTTCAAAAATGAAATTACCTCAGAAGTGCGAGCACCAGCTCTCTGTAGTTTACTTCTGAATTTCATAATCACAGTTTACACTACTATACCTTTCTTTTTCCCTTCAGCCACTGTATTTCTACTAAGATATATTTAAAGGATACCACAGACATCTTAAAGGAATAACCATCATCCTCAAAAAGTTGTGTCAGTCTCTACAAGAGACTGGATTTGGAGAACTGGAATGAAGTGCCTTTTTCCTTTTCCCAAGACAGTTTTGGAAAGAGCAGGGTGTATTGTTTCCCTCTGGTGCTCCGAGGTGAAGACAAATTAGCCTTTGCTTCTGACAAATTGGTTTCTTGTTTTCAATAATAAAGTATCCTAATTGAAAACGTAAACCCTGATTTGAAAATCCCTTGTGTTTTCACACACATTGCTTTTATCGTACTCATGCTTCTTCACTTCATCATCTTTGCAAAATGTTTATGAAAAGTGAGATGGTCACAATGCCTCCCAGTAAAAGTAATGCTAATCATCATCAACCTGACTTTACAGGTGGGGACAGAACAATGTACTCAATTACAGACAGAAAACAGCTTTTACCACAAGCTTGACTCTTTCCCCTACTGCATACTTCCAAGCAGCAAGGATGCCAGCAAGTCAGCTCCTGGCTTGATTGTGGCTTCAAGAAAAGGGGCTTGGAGGTCTCTACCGGAGCTTACTTTGTTCATAAATATCTGTGAAGTGCTTGGGGATGCAAAGCTTGAGTGACTACCTACAAGATAGTACAAACCAGTAACTCCTCTTCTGAAAGACAGAAGAGAAAGAAGGGTGTCCTCTCCCCAGTGACTTGGTTGATGAGGGGAGATAGGGCATTTCACAAGAGGAGCAACGTCACATCTTCCCTTCCTCTTTCCTTTGAGCCCTGGAAAGCAGTCAGGTAATTAGGCAGTTGTGCTGCCCCTGAGAAGCAATGAACAAACGAGCTAATTAGCCCCAATTCATTGTTAAGCTTGAAACCAACCAACAGCAGCACTTTTCAGAGCAAATTTCCTTGCTGGTGACTTTATTTTGTTACCATTTTTACTGCCATCTAATTGAAGCCACTGATGGCTAATTGCTTCATTTATCATCAAGTTTACAGGCCACACACTGCAAAACTAATTAGAGACCAGACATTGCGTTTCAGCCTCCCTTTGAAATACTGCTGGCATTTACATGAAATTTCAGTTCATTATGTTTTAAAGAAGCCAAGAGAGTGGGAACGGGAGGATTATTTTTGAAAAGCAGCACTGAGATTAGGCAAGCCCAGATAGAGCTCTAGTGCACCATGTACTTTAAGTCTGGGGAACAGGGTGGAGAAGAACTAGCAGTTTTCTCCCCAGTTTCTGATGCTACTGAGTGCAAACCCAAACCCACAGAATGAATGTTGTACAAACACTAGCAGCTAGCTCTGCACATATAGCTCTCGACCATACTGATTTTCACAGGGAAGTGGTGAATTTTGCACTCGAGGTGAGAAATACTGCCCTAAGGATTTAAATCTGACAAGTGCCAAGGTCTTGTGAAGGTTCCTCTGTTTGGCGTGGAAAGACAGGAAGGCAGACTTTGGCATTCACCATGCATTGATTCGACAATAAATCACCCGAAGCCTGCAGACATTTGGCAGGTCTGCAAAGAATTGCTGTTATTTTAACTGAAATCTGATAGATTTTCTACTTTTAAGGTATTTTCAGATAAATGCCTCTGATTTGGAGCCAGCTTTGCTCTTGCCTTGCACAGGTTTCCCCTCTAACTTCACCAGGGCTACACTTTGGACAGAGGTTCACCAGTTCTGGCTCCAAGTGAGAATAAAGCTTATGTTCTCCTTCCTGCTTGTTGTTTGATATTCTCCTGTTGCAACTATTCCTCTTCCTTCCCCTTCTTAGGTCCCCTACATCCTGACAGGCTCATTTCTCCCTAAATAAACTTAAAGCACAGAAGCAAAATTCATTTGTTGCCTGGGAAACACACAATTCAGTATAAGGGGCTGCCATCCTAAGAGAGCTATAGACCTCCAAGGAAGTTTTTATATCAATAATTGTAACCAACCAGAAGTACCAGGTTAGTAAAACATTCCCCACTATGTGCTCACTACTTTTCAAAGTTTTTGATGAGTTCTTCATTTTAACCAGTTATTCATTGTTGTTGTTGTTGTTTTTTTTTTTTTTTAAATGGACAATCTAAGTCTTATTTTCATTTTTATTTTTTTTCACTATTACAGCAACAGAATTTGACAGAGTTTCAGAAGGGAGAAGAAATCCCTGGCTAAGGTTTACTGGTGAACTCTTCATCATATCATCACTCTGTCCCATTAGCTCTCATTCTTCATTTTGATTCAAAGACTCTTTTCTCTAAAACACTTTCTCTGAAACAGTCCTCTCTCTTCTGGCCTTCTAAGTGTCACTAAATATATTGCAATAGTGTATTACTACATTCTGCTTCTGGTTTTGATACACAGTATAAAAAAACCTTTATTTCTCCCAGGAAAATATTCACACTGCTCATTTCCTCTAAGAATTACTCCAAAGGGTGTCCCCCTTTGGGAGGCTGGCTGGGTGTGCTCCAAGACACATTGTCACCCCGCGCTGTGGGGTTATTTTTCCAGTTAAGTTATGATTGTTCTTAAAGGCTCCAGCAATGATCATTTTGTTTCTTTGCCAGAAAAATAAGCTATTTTTAGCAGGGCAATAATATTATATATTGTCTCAGATATGGATGTAGAGCATGTGTTAAGTGCAGTCATGCATCAGTCTCACTATAATTCAAGCTCTGGGAGTATTTTACCTGACATCATGGAAGTAAACTAGGTATCAGTATATGATTATTATTTTTAACAAGGATTTCTTCCAGCTGCTCCCTAACAAAAGCAAGGCCAGGGAGGCACACCATCAGCTAACTGATATCTCAGTCAAGGGCCCAAAAGAATAAATGCAGAGAGAGCCTTGTGCTCATAGCCTATTCTGAAACTGCAAGGAGAGAATCTTGCAATAATCCAAGTAAGCAGTAAAAGATACTTGTGACAAGAACCTAGTCCCAAATTACAGATGACAATTAATTTAAAGTTGATCGTGGTCTGAATTTAAAAGATCATAATGACTAATCCTGGTCAAACAGGATTTGACCTGCCTGGCCTCTCCTGCCAGGCAGAGAAGGACCTGGGAGTGATGGTGGACAGTCGGCTGAATATGAGCCAGCAGTGTGCTCAGGTGGCCAAGAAGGCCAACAGCATCCTGGCTTGTATCAGAAACAGTGTGACCAGCAGGGCTAGGGAGGTGATCGTCCCCCTGTACTCGGCTCTGGTGAGGCCGCACCTCGAGTACTGTGTTCAGTTTTGGGCCCCTCACTACAAGAAGGACATGGAGGTGCTTGAGAGGGTCCAGAGAAGGGTGACAAAGCTGGTGAGGGCTCTGGAGAGCAAGTCCTACAAGGAGCGGCTGAAGGAGCTGGGCTTGTTCAGCCTGGAGAAGAGGAGGCTCGAGGCGACCTTATTGCTCTTTACAGATACCTTAAAGGAGGCTGTAGCGAGGTGGGGGTTGGCCTGTTCTCCCACGTGCCTGGTGACAGGACGAGGGGGAACGGGCTAAAGCTGTGCCAGGGGAGTTTTAGGTTAGATGTTAGGAAGAACTTCTTTACCGAAAGGGTTGTTAGGCACTGGAACAGGCTGCCCAGGGAGGTGGTGGAGTCACCATCCCTGGAGGTCTTTAAAAGATGTTTAGATGGGATATGGTTTAGTGGGAACTGTTAGTGTTAGGTTAGAGGTTGGACTCGATGATCTTAAGGTCTCTTCCAAGCTAGAAATTCTGTGATTCTGTGAAACAGTGGGTTTTCCTGAAGTGGGAACAGATGATCTTCAGGTAGTTTACAAGACTAGCTCCAGTTGTCTTTATCAATGAGCATGCTTTCCTCCATTATTTCTGCAAAAAGTCCACTCTAATCCCCTTTCTTTAATAGCATTATTAGTGCTATTACCACAAGGCCTTGAGAGAGAGTTTATCTCAGCTGAAAACAGGGCTGAGTTGACATCTACACATGGATTCCAGCATAGCCAGAAGAAAATCTTAATCACACTGTAGCCCTCACATGTATGCTCACCACAGCAAGCAACAAGAACAGCTTTAAGAAAATATCATTAAGCATCCCCTTGTGATAGAAAAGCACTTTTCCTAAACTACCTTCATTTTTGGAAGTTTCCTAAACTCTCTCTTCATGAGCATCTAAGCAAGTTTTAGAAGAAAAAAAAAAACCTCTTGGGATTATCAGCCACATAGGGACCTAACCTCCAGTACAAAAGTTTACCATTTTAACATTCTTCTCCAGCATCTAAACTCCATACTGCAATTTGATATCTCTAGTGACAATAAGAAAAGCAGTCTATGTTGCTGCATAAGAAAAATAAACCAGCAATTAACAAGTTCCTATATGTTTCCTGTTTACATAATACAGCTCTTTCGCAGGACAAGAGCCCGGAAGAAACTGATAGGCCTGGAAAAGATTTGCAATAAAAGCTATTTGAAATACTCACCAATGCAACAAGACCAGTTGTTTCCTCTGTGAAGAGTGTAAAAGGATGGATTTAAATGTGGGTTAAAATGCTGTCAGAACTGACTAGAGGTGGCAGTGGGGAGGGGTTTCAACACATGACACTTGTGGGAAAGTTGTTTTGCACCACTGCTAGTGGGTAGGGCAATTTCTTATCACAACTACTTTATTTTTTTAAAAAAAGAAGTCTACATGCAAAGTGTATGCAATTCACAAATGTGTTAAAAGCAACTTTAACAGCATAATAGTAAAGGTATATGTTGATTTGCTGCTTTTTTATTTTTTAAGAAATCGTAGGTGAACTTACTCATCTATTAGTCTTGTCATATCTCCAAAATAAAAAGTTGTAGTAGTTTTCACTGAAGATCACATACATGTGTTGGTATTTGGCTTGCATGCTTGAGAACCTCACTGAACAAAAACTAACCTATCCTTGCTGTTATGCAGGATACTGTGTTCCAAGACCTCCAGTGACACCCATTAAGGTTTACACTTCTCAGAGTTTTCAGCAAATTGCAAGCAATTTGAAACACTTTTTATCAAGTGCTTTCCCCCTCACCCCAGACACATTTGACTTCGGTTTTCCCTCTGAGAAGAAATTCAAAAGATGGATCTCCATTTCAAGAGAAGCCATGAATTGCAAGAGGAGCTTGGAGAGTTCCATTCTTCAGAGAGGACCTCAGGAGCAGACCATCCAGGATCAGATTCCAGCACAACAGCGAGCACAGCTAACGCCACATGAAGAGTCAGCTTTAGTCTCACTTCTGCCATTAGTTCAGTAGATAAACTTTTCTTCACACTTCACAATTCCTCACTTAAAAAGGACTTAGTATCACCAGGCCTTTTTGTAAAAGGCTTCAAGAGGAAAAGCCCTGTACCTGATTTATATCTGATCTTTTTATTATAACTGTATTAGGAGATATTTTAAAATTTTTAAAAAATGCTGCTGGAAATGTTAGCACTAATATTCCTGCCTTGTCTTAGTTTGATTTCAAATAGTTAAAGTCATGAACAAAATTTAATCTAATTCAAAAAATTAACATACATATCAAAATAGCTGTAATATTGGGAGGGGAGAGGGGGAAGGTGGAGAGTCTCTTTATTAATTCAAGAACCAGGAAGTCTTGAATAAAACTACCCAAAGTTCAGAAAAGCTACAGAGCATAATTTTGATGCTCACTTTGTCCATGCTAAAAGGTTTCAAGTAATCAACTTATTTTTAGAACTTGAAATATATTGGGATAAAATTCAACAGTCACATGTCATGCAGGAGAGCAGTACAAGCTCAGGTCAAAAAGAGTGAAGCCCATAGTTGAAGGCATGCTGTAAAATTTCCCTGAATGTGGCCTAATTGAGAGAAACTCAGTCTAAACTGCGAGGCTGGTCCCCATTGATTTCAATAGGAGTTGGGTCAGAGGTCCTACAGACCCCAAGCTCTAGTCCCCCATAAATCTACACGGTTCCATAGACTTAGGGACGGTTTCAACTGTATCTGCTCCAAAACCATAACTTCATGCATCCATGTTAAATTCCTCTTTCCATCCACTTAATTTTTAAGGTTTAATTTTTCATTTAATTTTTAGGCTTTAGCTTTTAAGATACACATTCGTGGACTGCCAGATCTAGACAAAGCAGCTACAAACCTGAGGACAGTTTCTACATTTAGTATCCAAACTGTCATGAAGAAAGCTTTGTCTTGTGGTTGCACAATGGCTTCCAGCATTGGTGGTTTTTCTGTTTGGTTGGTTGATTTGTTTTTTAATCTTTCCAAGTTACTTGTGTTCCACTAGTTGTTATATTTAATCTACATTAGCCCAGCAGTGTTTCCTCTTGCAGTTTATTAAGGACTATTATTAAAAAGCATTTAATATGTACAGAATTATTCCTCAGATGTCCATGCCAAGTTTGCAGACTTTATATTAAGAAGTTTTCAAGTAAACTGCTGGCAAGAAAAGGCTGGATAAACTAAAAATCGGGGAAAAAAAAATCTCTTCCCATGTTCTAGCTCAGAAAATTGTGGAGTACATTTCAGTCACATTTCCCAGGATGCTACTGAAGAGAATGGCTTCAAATAAAAATGATTGCTTAATCTTAACTGTAGAGTTACTACAGGAAAGAGCTATAATCATCAAATTAAACGGGTAAAATTTAGGAAGAGTGTGGGCTGAACCATCCTAGGATAACAGGTCAGTTCTATGATGTGAAGAGGGATATGGAAAAGGAACAACATCATAATAACATACACTTTTAGCGTTTTCCATCCACAAGAATTTCAAAATTCTGCCCAGACTAAACATGAAAGTCCAGGTTCTGATTACTGCTCCCCAGTGTAAACCCAAAGTGATTTGACTGAAGTTATTAGGGTCAACTCTTCATTTACAGAACTGAAACTGAGATCAGAGGTTTGGCCCTATTGTAGGAATACAGTAATAGTTTTCATTTGTGTAGCGGTCTCATTCAAACAGCTATAATTTGAAGCAAATTCATTTTCCAGCATAGAGAGAGCTAGAACTGATAAAGCTGGCAGTCACATATATACGAGAAAGAAGGAAAAGCTGTAATGCTTTATAACATTCATCCAGAGATGTAAAACAGGCAAGTATTCCTACAAATATAAAATATTATTGCCTTGATTCAGATCAGTAAAGAGTTTCTACAAGAAAATGCTAAAATGAAGAGTGGGAGGAGGTAGAGAAATGGAATATGTTGAAACACATAATGTTAAACTACAATATTGTTCTCTGTCCTTTCAAGAACTCTTTTCTGACAAGAAAATAAGCTTTTTTGTGCAGTACCCTTTATTCCCCACCACACCCAGATTCCTTCTGAAACATAGCACATAAAGAGTTTTCTCAGCTTTACAGTCATTGTCTATGTAATTTTATTGTGCTATAGGACTTTGATACAAGAGATCCTTCATATATTTTTAGATTATTTATATAGGCCCTATTCTAAAGCTTTGTTCTCTGGACCCGATCTGATGCCTGTTGAAGTTCCCTAGAGTTTCTCTGGCAATTTCAGTGAGGCTTAGCTCGAGATCTTTATGCCCATAGAACTCGGATAGAGTTTTTGGGCTTCTTCACAAGAGGAAAGCTGCTAGACCATTTTCACACCCTGCAAAAATGCTCCCTTGACTTTTTTTTTTAATCCAGGGCAAAGACCAAGGGTCAAAAGATATTTCATGAAGAGGGACATCTCTGGTTCTGTCTGCTTCTGCACAAAATTGTGCCCTTCCTAATCCAACTGTGTGTCAGCAAATAACTTAAAACTTCCCAGGAGAGTATTTATCTGATGTCAGGTCAGTAAAAGTGGCTTTAGAACTTAAACTGCTGGTATGTAAAGAGCAACAAACCCTGCAGTTTATTTGAGCAATGGAGTCAAAAAGCAAGCATGAACCTGGAGGAAAAATGTTATAAAAAAGTTCACTTTGAATGATTAACATTAAACTATTTGTTGTTATTTAACTAAACAGGGTTTGCACACACCATTGATCAAGACTGAAAAAGTCCTCTTGTATTTCTGTTTTTCTCATTTCGGACAAATAAGGGTCACCACCAACTAAAGTCACCATCTAATAAGCAAGCTGGCTAGTTCTTGGACTTCTGGAATTCATAATTTTTAAACATGATACTGTGGTGCTTCAAACTTATGAAGCTACCAGTCCAAAGTACTATAATCCAAGTTTTAAATTAGGTATGGTCAAGGAAGGGACTTTAGTAATTGACACACAGCCTTTAGAAGTTTTTCCACATCTGATACAAAAATCCTTGTCTAATTAATATCCAGGGAGCAATTCTCAGGCTGCATTACCATATAGCTAAGCCACAAAACAAAGACTGAAAATGCAAGAAAAGTATGTCAATTTATATACAGGCTGTCAAGGGGACTGCTAAAATTGAAGGATAACAGTCCTTCAAGGTGATTTGCAATGACTAATAAATATTAAGATACTATTTCTTTATACTGAATTAAGGAGGCCCCTTATAGTCTGTTCATTAAAGAGAGGCCAACTAAAACCACACAGAAATACAGAGGACTGAGATTTCTAATCAAGCCTTTCTTTGTCTGGCTCCTGTGTTCTTTCCAATCTGAAGCAAAACACATAGTCCAAAGGTCTATTTTATTTGAAAAAAATAAAAATATTCAATAGTCAGTTGAGCAGTAACCTTACCTCATCACTCAGCACGACAATATTTGTTCAAGTGGGGACCGGTGCTTGAGCATCTCTATTCCTCTGAGGAAAGGAGAAGGGAATGATTTTAGCCTCTACCCCTCTGTCAACAGAATTTTACCCTGACTATTGCTAATCTCTACCAACCCCCAGCACAAGGAGCAAGCAGCAGCCCCAAGGAAGGCATAAACAGTCTGTGGCTCTGCTAACCAACCACAAACCTCTGGCTGCTTCTGGTTCATGACTTGGCTCCCCATACTTCAACCTCAAATGAGGTTAAAAGCGTGTGCTTCCTTGAGCATGGTACATTGCAAAAGCAGCCTCTCCTTCCTGAGCAAAGCAAAACACAACAACAAAAAACACCTGCTGCCATTTTTTTGTGTGCAAAAATAAAAGGCTTCCTGTATGCTCTCATAAAAATACAGGATTGCAACAGGGGTAAGGTTTGAACTATATACTTCCATCCCCAATGATATAATTTTGACAAGGCCTAAATAATTCCCAAACCAAAAAGAGATAATGCTAGGGACAGTTAGTTAATAGTCTGTAAAACAAAGCATCTTGAGTTCTCACTAAAGTCAGTGGGAACTGGGGGCACCTACTCCCCTCTCCAGCCAGACCTTCCCCTTAATGCACAACGGGAACTGCTTGGAACAGTTAAGAGAATTTATGAAGTGTATATAAAGAAGACACAGTTCTCCTGTTTATTTCTGTAGCAAAGATGAGCTTCACTTTTACAGAACCAACCATGTTTAAACAGAGAAGGAGCTAGGACCCATGAGCAAAATGCAAAGTTACAGACTGACAGAAAGGGATGTGGATGAAGCCATCTCCTCTCCTACACCTAAAAATCATATGCTTTCAGCACATACAGAGGGAAACATGCACCCCATGCATTTGCTTCCTTCCCTGGCTCAGGTCGTCATCACAAGTAACAAAAGAGAACAACAGATTCTAGCACCTCCCTAATGGTCTCCACCTGTCTCTGCTGCATACAATATAGAAAGAAAAACAGTTCCCAGCAACTCTGAGGATAACAGCATCAAAAAATATGAATGTATAATCATCGTCCAAAAAAAAAAAAAATTTATAAGTTTCTGGAGTACCTTGGTTATTTGTACACAACGAACAAAATTTTAGTTGCTCTGCTCTCTGTCTTTAGACAGGTATGGGAGTGACCTATAGATAAAAGATTTGTTCTGTGCAAGCCCCTAGCATCTTGAAGCAGGATCTTAACTAAAAGATGAATCTGAATTCAAGAGCAGTTTACAAATCTATTTTAAGGGGAATCATTTCTTTGCTCTGCTCCTCAGCACTCTTCACCCAAAAAACATTCTGAAATTCAGAGGCATATATCAGCCAAGCTGGAACTTGCTTTTGGGGGAACCTCTTGTACCAGGTTACACATACACACCCATTTCAGTAGAATTCTTCATTTAAACTAACAAGTAGCTTAGTTACCACTGCAAAGTTCTAAGTGAATACACAGTAGAATTGCTCTTCAGATTATCAGAAAATAATTAAAATGTTCTAGACAATATCAATTCCCTCTTTCAATAACGCTAACTTTGGCTTTCCTCTGTATTTTCTTCCAGTTTCTACAAAAACCCAGCTTTCAAATTTACTCACCCTTGGATGTAGGAACCTACTCTGAGTCTAGATGAAAAAAGAAAAAGAAAAAAATACAATAGGCAAATTGGGATCTATATAGCTTGTGGAAGCCTACTAATTAATTAAATTAAAAATTAAATTAATTAGTATCAATTAAGCACTCAGAACCTGCAAGCCCAACACTGAAGCGACTCAGAGAACTTCCACACCCTTGAATAACCTGGAGCTTTGTCACCACCAGTAATCAGTTGGTGTTTATTATTATTTTCCCCTTGTTATTTTCCCAGTCTGTGGATTTTCAGCACTATAACACAAATAAAATTTTTAACATGCATTGCTTGCAGATCACAGTGGAAATGAGGGGCTGTGTAATCTCCTAACTAAAGCAGAGAATCTATCCTCTTTTGCATTTATAGCCCCATACTGAGATGTCATCAGGGAAATCAGTGAACCTGCCTGGGTCTAATTTATCCTTCATAACACTACCACCTGCCTGTTGCAAGCCCTACTTCACAGTTCAAAAAGTGTTTCAGATGGCCAAATAAAGGAAATACTAGAACTACAAAAATAACGTAGTCAACAGGGTATCAAACCAAATGATGAGTACTCTTTGGCATGAGAGCCAGCAATACTTTTTCATGTGATATGTTAAAGAGCTAGAGCTGAAATCTGGTGCATGGAGTCAGAAAAATAGTTGCAAAGTTGGGTGTTATCTATATCAAAAAGATGTTTTTAAAACCAGGTCTATGGAAAAAGTGAGATGTACTCAATACTGAGATTGGCATCATCTGTTTATAAATCTTCCCCTAGTCGTGCTACAAGCTCAATTAAAAGGGAATTTCCATTGCTTTCACAGCATATGCAAATATCCAGAGCAAACAGGAGAAGGAGGCACAGCAGCCCTTAGAGAAGCAATGGAAGCATCCTTTGCCCACAGCTGGAGGACATCCAGGGTAAAGTTTTCTCATTCATCTCTGTGCTATCTCAGAAGGGACTGCAGCAATTCTTGTGCACAGGCAAATGTCGTGCATTTTCCTACGCGCCAAATACTGTTGGATTTGCCTGGATCAATAGCTAAGGAGGCCTAAATATTTAGCCAGAGCTTTGTCATGGTACAACTTCTTGCTCCAGGCTTGCTGTTCACATTTTCTTAATTTTGGAAAATGACTCAGGTAAAGGAGGGAAGCATGCCACTGTACACCTTGGGCCCATGAGCAACTACAACATTTCTTGATACATCACTGGCAAAGGAACCATCAGTGTTTTCTTCTCCAACATAAGCTCTGTGATGTAGAGGCCTACTGCTCCCCCTCACCTTTTCCATCCCCTATTTTCCTCCTGACAAAACAAGTGACATGACAGTTCTTAAATAAATCAGCCCCCAGTTGTGTTTTATGATGTCATGGTGAGCGCAGGCCTGACCCTTGGTAATCAGCATCTCAGCACACCGGGGCACTTCCTGCTTCAGCTGCTCCAGCAGCCAAGCAAACTTGCCTACACTGCAGAAATGATGTGAATTACCTCACCTCTGTGTATCGTAATAACCCTTACCACACATTATGCCAAATGTTCAGCATTGGGCTGGAAGGAGCCAAAATGCAGACAAAACCCAATAATGTCTAAAACAGAGTTCAAGCGAAGCTGGGTCCCTGCCAGGCTGCGGAGATCGTTCCTCATGTCAGCCTCAGCTCTGACTCTTGCGCATATAAACTAACGAAAGGGGCAGGGAATAAAACGGCTTTTGAGTTATTCTCACAGAGCAGGTACTTAATAACATCCACATTTCCAGCATTTGAATGCTATACTTTTATTAAGCAAAAAACCACTCCCACCAAATATCCCTCAGTTGCAGTAAAGGCTGTGAGCATGATTTTATTTCAGCCTGTGAACAAAGCCATATGGATTTCATCTGAGGGATTTGGGGGTTTTGATTCTTATAAAAGTCATGATGTCAAACAAAACTTCAGATCAGTCCCAAAACATATGCGGTGTGACAGCCAACAATGAAAACTACACAATGACATTCCTCGGCCTAGCAACATCTTCAGGCCCAATGCAAATGTGGAGGGGCTCAAGCTCCCCAGATCTGGTTGGAAGGCAGCGTCTGGCACTTGGGATGTGCCACTACCTGGATGGGAACACATGGTGACAAACTCAGTGCTCACAGCCACGAGCAGTTCTCTACCTTCCTACAAAATTCAGTGTTCTGAAGAAGGGACGGTCCCATCTCCCCCACCATGTATTTTCCAGTTTTTAATATGCCTTCATTCATCTCCCTGACCACAGTCAGCAATGTGAATACCCCTAGTTTTGTGCCGTGCATAGCCCAAAGCCCTGTGAGGTCAGTGGGGACATTCCTTGGAGGGTTTTGACTGGTAATGAGTGAGCATCTCCTGTGCTCTCCAGCTGCTTCCTTGACATCCTTCCAGAAAGAGAAGAGGCCTGCTCCAAAAGTACGTCAGAGTCTTCAAAAGCCAGGTCTCAAGGGTCTATGAGAGGTGTCTCTTAAGCCATGGCTACATCCGGTAGGAGGGTAACAAATAAAGCAAAATTAAATAGCAAAATAACTATTACACAATGCAAAATTACTACCTGGTTTTGCATCTTGTAAGAAGCTTTTTAGAAGCACAGCAACACATTTAGGGTTATTACAGATTCAAAACAAAATTCAGGATATGAAACAAGATCTAGGTTTATTGGCTTTGTGCTTTCCTATTCAGCCCAGCTGAATAAAAGAAAAAAGGAAAAAAAATCCTGTTTACTTTTAATGCCAAAAAATTACTAAAACATTTATAACAGCTGGTCATACTACTGCACAAACCACTCAATTTATCAGCTAACTACCGTATGTTTGAAAGAGACAATGCAAGTTTCTATTCCTAATAAAGTACAAAATATTGATTAGTTCAGGGACAACACAAGAATAAATTACTCACATTCATAATTAGCTTTGCAGTGTCCAGAAATTTGAGGTACTTTTCACACATCACTTATAAAGATTCTTTCTTTCATTTCTATTCAGCTTTACCCCAGGTTTTTTAGAATTATGGCCAAAATAAACAGAATATTTCCTTATAGTTCTCCCTCTTGCTTCCTGCTTATGAAAGAATTTTCACTCACAGCCTCTTGCACTTCTTGGAATCAAATTTCTTCCAGAAATCTGCAGCGCTGTTTTCCCTAGCAGCTAAAATGCAGCATTTTAATTATGAGTATTATTACAGTCTCCCTTTCACTCCCCTGTCCCACATTCCTCCTCCTCAGTTCTGATGGCTGGTCCCTCTCAAGCCAGCTGTTAGAGGCAAAGCTACAAATTTACTGCTGGCTTCCTCACTATAATGTCCTCTCAACACTGCTTTATGAGTGCTGGTCTCTCAAAAATAGAAGAAAGAAAAAGAAAGACCCTCAAATTTGTGACATAGCTCTTCCATAGGGTCTATTTTTAGGTGTGCTTTATAGGTTGTGAAAGGCTTAATCTATCCCCAGGTGCTGGAGCGCTTGTGGCAGTGGCTGCCCCCAGCACAGCTAACAAATACAAGGGCTCAGGGATGTCTGTGCTCACTGAGGCTTAGCCGGGCTGAAGCATCCCATGTTGCAGTCATCAGCGAAGGCCAAGTAGACGACACAATGCACATGTCCTCTACACGTGGATTATGTCCTCTAGTGACTAGAGTAAAAAGGTAATTCTTTAAATGAATTCTAGAATTGCTTATAGGAATTGAAAGAGATTTCATGGTTGAGTGTGAGTTTCCCGAATGCCGAATTTGGGAACAGGGAATTCCTTAAAAGGACAAGGGAGCCCTGCTTCCAGAGGCATAACAGAGTAAGCTGCTGACACCATCTGAGAACTGTCTTCAGATTGAACTTCTTGCCAAGGAAGGACTCAGATAACACTGTCTATATGAGAAAATATTCCAGGCAATATCCCATCACATTTTAAGTTAAAACCATAGATGTTTTTATTTTTATTTTTTTTGATAGTGCTGACAACAGATATATTTTAGCTAATAGAACTATCCAGGATGGAACAGAAGGACACCACAGGCATAATGTTTAATTTCTGGTAATACGCAGGAACAAATTTCTGTCTTGTTATTATTTAATTGCCTGGACTTTCTTTCATGCAATATAAGCGTCTGTGTGAGCTCCTAAGTACACATAAGTACACTGAAAAAACATATGCATATATGTGTATAAAAATGTGTGTGTGTCTGCTTTTGGAACAGACCATTCCAAAAGAAGTCTGAGAATGAGAGTAAGACAGTACAGAGATGGCTGCACTCCATGAAAGGTTCATAAGAGTTGAACACAGATTTTTTGTGTTCTGGTGCTTTGCAAGCAAGTGTAAATTCAATGTCCTAGGGAGGCTCTACAGAGCTGGAGCTAACAAGGTGAATGCATTCAATCGTACAAAGGCTTTTCTTAACCTGTCACAGCCCTTTTGGAGTTATCTTCCAATTCATTGTATTCTTTACAAGAATGTCATGGTACCCATAATTTAAAAGCATTATGTTATATAGTGATAAAAATACTGTATGCCATGCACAGGAAAGTTACACATAAAGCTTGCACCAAATATGAAAAAAATGAAATAATTTCTGACAGCAGAGAGATTAACGGAGGCTTCGGCTTCTCAGAATAATGTATTGACCGAACCTCTTCAGTATCATTTACTTCACCAGTTAGAATGTGCCATTTTGTGTGCATTTTAACAAACTAATAATCTATCATTGAGTTTTATTTTTAGGACATTCTAGTGTGGCATTAGTGTGACAGAATAAAGAAAAGTACATATATTTCATACTTCTTGAATTCAGGTGTTTGAATTTTCCAGGGTCTAAACTTATTATTATATGCTAATAATAATAATAATAATAGCTAAAATGCCCTTATGCTTCAAGGGAATTCTAGCTGTGTTTCACCTCCTTTATGTTCACAGAGAAATTTGTTTTCTGTAAAGATTTGCAGAACATATATCTTGGGCCAGTAGCATAAGTTGTCTTAATAAAAGAATTGAATCAAATGCATAGGAAGCTGAGAAGCAGAGATACTTTATAAACACATAAATCATCCTCCCAAACAAGCAAAATAGAGTTATGATCAATCACTAATCTTGGATAAGTGAATTCAGAATAGCAAGCACAAATTGTGTACGTGCTGTTCCTAGATCAAATATGTTTGGAAACCTCAAAAACTTGAGAATTACAAATGTCAAAAGTAGCATTAAAAAAAAAAAAAAAAAAAAAAAGTTGTTCAAGGGCCAAAAGAAGGTTCACTGAATAAACAGATCACAGTGATTATTATGACAAACTTTAGTCCAAGACATGCTTTAGTCTGGTGATCATTCTTCCAAGAGAGAGCAAGGTTACTAAAACATTTTGTCAAATTGACTGGTATTTTTGAACAAATGGTCACACTTTCGAGCAAGGAATCCTGTCTTGGAGTTTGCAAAAGAACAAAAGTCAAGTTAAATACAATTTGGGAATAATTGCTCCAAGCTTCACTTGCTTATGTTGCTCACTTAAAGAAGGGCTTGTATACCTGACAGCTTATCCCTTTCGCCATCTACACACAAGGTATTTCTCCCTGTAAGGCTTGCCAGGTCTGTATTTGCAATTCATCATAGAGCTACAACAGCAGGCTACCACTGCTTTGAGGGCAGTGATGGCAGGAGAAGTTCAGCAGTTTAAAAATCCAGAAAGGTTTTCCAAGAACAACTGTTCTTCAAGGTTTCAGTTTGAATCACTCTGTTCTATGATGAAATAACTCCAGCCCTGAGAGCCAAAGCACTATCCAACCCAGCCAAGTAAATCCAGTTCAACTAAAAAAATCTTGACACAGTCTTGAATAAAGACCATATATCCTTAAGAAAAAAATTGAAGAACAAATAAGAACTGTGAAGATAAGATTTGTATAGCTGCTGATGAAAAGTCATCAAATTGGTAGTACATGACTGCTACATGATTGAACCCAGCCTTTCTGTCCTACCTGTGCAACTGTTTGATATCTGAGTCTTAAAAGGAGGGCAACCCTCTCTTCCTTGAATTATCTGCATAGCTCTCTAAGGCTAGCACCCTCTGACTCTAACACCAATATGTTTCTCTTACCTTTTAATTTATTCATTCATAAAAACCCATTTTTTTCAGATTCAAAACTTAATTTTCATATGAAACAAAGAAAAACCTGTACTGGAGATATCGTAGTGATGTGGTACAGAAGATCACAAAACCTTGGTTTGATTAAATTAGATTTTTTTTTCTCCTGTAGTACTTTCTCCAAAACTATTTTAACAGGGCTGAAAAATCAATAGATACTTCATTATATATAGGCACATTGCTGAATTAAAGAAAACAAATTCTTTAAAGGTCGTGTGTCTAGATAATCACACTATCTTCTGTAATTTTACATGACTATATGTTCCTATCCCTCCTCTTTTCATTTTGTAGCTTTTCCCCAGTATTATAGTCATCTATTCTATGCTTCCTTCTGTTCCTAGTAGCTGATCTTGCAAATGCTTTCCCATACAAGGAATTCCACTGACTTCAGTGGGAGTCCTCATATAAGTAAGGCTTTTTAGTATTGGACCCTAAGGTCTGCGTTTTTTTGAAGCAGGAAATCCTCTTTATCGGTTTTGTAAAAGATGATAAATAATAGCCCCAAGGGAGACAACTCACAAGAAGTGGATGGCTTAACAAAACTTCCATCTGGCATACACATACAATTAGGTTTCCTTAGACTCCATATTTTTTCCCAGTTTTTCCAGGGGAGGAGGAAAAATGAAGTTTCAGGGGTGGGAAAGTTATAAATGATATTTCATGACAAATATTTCTTAAAGTGGATTTTTTTTCCCTTAAGGTTTCTCTCCCTCATCAGTAAGCGGCTGTGTTTAGGCATGCTTCTTTAACACTATGACCATACTAAACCATTCCCTTTATTTATGGCATAGCATAAATAGCACCACTGTACAGAGCCTAAGGACAGGGCTCTACAACAGATTGTTCGACCTCCTCCTGCAGCCCCAGGAGGCAGAAGAGAGGTCTTTCAAGGGCACCTCCCACGCCACCAGCACTGCCACCCCACATAAGCCAAAATCCTCCGCTCTCTTTGGAACTGCCAACACTGAAAATGCACAAACACGTAGTTAATGATTTTAGCAGAGACTTGATTTTGGGGCCTTGTGTGTCAACTGTTTTCACATTTACCCTCTTCTTTGCAACAACAAGGGCTATAAACTTTAAGGTTGTCTTTTTTTTTTTTTTTTTTTTTTTTTTTAACGAAAGGTTTGGAGAAGGAATGAGGGGCAGTCACATGAATCCTCTCCTGGTGCCCTTGTTGTGTGTGCAGCATTGCCAAGCTAGGAACAGCTCCAATGATGGGGTAATTTGTCCTGTTTTATTCAATTAAGCTTATTTGCATATCTGAGATTAATCTTTTTTCCATTACTCTAGCAACAAATGCACAGCAAGAGACACCGATACACTGAGTAGGAAATCATATGTTTGTGTATGCCCATCACTGAAGTCAATCACAATAAAAGATATGACAAATTATGTGATTCCTTCCCAAAATTGAAGCCTGTGATGTTTATGCAGAGCATAAGGATACTTATGCCTTTAATACTACAAGCCTGCTTTTTATTTACATAGATGAGTGAAACATTGCCCTGGCATTACACAGACTGAAGTGTGCAAATTCTAAACCCTTCCATAGTCCCTGGATATAAGAGTGCATTCATATGTTTGTATTTAACATGAACAAATTTATGATCTGATGTGGATTCCTCTGAGTACAGATGTATTCCAACTATTTGCTGAGTCCTAATTTTAAAGGAACAAATGTGAGTGCTTTGGGGGAAAAATGAGTTATTTTCTATTTATTTTGAGGGTTTTCAATGCAATGCAGGCTCTTTTTTTTATGGGAGGGGGTGCTGAGGGGTGTCTGTGACAGTTCAAAGGACACAGGTACAGAAAAAACAGCATATTAGAAGAAATTCAAGACTTGGAAAATAAAATGAATGCCTCCTGATCTATTTTTTCATTTTTTTTGCAACTGCAGATAGTCCAAGTTTTATGAACACTGCAAATAGAAACATACACTGAAAGGTTGTCTTTTACTGTTGACGCTGCCAAAAGTTGCATAAAGCAAAACCCACAGCATTACCCTCAAAATTATTTTAGACAAAATGGCACGTTTTGGAATCAGGGCTTCTGTAGGAAGGCAGGGAGGGAGAAACAAAAATTATTCGTGTCTCTTGTACCTAACCATGCATCTGTCTGTCTATGGAAGTTTCCCCATACCTTGAGGAATCCCTTTGGACTCAGCTCGTGTTCTCTATTGCCTCTAGATACCCACTGAGGATGTAAAACCTGCAAGGGTTCTGCCTCAGTATGCTCACAATCCCTTTTCCCCAGGTTGTTTCCCTTGATGTTACATACAGGGAGACAAGGGGCACTCTGGCTTTCCCAGTGTCTAGTTAAGTCAATCATCTTAAAGCCTTTTTGTGCTGATAGTATAGCTTAACGGCCTCTCTGCAGACCCCAGAGCATACATTTCAGTATGTGGTTCAGGTTAGAGATAACTACATTAAAATAGGGTATATTTTAGGCTTAGGATCAAGGTTTACATTTGAGGCCAAATCAAGGGAAAAGTCTGATGTTTCAGTAATCATGAGAAAGGTCCTAATCATACTGATATGCTCTCAGTTTCCACATTGCTGGTAATCTCACAGATCAATCTGATTTTCCTGAAACTTTTGCCATCTTGAAAAGGGGGAAATGGAGAAGGGCAGCTATTTGTGTAGTTTTAAATCTGCTCTGGAACAGAATTGAAAAAAAAATCTGAATCCAAACACTTCTTTAAATTGAGTGGGTATTGTGTTCCTGGTTTTTATTTTGTCCTATTTCTCACGCATACAAATACATATTTTTCAATAATCAGTCATCTGCATCAAACTTATATGTCCCAGTGTTGTTTCCTTTGATGTAGTTGGCCAAATTCCCACTGATTTCAGTTGGAGGAGGGTCAGAACTAATGTGTGTTACCAAAAACATGCAAACCCATATTCTGGCTGGCAGGTATTTAAAGAGCTATGGAACTTTTAACAATTCAAAGCGTATAACCTGTCTTTGATACGAGTTAATTTGCCTGCACATCGGAAAGGAAACACACTTCATATCACTTGTCTTCCTGAAATACCCTTTTGATTTAAATGTTTTGTCTTCTGATTTCCATCGCGCCCTTTCCCCAGGAGACATTCTGCTTTGTGCAATTCAGCACCTTCCTCCTAAAGACTCTGAGAAGCAGAGGCCACAAGTCAATGAACTGAACCAGAAAGAATTTTTTGCTGTCCCTCATTATGCTCTTTACTGAACCCAGAGGACATTCTAGTTTCAGGGAGCCAAATTATGAACAGTAATCATGGACCATAAGATCTAGGAAAGAAATGTCAAATGCTAATTTAACAGTCAGGATGGTGGTTTTTGCTGGTGGAGCAATAGAGGACTAACCATTTAGTTAAAGATGGCCTGATAAAGCACAAGGGGTCCTTACCACCAGAATTTTGAAACATGGAAAAAGCCGCTATGTAAGAGGACTCCAGTGCTTTTATCAGGGACAGTAGTACACGAGTGGATGCAGCAGGTATGTGAATCAGACTTTGTTCAACCAAATGCACACAACAGCAAACAGTACTAAAGACGTGCATTTTCCTGTTTGCTAGAGGTAGAAACCCATGGAATGACAAAATGTTTTGGGTTGGAAGGAAATTTAATGACCATCTCTTTCCAACCCCCTGCAATGGGCAGAGACACCTCCCACCAGACCAGGCTGCCCAAAGCCCCATCCAGCCTGACCTTGAACACCTCCAGGGATGGGGCATCCACAGCTTCTCTGGGCAGGCTGTGCCAGTGCCTCACCACCCTTAGAGTAAAGAATTTCTTCTTAATGACTACTTTAAATCTACCCTCTTTTAGTTTAAAGCCATTACGCCTTGTCCTGTCATTACACCCCCCTGACAAAAAGTTCCTCCCAAGCTTTCCTGTAGCCCCCTTTAGGTACTGGAAGGCCACTGTAAGATCTCCCCAGTAAGATCTTCTCTTCTCCAGGCTGAAGAACCCCAACTCCCTCATCCTGTCCTCACAGGAGATGTGCTCCAGCCCTCTGATCAACTTTGTGGCCCTTCTCTGGACTCATTCTAATACTTCCATGTCATTCTTGTGCCCCAAACATCTGCAAATCCTAAATTCAATTTAAAATGGAACTGCTGGACTTTTCTTTAATGGTGATCAAGAAGAAGGTCCACTAGGACTCTACTGTGGCAGTGAGAGATGGCTGAGACTCTAAAAACTGCCCTGAAGATAATTTAAAATTAACTTACGATGAAAGTAAGGTGAATGCAGCCTAGGCAAGTCCAGAAAAGCAGCTGTCAGGAGGCAATAGTTTTGCTAGGGGCTTTTAGGCTCTGTGTTTAATTCCCATGGAAAGTAATTGAGAGATAGTAGTCAGAGTTTAGGTGTCCGTTTATTTTTTCACAAAGCAGAGTTTGATCCCTGTTTAAAGGCCAAGCTCACATCATCTGGAAAACAGGGCTCTTATTTTTGGAGGTAACATACTTTATGTTTCTGGCAGCAGATCCAAGGTAAGAATTTTTCAAGCTCCTTTGTGTTTCAACTTTTTAACTTCAGTTCACTTTGCTACTCTCAGAACACAGCATTTATACGTACCACAAAATCTCAAATTACCTACAGCTTTGGTACATATGTTACCAGATAAATCACTGCAAATACATATATATTCTTGTGTATTACTCTTCCCTGAGGAAATGAGCCTGTGCAATCACACACTTTGTCTCCTTCTAACTTCTGAAATCTTTCCCAAATGTCAACCATATTTGACACAGGATTACAGGTCACAGAGATAACTAACTTTGTAGAAATGCAGTGATAATCAGAAGCCAGGTCAGTGCAATAGTCCAGACAGTGGGGCAAGCAGAGTTCTGCAATTAAGCACTCAGCATAACAGTAGGCACCTGGCCAAAGAACACGCATGGACTGACCAGACAGTTGGGGTATGAATGGCTCCAAATAGATGTGACGTGTATTCTCTCTTCCTTTTCAAGTGTCAGTGTTTTTTTCAGCCAAGAAATTTAATGGACAGAAGTAAATAAATCTGAAGTAAACTGTGCTTCACTTGACCTGTTGCTTACAGAGCAACTTGCTCAGGAAATGTTAATTGATTCTCACTGGAGCTTGTTAGTGCATGTGAGAATTGATTTTAATTATGTATCTCCTTTTGTCACAGCTCTGTTCTATTATCACATGTAGTCGAAAGGAATTTGATATGTGCAAGAACGAAGTATACTGTGCTACCAAATTTGTATTGAGTTTCATAAATGACAGACTTTTTCCTTGTACGGTAAGTCATTTAATGCCTGGTACGAAGGAAGAACAAAACCCTAAGGTATCATATTATCTGTAAAATACCCTGTCTGTAGTTGCATTTTCTTTAAAACTGAATTCAGAAAATAATTAAAACAGATGATCATCTTTCCTGATCCTTCAGGTTTATGTCAAAGGTCAACAGTATGAATCTGTAATGGATTTAACCCTAATTAATTAGCCAAGGTAGAGCACTTGCACAGCAGAATAAATTATATGCTTAAAGAAGACCAATAGCAAATAGTTGTGAAGTCACTTTATATTTGATTTCCCATGAAAAGACATGTAAATACCTCTATCAAGTTAACACAACAAAATGACTATTACAGGGCTAGTCCTAAAATTTATAGCAGTGACACTTATTAACCAGGTATTTCTCTCCAACTTTTACTGAAAGATAAAATAGAAGAAGCATTTTCCTTCACTACTTTTAGTGTATAAGAAGGTGGATTTGAGGATCTTGTCTATGTTTTACTGCACTGCAAACTCTATTGCCATGACATAGAGCACAGAGGGATTACAATGATTATCAAACATCCCTAAAGAAATGCAAAAAATAATTGCAACAAAATTGGTGTATTTGTCCACAGAATAATGAGTTTTATGAGTTTTCAGTGAGAATCTGGGCAAGAAAAGGAGTATTTCAGAGATCAAGTATAACATTAAGAACATAATCCACATTCTGTTGAGAAATGTGTGGAAAAAAATAATCTTAACTTCAGCTGGAGCTAGTTTTTGCTAAAGGAAAATTTATAGGGCAACATTAAAATTTCCTTTTTTGAGCTTCCAGCATATTCTCTACCTTGAAAAAGAGATTTTCCAAAGAATAACACATACATCTAATCATGAATAAATCTAATTACACTAAACAATGCTTAATGTAGATAACAGAACTGTTCTGAAGAATTTGTGGACTTCTGAATCTTTTGTTCTTGAAAAGTTCTTTATAACAGAACTCATTAACCCAAATTCTGCCTGCAAATCTTGACCTTCAAGCTATCATCCTTCTTTCCAGTCTACATTGCAGTCACATAGTGAAAGCAGAAGACAGTTCCTGGACCTTTTCTGCTGGATTCTGGTGTTTTAATTATTAGCTAAAAGAAATTCGAATCATTTTGCACAGTAAAATTCAGAATGCAGTGAGAAAGTCTAAACAGCATTAGCCTTATGCTTTCCTAACTCGGGTCTTTAACACAAAGAATATAAAATCATTTTCAAACTCTCTAAAGAATAATCTGAAATTCATTGAGATCAATGTTACTCCTTTTGGTGACTTTGCTGGGCTGCCTTTTTTCTTTGTTGTGATTATACAAGAGAAAGTCTGCCTTACTTTCATTTTTTTGAGGATTGAAAAGAAGCTGATTCATGGCACATAAATTGCCATAAATCATTATGGCAATAATCATTATTATTGTAATACATATTTGGTTGCTCATGAGCATTCTGTAGCTGTGCAGATTACATAGTGTAATAATTGAAGGAAGAAGAGCCTATCCAATTTTAAAAGAGAAAATGTATAGGTTTTGTTGGACAAAAACCACTTTTACATATGTCATAGAGGGAAAAGTGCTAAATCTACTTGTGCCAGAGCATTATGCAAATACAGTAAAACTTTGAAGATTTTAGGCAATTCACACAGTTTTTCCTAACCTTCCTTTATGAGGATACAGCATCCTTGGTCTCTGAAACCCCTTCTACAAGGCACAATGTATTAAACTTTTTAAAGATTATTTGTGGAAAAATGGTTTCTTTGTCATTCAAGATGTGTTTTTAGGCCTATAATTTCCTTCAAGTGAGCACAATTCCACTAGCAGCAGTATATTATTTTGACAGTAAGTCAGTTGGCATAAGACTTCATTGTGTATGCCTTTTGTTTATATAATCCTTCCTAACAGTAACAAGGTGTTTACTGTTCAGCAAACACATTTTATTTTAACTGCCAACAGTAAAACTGTCTGATAAAGTTTGATTTAGCTAAAGAAAGCAAGTTCTCATTTAGCCCAAATAAATCCATGGTGCTATAGACAGCTGTTTGGAGTACATAATCCCCCGAGCTCTTATAGTGAGGCAACTCTTGCTATTGAATGAGCGAGAGAGAGCAGGCTCAGCTGTTCAGGATGTGCTCCATTACAACTGTAATCTATAGCATCGTACTGCCATATTGTGAAAGCATTACTCACATTCAGCGGCAGTGAAGCAAATACTCCTCTGACAGATGCTCTGCAGACTGACAGCTGACACCCTAAGCTGAGGCCTATAGATTTTTCACTAAACACGTCCTGCAGCCCGGATCGATGTGGCCTGGCTGTCTGCTGCACCCCATCCTCCTGCAAGGAGATCAACATCTAATACCGCTCCTGCAAGATTCTCAGGGAGTTAACTGTCTCCAAGTGGAAAAAGTTCAGATTTCAGAGAAACAATGAACACAGACACTTCTCAAAATAACAGCATTTTGATGCTTGAGAGAAGGAAGAATTCGTAAGCCTAAAGGCATTTTTTCTTCCAGTTTATGGCTGACTTTATCCTGGAGAAATTTGCCAAAGAAATGCGATTTTTAAGGCTGATATTATAAAAACTTTTGAAAGCAGCAGGGGAGAAATAGCTGATCTGTCACATGGAGTCCAAAAGAGATGTTTGTAGTAAATGCAAAACAAAAAAGACTCCAGTATTTGCTTTCTGCCAAAGTAAGAATATGCAGTTAGAATACGTACACAGGCAGAGATCAGGATTTGCGTAGTAAGCCAATGCTGCATTTTTTTTTTTAAGAAAAAGCTGTAGAATTAATCATTTTACCGTAACCACTAACACAATCTTCTAGCCTTAACCTCAATGTACTGGTAAAGTATTTTGCTTCTTCCCACCCCCCCCTTTTTCTTTTATAGGTCTACTTCATTAACACGGCTCCTGCTCCTCTTGAAGTCACCAGCATTACTCCTGTAATTCACTGAGAACAGAAGCTGGCCCATAAAGCCGTTGTGGCTTGGAAAATACTTTCAGGAATGATAATTAGTTCAAAGCTGAAAAGCAGTCACTTACCTACAGTGAATATAGGCACAAGTACAGAAAAGAAGACAAGCTGGTTTTGAAGCATACTGGGGAGATTTAAGTATAATTTCTGTGCTGGAATTTAGTGACAATTGGGTTGTTTTTTATTCTCTTTTATTACTTGTGCCATCTTCAAACGGTCTAAATGCCAAGATAATAACCTTACAATAGATCTGGGAGTTCCTGAAAGGGCAACTATCTCTGCTTCTCATTTTCATCCTGCCACAGAGCACATTGTGTGGAAAGACAAACAGATGTGTATGCCTTCTTGCAGTAGGATTACCAGAGCAGGGTTAATTGTAAGAACTGAAATTTCTCCTTCTGACTGAGCAGCTTCATGTTTTCAGAGTATACCTTGTGGCTGCTTTTCAACATTTAGAGTATGGATTCACTCCTTGTTTGGTGTGTGCATTTAAATTCACATTGCACTAGTGTTTTGTAAATGTATATGTAAAAGGCAAGTGATTATGTGCAAAGCGAAGGAAGGCTACTCATTAAATACACAGAGAAGGGGATATCTGGCAAGGTTGTTGCAAGAGAGAGAGGCAAATAGGCAAGAGTGCTCATAATTTGATTGAGAAACTTAGTAATACCACTAAAAGATCACCTGTTAAAGTTATTTTCTCACTGTTTTTCACAAACTGCTTTTGTGTTCTAATTCCTGAGCACATCATGGTCTGTAGAAGAACAGACACACTGTGTGTTTGCATAGTCTCACCAGAAGTTCCATTCATCTCTGCAATACTGGTGCGTGTAACAATGAAAACGCCATCGAAAAACACTTGTACTGAACATGGTTTGCTCAAAAATGTGAGAAGGTTTTCTCACAGCAGTTTTACTGATGTAATTGAATTTGCATAGAACACCTCAATGTACAATGTTATGCACTTATTTGGACACATGCACCGGAAATTAGCCAGCAAGGATGTCAGTGCATGTCAGCTTAACGGATGCCGTGCTCGAATATGTGGTGCATCTAACTTATAAATGAGGAAGATCTTGTGTAGGAGCACATTGCTGCAAGTGTATGCCATTATTTAATCCATGAAACCATATATTATACACTGTACATTCAGAAGAGAAAGGATTTGTAGATAATTACCTAATCATTGCGCTCATCAGAAAATCAATAGACATTAACATAACATGTTCAATGGATTAGAGAGATCTTTGTCAGAAATGAATGTCCTTGCTTCACATGAATTAATATAGGTCCATTTAGGCAAAACCACTCTATTACACTGCATTGTACAAGAAAATATCAAAATCTCATCAGTGCACATAGCAGAAAGCAAAAGAAATCCCAAATTAAAAACAGGCAAAGAGTAAATCTAGCCACCAGGGAGGTGTAAAATGCAGATGGCTCACAGTCAGATTACCTAAACCATGTATCTCGTCGCAAAATCATCCTAACTGTTCAGAGCAGGCTCTCCATTTCGTCTGATCCTTTTAGAACCAAAAGAAACTGTTTTTATAATGTCCTATCTCCCCTTTAGGTACTATTACTGGGGAGCAATTACATGTTTGATAGTCAGCACCACCTCTGGTGATCATTCTGCTGCTGACACTGAGGCTAACGCACAAACAAAAAACTGTGTCTGCAAATGGTTTAACAAATGCAGTTAAGCTGATAACACAGCCTCTTCAAAATAGAGAAGATGAAAATGTCTGAACTGAACCTAGTGAGCTTTTGGAATTATTTATGCCTTGAGACATACTGTGCCCATGAGTATGTCTGGATCCAGGTCCATGTAGGCTGTCTGCAAGGCATAAACATGTACGAGAAAAAGTCCGGGATAATTTTTTGTTCTAGTTCCATAGCAAGCTAATAATAACAATAATGTTCCCATTTTTACAGCATCTTATAGCTAAGAATTTCAAGATATTTTGCAGTGACGATGCCACTTTAAAAAGGAAGAAACAAGGAAGTAGCTAACTTCTTAGGGTCAGTTTCACCCTGCTCCAGGTATTAACATAACTGTAGAGAGGGTTCACATTGGCTTTGGGAGGAAGGCCCTGTGCTCACATTTGCCAGTGCTCCACCAGCATGCAGGCAGCTCAGCTTGCATCCCCCAGGGCTCCCTGTGGAAGGCAAGCAGCAGGCAATGCACAGCACACTGACCATCAGGGGTTGCTGCATGGTGCTGGTGTGCTCAGCAGAACAAGGAACTCCAACTATGTGCTAAGTCCCAGCATCTTCCTTCCAGGAGGCTACGGAGAAGCAGAGCTGTGAATTATCAACAGATTGTCTGTCCAGTTTCATCTGTTACCTCCTCAGTCCCTCCAGCAGAGCAGAGAGGTTGGTGGAGGATATCCCCACCATGCTGCCTCCCCAGAGGAAGCCAGCAAGAGAACTGGGAACCAGAGAAATACAACTGCCAGCAGCAGCAGCACCAGGACCAGTAGCAACAACTAGTTATGAAACATAATACTTTAGGATGCAAGTAGGGAGAAGATATGCACCAACAAACCCAGACACAAATGAACTTCTTAATAATGCTGCCCCTGGGTCTTTAACTTGCAGCCATTAAGATAAGCCACAAATAAGCCAGTAAAAGTCACCAGCTTCCTACTAGACATAAGGACTTAGATATGGACTATTGCTCTAAGTATCCCAAAGGCTGGGGTCAGGCATTTTACGTTCCTGTCTCACAGATCTTACAGAAAATATTCACACAAGCGTGAAGCACACCTGCAGCAAAACCAAGAAAACCCTCAGCTCCCTGATGTTTTCCAGTATACAAAAGATGTAGGACTGAAATTGAACCATACCTCTGAAGGGCCAGCATCAGCCTTCAGAAAAACTTAGATATTACTTTAATTCTACTTTGGGAGCTGAAATACTTTAAGGACATTGACTGATATTTGTCAGAGGTTGATTTTTATTCTGCTGCAGTGAAATATGCAATCATTAGCAGCAGGACCAAATAGTCTGAACCAGAACAAAATAGCCTGTTTCCAAATACCTCACTGGAGGCTTACTTTTTTTTTTTTTTATAGACTTTGGTAATTACCAAGAAAGACAGGCTCTCTTCATGCTTTAAAGTTTCTTAGAAGCATCTTTATATCCTTTTTTTATAACCACCTACCTCTACCATTATATTAAAGCAAACCCTGCTGAAAGCTGTTAAGAGGAACTTATATAAACTAAATACAGCCTATAGAGATTGTGGAAAAAAATAACAGGAAAGACAGCACACATGACCATAAAATAATTTAACTCTTTTAGAGAAGAATTCAGGGGTATCTGCTTTATGTGTGCACTGCAAACACTATATTAACTGTGGCAGTAGAGGTACATCAAATAAGAACCAGATAAATCATCAAATTCTTTACTGTTAGGATTCTATATTAAATCATGCAATGGGCTTTATATTATTGCTTTTTCAAAATCTCAGTGAATTTTCTGACCCTTGCTTTTGAGATTGTGGACATGTGATTAAGAGCAGTGCATATACAAAGAGCATGCAAATACAATTACGTTTTGCAATACTTTCAGATCTGGCCTCCAAATTCCAGCTTCAGATATGTTTAATACCTATTCGTTATCATTATTGGATGCAGTATCTCTTGATTCTTTGAAAACAATTAGAAGTGGAAGAGACCTGTTATGCCAAACACAGATAGATGTTTATGTTTATATGTGTATATGTTTATACTGTCAAGATAGACAGCATTTTAAAGTCAAGTATCTTTAAACATTTGACAGGATGGGGTGGCTTCCCCAGTTCCTTCAGGAAATTATTCAATTGCCCAAAAGAGCAAAGCACAGGGGAATTTTCACCTGACACTTCATCTAGGTTTTCGCTATCCAAATTGAACAGTTTCATACATGTGGAGTCATCAGGCGATAGCCCCTCTTCCATGCACATTAAGACTGCTGCAGAGAAGATTGCTAAAATGACAGCCAAGCATATTGTGCTTCTTCTGTTGCCATTGCTTCAGCTGCGTAGCTTCCAGAGTGAACTGTACGTGTACTCTCTCAGGGACCTGTAGTTGGTACAAGAAAATAAATATTATTTCACATCAGAAGCAATGGTACTTGTATTTTATATCTCTTGCATATACACGTGCATGCAGAGTGGTAAACCCAATTAGACCAAAGAGGGCATATGCACATCCTTGGAGAGAGAAAGCTCAGTCCTTACAGTGTTAAACATTTTGGCTACAACTGTGTATATGTTTATACAGGCATGTGCATGTGTGTTCTGTCTTCATATGGTGTCACTGCATTCAGGACAGCTGAAGCTATAAGCTTATCCCTTCTGCATATTTATGTGACAGAAATGTGGAAGCTCTCCTCTGATTAAACAGAAGTTTCACAATTCTCTTCATTTCTCTCCCACCCAGAGAGAAATGCATTCTGCACTTCATGATCAGGACTTCAACATTTACAACTGGATCATTTCTCCCTCTGTCTAGTCTAGGATTTCTGAGCCCTTACTTGGAGCACAGCACGAGTCTATTTCTCCCTCATGCAGCATGCAGCCAGAAAGGACAAGCTACAATCCCTCCCTGAGTTCATATTCATTCTCCTCAGAAGTCCTGTATACCAGAAAACAGAAAGTCTTCCACTTTTCTACGGATGTTTTTAGACCCTCTTCCAGAAGCTGTTGGTCCAAACCTGTTTTTTGCTTAAAGTCTGCACTGAAACAATGCAGGGAGAGCAGTGTTTGCTCTCGTGTCTTGTGTTCTATTTTATTAACCTGTGCATTGACAAGGTAAATGCTCGGGCACATGAGCCCAGTTCTAGGATAATAAAATCTCAGATGAAATCACTTCAGACACCAAGGGAAGTCCTGCCACAACGCTCCCTGGGACTGTTTCTCTGTCAGTTGTACACAGTTCAACGTCCCCATCCTCATCTTCACATTGTCACAACATGGGAGAGCTCAGTATGACATTTTTTATTTTTTTTTTTAGTAAATGAAAACACCACTAAAATGGAACTGGGCCAAATTCTCTGCAGTGGAAGAAAGAGGTCATCTGTGTAGACTTCAGGGTATAGCTTTGCATCTGTAACTGTAAAAAATGTGGCCAAATGTTTTCCTGATCTCATTTTTTAAACGTGTTTATTTGATTTTATTTTGCCAGCAAATTTATGCAAGTATGATTTATATGTAATAATCCCCATATTTTTTTAATTACCTTGCCATAAAACCTGAATAACTCCCCCTACTTTGATCTCCAACACATTCTGGAGAATACTGCAGCAGGCATGCCTAAATCAGTTAAGCCATGCACAGAGCTGTTCCTGGAGGGAAGCTTTCCCACATCAGAAGATTGTGTAATAAAACTTAACACAGCTCATTAATTTTCTCTCTTAACCAATGCATCTGACAAGAAGTGACTTTGAAAACCTAAAGGAATGACACAACTCTTATGCTTTGCGTGAAACATCTGTTTCCAGCTCCTTTGCTATTAAATTGACATCTTTTTATTTGAAAAGTTCCTTTTATTTCCCAACTTCCTGCAATTGGTAATGTATATATCCCAAAGAGCTTAAATTCACAGCTTTTAAAACTTGATTAACTAAATGCTGGGTTATTCCTGTCCCAGAGGAAAAAATGCCTCTCTCTGCACAGACAGATTAAGTGGTACAACTCAGTTTTTTAATCAATTATTAAGAATTTGTTTATTCAAGCAATGTCAGACTTCATAAAGCATCAAAACAGACTTCAAATCCCCAAATAATGTAAACACCAGTGTGATTGCATATGAAAAATATTAGCATTCTCGGATCTGGAAAATCAATAGAACGTGAGCATGTCGTACCCTCTCGTCCATGAAGGCCACGGACAATATCATGTTTCTTTCTGACTGTGAAAACCTACAAAGCCAGTTGCAGAAGTCTTGTGTGAGGAGTTGAGGTGATTTTCAGCGGAAGCAAAACACCCTCGTTACTGTGATTTTTCCTTGAAAATCACATCATTCAGCTCCACATCCATATTATGTTGCTCCATTTAGTTTGCAGTTCCTCGTACACTGAGGAAGAGAAGACAAAAAAGGCCTGGCAAGCCTTCCCCAGACCATTTCATGTTATACGTAGATATCAAGCACAGCTGAACTCTGGAAGCTGACTCAGTTCTACTCTGAAGAACAAGACAAATGTATTTAATAGCATGTTGTGTTTGTATAGAAGTTAAGTATTGCTTTGGTAACTCTGGTAAACCAGCTACACCCTACCAACTAACACAATTTTAAGACCTTTGAACTTGTTTATACACTTCAAAAAACTTTAATCTCCAGTGTAGTTTAGGATTAAAAGAGACATCTCCAGGTGGGACAGATTAGAATTCACAAGTAGTGCCACAAACCGAGTACGGTTGCCTTTGAAAGAAATCAATGTTTATGCAATTTTCTTTGCCACATAGTTAGCAAGGAGCACATAGAATTAAAGGATTAAAGATTCTCAGCAAGTGTTTATTAACCAGACATGATTTTAAAGATTAATTGGGCAACACCCTGAAATTACACCTGCCTCAGTAAAAGTACTGAAGTGCACCAAGTCCATGCAGGGGGATTGGGGATGAGGATCAAAATCAGAAGCACCTGAGGAATAGCTTGTTATGAAGAGGAAGCTCTTCCTCCTCTTCCTCTTTCCTGGGCTGTCATCGTGTTTGCGTGGTGCGCGAGTCTGAGCCCAAGGCTCGGCTCCTCACTGTGAGCATGGATGTTGCACTCTCGGTCTTGTTTCTTGGGGAGGAATGCCAAGTTTTGCCAGATCTATTCTTAACCCCTGTCAGTCCCAAGTATGGGCCATGTTATTACACACTCCACAAAGATGGATTGTACTTGGTTAGCATGTCCCTTAAACTACCTTTATGCTGTGGTGCTCACTATCAAAGGAAGCATGAAGGGTTGCAAACAGTGCTTGTATTTTACAGTCCCCGTTAGATAAATGCTTAACAGGAAGACAAAAAGAAGGAAAGGGGAAGAGTATGTCTCAACTAATATTGCCAAGCTATGCAATAAGTGGGAAAATAAGGCAGTATGTGTCCAAGATGAACACAGTTTACACAATTTATAGGAGCAGGGGAACTGAGCAAACAGAGCAAGTCAGAGATTTTTGACACGTGTGAGGAGGAATGCACTCCTTAACCCCTGTGGTATGTTTATTTTGGGGAACCAGAAGATGGCTGAAAGGTACATTATAATATGAATCAACCCTAATATTTGCACTTTGGTGCCAGCTTGGTCCATCACTGGGACTTTTTAAAGCATGGCTTAGGCAAACATACAGGAATAAACTTGCATCTGGCAGGGAGTGGACCACCTGCTCTCTCCCAGCCCTCTTTGCTCTGATTTTGATATTTCTCTCACAACAGCTCAGCATGTTTCAATTTCTATTTATTTTCTCGTAACAGGGATAGCCAGCCTTGCTAATCTACATTTCATACCAACATTTCAACAGGGCGGAACAAGGAGATGACCCAAGGAGCTGCTCAAGAGCTGGTCTAAGCTGCCTTGCCACCAAATCTCAAGGCTCCTGGGTGATACAGCATCAGCAGCTGTAACCCACTTGATCTGTCCCACAGAGGGGCTTCAGGTTGCCCAGAAGTCTCCAAGCACATGACAGTGACCTACTTTGGGAGCCCTGTCTGAGCTGTTCAATCACTCTGACGATGTTACAGATTGGATACCCTTGCCCCATGAAGCAAGTGATGAACATCACTGTATTAGCAGCACAGAAATAAATAACTTGCCCACATTTGCACAGGAAGATTATGAGCAAACTGGTAATAATATCCAGATTTGCTGCCTCCCACTCTGCTGCATGACAGAAATGTGACACACTTCCACAAGCTGTGCCCTAGCCTTGAAGAAAGGGGAAAGAGACAAGCAAAAGTCACACAGGAAAAACAAAACAAAACAAAACAAACAAACAAACAAAAACACTAAGCAGTGTATGGCAGTACAAATATCTCTTCTGAGGCAGTGGTTTAATGTTTGCAAGTATTAAGGAAAATAGAGGAACTGTCCAAACTTTCCAGGAGCAATTTCCCATTAGGGGGTCTGAGGGAAGAGGTTCATAAGGCAAAGAATGAAAGCTTTCATCTGGGTTATTTTTCCAACCATATAAAAAAGATGATAGAAATTGCAATTCAGAGAACTAGTGGAGGAGAGATGGAAGTAAAGACAAACTGAATCATGTTTAATAAAAAAGTTTATAGTCATTGCCAGCAGGATTCTATCCAGCTGGCACATCGTGGTCCTATCACAAGCTGCACTCAGTGAATTAGGGGCTGTGTTATTACTCCAGCAATGTCACCTGCAGACCTATTTAACCTCACTGTAGGGGCAAAATTTTTTCCTAGGCTACCAGATACTATTTTGTCATTATTAAACTTAATTTCATATGTCCTGCTCCTACCTGATATTGTCCTTTATAGTGGAAGAAATACAGGCTGTCATCAACGATGTCGAGGACAATAAAAAAGAAGAGAGAAGAACAACAGTGAAACTGGCACCATGCAGAAAGCCAACCTAAAATTTATGTATGACTTTTTTCCACTAATATTCTGAAAGTGAATCATTGCAGTGCGTACACCTGGTTGTAAGTCTTATATAGAGAGTATGAGAAAAAGAAAATGCTGCCCAGTCTCTTTCACACCTCATCTTAACATTTCTCTCACCACCATTTTCTTTCTCTCCTATTTCAACATTTTTCTCTTCCACAAAAGCAGAAATTCAAAAAATAAATTGCAGTTTTTTTTCCCTTAGTGTATTTTTAAACCCTTATAGTAGAAAAATTCCAGTATTATTCATTGTGCCTTACTTACTGAGACTTTGCATTTCATTTGTATCCAAGATATTTAAGAATAGCACAATCAAAGATACTTAGCCAAGGAAATTAGACGATAAAGAGCACAATATGCAAGACTTATAAAAAGCCATATTGCTGTGCAATGTGACTACATAGAATCAGTTCAATTGACAGGTCAGGAACTATGATACAAGGCAAGCATATGCAAATTATGAGTTACTCCTCAGTGGATATCAGGAAACATGATTAGTTCCAGCACAAAGTTGTCCAACAGGTCTAAACTTATTGGAGAAATAACTTTATTACAAGGCATCATGCATGACTTGGGCATGTAACTGCATTCACAAATGAAGCGAGACTGGCTTTGAGATCCACGTGAATGGAAAGGTTTGAAAATTTGCCAACTATATGTACAGATGATGCCAAGTTACTCTCAAATCTATATATCTGCCAAATCAGTTGCATATACTGTGTATCAGTCCGGTGATACAGGAAGAGAGGCAGTAAAGCCCTGCCTAAGATGTGGGTGCCATTGGAATTTGGCAGCTGTGCTCGAGCTGTAATTGGAACCAGCACTGCCCTGAACCCTCCAGCCCTGCAAACGAGAAGGGAGATGATCTCTGAGGTCGTCTGTGTCATCCCCTTACAGCTCTGGGCTGTTTTCATAATGGGGCCTTTGAACTCTTTGGTGTGTAGGAGCGGTTCCCAACATGTGTCCCTGCCTCTTTTGCAGGAGCAGAGGCACCTCGCCATAGCTCATGGGGGGCGGCTTCCACCCTGGCTTTGAAAGACACCGTGGAGGTGTGAGGTCCTGTAGGCTCACAACTGAAGAGGCACAGCACCAAAATGTCAAATTCCTGTTTATGATCAGGTAGATTAAATGCGCTGCATTCTACTGTGTCACCAATGCTCTATTGCCTACATTTTTAAGCAACTGTAAGGTTAACTTCTCTTGGTACCATAGAACTGTTAACGACTGTGCATTCCTATCTAGGCTCACATTACAAGTACAGCAAGACCAACAACCACTAATAAACATCTTAAGCTGCTCCAAACAAACAGTTCTTGATTCTTTTATAGGACTAAATTATATAAATTAACAAGAAGATGCAAGAAGCAATGCTTATGAAATGGTTTTAATGTGTTTGCTTTGCACTAAAGCACAACAGCTTGTAAAACTGTTTTTACAATTTTTGTGGTAACACAAACCAGGAAGCATTTCAGTGCAGTTAATTCTCTGAGATTGGCTAGAAAAGTACCATCATTTGAAAAATTTCAGTGACCCTTTCTGTTAAGGAAAGTAGTAGTTGATCTATGCCTTTCCTGACTAAGAATGGAATAAAGAAAAGCAATGCTTGATATTGATATAGCTATTAAAACAGCTACGGTCAGCTAAATTTTGTTTTCCATCTGGTGTTTTCATTTACACCTATGAAAAGTGAATACAAAAAAAAAAAAAAAAGGCTACCATTTGGATTAGGTGTTTTTTCACAGCCAGTAAGTGCAGAAGTGTAGAACTCTGCTAGGCAATGAGGAGCTAAGCCAACTCTGCATACATTAGAGGTATCATTTCTCCTTGGAAGGGCTGTCACACTTAAGTTCTCTTCCACACTGTCTCTGAAATCGTTGGCAAATCATATAATCATCTCCACACTTTGGTTCTCCATTTATAAACTAGGGATAATGTCTTCCAGCTTTGAATGTCACAATACTATATTTCTGGAAGAAAGTCTATCATTTGTTTCAGCTTCCAAACCTCTACTCCATGAAACAAATTCTAGAGCTTATTAGAGGCCTTTGTATAATTACCCCCTTCTGGCAGGAAGTCTGTGAATTTGCTTACAAGCACAAAACTTTCCCACCAGCACATTCGTTAAACTGGCTTTAGCTTAGATGGGGCATCACTGCATTTCTGGTATATTATAGATGATTCACCTTAGCAGCAATAACATCTTAGAAGGACCTTTTTGAATTCACAAATTCTCTTCTACTGGCATTTACATCCAAATTTCCAGCTGAGTGGGAAAACCAGAGGAAGCAATGAAGCCAGCAAATGGAAAGCAAGCTAAAGAAAGAAGTAAGCATGACTAGCAACCACGGAGGACAAAATATTAAATTATAAAAATTATCTTTGAGTAACTTTCAGTGTTTTTAAATCTGACAAGAACAAAAGACTTTCCTTTTACTTCCTTGTTCAGCAGTATCACTAGACCACTTGCCAGACATGGTCCGTTCAAGAACGGTTATCCTTTACCCTCAGAATCTTGCTATTCAGGTTGTGTTAAAACCCCTAAGACCTGCTGTACCAGCTCCTGTTTCCTGTCTTCTAAGGTCCAAAGCTTCAAAGCTCCCTTCCTGCAAGCAGACAAGAAACCTTTCTCCATAAAGAATGAATGTGCAGAAGTTTCTACAGAATATAAATGTTAAGAAAAGTGTACAACAGTAGGAGCTATTATGAATGCCAAAATAATAATAATAATAAAGGAAATCTTTCAAACATGATCTAAGCTGACATTAATGGGTCAATGCTTTATATCTGCTAGGTTGTGGCAGAGCTACCAGGACCACAAACATGGCTGTTGTGGGACTTCTCATGCCATTTTTGGAAGCAGAAACTCTGCTCCAGCTGGGAAGGGGCAGAATGCGTTCTTTCTTTCAACTGTATTTTGCCAAGCAAGTACTGCCGTTCTGGCCTTGTACCCAAACTTTCCATGCTGGGGCTCAGAAAAAGCCCTTCTCCACCCAAGTGCTTTCCAGGCTATGTCCTGAGATGTCCCCCTCACAGAATCTCATTTGTCATCCTTGTGTCCTCTCTCATATTACTGTCACTCGGCAGCAAATTTCTGCTCTTACTTTTCAGGGTTGCCAAAGCTTCTTTTCTCCTCAGTTTACTTGTCTCTATTTTAGGGTCTGCTAGGAAACATGAGACATTTTGTACCAACTATGATGTTAACAATTGCAGACATTGCTTTGCTTCATCATTTTAACAGAAAACAGCAACAGCAGTAAATATGATATGACAGTTGTAATGATGAGAATTACTGTCCTGAAAGAGAGCTCTGAATGGCTTATAAAGATCCCAATTTTTAAATGAAAATTAGTTTGTACTCTGAGGCATCTTATCATCACAGGGCAAATTACATTGAGTACTAAAAGAGCACAGGACAAGGCTTACTGTACCTCTGAGCCTGATCTCTCTAGCAGACTTGTACTTAAAAGGGGTGTTCAGAAACTGCGAACAGTTCAGAATAGGGTTAGAGGGATGGTTCTGTAGTTGGTAAACCCGTCTTTTCCTGAAAGACTAGAGAGACTCAAACTTATCCAAGATAATTTAAGTGCTTGACTTGATCATGGTTTATAAGCCCATCCATGCCAAAAATATTTCTCATCTTATAAATCATCCAATCTACTTTAAGCTTGCAGACAAGCATATGAAAAAGTCCAAGCTAGAGCAGACAAAATCAGACTAAAAAAATGTGCATTTTTTACTAGGGAGGTAAATTAGCACTAAAATAGTCTACTTGAGGACATAATATATTCCTTGTCACTTGAAGACTTAATAACAAAACCAAATGTTTTTCAACATTTGGTTGAACTCAAGCCTGTGAGTTTGATGTGAGAACAACTGGAGGAAATGGCTAGGAGGTCATCGTTAGGCTTTGTCCTCTCCTCATATTCTAGGAATCAACACAAAAGCTGCAGTCCTGGGGTGATATTTTCATGCCTTTAATTGTACTTGTCTGCTCAGGCAAACACTGCCAAATTCTACAGATATAGGATAAAACAAATGAGATGGATCTCTGCAAGCATCCCAGTGCAATGGTAAATGAGTTGACCTTGTTCACCGCAGAACTATTACATGAGTAAAGTCAATACAGTTCTGATTAATTAGTGACCAGCAGTGGCATTCACCAGTGGTAAAGGTCACACCTGACATAAGGCTTCTACCAAAACGGCCAGCTGAGCACAGCAGCTCCACGCATGGCACTTGGGAGCTTGGCACTGCACAAGAGGTGGGTGAGCTTGTATTTAGAATCATGGAACCATAGAATCATTCAGGCTGGAAAAGATCATCTAGTCCAACCTCTAACCTAGTACTAAAGTCCACCACTAAACCATGCTATTAGGTTCTAAATCTACACATTTCTTGAAGACCTCCAGGGATGGTGACTCAACCACTTCCCTGGGCAGTCTGTTCCAATGCCACACAACCCTTTCAGTGAAGACATTTCTCTTAATATCCTCCCATGGCATAGCTTGAGACCATTTCCCCTTGTCTTATCACTTGGTGCTTGGAAGCTAGATTACTGAGCTCAGGTCACCTGTCCTGCACTAGCATCTGCTCTCCCAGCCCAGGTAATGCAGACCTGCACCAGATAAGCCTAGCAGGGCTGCCTCAATGACAACTACTGGCTTTGGTCTATGGAGCAGAACTGTCTCCTCTTGAAGTAGCTGTGCCAGCCCAGAGAAGTTATGAAGGACAACAGCCCAACACAACCAGCCTTATGGCACAGCAGACCAGTGGGGTTATGACAGGTAACATTTCTCAAAATCACAGTCCTCTGTTCACTAATATAGGCCCCTGCTTCAAGAATACACTGTGGTACTCACAAGTCTACAGCCTATTTTAGTTTCTGCTTATTTTGATGTTAAGAATGAAGCACTGACTCTGGGTTGACCCTTTGCAACTAAACAGTGCAAAAGTTTACTACAAATTTATGTTACTTGCCAACAATCAGTAAAGAAGTTTTGTACTACACTAGAGGGAGAAAAAAAATGGTACCTCCCAACAACTCCTAAGTCCACAAGCCTGTCAGAAACATTATATCTTGTTCAGTTTGATTAAAGAGTTAAAGAGTGGGCATGTGGGGGGTCTTGTCTGGTAAAGTAGCCTTTGCTTACCAACATTTTATGTTTCCAGCTTTAGAACTCTTAAGAGGAATCAGCAAAAGAAGGTAGGAAGCCAGTGAAAGAGCACAGGTTAGAGTCCAGTATAAATCAGTAAGAGCCAGGGCTGCTGGCTCAAAAATAAAAATAAAATAAAATAAAATAAAATAAAATAAAATAAAATAAAATAAAATAAAATACCAGAATATCTCCCACTTCCACCCACCAACCACCCATTAATCACAACATCCTAAAATCATGGGCTGCTTCTGAAAAATTCTCCTTAGTAAGAAACCCAAAATCTAGGTTAGTACTTCATAACTTATGTGTTGCTCATTTATTTTGACAAGTTCAGTTTAATCCTTATGCATAATTCTTCCTAAGATACTAGGAAATGGAGATGGTACATTTTGTGAAATATGAATAATTATCTGAGGAATCACTACTGCACCCTGCTCTAAAGCCTTTAAGAAATTGAAAACACTGGTGTGTTTGTGGTCAAAAAAATACAGTACTGCACAGAATTCCAAAATATCTTACATGCAAGTATTTCAGTTAGTTTCAGTCCAGTTAAAATCGGTGGACATTCTGCTATGTCAAGACTATGGCTACTTGACAGATGATTGTTCCTGTAGGTGACTTCACCCCCAAAAATTGTACTTTTCTTTCCCTCCGTGTTAGCCAAATGGATCGACTGATTTTTGGGGGTACTTTGTAGTGACATTCTAAAGGCCTGTTATGACTTTTATAGCTAGTTACTTTAACACTGGAATTACACTTAAATGTGTGTCCACCTATACTGTATATAAATTGAATAAACAGTATGTAATTTGCTTCAAAAACACTGCTATCTTGAAGATAATAGAATGTGATTAGAATTTATCCCCTTCTGGCTATTTTCCCATTGAAGACTTACAGCTTCAGCTGGTAACTCTAACCTGCAAGAACTGTAAAACGTTGTGGTTTTGCCAAGTAGGACAGGGCTTAAATTACACTGCAGAGTAAATCAGCCAAAACATTACTAGCTTGTATGCATAGCTCAATCTTTAGGGATTTTTAGGATCATCCACAACAGGCAGAAAGCAGGTTATTGTTGATCTTAGACCATAATTTGAATATAGGAAAATATATTAGATAATTCAGCTGTACGTATCTCTAGAGAAATTAAAATAGAGAAGTTCTTAAACTGCAGTATTAGAAATTTAACTAGACAATAAATCTAAGGATGTGGGGACTGTCAAATGTCTTTTTAATTACCCTGTTCTTGCTCTAACATAAGAATGATTACAAAATATGTATATTTAATTAAAATTTTGGTTAGATCCGATACCAAAAGTAACACTGGAGTTCTTGATCTGCAACTGAGTGTTCATTTTATTCCAAGACATTGCTTAGGAAAACAGCCTCTTCTTTATTGAAGTTTCATATTTTACAAGCAAATCTGAGTGTTTTTAAACTATATTTACAATTTCCTAAACATATACACTGTCCTAATGGGAAAATAAACTCATGATATTATTGTGAGTTAAAGAGTCTGCTACTTGTTTAATATCTTGTTTTAGACTTCCCATAACTAGATATAAACGTCACAAGAAAAATGCAACTTTCATTAAACAAATTGCAAAATAGTCATCCCCGAGAACCCACTGGGGTACGTTTGTAATCAAATAACTTAACTCTCCACATTACTAATGCATATTTCTGGCTTTCTTACTTTTCTTAAAAGGAAACTGCTCACTACTAAAATATAGCTTTTAATTTGTGGAGGGTAAAAATTTAGTACTTAATAAGCATACTTACCAAAGACTTTTAAAAAATTAATAGAAACCAAATAAATCTTGGCTATTAAAAAAACATATTTGACACACAGGTTGAGTTATACCAGCCAGCACAAGTACACAGTAAGATTCCAGATGTGCTATTTTCCTGTACACTGACAGCTATCAAACCCACCCCTGCAATAAAAAAGTCATGAAATGGGTTTTTAATCAGGTCTAGATTTCCATTAGCCCATGAGGACTGATGTCTGTGTGTTGTGGTTTTTATTCTTTACAGCACATGCCATTGCTCTTAATATGTGGGGAACACATATTAAGTCTAAACCTTTTTTTGAGTAACCTCCTGAAATGGATTTTTTCATATCTAAATTGAAGCCAAATAAACATTATTAACAGCTGTATTTTTACAAAGTATTTGAAGGAGGGGTTAAACTCAGGATTGTTCAATTAACATTTCCCAGGCAGCACGTAAGATCAGCATGTCTGATGGATGGACAATGTGGAAAAAAGAAAAAAAAAAAAAAAAAAAGAAAAAAAAAAGGCACTGAAGTATGAAAAAATGTCAAGGGAATTCAAATAACATGATGACTTTCCATACAAATAAAATAAAACCAAAACTTTCCCTTTGCAAGACATTCAGAGTCTGACATTGCATTAATTCACATCTTCCTGGAAACTGTTAGATAGATATCAGTTTCTTCTTATATATTTATTGTAAACATTGGTACAAGATGTTCTGATTGTTTCCAGGAAAATACTATTAGTTACAGTTGTACAGAATCAATTTCACATAAAATCATACAGCACAGCTACAGAGAAAAAGAAATCTGTAGGCATCTACTGTAATGAACTAACCACTGTGGTTTATATCCATTGCAAAACTTTAGCAGAACAGTTGGCACCAGCAAAAATATTGCAAATTAAAGATATTAGAAGAAGCTGTTTAGGAAAAAACATTTAACCACAGTTAAAGGCTAACAGAAAAATTTAAATGATTGCTATTGTTTGTGTTCTAATAGGATGTAATTGACCTCAATCACATAAATAAAACAATCATGCAGACCAATATTTGGACTCATTAAAAAGCTGCCATATTTTATTAATTTGACTAGATGTCTAGAATTTGACATCTTATACCTTTGCAGTGCAAAGATCATTTACAATTACTGCCAAAATAATAGCTTACTTCATGAAAAAAAAGTGATAAGTAACGTGAAGTTTATAAAGCTGCCTGCTTTCCTGATACCCCAGTCTAAGTGTAAATATCCAGTCCTCCAAAAAGCAAAAAGAAAATCTAAAGGAAAAACCTTACTCAAAATTTCACTGTATGAATCAACAGCAAAGCTGAAACTGCCCCTCAGCAAATGCAATATGAGCTTTATTTTTGACGTGGCTATGAAGAAATGTGTTGGTTCAGTAACTTTAAAGAGCAGGTTTCAATTTTGCCACATTAAATCTGTCGTTCGTTCTTTTTTCTTTCTCTTTTTCTTTATGACCAGGCCATCTCAGCAGGCCGGTCAGGAAGGGCAGGGCCTACACTGCTGCCCAGGCACTATGCTCCTCGCTCTGCACAAACAAATTTAAGCAGGTTTCCAGCTGAGATTAAGGAAGTGTCTTCCTTCAAAACCAAAGCAGGCAGATCCTCACCTCATGGAAATTATCACTGGAGTGCCACAGAGAGCAACAACAACTTAACTTGGTTGAAAAACCCTCCAAGGGGACCTGCTCACTCATTATCCTTCCAGCCCACTCATGGCAAAAGCCACTTCTGAATAACACAAAGTTGTACACAGCTGGGTACATTTTCCCTAAGGGAAATTATATATATATATACACACACACACATATATATTAATATATATATATATATATATATATTAATATATATATATGTTATATATATATAATATAAAATAAAAAATACATAAAAAGTATATATGTGTTTCCATATATATATATATGGAAAGGGATTATGTTTTGCTCAGCAAGTTTCCATCAAAATTTAACTTTTTTTTTTTTTTCCCCGGTTTGTCCCCTCTGAAGCATAAAAGAAGTAAAGTGAGTGCAAAACCCTCCTGTGAATATCAAATATGAAGCATAATTCTCTATCCCCATAGGCAGGTGGGTCACCACTGCCCTACGCTTTGTGCCAAGGCAAGCAAATGCAGAGAAACAGCAACACTGGCCTTGCTTTTGTAGGTGGGAGGGCTTCCAGCCCGGGGCACAATGCCTGAAGCCCTAGCATGCACCCAGTGTGGAGCCCTCTCCAAGCTTGGAGGAGTCAGCCTTTCATCTCCCCCCTCATGGACCCCCTTGCCACACTCCAACGCAATTTCACATCAACATACATGACAGCACTTCTGTTCACAACACAGGATGGGATTCCTTCAAGTTTTCATCCACAGCAATGTTGTTGGTTTAGTCTTAGTCAGATCTATATGACTGAGTGCTTCGATTAAGTGATGGAATACCCTAGAAATACTTATGACATCCACACTAATACCAAATGAGTTCATGATGATTTACGTTTATTAGAGAAAAGAATATCAAAAGAATTATTAATAGTGCTACCACAAAGATTTGGAAATGGTTGACAGCCCAAGCTCAGAAACTGAGGAAGTGGATTTGGAGTCTGCAGAGAAGAATATGAGGTTTTCTCTTTTGGTAAATAGCAGCCTGTACAAATACTAAATCAAACAACCACTTCATTAATCTTTCTGTGATTTGGAGGGGGGGGGGGGGGAAGGAGGTTAAGGTTTTTCTAATAAAAGTCATATAAGCCTACTTTGAAATACATTAAAATAATGTTAATATCTGTGCATAGTTCTTACAGAGTCTGAGAGAAATTCTTTCCATTTTTCTAACCTTTCTATTTATTTCATTTGCTTGCAAAGCTAACCTGATTATTGTCTTATTGTCTGGTTTAAATAAACCAGAACTAACAAAATAACAAGAATAAAAACTAGACTAAAATTTAGACCATTCTCTGAAGGAACATTTTGCTTTGGAAAATTATATATATATATATATATATATATTTAGAAACAGAGAAATGTGAAAATATCAAACCATTGAAACACAGCCAAGTTAAGGTTCTCCTGGGCATTTTATACCACTTGGCAAATGTATGTTAACAGTAAAGATGATGAACCGCAAGCCTGAACTGCATAAACTGCATACAGCTATTGCTTAAGCCCAGTATATCATACTGATAAATAAATAAATAAATAAATAAATAAATGTATTTTTTATACTAAAGATAAATCTCCTCTTTCATGATCCCTGTTAAGAAAAGTACACCAGCAGATGAGTGATGAGAACATCATATAGTTGGCGCAACCTTTCTTGTGGAGATGAAAAGCAAAAATTCCCAACCCTCTCACAACCACACAGACTGGATAAGCTGTCTATGGAGAGAAGCATTACAGAAATGGTGCACATTATCTCAAACAAGATCTGAATTACTGTGCCAAGGCCTTGATGTCTTCACAGATTATTATAGCCAACACAGTTTCATGAGGGGAGACCTCATGGTGGCCTGCAGCTTCCTCACAAGGGGGAGCAGAGGGGCAGGTACTGATCTGTTCTCTCTGGTGACAGCAACAAGACCCAAGAGAATGAAGTTGCCACAGGGGAGATTCAGGTTGGATGTTAGGAAAAAGTTCTTCACTGTGGGTGATCATTAAGGCTTCCCAGGGAAGCACTCACAACGCCAAGCCTGCTGGAGTTCAAGAAGCACAATGCTCTCAGACATAGGGTTTGATTTTTCTGCATAGAGCCTGGAGTTGGACTCAATGAGCCTCCTGGGTGCCTTCCAAATAGGGATATTCTGTGCTTCTGTGATCAGTCAGATGGGTATCAGCAAGCATTTCTGGAAGAACAAGAGTCTGAGGATATACAGTAAAACAGATCAAATATATATATATATATATATATATATATATATATATATATATATATATATATGCATAGCATTACTAGTCCTTGGGTCCCACAGAGCCAATTACATTGACATTATCTTTAGAACGGGACAGGATAAATCTGTTTAGACTACCCTTTCTCCCATAGGCATCTCAAGAATTACCAGCCATGATAAACCCCTCTGTGGCTGCTCTTCTTACCTTCATCAAGTTGTCTTTTGGACAATGTAGCAATGGTATGATGAGGCCCTGCCCCTTTGGACTACAGAGCACCTCCCATCAAGTATGTGGCTTGTCAGTAAGATTGGCCTCTTTTCTTCCACACTTACATTGTGAATCCAAACAAATGAATACGTTGCCGGGGGAAACAAAAAACAACAACAGAACACCAAAAAAAACTCCAAGCTCAAAGTACCAAATTATACAAATACTGATGCTTTTCCATACTGACAACAAGCAGTACAGACCAAGACCATCAGCTTTTCTATCCAGCAAAGACTCTGAGGCTGCCCGAGGAGAGCTGCTACTTGGAAAGCATCTGTAGAAAACAACACCTGAAGCAAATCAAGGAGCGCTGTCTCAACCATCCATTGTGATGGATCTATCTTTCTGAAAATCTTCCCTTGTACTTTAGTATCGAATGTATTTTCTGACACTCGCCTGATTTTTATGCTTTGTTTACAGCAAAGTAGCATTACCGATAGTGTGCTGTGCTTGAGAAAGGAAGGCATGCACATGTGCACCTGCTTTTATGTTTTGCAAAGAGCTTTAAGATGAAGCTGATTGTGAAGGCACTGTACAAATTTATACACTATGGCTAAGTCAGAGCAAAAGGAAAACAGGCTGCCTAGATACTGAACTTTCAATTTAAACCACAAAGGTAGACGGCAAGCACTAATTCAGGAACAGGTGGCTTTTTGCTCATAATATTTTATGGCTTTCATTGCTTTACAGTGGAATGAGCTAACCCACAGCTCCCCTCTTGACCTACCCAACATCCTCAAGTTTAGTGAAAAACAGGTGTTTGGTATCTTGGCTTTTCCTGAGCTCTCCCACAATCCAGCAACTCTTTAGTTGTCTACAACTCTTACTTTCACTTGTTGGAAGGCAAATAATGGAAAGCAACAGGTACACGCTCATCAACTAAAAACTTAACCCACAAAAGCAGTATTTGTCTTTTATATCCTGTGTAGGTAAAAATGCAATAAAAGAATACAGAAATTCAGAAAATTCTCATGGAAACTTCTTATAATTGGACAGTATGATGAGCCTGCAGCTGTCAGGGATCAGTAATAAGTGCTGGGTTTCCCCTCTACCAGTACCAGGCCAGAGCTAAAAACTTAAATACAAACTTGCAGACAGTAATTTGGACATGAATATTGCAGCTGGCAAGTCCTTGCATTTCATGTCCCTGGAGCTTTATGTATATATTAGACATTGCCTTCTATTGACACCATTAATATTTGTATTGGCTCTTCTAGGAGCTTGCTGAGTCTTTTGCTGCAAGACAATGCCATGCAATGAGAAAAATGCAGTTAAAATGAATGGAGTAGTCTCATGAAAGCTAAAGCAGTTAAGGAAAACAAAACAAAACAAAACAAAACAAACAGGAATTTGATAGAAAATCCTAGCAGGTAGGTCATAACTCAGAGCAAGAGTAATATAGAGTGACACTCCTCTAAGCTGCCAGAGTTTCCATTTTCTTATATGGTGAAAGAATGCACAGGGGGCACTCACTTTATAGGTTTATCTGCTAAATGAATGCGGAAGAATAATCTTTTCTGAACAGTATTTTTTATTTGGTATCTTTGGAAAAGTCTATTGTTCATTATTTAAAATAAATAAATACATAAATAAATCCAAAGATAGATTAATAGACCTCTAGGCAGAGAAGTTGTGAAATCCATATACTGCTCACCAAGGCAATTTGAATACTTAAGATGCATATTCCATATGGATAAAATTACACAAATTCAAGTTGATACTTATTAGGAACTAAATAGGAGTTATTCATCTGAAGCACCTATGGCTTATGCATTTGACAAACGTGGCTGCAGAAAGAGATGCCTACTATTATATGAGACTGGTATTTTGTTTAAAGCGTTTTCTTGGACTTACTGTTTTTAAACTATGTGATCCAAGAAAAAGGAAAATATCTGCCTTCTTGTGGTAGATCAGTCCATGGGGATCTTTAATTTACTTCTTTTCCAACCTTAAACATTCAAGAGTAATGGAAGTGCAAGCTAAGTAATATTAAAAAAAAAAATAAAACAAAATAAAAATTGAAAAATGTATATACATAAAACAGATCTGTGAAGCTGAAGTGAAATATTTCAGATTAACTGGCTAGTTGATTAATGAAGCCAGAAGGAAAAAGTCCAGATCAACCTTAACATTGTGCGTGTGTGTGTGCAGGCGCGTGTATGTGTGTATGTTTCATGGAGTTCAAGTAACTGATATTTATACACTCTGATTTCTTTTGCCCTCATCAGTAGCCTACATCTTGCTTAGAATTATTTTAGAACTGATTTGTTTTTCTCACAGTAAGTTTCAGAGTTGATGTTTCAATATTTAATCTTCTGTTTGTTTGATTTTTTTCTCCTGTTTTTCAAATTGTTTTGCCAAAGCATTTAAATGACAGTTACAAGTCATACAAGCAAATGCTTAGTTGGAAAAAAAAAAAAAAAAAAAAAAAAGTGTTAATTGAAATTCAGTCTGAAAACATTAGAGATCATCAGAATAACTATGACACCAGTCTCGCTAATAGCCATGAATGAGAAATGTAAACATAATGTTTGTTTCACATGTAGCAAAGCTATAAAGTGTACCAGAGTAAAGAAACCCACTTTGTAAAAGCAATTCATAGAATAAAAATGGACACTTCCATCAGTATGCCAAATAGAAGTTTGTGCATACTTACGTCTGCATTTACACATTGGCACATGTGGGACTGGAAGTCAGGGAACAATGTGAATAACACTGCAAGGGTTGGTTTTGAAAGCCTGTTTTTGGCAGTGCACATTTGTGTGTTCAACTGTGGTTAAAGGTGTGGCAAGAAATAAGTGAAGGGATTGATTTGTGAGTCCCTGAGAAGGAAAATTTTGCAGGGAAACTAATATCTCAGACTGAGACTCAGAAGAGCTTGTGGAAGGAGGGGTGCAGGTGTCTCAAAGCATCCCAAGGGCACCAAAAGGTTTCCCAGGAAACCTGCAGAGGAGAGCAAAATCACAAAGCATTTTAACCAAATTTGTTCACATTTTTGGTGTAGAAATGCTGAAAGACCTTTGTGAAAAAAAAAAGCCTGGAAGAAAAATAAAGGTAGAGTGCAGGACAAGTGATAATTTTAAAAATTTGCTAGTAAAAACTGTTAGAAAGTCTTGTCTTCTACTTCACCTTTTGATTAAATATTTATTTACTAGTTGCACCAATGGGGGCTTAAACTAGATATTAAGAATTTCTTCACAGACAGGGTGACCAAGAGTTGGGACAGGTTGCCCAGGGAAGTGATGAAGTCCCCACCCCAGAGATATTTAAGAGATGAGTGGACATGGCACTAATAGACATGGTTTGGTGATGGGACTTGCTGAATCAGGTCAATGGTTGGATTTGGTGATCCTGAAGGTCTTTCCAAACCTAAATGATTGATTCTGTGATTCTATTATTTTAGGGTCTCTGAAAACAAATATGAGAGAGGGAGCGGACATACTGTACAGATGCACTCCTGGGGAATCTTCTGGATATAAACCATAGGGCAGAATTTGTATGAGATGTCAGCAACTGTATAAACAAGGATCTATGGAAGCTATGTACTGCTCAACAAGGTGTATCTGACTTTTACAATTCATAACCCATTATGGGTGAGGATTGATATCTTGTTTCTTTAGATTCATATTTGAAGTCTTTCTAGATATTTCTACCATACAAAATAAACCCACTCTGCAACTTAGAAGAGCTTTATGAGGCAGAGGAGTTGAAAGTTAACAGCTTCATTTTCTGGTACCAATCTAATAAAAATGCCTGGTTTTAAAATATGTCCATCTTAAAGCCACAAATCAAACATTATAGTATATTTCCTACAAATATTTGTAATTATCATGAGGTAGTACAGGAGCCTTAAGAATGCAAAACAAAAAGAGCTCCTGAAATAAAGCCTATTGACATTACCTCATACTTCATCACTACATACACAATAGTACAATACGCAGCATAACTTCTTGCACATGTACAAACTCAAAAGACCTGATGTGTATAGGAGAATAAATAAATCCAGAAAACTGATGTCTGAGAAGTCAAACCACTTGTTTAAGAGTCTTTCAAATCAGTCTACCCAAAGACATTTTTCTGTCATTAAGGGTATATGCAAAAAAAGCTATTCTGGAACTGCTGTAGCTGAACCAAGCATTGCCTAAGCACTATTCTTTTTTTTTTTTTTTTTTTTTTTTTAATGACCTCCTGATCGTTATACAATCTTGACTAATTTCTGCAATTAGAGAGGCTCATTTTCAGAGACTGAGATGCTAATGTTCTTGAATTAGTTTTTATGGTTTGGAGCTTTTAATTTGAGATTTAAAAACCATCATAGCTCACAAAACCAAATAAACTGCAGCTAATGAAATTCACAGAAGTGAAGTGCTCACAGAACATTTCTCACTAGCTTTCCTGCATGATTTATTGACAGCTGGTTGTAAAAACAATTTTATTAAAGGTCATAATGTTTGGTTAAAAAAAAAAAAAAGTTTAATTTATGGTGTAATTAGCCTTCCTGCAATAGGCATGATGCCAGACCCATCACTTACAAACTTTGGCTTTGAAATAAGCATTTGGTGGTTTTAATTATATCTTTGAGAACATGTTCAAAGGCAAGACCTCAGTGATGTGGTGTTACTTTCTCTCTATAGCCACTTTATTGCCATTATAATGGCCACAGTAATAGATTTATTTGTACTGATGGATATGTAGTGATTGTAGAGCAGGACCCAAGAGGAGCATGGTTGGGACATGCAAGAGGTGGCAGGAGCAGGAGGCAGCCAAGCCCTGTGCTCCCTAGAGGAAGTCGTTTGGGATCTGCTTTGTGTCTGAGCCTGCTCCTAGGAGCCAGGATAGTCTGAGATGTGCAAGAATGGCTGGGCTGTATGAGTAGTTATAGTTTTTTAAGATATCCTTGAAATGTTGTCTTTGCCCTTGTCTGTGCAATGGCAGAAAGCCAAACAGGAGCCCTGGTCCCCCACCTCTAGGGGAGCACTGTTGCTCCTCTAGAAAGCAAGCTCTAGCACCAAGATATGGCTTGTGCATTTTCTTATGATTCCTCATTTTATTCTTCAATTCTCAGATTTACTCTGCTGTGGGTTTTGTTGTTGTTCAATTGTTGTTGTTTTCCTGATTCATTAAATTTAATTTGTGGCAAAAAATGATTTCAGATTAAGGGAAATAGTTTGTCATCTGCCTCCAGTAACTCTGCAGCCTTTCCCATATTAGATAAGGGTTAGACTGTTGGACAAGAATAGAGCCATGAATACTGACCAAAGTACTCACAGACAAGGTGTTAATCACCAATTATCAGCTTGAACCCTGAATTTTTATTTCCACGCCTTTTCACCTTGTTTTGCAGTTATTGTCTTGAAGGCTTCTAAGATCATCAATTGCCATGACAGAAAGCTCCAATACCAACAAAAAGCTCCCAAATCGCTCCCAATTTAATGAGAGTTACTATTCTGAACTTCAGAAAGTCAGAAGTCATCATTGGCTTTTCTTTTACCAAAATCTGGAGTAGGCATTGCAAAGCTGGGAAACAGAGAAAACATCTTGGAGAAGAGTCCCTGTAAGAACAGTTCCTGTGACAAGTGTAAGAGGCCCAGATCCTGCAGTGCCAGGTTAACCTTTCCATCCTCCGAATCGTTCCACACACTGCATACCCTCCACAGCATGTGCTGTCAGGAAATGTTTTAATCAAATGAAAGACAAAAAACTAGCTGGACTTAAGAAAAATAAAAATAGAATAAAGTTTATAAATCTAATACCTAAAAGTCTAAGGCATACTTGCTTTTGACAAAGATCGTCGTACTAGGTATCACTCCAAATCAGCCATTTGGTCTTGCTTTGTCACCCAAAACCCTTTCAAAAACTGACCAACATATCCAGCCACATCTCTGTCAATTTAAAGTGGGGCCCAACAGAAAGGAAGCTCAAAAAGCAAACAGTTTGGCTGCAGAAACTCTCCCAAGAGGGATTTCAATTATTTCCCAGTGGGAGTCCCAAACTGGGCATGCAAAGCCAGAAAAATCAAAAATGTTAAGATAAATCCAGCATTAATTCCACTTCTTGACTAAAACACTGTTGAAAAGAAAAAAGGCTCACAGCTGTGGGGCACCTGAAATCTAACACAGAGCTGTCCAATCCAATTAACATTTTTCCCACTTGTGACTACATTTGAATTCACCATGCAAAACATCTCAGAAAGCTTTAGTAATCAAATCAATATAAACACTGAAGTATGGCCTAAAATTTGTTAACGGTGAATACACACCCATGGAGTTTCAAGGGCAAGTTGCATTCTGTGTGAACATCCTGTCCCAGGACTAGAAGCATTTGGCAGAACAAAGCAACAGCGTGTAAAATTTTGTTTTCAAGAAGCCAAAATCACCCCTGCCAGGCCCTGCCAAACTCAATTCTGGCAGTTTTGGTGGCACTGCCTAATATCTCCTTGGAGAAAATGCCTCAAGGAGGCATTAATGTTGGGCATTAATGAGCGAGATGACTCTCCCCAGGGCTTTGAGGTTACCATTAAGCATGTAAAGCTGTGTCTAGACATAGCTGAAGCCAAAGCAAAAGGTAAACACATCCCTTTCTCTTTTGAAAAGGTTTCTTTGTGTTTTTCCCAACTCACTCAACCATCATTCTATTTCTGTTGCTCTATTTTCTAAGACACGTCATCACTTAGAAGACATGAGCAGGGCCAGGAAATATGAAATTGTTCAAGAAAAGTAGTTTTTCCCTGTGCCATAGAAACCATGAGGCTCAGGCTGGGGAAAAGCAGCCGAGCATTTGAGTAACTTCTCATTAAAGCTCTTCTCTGCTTTCATAGAAAGTCTGTGATCACCAATTAATTCTTTTTATTTTGCTTTTACTAAAATAATGTGATATGGGTTTACAGAATCTCTGGAGAACACGAGACAGCCCTTGTAATTTAATCTGAGAAATACACATACTTCATCAAAAGAGCAGTTGGTTTCAATGATCTACTGAGAGTCCCAAAGGTTTCTTTTTCTAATTTTTGAATAGAATTATTAAATATTATTTGGCAGCATTGTGCTTTTTCTGGCTCAGCTTCTTCAAAACAAAAGTTTTATAATTAATTTTGTTTCAGTCTAGTTGAATGATCTATAGCTAATTCCAATACAGTTAAATCCTTTCAATGCCCAAAGTCTTCTCCTCTTCCTCACCAGTTTTCAACTTTCCCCACCACCACCCTCCACACGTGGGTCAGGTATAGTTCTGCAAGAGCTCAGAATGTTCTTCTACTGACAAAAAAGATATTCCTCAACCTGTCATGGATTGAAGCCCATAGTGAGCTTAACTCTTTTTTTCTTTTATATATATATATATTGCATCACATTCCAGTTTTCAAGGCTAATTGACATGTGAGACATAGCCTAAAAATTATTACAAAATTAAATCAAATGAAATGAACATACATGGTACACTAAATTTAATTAGGAATCAGCTAATCAAGAAAATGGTATTAATTAAGATGTTTCCTATGGAGCCAAGGGATATTCAGAGGTAATCAAATATTACAAAAACTATTCCCTAAATCAAATAATTCCCCATGTCCAAGACTTCCAAATAAATAACCACCAGTTCTGCTGCTTGCAGACATTTAATTATCCTAGCATTTACCAGTCTCAGCTATGTCACCACACAGTTTGTTGCACAGACATTTGCAAGCCTGGCACATCAGGGCCCAATACTAGACCACAGTATTAGAAGTGAAGAAGTCCTTTTCTTTGTGTTGTTTAATTACTGAGTGCTAACACTGCATGCTGAGCACCACTTGGTATTTGGTTTTGCATAATGCATTAACATTACATATTCATATGACATTTCTCTTGGAAAGAGTCCAGTGGAGGGCAACAAAAATTATATGGGGCCTGGAGCATCTTCCCTATGAGGAAAGGCTGAGAGACCTGGGTCTGTTCAGCCTTGAGAAGAGAAGACTGACAGGTTATCTTATCAACGTTTACAAATATCTCAAGTGTGGGAGACGGAGGTATTTGACCAACCTCTTTTCAGTGGTTCGTGGGGACAAGGTGCAATGGCCACAAAATGGATCACAGGAAGTTCTGCACCAACATGCAAAAGAACTTCTTCATGGTGAGGGTGATGGTGCACTGGAACAGGCTGCCCAGGGAGGTTGTGGAGTCTCCTACTCTGGAGACATTTAAGGCCCGTCTGGACGCCTACCTGGGCAACCTTCTTCGGCAGGGGGTCAGACCCAATGATCTCTTGAGGTCCCTTCCAGCCTCTACAATTCTGTGATTCTGTGACATATTAACATTAATACCACCCTACTGCACATTTCAGATAAAGCCTACTGCAATTAGAACAGGTAGCATTAAACACTCATTAAGCCCTAAAATACAATGCTGAAGGAGGTAGCAATAAAGAGAAAATTTGGAGATCTTGCTTTACCAAAATACATTGCAAATAATCTTCATTTCTACACCAAGAAAACAGTTCTGTTTCACACACATGCTGATTCCATTACCTTCCCTGTATCTAGAGAGCTGCAGAAAACAAAACTAAAAGCACACTAACTATATGAAAACAAGATAGCTATTTTAACTGCACACTCTGCAACACTAAGAAATGTTATGTTTGTTCCCAGCATTAAAGACTGATTTACAGTGACAAATGTATTGCAAATTGCACAGTTTATTTTGCAGGACCATAAGAAATCAAGGGGTCTAAAAATTGTGCGCTAAGAAATCATTTAACCTGACAAATACTGATGGTTCAGACCCTTATTTTTTAGAATTTGTTTAACTCAGAGCTTTTCCAGAGATTTTGTTGGAGACAAAAAAAAAAAAGTCTTTAGAGAAAATATTAAAATTTGGCTAGTTAAAATTAGGCAAATTCATGTATATTCAGATTTCTTCTGACTTAGTGCTGCACCCTATACCCAACCTGTTCATCCTCCACATTGACATGTTAGCTGAATTTTCTGACCTACCCACCCCACATAACCTTTCCAACTCAGCCAGCCCTACCTTGTTCGAAGCAGAGGAAACAAGCCCTGACTGTTCCTCCTCTTCATTTAAAAGCCTATTGCTCAACTAGAGATAAGTTTTCTAGCTCGTCTAGCTTCGGCTGTTCCTAACTCCTTTTTTTTTTTTTCTCCATTTGTGCAAACATCTGAACTGCATTCAAGCTATTCTGCAAATGTCTTCCTCCCTCCTTGCCTGCCTCCCTATAAACAGCTTTGTTCTATCATTGTCCTTCAGCCAAAGGCCATTTGCACATGAGACACTGTGTGCCCTCCCCAAATGTTCTCCAGCACTTCTTCAACCTACCCCTGCCTACACAAAACTGAGTGCCAGAATGTGATGGACAAAGGGATTCCCCAAGTGTAAAAGACCTGAATAAGGTCATCCCCAGTGCCAAAAGTACCATGAGAACAGGTGCCAAGCCCAATTTTAGATTTGACCTTTAAGGGTTTGTTAATTCTCACAGCACAGGTAAGTTTTATGATGAAGAGCTGTCATTTAGGGCATAGGCTTCATTCCACATCAACAGGCAAGAAACTATCAGAGAGCAGCTATTTTCAGAGTCAGAGCTGGAGTGGGCTCAAGCACATGATCCAGCACCACAAGATCCTGTTTCCCCAGAGCACTGAGCTGTTCCCCTGCCACAGGCTGACACATCTATTTCAGTTTTGCACGAGTTTTAAACAGTTAGCATTTCTAAATTCAGTGTAATCCCATTTCCTGAAGAACTGTTGCAGCTGAAAGGGGGAATTTTTTAGAATTCAGATCCCAATTTGCTACTGATTGAGCAAATAACTAACAGGTGCCTCATCTCCAAGCTCCACACTGCAAGTCTGTTTCTCTTAAAAGAAGTAGGTGCTTCTACATAAAATGCCCTAATGGTAACACTCCATCACTGATTCAAGAAAAGAAGAGAAACAATTGTTAAAATAGTAGTTCCAACTATGAACTGCCAACAGCTGTCACCCACACTTACCAGGTAGAGTTACAGTATTGTTCCCTTTTAAAACAAGTTTTCATTTCAGTGAACCACAGTGAGACCATTAGCATATAAATCAGCTTTCTCCAAAATGGAGAACAAATCCACAGTAGACATTGGAGCAGCAATACTGAATGGAAATAAGAAAATATCCACAAGGCACACTCTTCCCCTGATACATTAATGTAACTCCTATTAACAGTAAAGGCTACAAAAACTATTTTCTTAAAATGTTAGATCTCAAGAAATCTCATTAGAAATCTGAAAACATTCTTAATGCAGGTGGCCTTCAAAGACAAGGTAGATTAGTGTCTACGAACTGGTAGTTGTGTAATTCCTTATGGATAAGCATGTGTCAGTCAAGCCTATTCTTTAATCCATAAAACTGAAGTGTCATAAAATCAGTGTCATAAACAGTATGAGTACATAAACCTTCCTTCCTTTTCTAAAGAGGGATAGATAAGGTCAAAACATTTTACGTTAACATATTGATTTCATCAAAATGGAAAAAGTTAATACAGCTGAACATAATATTTTTTTTTTTCTGAAGAAAATTCTGATACTGGTTCTTCATTTCAGCCTAGGATAGACTAAAAACAGCTATCACTCCAGTTAAAAATAATACCTTTTAATCAGCCCTATCCATTACTTCTACTATATTTAATATTTGCATCTTTTACTAGTAGCAGTTACTCTTAGCTTCAATCCCATCAGCAAAAACAACTTCAGAATACAGCATATTTGCTAAAAATACCATATGTCTTTTGTCTGATTACTTTTTTTTTTCCTTCTAAAATATGCTGCACATCTTTTATAAACAGTCCTTGAATACTTCATGATAAATGGTACTGCAGTAACAGAGAGTATCATTATTCATGTTTATCAATGGCATGTACACTAGGCAAGTAGTGAAACTCAGTTTTACACACTGGTTTACGGTGAGCACCTATGTGTTATACCATTATCTTACTTCATATAATGCTAGGTTACTATTTTTGTGGAAGAACAGAAGAGATTCAGGCTCTTTCCTGCACCCTGCCACAGTCCAGAGGGTACCTTCCCCAAAGACCCCTGAAGTCAGCAGCAGTGTCATTTTGATAGGCTCTCTTCCTGCGTTCTGGTTTGTTTTTCACTACTTGTTTTACTATTTGTTTTTACTATTTATCTTCCCTAACTGGGGTTAAAGTAACTGATGTTTGTTGAGCACACTGAAGTTTTCAGTGAAGTATTAATATTTACAGAGCATTTTCTTCTTGGTTTGTAGAAGTTGTTTTTGGAATTCCTTTTGTTTTTCTCTTTGGCTCTTGTTCTCTGGGAAAGCTGTCTGAACAGTTCAAACCTACAGTGGAACAAGAGAGGAAACTCAGCTTTTTACATATCACTTGTTTGTGTTCAATTTCTTTACGAAACATCTAAAGCATATTTACATTTACCAACTGTGAGAAGTAGAAATGAATCGTCAAGCCGTGTTCTATCCCTTATGAACTTGGTCTGTGTGAAAGCCACATTAACAACAGTTCCTTCCTGTATGTCTGCTTGCCAGATGGAAATTTATCTTTAAAATCTGTACAGTAGTGTGATATTACTGACATGTTATTTCTGTGCAACGTTGTCTGTGCTATGGAGTTCTCTTGGAGAAGAATAATCAATCCATTTTAAACTCAAGATATAATTGCCCATTAATATCCCCTGATACTGTGAGAGCCTTTAATCATGCCTAAATATAAAATAACTCATACTGAAGTTTGTTTTTTCTTTGTTAATAAAGCAAATAAAAACATTTGCAAAGCAAATTTGCAAACATTGCAAGCCATGAGGCTGATGCAGTTCCCTTAGGAAGACTATTGTATTCATACATTTGTTTGAAGACACTATTTTAATTTACTCTTTTAGGAGAATTAGTTCAACTATTTCATTTTAATTATATCTTATTATATTAAGACTTAGGTAGAGTACTTAATCATTGAAAAAATACTTCATGATATGCAGTATTTCAAAATAAACGAAGCTTCTAGGAAGAGCATTTTTTTTTTATCTTTCACTGTCACTTTCACCAGAACACCTAGTAAGACTAATCATGGATTCCCTATCAAATTAATCACTTTCTGCCTTGCCTTTCCCACTACCCAGTGCTTAATGAGCTCACAAGAAATTTACTCTTTTGTGTATCAGTGAAGGCACTCCTGATTTGTTCTAATGTGAGAGCATCTGTCAGAGTTATTTCTCCTGTGGAATACTCACATCACGAAGAACAGCTCAGCTAACACTCTGGCAGTCTTCTTATACTGATGACCAAGCCCAGGGGAGAATATTTTTTCTTCTGTTCTGGCTTTGCTACAAGAAATCCATCCCATCAAGTAGTGCACAAACAATAGAGTGAAACAGATTGAAGATTGCCATCAACTTCACTGAACAAGCACTAGGCAGAACCACGAATTTCACCTCCTAACAAAATGTTTTGTATGGCTGCATAAATATCTGAGGAGAAAGCCACTAGCTCTGGGATTAAGCCCAGATATTTTTTCATTTCTCCCAGCTGGCGATGTAGTGCTCATTTGACATGATGACACCTGGTACTAAAGGAGTGGCTTCAAAGGATGCACCTATTCATCCAAAGTAGTAGAGACTTAATCATCAGTGTATTTGGACTCTAGCAAAAGCCTGAAATATTTTAACTAATGAGTTAATAAACAACATTCAGCAACAAGAGGGGTTTTGAGAGAAAAAAAAAAAAAAGGTTGTGATTTCCTCTTGATTGGGTCTCACTGCTGACATAAGTCTTCTCTAATATGCAGCCTGGTTTCTCTGTGCAACAGGACATCAACCTCTCCATTCCTCCGTGTTTGAATAGCATCAGAGTTTACCCTAGCCTAAATCTTTTCTAATAATCTTCTCTGGTGGCTCAAATTTCTAGCTCAACTAACAAAGAGAGTTTTATTTTATTGCTTTGTCTTTGAACCTTGAAGCCTTTACATATTTCTTCGGATGAGGTGAGAAGGTGTAAAAGGAGCAGTGTTCTTACCTACAAACATTTTCTCTGGAAAGAAGGGAAAGAATGAAGGGAAGACAGCATTGATTAGAGTAGCTAATGTGCTGATTCCTGACATTTATCGTGCCAGCTGTGTCGAGAGTGAGTTTCACTGCATTTAAGCACAGGAACTATCCCAGACCAGGTACAGGCAGAAACCCTGCACTGCCTTTGTGTGCCTCTTGCTTTTATACTTCTGCTACTTATCTTCTGCAAGGAGAATCAGTGAACAGGACCTCAGGACTAAAGAAAAAAAAAAAAAGATAAAAAAAAAAAACACACACACAACTGAGAATATGTAAATGCTTCCAAAACCAAGCTGAAAGAATGACAAACTATGAACCCTAGTGCCTTTGAGGGATGAATTATGTCCATGCCTTGACTTCAACACACAAACTATCTACACAGCTCAAGGGCTTGCTATCTCACCTATCTCAGGAGATCTACTGTCTCTCTTCCCAGCATAGCTTTTCCCTAATTCAATAAAGCCGTGCTGTCTGGCTGCCCTCTCTCAGGATGTATTGCTGAACATTTTTCCATCCCTCCCTTCTTCCTTCCAAACCCGGCTGTTCCACGGGGCAAAGGGCAGGAAAGCACACGGGCTGGGCCACGTTTGAGATACAGCATTGCAGCTAAAGGAGATGTAAAAGGGGAAAAAAGTTCTGCAAAGTTGCAGATTAATCCCAAACTTTCCCCAAACAACTTTCCTCTGGCATCATTCTGTGCTACAAAGAATACAATAATCAGGCAGAAAGAAGGCTTTCTCGTGAAAGTTAAAAGGCAGAGACTTGTAATAGAAAACAGGTTAGAAATTTAACTACAGAATCATTATTGTACTTCCATAATGCACAAACCACAGCATTCAAGTTTTATATAAACTATCAAAATCTGCATGAGTTTCCCATCACATATGCCAGTAGGAAAGCTTTATGAAAAGCATTTTCCCGTGCACTTATCAATGCTGCTCTTCTTATTATGCCAGTCACGGACTCTTTGTTTAAAGGGCACAGTAGGCATCTTCCTCTGGTTTTATTTTTACTCTTCTGGTGCCCTCCAGATTAATGAGGACTGAGCCCCTGCTCCTGCTGCTGTCAGACCTCTCCTTCATTTTTTGCTGACAGCCAAACCTGCCCTTCCTCCTTTCCATTTGATGTAGAATTTATATCGGCCACATGGGAAAAGGAGGAGCAGCTTCAACCACTGGCTTTAATCTCCACGTGAAAGGCAAGGCAACGATGGGGCAACAAGGAGCATTGAAGTCTTCAGTGTAAATGTTGTTGCTCATTACAAGCTCCCTCTCTAGGGATAAGAAAAAAATCTTCAAAGGGGAACTGCACCAGTCTCACACACGCCGGCGTTCCCTCTCACACACACACGCCTTTCACATCTCATACATGTGGTTTCCACGCAGGAAACAATTACTGTAATTAATAGACCCAAATAACCCCACTGTTCATTTAAAAATGCACTTTAAATTGACAGAGGCATGAAAAAAAGTGGCTGGGTGCTTGGGTCTCATTACCCATGTGGACTAAAAACCTGGTTGTGTACATAGACTGTCAGCTCTGTATTTTTCCAGACCTATCACATCAAATTCAACTCCAGCACAAAATGAAATATGCCCAGGGTTCGAGTGTTCTCTAGGAGGCACTCAGACGCCATTGCTTCTTCCCGCAACACTTAGGAGCTATTTTGTCTGGACTGAAATAAATGTGACAGACACTGGTGGGAGGGGGGTCTTTTGTGCCTTGGGAGGTGGTGGCTGACATTTCCTAGGGAAGATTAAATCAAGGATTCTCATTTGCCCAGCTGGGAGCATTTACATTTGCTTAAATTACTGTTTCTCAAAAAAGCATCAACATACGCTATAATTTTTACTGTGTTTACGTAGCTCTGATTTAGCCACGTCAGACAGAAGATTATGATTTCGTCTTAATTGCCTTCAGTAAGAAGCATGGCACGATCATGTCAGTGAATTGATAACTAATATTTCCACTGGTTACAATCATTTCCCTCCCACGCACTACCTGGCCACAGGTCCCTTTATGTGTGACCACAAGTCTGCAAAGCCACGAACTGCCTTTGGGCAGGAAGGTGGCCTCCTGCCATGCTCCACATCCAGGCAAGTGGCAGAGGGAGGGAAGAGGCTTATGGAGGAGCATCATCTGACTGCACAGCTGTGGAAGCAGGAAGGAGCAAAGGTTTCCCAGGGCCCCCAGTGCTGAGCATCCTCCTCACATGGGCCCTGTCCAGCCCCCAGCCCTTCCATGCTCTGGGGAGACAAAGGAGGCCAATCTTGTTGCTGAGGCTAAAGGCACTCACCCTTGCACAGAGAGCTCTCTGGAGCAGGTCTGGTTTGTTGCGAGCCTGAGATATGGTGACGCTTGCCTGGCTGGAATAAAACAGCAATGTATTCTTTTCACCTCTTGTTTCTTTTCTGTACCAGTGCTGAGGAAACCCAGGCCATTTCAGCTGGTACAACAGCTTGATGTGTTGTTCAGTTCACATATCTCACATGAATCATCCATTTAATTTTGCACTCTTACTTTAGCTTTCCAAAATAAAGAATTTGGGGTGGTGTTTTTTTTTTCTGTGTGTGTGTGTTTTTGTGTGTGTGTGTGTGTTTTATTTTTTTTTTTAAAGGCCCCTGGGAAGAATACGTTAGATTTTACTTCTGGTATTTGTCTTTCATATGTTTCAGTGAAATTAGTTAGATCTGGAAAATGTTGCCCTTTACCTGGTAATTCAGGAAACCAAAGAAACTAATACATTTATCAAATGAGCAGAAATGGCCCTCTGGGTTTCAACAAAGTTTCCTTTTGTTGTATATACTAAATTCCAGTTAATCAATTTTCTACACATCATAATGTTTTAGAACAAAGGTTGAAATGACAATGAAACTTGATTATTATAGCTCATTGCCTGCAGAAGAGAGAAACATTTTATAGCGTCAATGTACACAGAAATAAATCCAGGAGCTCTTTTTGACAAGAAAGACCACAGTAGTTCAGTTCAGTTCAGATGGTTAAAGGCTTTTGTATTGTTCTAGGGGCCAGGAGCAAGCAACACTTTAAAAATACGTATGATGAAACACGAGCATAGGAAGGTGAAAAATTATGTTTTAATTGGCATCAAAGTGAAACTACCTCATAATAGAGGTTGACAAAAGAATTAAAGATGTGCCTAATAATCCACACACACTCCATATGGCATTCTTAAATCTGCCTGTAATTTATGAGTAGAGAAATGCTTTTTCTCTCTCGTTCTCACTTGTAATTTGGACACACATAGGGATACCTGATGGCAAAATAACTCATGTGTTTGTCAGAACAGTAGGTGGGGAACAAAAGGCCCTGGATATATTCACTCATTAGGGGATTCTTTCAATCTGCCTCTTTGCTGTGGTTGCTGAGTTTATAAGGGAAGCTTGGGTGCACTCTGGAAGCTGAATACTGTTGCTTGCTATGGGAGCATGCACTATATATCCTGGTATATAACTGGAAAACAGCAGCAGCTTTGCCAACTCAGTATTTTACAACAAGGCTTACGTGGTTGGTGCTTTTTGGTTGGTGTTTTGTTTTGTTTTGTTTTGTTTTACCACCTTCAGCTTCTAGAAGCAAGAACAGTATTGGGGTTTTGTCTTTATAGCTTTACAGGAATCTACATTTTACCTCATGTGGTAATGAGAAAAACTTGAATATAAGACCCAAACATACCTGAAGGCATCAGAAGCAAAACAAATAAAAGGGATCAATTACACAACTTCTAGCTTCCTAAGAAAATAGTGTTATACATGTACATTCATATAATCCTACCGAACCCCTTCCTAAAAGCATTATAGCCCTCTGACTAATTTCACCCATATTTAAAGGGTGGGAGCAGGTCTGTGCTCGGCCCCACGAGCTATGTCCTATCTACCATTCTTGCCACCAATGACACAAGGCATTCAACCACCTATATATAGGTGGTCGGTGAGGTTAGGGATCATACTGGTTGCATCTGATTGCTGAGATCAGTCACAGCTCATAGGTAAACACTCAGCTTCCTTGTAGATACACCAGATAAAATGGGGTGTATGCACACCCGGCTCTATGCATCTGGAGCTGAGTCCCACTCAAAGGCCCACATCTCTCAGCTATTATATTTCTGTTTTTGTTGCTGTTGTCGTTGTTGTTGTTGTTGCTGTTTGTTTGTTTTTGTTATTTTTGTGAAAACAAGCACTGTGGTAAATACATGTAGTCTTCTAAAGAGAGAAAAGCTCCTTGTAAGGTCTAACCACAGCTTTGTGCATTTATATTAGACAGAGCCACAGGGCTGTCAAGTCCTGCTGCTTGTGAAAGTACATGTTTTGAAATCTCTTAACTCTGTGTGTGTGAAATCTCACCGTGCTACATGATTTTGACACTCTATTTCCAGAACATCAGGTCTCCAAAGATGACATAGCCACTTCCACAGGGGATGAGAAAGGTGTGTAAACATCACTAGCAGGGAGTCACAGGCCTGTATCTGCAGAACTCCGTGTGACAGATGCTACTGCTCTGAAGATGTCAGGGTTAGGAAGAGGAGATGAACTGGTGTGTGGGAATACAGATTGCTTGTGTTCCCCCTGAGAAACAAAGCATCCCCCCTACACCATGCAAACCAGACAACGCGAGCCACAAAAGTAAAGTACACTGACTGCCACCCCATGTCTGTCCTACAAAGGTCCGCATGCACAGCTGAGCTTCGTGCTTACTTAGCAGCATAAAACACATAAGGTATGTATCCATACAAGCCTGGGCTTTCTGCAGCTCCCTGAGCTCAGCGGGAGAAACTCAGGCCCCTCCACATATGTGTAAGCCATGGCTACAAGCCACTGATGGAGGAATATGGGGAACTGAACTTCAGCTTGAGAGGATTCCTCTCCTTTTGCAGAATATTCCCACATCACAGCTGAAGTAACAGCTGCGAACAGTTTACAGAACTCAAATGAAGGAAAATTTATTTACTTTGATTTTTTGTTTTTGAGTTGTTGATATTTCAGTGATAAAGCTGCCATATATAAATACGTGAACAACCACAATGCCTCTGTAGGCTCATCTATAGGGAGGGGACTGTGTCATTTCACTCCTCACAGAAACTTGGATATAAGTTTCATTTTATTACTAATCCCTGGCATAGAGCTTTATCTTCTTATTTTAGTTTCCCTGACTTTCCTATGCAATGCAGCACTACCCATGCAACTCTGGGTTGCCTGCTGATGGGAGGCAGGTCCGCAGGAATGTACTGAGCCTACAGAACAAATTCAGGAGCTCTACAGAACAAAAACTTGCATATACTTTTACTTTAGGGTTCCTGAGTTTTTCAAGAGACATCACTGAGCAAATTTATAGGATTGTTCAGGAGGAGATCTCCATACACTACAATATATTCATAAATACCTTCAAAAAGAAGATTTTATCCCCTGCTGGGTGAAATACACCTTTTTACCTCTCCTTTCCTTTTGCACAAAACAGGGGAAGGATGACCCTAAAGTTCCAAACTGGACTACACAGATAATCATATTTCACTAGATCCTTGTAAAACCTTTTGAACTCTAAAGGCACTGGAAAAGCAACATGCATTTCCTTTGGCCCTACCACTGAGAGGTCAATCAGCTTAGCATCTGAAGGAAAGGAGTGTGATTTAAAAACTCACTATAAATCTATGGAAAGTTCATGAAGAAATAGATAAACTTCAGCCCATCTTCAGAGATTACTGATACCAGACTACAAGGTCTCTTCTCTCCATCCTGGAATCCCACTTTGGCCTGAGAATATAGGACAGGCATAACCTGTCTGAAGCCATGGACCTCTAAAGCTAGTTGCAGTGCTTCTCTAAAAAAAAAAAAAATATGAAAAAGAATTAGGAAAAAAAAAAAAAAAAAAAAAGAACATGGAAAAACTCAGACTGGGACAGCAAAAGGCTTCAGAGAAGGCTGACTGTGTTAATTTAGTATCTGGATAAAAAATCAAGCTGTTAAACAACGAGACTCAAGGAAATAAGTCAAATTCGGGGGGGGAGAAAGACACAAATGACTTAAGGCAAAAAGCTGAACAGCATAGATAATGCTCACTCTACCAAGATAAACAGTTTCAGTGTCTGTATATGGCTTGGCTTTTTCGAATGAGTGTTGGGTATGAAAGGAAACAGGAGGCAGAGGAAAAGAAAGGACACTGCCTACAGGCACTAAGGAAACACACGCAGGAGAGAAGGGAGTTAAGCCTGAGATATGACTTCTTGCATGTCCTCAAAAGTGGTGTTCCACTTCAGCTTGAAGAGCTCCTCTGCCCAACAGGGTGAGGAGGGGGGAATTTAGCAGGCAGAATTCAGATAAGACAACTGTCACATACAGATGCTCAGAAACCTCATCATAAAATCCTCCAGGGTGGAGGAATATATCAGACAGAAATAAGTGCAGACCACTTATTTCCCAGAAAAACACATACAGTAATATTTTTCACAGATCTATTCCTACAGAATTGGCATTATTTATGCAGTAATAGATGAGCACCTCACCAGTGATTATATGTTCAATGTGCAATAAAAGTAATGAATAGAGGTCTAGAAGATATCAGTCTCACCAGCATTGCATCTCTGACATAAATCAGCAAAAGCAGTTTCAGCAGTGAATTTAATTCTGGACAATCAAGAGATATGCAGTAGTACTCCTTATTCACAAATATAAGCAATTCTTTTGCCCTAAAATATGGGACTAGTAACACAAAATACAGTAGCCAAGAGTAGATTTCTTACAGTGTCTATGTATCTGCAGAGAAAAAGGGAGGAAGAGATCAATACATGCACAGTACTCATGTATATATCAGATCTTCTGATCTTATATATCTTCTGATCTTCTTGGACTTGAGCTTCAAGCCTCTTCAAGCAGTATGGTGGAACCACAAAAAGCAATCCTTTCAGGTGTTTCCTTCCATAGGGAAAAGGAGAAGGTTCTATGGAATGACAGATGGAGCAGCCCTGCAATTAGCCACTGTATGGAAATCAACTTAACCATATACTGGGAAATATCCAAGACTGCTTCTAGTGCTCTATATCGTTGCATGGAGGAAGTCTGTTTGTTCTACAAAAATGTGAAAAGATTTCAAACCTAAATTCATCTCTATTCGATTTTGTACCTGGAAGTGTTATTAAGATGGGCTCTTTCCAGAGCTTCTGTCATGGAAAACCTAATCAACATACACCCAGACAAAAATCTGTGCTCCATTTTACACCAAGCTGAAGCAAAGCTGCAAGTACTAAATGATAAAGCCTTTAAAATAAAATAAAATAATAAAATAAAATAAAATAAAATAAAATAAAATAAAATAAAATAAAATAAAATAAAATAAAATAAAATAAAATAAAATAAAAGTGTTAAATATACACAAAGGAGTTTTTGTTCATAGATTATGGGAATGATTATTCTTTGGGACCTCTAGAACTTCAAAGCTGCTGGATAAATACTAAAAAACATGAGTTTTGATGATCAGTAGTTTTCTTCTGGGAATTAAGGATATTCAGTTCTCAGCAGAATGGAGTTGCTGCCACAGCTTTTATTACTTAGGAATGGGTTATTAGCTCCTTTAGCATTCCCTAGTTCCACTAAATATGGTAGAATTAACCAATTTTGTCTGCTCCTACATCTAAAATGTTCTCTCAGAATCTTTTAATGCAGAACTGAAGGTCTGGCATGTTAGTCTGTGGGTAGCCTTTGTACAGTATGGCACAGTCCATATTTCCTGCACTCAAATTCTGTGATCGCCAAGTACTGTGGTGCAGGGCTGAGAATTTATCTTGTAGTTAATATCAATCTTATCAACAGAGGCAAGATATCAGAGAAGCTAGTGATCGACCTGGCCAGGAAGTCCATAAATCTTTCCATGACATTCCTGTGAAATTTCCACCAACACAAACTGCACAGACAGCAAGAGTCCATGGGGTAACTGCAGTAGATATGAAATCATGCTCATTCTTCCATCCAGCACTGCAGAGACATATCATGCTAATTCTTACACATTACTGCTTAGTTATGATCATTCTGTTTGGCTTGGCAAAATAGTTATAAAAACAACAGAGAACTATCACTGGGGAAGAGGGGGGACTTAGATCATGTTCCCATGTCATTTTTCCATGATTTCTGTTAAAAGTATAATTCCTGCTAATAAATTGTTAGGACCTATTAAAACTATGGTACGAAAAATCTGCAAGACGGAGAAAGAGAACATAAAACCCTTCCAGCTAAGATGGAGCTCACATATATAAAACATCCCATTAATACTGCCATTGCTTTGCAGACCCAGTACATTCTGACCTTTCTCTGCTGAAGTAGTCATGATACCTCCCTATTGTGGAATGCATAAAGATACACATATAAAGATATATGTGCATATATATAAAGAATACTCTGTAATGAAAGAGTATTTTGGTACTGTATGAGAGAGATGTGGGGAGCATGCTATAGGTCTGAAACTGGACAAATAGCAGTGAGATAACATATCAGAATGGTATTTTCATATAGGAGAGTTCCAAAGACTCATATTTCATTCTGAATGCAAAGAAAATGGAAGTTCTCTTACAGCAAAAATCCTAGGCAGCACCTATTGCCTCAAGGGGGTTGTGAATCATAGGTGATGTGAAAGCCTATGCTTCACAAGAGAAAATTTCAGTAATATTTATTTTTATCATACTTATCTCAATCTAAATGTGTTATTCTTTATACTATGCAAAGGAATGTGTATGGAAGGAGACTGTCCAAGAAAGAAAAAATAGTTGAAATTTTCACTAACGAGGCATGCAGAGAATAAAAGACCTCAGAAAGGTAAAGAAACTGCCTAGACAAGTGAGCAGCAGAACTACAAGTTTCTTCACAAGCAGTCCAGCATTCCCTGCATTGGATCATTCAGCCATCTACGGAAACCAGCCCCTCTATGGGTAAACTTTGTTAGCATTTCCATCCATCACTACACTGTTCTTTGATCAAGAAAATGAGAAAGCTTTGGGGGATGGGAGAAAAGAGTAGATTTTTTTGTAACAATCCTACTAGCCTTAACTGGTGTATTCCAATATGAACAAGGTCTGTTTGGCTTGGTCTGAAACTCTCAATTCATGCAAACAACTCTTTGAGGTTCCTAAAACTCTTGCATAAAATGTAATCTATACTCTAGCCAACTATTTTACAAATACTATTCTTCAGTATGAAATGGTTAAAAATTGCTAAAATTAATATTATGTCAAGAATCAAATTGTTTAGAGAATCAACTATATCTACATTTTGCTAACAGTAAACACTAATTAACAATATCTGCTAGCATTAACATACATCAAAACTGTCCCTTTTCCTCTGGGCACTGCACTGGAAAATATCAGAACAGCAAAAATATTTGGAATGTTTCTTACTTTTTTTTTTTTATTAATGATAAAATATTGGATGTCAACATGCAATGCTTTGTGCATTGCATCAGACAGCTCTAACAGTAATTGTGATGAATGGGAGTAGAAGGGCCAAGGTTACAGGCATTTAAGAAGGCTCTGTGGATTGAAAATATTAGGATTGATTAAAGGTCAAATACTTTATGGATTTATCAGTGTTGTATACATTTTCTCATGACACAGAATCACTTACACTACCTACAAAATGAAATAGAAAAGAGCTGCAAATCAGATCATTTTTAAGTCTTTAACTTGCATACCGGCTTAGCCACTGAGTGTAATTAACGGCACTGAAATGTTTTGATTAGTCAAGCAATAAGCCAGCCAAGCCCCCACACCCCACCCTCCAGTAATTCCTTTAGCTCCATGCATGCTCATAGGTAACAGTCATTCTCAATTAATATTTAGTGTTTACAAACATATCAGCTGGAAAAAAGATGTGTTATTACAGTGTTATTTAAAAGCTATATTTACTTAAACAAACAAATTTTAGTCAATAGACAATCTCTGACATGATAGTTCATCCATGCAATATCTTCCTTGCTTACTGGGAAAATAATTTGAAATGGATATCTATACATTCATTATCTTTGATGCCAAGATTTTTCTAGGATTCAGACAAGTAAATGACTGTCTCCATTTATTTCACAGTGGAGCTGAACTGGCCTTCCTGAAGTCTGTATGTTGATTAGGACAGCACAGAAGCAGCTCAAAACACAGCAACCTGTGAAAAAAGGGCTTTAGACCAGGAGCTTTCAAACATTATGCAAGACAACTCTGCCAGTTTTGGTAACACCAGGACTGAACTGATAACTCAAACTCCAGAACATAGGTAAATAGGGAACTTTTCAAAACCTTTTAAAACAAGCGATATTAGATCAACTTCAGTGGCCCTATTTCTTGTGCTTCAGAGCCTGGTGGAGATCCCCAAAAGGAGGGATCACTGCTTTTGGTAAGTTCTGCTCAGCGTTGCTCTACATCAGTGGCCCATCAGGGAGCTTTTTGGTGTCCTCTCAGCACAGCACAACCTCCACGTTCAAGACCTGGATTGGGGCAGTGCAAAGCAGTACACTGTACCTTTTGAACCGTAAAAAACTGACAACGCTGGAAGTAGAAACTTGATAGGAATCTCAATCTTGTGCTTTTTAGGATAGTCTTTACAATGTATATGTCATGCATTTGCGCAGCTGACAAATACCTAGGGGCTCTGAGAAAAGAGAGAGGAAGGAGAGGGTTTTTAAGCCAAGCTTTTCTTTACATAGGTCATGATTTCCTTCTGTTCTGAAAGGCACTCACAATGATGAGCTCCTCTCATACTACTGACAGTCGTCTTCACCAAATAAATCCTTCCCAGTTACCTGAGTTTCCCAAAAGATGGCATAAATTGCTGTGTAACTTACTACCTTAGGCTCAACATGGAGAAATATTCAAAGGATCCAAGAGCCTTAATCAAAAGATCCAAGAAGAAAGGCCCCTGTGGGACAGACTACTTGTAGCTAGATTAAGCTCATCTGAGCTGAAAGCATCTTTGTTTGCACGGGGTAGTTCTAGTATTAGCCTTGTGTTCTTTAATAACTGGGCAAACCTTGTTCTCAGGTACACTGAGGGGTATGAGATCCAACCCCAAAGGCTTTGCATTCATGAAAAGGATTGAAAGGGCGGTTTGAAGTGTGTGTCTGTCTCTTCTCTGGGTCAACAGCAGTGAAGAATAGGCAGTGTGTGCACTGGGGCCATTCACAGGGACCTCTAGAAGGGATAGAAGACTTTTTTGATTTGAACAACTTCATCATTTGCCCTTTCTGTCTCCTGCAAGAAGAAGCTGGTCTTCCTGGTTTTCTGAGAGTATGGATATGCATCTTCCAGTAAATACCTGGCCCTATAACAAGAGCTTTGGGATGCTTGCAAGAGAAATAAGAGTTAACACAATAGAACAGAGGAAACCAAGTTTAAATTTTGGTCTCTAGCATGTGCCAAATTGTTGTAATTATGATTCTATTAAATTTGTAGCAAACTCCCAACAGGTGGACACATGAAAATTCAGATTTCTCTCCTAAGCAAGGAAGCTTTAAAGAATAACACCCAGTTAATAGAATAACATTTGATTAAAGCAGGCTTGAATATCCTAGCTGTAAAGATTAAGCACAGACATGTGTGTCACACATGATGCAGTGAGTAAATGATGTAATGTTGATAGACCCATAACAACAAAAAACATTCCAATACTGCAATTTGGCAGGAAGTTTGATACCATGGAAAATACAATCACATGGATATAACTTGCATGGCGTGTGAATCAATGTCCTGTTAAAAATAATATTTATCAGAAACTATCCAAAATATTTAATTACATTTCAAAACAACTGCTTTCCTTTTAAAATAGCATTTCTTTAAGCAGGTTTTTACTGTGCAAGCTAGCTTTCATAGTTGATTGTGTTAGGGCAATGTTATAAGCTGCAAGCTGTTTCACATGTAGTCATTTATCATATCCTTGTCATTTAAAAAAACAAAACAAAACAAAAAAAAAAAAAACAACTTTCTCAGAAAAAGAGGTCCAGCATTATTTTGCTTTTCTTTAAAATTTGAATTTAGTTTATATCACAGGATCCTTGCTGCGCTGAGAGTTTTCAGGGGAACTGAATCATTCAGTGGACATTTGGTGGGTCAGGAGTACCAAGAAAGCTGAAAATTTTAAAGAAAAATTGTAGGTATCTGGAAACTGTGGTAATAATCAACATGGTTTTACCAAAGACAGATCATCCAGACAAAGCTTGTAGCTTTGTTTAGAAAGTGAACCAGTCTCACAGACAAAGGAAGATCTCTCTGTCTAGGCTTCTATAAACATTTGATACAGGGTCAGAGAGTAATTTACTAGGAAAAATGGAAAAATAATCAGGATTAACAGGGAACTAGCTAAGAGGAATGAAGGAATGAATATCTGAGAAGTTTTATTGGCTCCATAGGAGGCTACCCATGAAGATGATCACAGTTTAGTTTTGAGACTGAGTATGTTTGATGCTTGCAGCAGTGTCCTTAGAATAACAAAATGAAACTGTGATGATAAAATTTGCTGATGACTGGCAGTACAGGAGTGTCAGAATGACATCCCAAAAGACCTTGAGGTCATACAGTTAACGGAAAGGAGATTAAATTGCATTGTATGAGATGCAAGATCGTGTATGGAAAGAGAAATAACAAGAACTTATGATGTAAGCAGTGTGTCCAGCTGCCAGAAAGAGGTCCTCTTCGGTTGTTCCTATGGACCTGTGCATTCAAATCAAATACAGAATGCTATTGAGCTGTCACCGCAGTGTAGCCCTCAAAAAAAAAGCTAAACAGGATGAACCCAAGCCTTATCCAGCAAGATATGTCCACAGTGAAACAGAAATGCAGGGGTTGCACAAGCTATTGCAGAGAACGATCAGTGTTAAATCATAATGTAAATTGTTTTTGACAACAGTGCTTATAGGGCTTGCTAAACGAGCCATGGAGAAGGCCTTCTTGCTTCAACTACAGGAAGCACCACGTTTACATGCTCTCATCCTGATGGGGGACTTCAACTACCCAGCTCTCTGCTGGAAAAGCTACATAGCACGCAGTAAGTATGGAGTGTGTTGAGGATAGCTTCCTGGTCCTGGTATTAGACAAAGCAACCAGAGGAGAAGCGTTACTGGACCTGGTGCTCACCAATGCAGATAAACTCATTAGAGGTGAAGAGTGGAGACAATCTGGGCTGCACTAACCATGCACTGGTTAGGTTTGTGATTTCAAGGAATACAGGCCTGGCAAAGAGCAAAGATAGAACCCTGAACTTCTGAAGAGTGAATTTCCAGCTGTTTAAAGACCTAGTGGATGAGATCCTCTGGGACACTGTCCTTAGGGACAAAGGAGATGAGCAGAGCTGGCAACTCTCTAAGGATGTTTTCCTTAGACCACAAGAACTTTTCTTCCCCCTGTGTATGAAAATGAGCAGGGAGGATACACAACCAGGATGGCTGAGCAAGGACCTGCTGAGCAATCTGAGGCATGAGAAGGAAATACCCAGACAGTGGAAGCAGGGACACATGGCCTGGGAAGAGTACAGGGATGCTATCCAGATGTGCAGGGATGGGATCAGGTATGCCAAGGCACAGATGGAAATGAGCTTGGCAAGAGATGCAAAGAATAACAAGGGATTCTCTACGTACATTGATGGTTCTGATGTAAAACAGCTCAACTCGCAGTGCAAGCTTGCAGCCCAGAAGACCAACAGCACCCTGGGCTGCATCAACAGAGGAGTGGCCAGCAGGGCAAGGGAGGTGACTGTCCCCCTCTGCTCTGCCCTTGTGAGGCCCCACATGGAGTGATGCTTCCAGCCCTGAGGTCCCAGCACAAGAAGGAATTGGGGCTGTTAATGCGGGTTCAGAGGAGGCCATGAAGATGACAGGACAGAGATGAAACTGCTTGCACTGAATCAGGTTACCTGGTCACTAAGCACAACCTGTCTACGGCTACACCAAGCTCCTCAGCTGAAAAACAAAGTGTGCCTGAGAGTTTCTCAGTTGCAGGGCTGCTTTTTCTTTTTTACCAGATCAAGCCCATTTAAAATTTAGCTTAGATAAAAAGCCATGTACTAATACCCACAGAGTAATTAATATCTTGTTAGGCTTCAAATACCCAAAGAGCAGGTGGATTTGAGGTATCTACACTAGAGCCAACTTCCAAACTTTAAACAAACTGTAACCCAAAATGCTCAGGGACAGCTCCATAGCTGATATACCACTTGCCACTTTGAGTCCACCCCTGGAAATTAAAACATTCTTTCTCAAACTTTTTTTTTTCTAAACAACAAGCAGGCCTAAACTCAATTTGTTTTCACACGAAGCCAGCTTGGAATATTGCTCCTAAATACTTTCTGTGCATAGCACAGTTAAATGACAAGGACATCCGACTTCCCAGTTCACGTGCCTTTTTTGAAAATGCTCATATACACACCATATTTAAAGGCTTGTGATAATATGAGAAACGCACACTGACAAAGCTATCTGTGAAAAGAAGTGTTTGAGGGTCTGTTGGCTCCTTGCTTTCAGATGAAACCTACAAAACATTCTCATCCCCAGGTGTCTCTTAATGACGATTATCAAAATCCATAAAATGGGCATAGTGAGAAATCCACAACATACATCCAACACTAGAAAGGAGATATTAGTTAGCACAGAGAAACAAGGAGTTTTATTGTCTTGAACATATCATACGGTGTAAGCTTAATTCATTTATTTACTTTTTCTTATAGTCTTATCCTTTTATATTATTACAGCGCTTCAGAAAATCTCAAGGTCCAGGGGGAAGTTTAATGTTTGCTGTTCTGGGATCATTTGAAGCCATGCATTCAAAGAGGACAAAATCACTTTTAAGTCTGCCTGTAGGAAATCTATCTTGGCAACCAGACAACTAGAATTAGTTATTAAAGGCATGTCAAATGAATAAAGACACCTCTGTAAGGAAAACCGCAAAAGCATTTACTTTTTCTAATATGAATAGTGGGCTAATACCAAATCAGCTTTCATTTTCCACTCTCCCTTCACCTCCTAGACCAGAGGTCAGATCCAATAAAGACTAACGCAACTGAAAATCATTTTGTTTTTTTGCATCTATTACATAGCAGATGTATATTAAATAGCACTGCCTGGAAATGAAGCAAACTCACATAATCTGATGTGGCAATCTCCTTGTGGAACTGGTTCACTGCAAGGCAAAGAAGTCTGTGGTATTATTAAAGGTCAGGAGGCACACCAGAAAGTGTGGGTTTTTTTCCCCTTTAAAAAAAAAAAAAAAAAAAAGTAAGCTTTCTAGTTCTGTAATGAAAATTAAGATACTGAGACAACTATGTTCAGGATCAGTCTACCCTTTTCCCTTACACTGAAAATTCATTTAGTCAACTTTGTAGCTGACAGAGTCTGGAGGAGTAGGAAATATTCCTGGTTTTACCAAAGATTTGCTACGTGATGCCTTCCAAATTCCTTAGATCAAAAGAAGGGACTTTGGGATCTCCTTCTTTATGGTGCCTACACCAGAAAGCAAGACCTCTGTGCCATGTAACTGTTACATCTGACCCTGCAACTTTACTTGAAAATGTGTAATTTATGTACATACCTGCTGTTTTAAATCTTCCTTATCAGAATACAGTCAGATTTGACCAAGATCCAAAAGCAAGTGTAATCTTTTTCTAGACTTCTTTGTTAAATGCTGGATAATGTCTAATCAGAAAGGAGCCAGAAAACCCATGAGTGAGCAAATGACTATCCCAATCTGGTATTTGTTGAAAGAAGCATCTACAGATTGTGGTTTTAGTTAGATCCACTTAGTCAGGGATATTTATTTGGAACAAAGTACCCTAAAAAATGCTCTAGCTGTAGATACAAAAATAAACAAACAAATAATAAATTAGGTGAACTGTTGTGACATCAGGTAGCAAACACAGTTACTAAATTTCTCAGAACTGAACACTATCGAAGGCCTTCTTTTTAGGAAAAATATACTACTTCTAAGACATGCAAAATAATTCACCTGCTTAATCAGATACACGGGAAAAATAAAAAACATGGGAAAAGGAAATCTTGTGGATGGAAAAATACTTCAACTACTTATAGAAGAGCTGCAGGATAGCTATCAAATACTCAGAATTCTTTTGAAAAGGAAAAATTCCATCTCTTTAACCAAAAAGAAAACAAATGAACAAACTTTTAATTTACAATTGAGTAAAACACAGCCCAAAGGTGTTTCCACCCTTTCAGCTACACATCAGCTACATAAACCTTTCCATACGTGCTAGGTATTAGCCTCTTTATGACTTCCCAGAGGTTAATTTCTCAACCTTCCTCAGAGTCTTACAGCTCAATGTCATATATGCCACCAATACCCCTTGCATTGTCCCAGGAAGGAAAATCCTCAGCCATACAATGTACCAAGGTAAACATTGGAAAAAATCATCCCTGATTTCTCATAGCATGTGTTGACTTTTCTTTGCATTACACTCACAGCTTAGCTCCAAGGAATTTCTCTATCACTCAGTTCAGATACAGCTAACAGAGGGAATCCATCTGAAATGCCTGTTGAAATTAACTCTTTGGAGCCAGACAAAACTGCCAGGGAGGATATTCTCTAATTCTTTTCTCATTCCTACTCATAAACAGCAAGATCACAAAGTCATCTAGTTTGGCTTTGACTCTTTCTAATGTATGTATACCACACAGCACAGAATTACCTTGGATACTTTGGTATTGAATCTACTGCATTCTGTTTTGCTGACATGTATTCCAGATATCCCCAGTGTCAACTTGAATATGTCAAGAAAGGAGATGTCACCACTTATTTGGTATTTTGTTAACTTTGATGAACTTTTCTGCAGCAATGACCATCAGTCCTGAAGAGGTAGGTTGACAACTGCCGGGCATGTACCTTCACACCTCTCTATTTCCTGACTGTTGACCACATTACCCTAACGCAAGACCTGAGCACTAGAGGCCTTTTTCAGTTGTTTTTCATATCCTGAAATGGCACAAAGTTTCATTTCTGAATCTTAGCTCTTTGCTGACATGGTGCTCACTATAACAAAGGATTTGTTACATACTGCAGCTCCCAGAATGTCAGCAACGGTGTGGTGTATTTACATGAAGACACCACTCTATGGCAATCACCACAGCATATCAAAATAGAGGCCCACTGCTCCTATGTAGGACATCTTTTTCGTGAAGATGAGAAATAATAGCCCAATATTTCAGCAGTAAATCATATAATTATTTAGATTTAAGATATAAATTCCTTCCTAAACCTCCTGTAGGAGGCTGTTTCATGTCCTGAAGCATGAAGATTTAAACCTTCTCTATCACAAATTTGAAAGTACTTTTATTCAGATGAGGCTTGAACATTTAAAAAAATCTAGTTGATAAAGCTTTTTACCTGTTTTGATATATTTTTTGCATGAAAATATCAGGTGAACCATAGGTATGTATAAAAATATAATGTCTTTGGTGACTTTTTTTTTTTTATGGATATCACTGCATATTTACTTGCAAAACACAGAGCTGGTTCTGGATATCTCCTTGTTGCTATAATGAAGATCTCTTTTGCTTTGAAAACATACTCAGAGTCTGTGGCATGCTGGCAGCCTCCAGCACTATTCTGCTATTTCAACTTCAAAGCAGTCACCTTTCAAAAAGAGTGGCTAGTTGTGCTCACAGGGAGAAAACTACTGATGCTAAAGGTGGAGATATCCCATTTAAGCAAGCCTGAAGGAAGTATGTTTACTGAAGGAAAAAAAAATAATCTAAATTTTCTTGTGAAAATCAGTGAAAGGAGTGCTCTGCTTTGTAATGCTGCTCTTTATACAGAGATCTCTTCAAGAAACAGCCATAGTACAAGGCTTCAAAGGAACAGTTGCAAAATTATTTTGATGTTAACATGCTGCTTATCACACACACATTTTTTCTGTCAAACTTGATTCACAGCCGATCAGATATACCGCAGGAAATCAGGGAAGGAAGGAGGGCTCCTAGCATCCCTCCTTCTACTTTCCATAGGGCACAGTACAAGAAACAGCACTCTTTCATTTCAACAGATTACACCAAACTTCCACATTATTATAACTCCACCACTGAGCATATGCTTAATTTCCTGTGCATCCGCAAAGTACCAGTGTCCAACAAGGCTAGGCAATACAGCTTGCAGTATTTTCTCACATACCAAGACAATAAGGAACCACGTAAGTTGTCCAACAGATGTCTGCTGTTAAGATGTGTTTTTAATAACAGAAGGACAAATCTAATAAACTGAGAATTTTTATTATGCGTTTCAAGTTGTTGTCTCTAGTGCTTACAATGGCATTGCATATCTGCTGTAAATTACATAGCAGTAAATTAGAAGAGAAACAAAAGGAGTAGATCCAGAAGGCACTCCTATTCCTCTCATTAGTATTTTGTGGGCTTAGAAACTAAACAAAGTAAAATTAATGTGCAAGAGGGCTTACATGCCATAATGAATTTATAAAATTAATTTCCCAGCCTTCTGAATCCCCTTTACTTTCATTGATGTGTCTCCCTCACAATTCAAAACAAACAAACAAAAAATGTATTACAATCTGAACTGCTGCAAATGAATACATGCTCGAATTTTAGGCTACTCTGTTTCTAGTTTGTTTATTAAAATAAAACCAAATATTTCAGGAGGAGGAATATGTGCTTGCAACAATTTGCTTACAGCATTGTTGATGGAATATGACGCCTCAGAGAAGGCAGTATGGGAAGAATTGGGGTTTAGTCATAAGTACAGAACTGTATTCTACATGATAACATGCCAGACACATGAGTACATAGGTAGAAAAGGAAATCATCAGAGAAAGAGAGTGCAGCATCATTCATTATCAGAGCAGATAGAAGGTGTGCTCACTTTTTCCTCTATAATGAAAGGGTTTTTTTGTTTGTTTGTTTTGGTTTGTTTTTTTACCCAGGTTTAATAAAGAGGTCTTTGTACTTTTAGAACTGCAGAATGATTTCTATTATTCTGATCTCTGTTTTCTTCTAATTTTCACTTAAAACATGAACAATTTGTACACAAAAATATCTGAGTTTTTCTAAATCCATGCATCGTCATGCTCCATACCTACCACCTCTTGCCACTGCCACTGGAAAAGACAATACCTAGGACAAGCTCACACTGCCAATTTGCAAGCTGGCAAAAAGCTGGTAATGGTAACATGAAGCTAGCATTAACACTAACATGATATCAAGGGTTTTATACGCAAAGCAGTTTTTCTCACATTTTTTAATCACAAGTTATGGCTGCAAGAGACTGTGGCTATTACCAAATAGATTCTTTCTGTTAAACTTCCTTTTTATATATTTGAGTCTCTGCACAACCCCTAAGCAATAACATAAAATAGCATAACATAACATAAAATAAAATAACATAAAATAAGTAGAGAGATAAGTGCCACTGCCCACAGCAGTCCCACAGAAGCAAACTTTCCATAGATCTGAAGAACTAGTGATAAACTGTTTCATCTTTGGGTCATACATGCTATATTTCAGGAATTGTGATTCCAGTTTAGCACACGTTTTTTAAAAAAATGGGTTATGTGAATAGCCTAAAATAGCACAGAATAGCATAGAACTTTGTGCACAGAATCCCAGCCAAAGGCTATGATTTCCAGTGCATGCTATAATCTCTTTTATATTTTTGCATTTGTGTGGCTTATTCCTATTCCTAACTGAATATTTCACTTCAGCTCTGTATCAACTGAACATTTCTAATTTTTCATAACAAATGATACAGTATGATTAAGCTGCATTTCAGCTCAGAGCTTCCCTGGTGGTAGTGCACTAACACTGGCATTGCTTGATGCTGCAGGGAGAGCAGAGGGAAGACAACTACTTCAATTCAAACCATGTGAAAGCCAATAGCTGCACGAGTGCCTTGTTCTGCTCGACAGTCCAATTTTGGAAGATTGTTTGAAGAAGTAATGCAATCCATTTGCTCAGTTTCTCAATAATTAGGACTGACAGTCCTGCACTACAACCGCTGTACACAACATTAGTGCTGAAGCTTTACTCACAGTAAAGTATGGTGGGGGAGGTGGCAGTGAACCTTATTTTTAAGTAGCTTGATGCTCTCAAGTTCATTGTTCCTTCTCCCTTGTATGTGTTCCTTCCTTGGGAAAATGTTAGTAGCCTGCCAAAACAACAACAGAACAGGAACATTATGAGCAGAGACCAACGCTGCTGGCAAAGCAGCAACAGCCACATGTGATAGCTGAGAACCCCCAGAGCTGTTTTAGCAGGTGAATTGGAGGGATGACAGCCATGCTTCAGCACATAGATTACAATGCCTGTTTACTTGCTTATATTTTTCTTTCCCATCCTCAGCTTCTTCCACTGTAAAAACAAGGAAACATATAAACTTCTGGCAGGAACACTAAACAGAGTTACAAGAAGGTAAGGGCCTGCACCTTAAGATACATATAAGTACACTGCCCATCTCTTGGGCAGACCCTGAGTCTTTTGCAGGAATAGACAGGCAAAAGGCTGGAAGCTCATAGTGCCCAGGCCACTAGCTAAGACCAGAGCCAGTACTGCTGTATGCTGTACAGCAGTGTAAGAGCAGACCAAAGGGACTCAGCACAGCTTATGTGTACAGCTCCTCAAGCTGCCAGTAAAAACGTAAAAGAAAATGAAATGTCTAAATGTCTCCCTCTCCAGTGGTAACAGAATTTGGTGCTGGAACTGTTAGCCTGGAGAAAAGGAGGATCAGGGAAGATCTTAACGATGCCTATAAATACCTGAAGGGCAAGTGCAAAGAGGACAGAGCCAGGCTCTTCTCAGTGGTACCCAGCACCAGAACCAGAGGCCATGGGCACAAAGCGGAGCACCACAGGAGGTGCTCTCAGCACCAGGCAGCCCTTCTGTGTTGTGCAGTGATGGGAGCACTGGCACAGGCTGCCCAGAGGCTGTGGAGCCTCCTTCTTGGAGATGTTCGACATCCATCTGGACACGGCCCTGGGCAGCCTGCTTTGGGTGTCCCTGCATCAGCCTTCAGAGGCCCCTGCCAGCACGGAGCCCCTGCTCCGTGGTTCTGTGAACAAAATTTGATAGAAACACTCCTCAAACCTGTGTGTAAAGCTCGTTCCTAAAGCCACCCAAACCACACAGAGACTTTGCGTAAGAATGTACAAAATCTATCAACTAGACAGGTCTCAGTTTGATGCCAGTTTGCCCAGTGGTTGCCTAACTAAATCAAAAGTAAGACAAACCAACTTACTACATTCCAAAAGAAGTTCTGTTTCTAAGAGCACACATGAGGAAAGGTAGAAACAATTCCCTATTCAGGTCCCTAATGCTTAATTCAAGTGCCCAATTCACTAATGATGTTGCAGACGGACATAAATTATCTCTCTTTACTCTTGAGTGAATGGAGAGACACAGAGGTTATTCACACTGAGGCTTTGCCTTCGTCACAGAGCAAAGGTTTGTTGTATTTTACTATGGGGTGTACACATCAGCTGCTAGAAAGAAAATCACAAGAAAGAGGCACCATACAGCCCTTACCTATCTGGGAATAAAAGTTAGCATTATGTTGTCTCCACTGGGATTCAACGTGAACAATGAAATGCAGTGGGTAGTAATTATTTGTGGGATGTGTATTTTAAATAGTGAAGAGCAGATTTACCTCCTGATATAGGATGGCTGGATAACAAGATAGCAAAAGCTGCTGTCAAAGTAACCTGAGAATAAACGTGCCTTCTGCCAAGCCCTGGCTGTGATATCCTTATATATTAGTATCATCAATTTTGAGACTTCATTGCCCTTCTACGACTTTCTGAGCAGGAGAGGATATGTGGCTAACCATTCTCCTGTGTTGTCTATTATGTGTAAAACTTGTCCAGAATTATACTCAGTGGTTCCTGATAACTCATTCTGGTGTAAGACCTAGGTATCTTCTGGTTACTACCATTTCTGTAATCATTCTCACCTTAGCTGGTTACACTGATGAAGGCATTGGTTTCAATCTCAGTCTCACTGCAACTCATACTAGAAGAGCCTCATCACTTTCAGAGTTACTACTATCTGACAGTAGTGTAAGTGGAGAGACTTGATTTTGTCTATAACTTAAATATATATATATATATATATATATATATATATATATATATATACACATATATAACTTCTTGGGAAGCATCAGAATCACACAGAATCACAGAATTTCTAGGTTGGAAGAGACCTCAAGATCATCGAGTCCAACCTCTGACCTAACACTAACAGTCCCCACTAAACCATATCCCTAAGCTCTACATCTAAACGTCAAATCTGATCTGAAAGATATAACAAATTTTTTGAATGCAGACTGGTCCCTTGAAAAGATTTGCACACACTTATCACACTACCACTTTGATGGAGCAGTTCAGACATTGAAAACGTAATGTTTTTTGACCTTTTAATCAATTCCATTTTGCAAGTACTCCATCTGAGAACCACAAAGGCTATTTACAGGACCCATTCTCTGGAGCTGATGGAAACTTTCTGTCAAATAAGCATCTGCAGAGACAGATAAAACACATAACGACAGGTTATGTTTGTGGAGAATCTGAATGCATTGAAAAAATAAACCTGGACCTGAAAGCAGATGAGTTAGAACAAAAGGACCCAGGAAATATGTAAGGCAGCAATTAGAGCCGTATTAAATAGAGCTATTATATAGAACTATATAAATATTGAGGAATTTAATCAAACCAGACAGTCTAATCAATGAAAAGCATGCCACATGCTTTCTGAATAATTGCATTTCCCTCCTCCCCACTTAAGGTAATTGCATTCCTACAAAGCTCAGATGTCTAGGGCTACCATCATTTTCATATTTGTCACATGGGACTTCATCCTTATTCTCCTGAAGTCAGCAGCAGCCATCAGTGATTTCAGTAGAATCAGGAAGGACAGTGATGATGGATGAGCAAGTGACAAGTGGATTTCCATCACAAACAGCTCCATCACCTTTTATTTTGTTGCCTTTCCCTAGAAGAAAGAATTACCCCACCTGGTGACATACACAACCTGAGTATTTCTTCGTGGTAATGTGTACTTGGACACCATGCAAATAGGTATCTTGTGCACCACTCTCCTTCTCAATCTGGTACAACTATGTCATTTACTCAAAAGTGGTGAGGAGACAAGAATTAGGTATATATACATCTTAAAGCCAATTTGGACAGAAACATGGAAACAAATTAATTCATTAAACAACTGCACCAATGATAGTTATTTGCCAGTTCTGTATCTACGGTGCTTTAATCCAGTGAGATGGGTGAAATGCTTTAGCGATGTTTCTGATCTCACATCTGAACCAGTACTCATAGGTGTGATGTTAAATTAAGTTAATTTAAGCATAATCTAAACAAAACAAAGGAAAAATAAACAATTTTTATTTCTGTGTATACCTACAGTTCCCAAAATTACAACCCTTGGCAGAAGAGGTTAGGTAAATGCATCTTACACGCCTATCTGTTTTCCCATGTGCCAGTAAATTATGCTAGTCACACCACATGAGGAAGAGCTAGACAAGTACAAGAGCACTACTTTTGTGCATCCTTTAGGATTTTAGGTCCAGTATTTAGAAAGAGTGTAATTTGTTATAAACTCTTGCATGGACATAGGGCTGAGTACCTTGGGCTAGCCCTACTGTAGAACAGCATCAAACTCTCCACGCCTTTGATCAAATACTCCAACAGACAACCCAGCACTAATAATGGGGACACTGTTTGGAATTACCATATTTTCCTGGCTGGCAGCCTAATGCCATTTTCCTGATTGGAGATTACAGAGATTTAATTAAAGCTACCATGTTTTAATAATGAACTCATTTAATACAAAAGCTGCTTTGGAAAAGGACAGTCAGTGTAAATGCCAGTCTGTGTCTGGGACCTTCATTAAGTTCTTTTGTAGCTAAAACAACAACTAGGCCTTTGTTAGTAATGTCCCTGCAACAGAACAGTGGTACTGAAGCTGTAGGAGTTAACTCTTTCATTCTAAATTGTATTATCAATTCCCAATTCAATGTTTTTTTTCAGCTATAGCGAAATAACCTCCAGTGGACATTACACCTCTACCTGACAACTCTCAGCCAAGATCTGAGTTCCAAACTGTTTGAAGGAGTAATTAAAATAGAGAGAAAATTGAAGTGCGCTACTTTCATTAAAGAGAAAAATGCCTCTCTTGTAGACAGTATTATGTCCTATGTTCAAGGTACTAATAGGTAATCAGAAATTCTTTTGTAAATAAAGACTATTTACCCTTTTATTCTCAAATAATAAATGCAATGTCATTGGTATATAAATATGCAGAAAGTAAAGATGCTTCAAGAATTTATATTTAGAACTACCTGTAGTTGGCATATGTACAAAATAGGCTCCAATGTTTAGAAATTCCTTAATGAATGCCATATCTCCTACAGGCTTTCTAAAGCCTGCTCCTGATTTAGATCGAAGATCATTGTGCAGTGCCACTAAGTAACATCCAAACAGCTTCAGTCTCAGCTTCCTCTCATCTATCAGCTGTTTTTCCTTCACTGTTTCTCCACCTAATAATTTCTCTTCTCCTTGTTCCCCATTTGTCTTTTCCCACCAGAAATGGGGAAGATGCATTTTACTTTAAATCAGAAAGCTGCTTCTCTCTGTTTTTTATTTTTTTCCATTATGCCACTCACATCCTGATGGTCTGACAATATACTTATTCCCATATACTTCCCTCATCTGGGTTTGTTTCCAGTAAGCCTCCCAAAAGCACTGTAATATTTACTAGCATACATTTTGGCATACATGAAACGTATGATTGTATTTATATTCATGCCTTTTGCATATATACATCTACAGACCTTGAAAATGTTACAAGTGTTTTTCCTAAGCTTTTTAACAATTTGACCTTATTGGTGTTACCTGCTTTCAATCCCTGCATGGCTCTTTTTTTCATCCATATCATTATAAAAACAACTCAGAAACGTAAAAACAACCAGATGCAAAACACCACCAACCAAAAGAATCCTCTATTTAGATTAAATAGATGGCTTGAAATACATATATTTTGAAATATGTTTCAACTGAATTTTATTATCATGCCCCCTATCAGCAGTGGTATCATTTGCTTTGGAAAGCAGGCTGGTGATTTAGTCTCTGTGGTATTTATAGTTGTTAATACTATTATCAGCTCTTTTATATAAACAGCTATTTGTTGTATTGTTTTGTTTTGTTTTTAACAAAGTAGTCTCAAGCACATCCTTATACATAGGATTTACATGAGGAATGTTCTAAGAGAGAAATGCAACATCAAAATAATGTCAACTGTTTCAAAAAAAGCCCACAATATTAAGTTAAAGCTGAGGTTCCATTTTAATTATTGTCTGGTGAGAGGCACTCTTCCATAGATTTCAGAATAGCTCCTGATCACAGGTAGTAAATGTATAGTGTTAAATAGCTAGAAATACCTAGAAGAACTGCATTTAAAATACGTAAAAGTCAACGTGAGTGGATAGTGTAATGTACATTTTAAAAGACACATATTTTACAGCAGCTTTTAAAGTTCCCTCAATTCAAAGAGAATTTAGAGACTTGATTCCCTCCAAGACACAATAGAAGAAAGACCAATTTAAAGCACAAACTTAAAACCAGGCCCTTAACTCATCACAGAGGTTACTGACCCCCCCCTCTGAGGACCCTTCTCACTGGAAGAGCAAGCACCTGAACTGGGACAGTTGGCTAAGTCTTAAAAATGTGGCCAGAACATAAAATAAAACTTCTGATGCAGCATCCTTTTAAAAAACAATACTGCCTATATACAACCAGTGCTGCCAAACTGTAAAATAGATAAATGCAGAACAGAAGAATACACCCATTTGGAAAATACAGCAAAACGGTATTAAATTGTGTAAAGCAATTAGAACTGAACCTTTGCATTCTTTTCAGATTACTGAACCATGTATGGCTATTCAATTTTTTTCAATTACAACATTGTGCAGAGCTATATATTTCAAAGTGCTTCTCTAGGAACTAATATATAGTTCAACCAGGGTGGTATCCACAGTGTCACCACCAAGGGCAAATGGATAAAGTTACCAGAGGGAATTATTCTTTTGTGGCAGGTTGATTTAGTCTTTTTAAATGACAGCAGCTGAACAATCAACTCTTATTTGTTTCTGTTACTAACAGGGAGGTGTTAGGTGGGTCAGCCTAGTAATAAAGTTTTTCTGTGAGAAGAAACTGCCAGACTTGATAACAAAATTACAGCATTGATAATAGTAGATAGAAAGACCAGGAAGTCCTTGGAGTTGCTCAAATCAGTCATTGGAAATAATCTATCTGCTGTGTTTAGGGACAGCGTTTTAGTCAGCAAAAACAGTTCTTTTACAGTTAATCAACTCTAGTATTACTTCTAAATGAAGGGTGAGATTTGAGAACAGAAAAAGGGGCTTCAGACACCAAGGGATATATAGCTAATATGTGCAGCATTAAAAATTAGTCTAATAGCTAGAGATTTGAGAGGAATAAGTTGTCTTAACTTTGTATACATCATGTGCAATATGGTGCCCTGCCCCTGGGACAGCAAATATCAATGGGTAAAATATTAAAAAAATAAATAATTAAACTCTCAGTAGGATACTCACAAACAGATCATCAAGATGATGGCTGCCAGTTTGTCAGCAGCTTGGAGCACAACTGTCACCTTAACTCTAGTTGAACTCACTGTAACCTGAAAAGCAACAGTCCCAAAGCCTGAGGTAACTCCAAGGAGGATTTCAGTTCCTTCACGCACCGGGCCGACTCCCATCGAGCATGGCAGGGAGGCGATGTGGGGGGACATTTCTGCAAGGCCAGCAGAAGTTCAGGAGTAAAACCAAGCTCTTCTCTGCACCTGAACTCAGCAGGGCTTCTGCCTCAGCCCCTACTCCAGCAGCTCTCCTGAGCTTTATCTGATGTCCTGTAAGTTTGGTCCAACTGGCCTCTGGAGTGGCTGCTCCTGCAGGCCTATACACACAGGCAAGACACTACCAGTGCAAATACAATGCATCCACCTACCGGCTCCCAAAACCTCCTCCTTCCTCCCACGGACCCAGCCAGGTGGCTCACAGGGAGGCCTAAGAGACCCAGCTCAGCTCTCAGGAGCAGTCCTAAGCAAGGCTGAATGTCAGAAACCCTTCACCCCATGCTAAACAGCTATGCCCAGACTATACTCCATTTCCATAGCCAGTGCAGCCCAAGTTCTTCTCCAAACAATACAGTCCAGCTGCTTGGTGTACAAACTCTGAGACGTGTACCTACCAGGCCTTTCATGAACCCTACCTCCACAGCAAAGGAAGTCGTCCTAGAGACAAACCCATTCCCTGGATTACTTCATACCTTGCTGGGAGCTTTCCTCCTACCCAAAAGAGGTGTTCAAACACTTGAGTAGCTTGAGCTGCCTGCTTTTCCATTAAGTTCATTCTCTTGACATGGGGCACATAGTTTTGGCCTAGTAAAAGATGCTTTTTCCCCAAGTACAATTACAAATTTTATACTTAACACTTTTGTACTCATATACGTGTATGCTGAGAAACCCTTAGCTGTAAAACTTCCATTTCACATGTTGCCTGCAGCCTTTTCTGAAGCACCACTGTGTTGACAACATTACCATAGTGACTACATCTAAACTACTGCCGCACTGATAAACGTAACTGAGTTAAACACAGAGCGCTATTTCTACATCTGTATTCTGCTTTGTGTAGAAGTTTTGCATCTACTTCTGGCTTAGGGACTCCTGTGTCATGTTTTATGCAGCTACATAGCTTGGCTGAATCGAAGCTCTTGCCCCTGTATTCAGGACTTGTGGGAGTTATACTGTGTCGCATCCCCTCATCCCCCCCCCCTTTTCTGAGTCAGCCAACAGCTAGCTAAACAGCTAGCTAAATTGTTTCCAGATTAATTTACCTGCTGTGCTGGTGTTCAGTGCTCCCCTGAGGAATTCCTCTTGTTTAGTGGCACTTTTATAACCCTCCTTCTCCACACTGTGCACTCCTCATGAACACTTCCAAACTCTCTCTAGGTGGTGGTAGCTCCTCCAGTTCCTACATCTCCTTCCAAATGCTGGGCATTGTCATGACTCAAAACTGCAGCAAAACAAATAACAGGTTTTTGTGAATTCAAGCTTCAGGTTTTACCTGTCTTTTGATCGTCTGCCTTTTCATTGTAAGGTTTTAGATTTAACAACATATCAGCACAGGCATCTTTTTTTTTGCTCCATAAATGTTGTTCTGCCCAGCAAATTCTGAATGCTTCCCTAGGACTGCTTTCAAGACTCCTGTTTCTCTATGAGTTTTTTGTCCTCGGTATCAACATGGACGTCATCTGCAATTGCTCAGGACAAAAGAGATATTGTTAGAGGTCTGTTTCATGTCAGACAGGACTTTCTACCTGATTGCAAAACAAGCCTACCCATAACACAATAGGCTGTGCCAAAGGACAATATTCCCCATAACCAGCCCAGTGGCTAGCACGTTCACAGGCTTCATGCATCAGTGCTTCTCAGCCCCAGCTAGTGATGTCCTAACCACCACAGTGACTAAGAGTCTGAGGTCCTTTCCCTTTCTTGCCTTTTGACAGAGGATAAACATACCCTGACCTCATAAGATTAAACCCTACATGTGAGATTATCCCAGTGTTGTGCAATCCTGTTCAGGATTAGTCAGAGCCCAGAGAAAGGGAATTATGAAGACTTTCAGTTAAGGAATGCTGCTTTCCATTCACATACTTTTGGACTGTGTGCATAGAATCCGGTCATTTCTGACAGACTCTTTTATTATTTCTCGCCCTCTCCCTCTCTCTTTCTTTTAACAAAACCTCAGGTTTGGACTTGAAAATACACTGAGATTTCAGTGAATCACTTGGGAACTCCCAACTCTGCAAAGCACTTGAAGAATTACATCAGTCTGGAGAATGTAGAAATATAAAGGGTTAAAAAAAGATATTATGAAAGACAGTTATGCTTAAATTGCCTAAAACAGAGAGCTACGGGAAACCTGTAATACTTACATCCATTTTAAGAGCCTGGCCTTACTAGGTGGAATTCATTCAGAGAGGCTTAAGAGGTGTGATGGAGAAATCCAGACTCAGTTATAAAAAAAAAAGGCACAGGCAGTAGACGCTGAAGAGACATGGCCCACTGTGGTGATTCTCCATCACCTGGCTGCTGAGCTGTGAAGCAGGAGTGGCATCGTTCCTATTTAGTGGCTGCAAATATACTGGCAAAACTGAAAGAAAATCAAAGCCTAGGGTGAAAAGGTGGGATCAAAATAATATGAGAAAGATTGAATAGCAGAGATTTTATTGCTTGCTAATGTATTTAACAAACCCAAATATGTGACACACTAGAGCATCCCTGTTGCCTAATTGTAAAACCATATATTTTCCTAAAGCTAGGGAAAGCCACCATAGATATAGCACTATTGTAGTCTTTCCTTGTAAAGCAATTAAATTGCACCATGAAGAAATGTTAACGCTGGAAAACTAAATTTATATAGAGAACTGGGTGTCAACCTGGGGGTTGAATTTACTGCAGGCTCCTAAAGAGAAGATCTTTGAAACCAAACCCAAACTTTATTTAAGCATTTCTGTCTTGTTAAAGTATTTTACAAGGTGTTACCATATCCAGCTGAAGTTCACACACAAATGATGTCATTTGCAGCCACACTTCAGGAAAAACAAGAAATTGTTTAAGAGGAGTTTTATGATAAGCCACATATCAGAATTAAAGATAATGATAATACACTGTAATTACTGCATAATTTTCTAAAATCTGCAAGTGTCAGTAAGCACTGAACAAGATGCTACAACACAGGGAAGACATCAGAAGGGAACCTCAGGAGTAGTTTTTCAATGCATTAACTGCTCTAATAACACTTAACACTGCCCATTGCCATGTCAGATTTTTCCTTGAGCAGAAATGTGGAGTGGAAACATGTGACGGAGCAGTTACAGGAGAAGACTTGACAGGCTGTGTACTGTCACCCTTGGCCAGACACACTTACCCTCTGCCTCATGGTAGTCATAGCTACCTTCTGCCATCGGTCTGGAGCCACCAGCCTGAGCGATAGGGCAGATGCCCGTGAGAGGCATTTGCTTGTGTTACCTCTAGCCACCACACGTGGTAGTAATCTGGGAAATTAACCCACAGCATCTGCAACCCAGCACATTTCATGTTATCTTGTTCCTGTTGTGTTGCTGTGTGGCTGAATTTTTCAGAGGTTTCTGCATCCAGGCTCTGGTGATGGAGGAGTCCAGTACTGAAGACTGATACAGTGTCTGGGTCATAGTCACAACAGACAAATGGCTGCTTTGCTAGCTGAAAATACCACAGAAATGAGAAATGTAATTAAGGATGAGCTCTAACTAGAAAATAAATGTATAAAATACTTTCCTGCTAGTCTGGGTGCCAGCAGGTCTGTTTTTCTTTTGATCTGAAGCAGATTTGCAGGTGCCAGGAACAGTTCAGAGTCATTTTTCTTTCAGATCCCGGTATTGTTCTTCCATTTTGCTCAGTCTGACTGTATCCCTGTAGACAATGGCCATCGTCAAGTCAGACCACACTCAACCACTTGCTTTAAGAGGCTTCTACCTGTCTTTTCACAATTTATCATCTCTCAAGTTTCCACCACTGTAGTTGTTACATATTCTGATTTCATACTTTGTTCTCCCTCTGACATTTTTGTCTTAAGTTTTTTCTTTACATCGGACACTTCTTGAAGAACTCATAAATTTACTGTGTATCTATTTCATTTAAAGCTGTAGTTTCAAGTCCATGAAGTAATGATGTTGATATCACTGACTTGATAAATTTCTCTTTTGATGATAACACGTTTTTTTCCACAGCCAGTGCTGTTGATTTTTTCTAGCACTGTACATATAGCATATCATTTTTATCTGATGTCCACCCTCTCAATAGAAACACTAGCAAAAGCACCTTTCTACATTTCATTTTTTCCCACAGTTTCATTGCCGCTTCATTTCAGCAGTTTGGCCACTGCTTTTCTCCCACAGTGAAGCCACTTTATGGCACCTATCACTTACTGCAAGTCTAGACCAGCTATACCAAATCTCTAATGCATCTGAAGGACATTATCAGTAATGTGAACATCCATACTGTGAACCTAGCCACATGACCAAGAAACAGCCCTTGGTGGGTCAAATGCCATACTTTACAATACAGTAGTCACCATGATGACTTTTAAGACATTTGCTAGACTAAAATTTCATTCTAAATGATAGAGAATGCTTCCCTTTCTAATGAGAACCCTACATTGGTCAAAAAGTCACTCATTGCCCTTACAGTGTTTCTTCCTTTGGAAGAGAGCAAAAGCTGCAATGAGAATTAGAGCTGGAGTATGTGGAAATGGCATCAATAATCTGACATGGTCAATAATCAGTAGAAACAAAGCAACTAAGTTTAGAAAATTAACAGTTATCTCATTGTGTTTTTTCATTTTTTTGTTCTGCCACCATCTTCTTCCCTTACATAGTAGAATTTCTTTTTCAGAACTTTACGTAGAACTGTGGTGTTGCCTGTGAATGTGACTTTTTGTAGCAGTCTCAGGAAGGAGAAGCGAATGTGCATACACCTTAACGTTGTTCTGTACCATCCCAGATCATGAGATTATCTGACAATATTGTATTCCCAGATTCTTTTTTTATTTTCCAAATTATCCAAGACCATATTTTTTTTCAAAAACAGATTGACAGCATGGCATTTATCTGATGTGTTCTGGTCTTTTGAAGGTCAGTAATATGAACACATTCATCTCAATGAGATCTACTGCTGCAAGGTCTCATCCAGCATTACCCCAGTAAAGGGCAGGAAAAAGTGCAGCAGACCAGGTCAAGTCAAGCCTTCAAAGCATGGGGGAGAATAGCTGTGTGCCTTCCAATAAGTTCCCTGCGTGCAAAGAAAAAGAGATCACTAATGCTTCCTAAGAGGAAAGCCTTCCTCCTGCTGCAGTTACAAGAGTGTGTGAGAGAAGGAATAAGGGGGGGGGGGGGGGAGGGCAGGAGGAGCACACAGGATCTACATGCTAGAATGTGCTACAGGCTCCAAACAGACATAATCTGTCCCTTGATTCCAGTCTCTTAATTCATATCTGTAACTTCCATCAACAAAAATCCTGAAATATTTGTAGTAAGCACTTTTGCACATTTAGCTATTAAAATCAGTGACAAAAAAAAAAAAAAAAAGAAAAAAAAAGTCCAAGTTGCACCAGATGCTTCCTCACCATGCAGTGGGTGTTCCTGAAAGGGAACATCAGCTTGCTGCACATTGATTCATAGAGCTGTTTTCACTGACACCATGCTTCCACAATGCTGCATAAATTTTCTGGATGATCTAAATCAAACAGACTTCCCAAATTACTTTGTTGCATGCATGGTGCAGAAGAAAACAAACATCTATATCTTCATTGTTTTCCTATAGGAAAATCAAAAATGAAATAATTAGATTTATTAATAAATGCAACAAGGCATTTAACTCTCAGTAATTTTATTTTCTACCGCAAGAGTTCTTGCAAATCATCATGTAAGATACATCTACTCAATTACTATCAACTTGTCTATGGAAAAGGCTTATTTATAGACACATGACAACTAGCATACAGGCGAATGCCAACAGAAGAGGGTTATCTTGGTTTGTTTGGCAGGGTTGGATGTTCTTTTTGTAATGGTGGCTTTTTAAAAATAATAAAACAGAGCTTTCCTGGCAATTCATATGCCTATAATTCATAAAACCTGTAGTCTGGTAGTCTTAAATGGCTATCCAGGGGTTGAAATAAAAGGAAAATGATCCCTCTGCCACTGAAACAACACAAATTTGTGGTCTGTGCTACAGCTTTATTGGTTGGAAACACTCCCAAAGCTAAAAGAACATGAATTATATTTAATTTTGCTAAGTAGACTTAATATCCAAGATGTGCCTAAAATAATTAGCTAAATTTAAAGTTATTTAGGGCAACAAATTCAAAGTTGTTTGAACTTAGGTTAAACATTAGTCTGTGATGCTGTATATGCCAAACAAACCACAATTGTGAAATATTTCACTGTTTTTATTTTTTTTTTTTTTTTTTAAACTTACCACAACACATCAGCTTCTCTGGAAACTGCAACACAGAGCGTGATGTTATGCTTCTCAGATTGAGGAAGTGCTCTGATTGACTGATGATCATTTTAATATGGACCTTTAATCTAGTTAAACCACAGAGCTCAGCCAGAGCAGATGTTCAGTGTGTTTCTGAACTGACAGCCCTATCTCCTTCAGCAAAAACATATACACTTTTACTCCACTCCCAGAATCTCCAAATACAGGATTTTAGGACACACCAACCTAAGCTGTAGCTAAGACACAGCTGCACTCCTAAAAGCAATTAGATACAGTTTTCCTCATCTGGGCTTTCAAAATTCCCAACTCAGGCATTTTGTTATAAACAAGCATCTGGTCGTGTCTCAGTAACAAAGAAAGATAAAGTGTTTTTGACAGATCTTTGCCCTCTGGTCAAACTTTGCTTTTCACTAGTGTCTTTCATTTACTCCTTTTTGAAGACTATTTGCACAGGCCTCTAACAGGATGTCAATAAACAGATTCACCGATATGGAGAAAAGTGATCCAATATAGCTTTTAGAGCAAAGAAGGAAAATTGGGAGCCTGTAACAAACAAAAAAAATACATAATCAAGTACAACAGATCAAAGCTGATAAGCTGCCATCCCTCCACTCTCAGCCATGTTCTCTCACCACAAGCATCAGAGGTTTCTTTCCTTGTTAATGATGCAAAAAAACAGCTGGCATTTTAAACTTCACCCTGCACTACATCACACGAATTAAGAAATGTAAGATCATGCTAAGCCTCTCATTTACTAAAGACCATTCACCAATACAGCAATGTTGTAATGCTGACATTTTACTGACTCTCCCTCTTTAGCATGTAGGCTAGACAGGACCAATGTAAGTTGGGTACCCTTGAAAAGATGGGTGACATCAAGCATACACCAGTTTCTTTAACAGTGTGGCAAAATGCATGAAAATAACATGTTGAATCTAACTGGATATTAATTAAGGATCCTATCCTTAAATAGCTTCTGAAAAGCACCTTACAATCCTACTTCCTTCTGACGCTAAGAGGAACTGAGGGAATTCATCAATCTGAATCTTCCAGAAAACATCACTGGGAGAAGTTTTATTTACAGTGAAGTTGCTGGAGGTTGCAAAGAGCTTCTTGAATGGACTGGGAGACGTCACCGACATGCAAAGTGTGTTGGGAAGCAATACTCATACTGTGCTATGGTCTCTTTCAGGCATTCTGTAGGCAGAGTAGGAGTGGGGAGAAGCCCATATGAGGTCAATTTTTAATTTTCCTGTCAGAGCTTTCATCACATACCAACAACTATCCACCTGGCTCTTGGAAGTGTTTGGGAAAAAGAGAAAGAGAAGGGAAGGGAAAGGGGGAGAGAAGGAGAGGGGAGGGGATGTTGGCACAGAAATTCTGGCATCATTTGTAGACAGAGCTCAGCTGGAGAAAATGGATTATGTCTTATTCAGCCTACCAAAAAAAAGACTACACACACACAAATTTCTCTGCTGAAACTGCCTTACTGGCTGCTTTCTTAAATCTGTCTGCAGATGCAGCCAGAAAAAGCAGTCTTTTTATGCAAAATCATACTCTTCATATCTCCCGTGTTTGAGCTGCACCAACATATTTTGTTTTCTCTTCAAGAAACAAAGCAAATACTTTGCAGCAGCAGATAGGCTAATGGTAGTAATCAATCCAATCTGTGATACGCAGTTCTTGGAAGGTAAATATATTCTTCTTAAAACAACAAATGAATGATTTTCTTTGCATACCCTTTTCCCAAAAGAAGGGATAACAAAACTCTTGCATTGGCATGATACTGAGATTTCTCTCCTGGGCTCTGTAAACAATACATTATAAGACATTATCCACATGTACTGCAAATTCAGCCTGTTTTTATGACTAGGCTACTACCAGAACATGAATGATAAGCCAGTTTCTTCCATGTACTCCTGATATTTCTCCTTAGAAAAATCAAATTTCACTAACAATGAAAACTGATATTTTAACCAGAGGTGATTTAGCCTTTGGGGCTCAGTGAGCAACATCCAACTATCTGTAATATTACACTGTTCTGCAGGTTGACGGCTCATATTTGAGCTCCAAGTGACTGAAAATAAAACAGCCTCCAATGGCTCCCTAGTCATAAACAGGAAGAAAGGGGGGGGGGGGGGGGGGGGGGGGGGAAGGAAAAAAAAATATCTACATGGACTGAGGACTGCTATTTCCCAATAGAGTAATATTCAGCCAGGATTTGGAGGTTTAGCTAGTCCTGCACAGATGCCCATTCACACAGCTAATTAACTTAAAAGCTCATACAGTAGCAAAGCAATTTAATTCCACGTCTTGAAGTTATTATTCTCACTGAGCTAGACCAAGAGACCATAGATACTAACTCCACTACTGGGATGGCTGCTTTCTGCCAAGTTGTGACATTTGTCTTTTGCACATAGCGCAACATAGCATATAGGCAGCTGACCAGTCTCCAAACAAGCTAGCCCATGGGGAACAAAAGCAGTTTAGCTACAGAAGTGTGAAGCCCTGCATACGCTAATATATCCTCATGCTCTGCCGAAGACCTAACTGAGTACTAGGAGGGCTGAATGCAGTACATTAGGAGGTGCATTTAAAGGCAGTTCTGGTATATCCAGATTATCCTGCAGTGTGCAACATCCTATATCACCTTACAACCCTCTGACATTACACTGATGGGCACCAGCTGAGAGCCACAAGTCTTGCTTCCAAAGAAGGCAAAAGGAATTTCTGCATTTTCAACTCATATTTTATATTTCTGAAGCCATAACTAGAGGTAGATGTGTTCCTTGAGAGATGAGAAGCTTTTCAGGGCAACCCCTTTCATATCTTCAGGTATCAAGGCGGGAACACACCTTTGATCACCATGTACAGAACAGCTGACAGTGAGTGTTATTTCCTGCCTGGAAACACAGAGGCTATCACACTAGTTAGCAAAAGTTTTAAAGCTCAGAAATTGCAGCCAGACATCACTATACCCCAGAGAGTTTCGGGTATGTGGTAACACACCTTCACCATTACTAACGCACATACATGCATTAATCTATGGGGCTGCTTCATGAATTATTAGAACTCCTAAATTATCAGAACTGCAGTACAAATGCTCTCATAAACTGTTTCAAACTGAGTTAAAATGCAGGTATTTCAGGATGCTTCCCCAAAGAGAGGAATCTATTCTTGAAAGGAAAACGTAATGCCCTGCAGTATGCCTAGCAAGGACTCCCAGACCTGCAGCTATCTGGTGTAGATGTCCATCACTGGTATTTTGTCAGAACAGGTTACCTTTTCCCTAAGCAGAAAACCCTACTGAAAGCCTTATAGGAAAAAGAAATATCTTCATGTTTCTTGGCTTCATTGCAGTGCCACTGTAGACAAAAGATGCCCAAAGGAACAAATGCCTACACGCGAATAGTCCCTAGTATCTTGTTCTTCCAAGGATTTCTTTTCCTGTCAGTGAAGGCCTCTTAAAATATTCTAGCCATATCTGACTTGCCATCTGCTTGAATAAATTAGCCTTTAAAATTATTTGTCAATCTATCTACATCAGCAACATTTATTTCATTAATTGGAAGAATTAGCTCTTTGTAGCAAGTCAAAGGTTGTGGAGCCAAAATATACTGTACTTTCTCCCAAGTGACCTGGAGACCCTTGGATGAACTCTTGGGGTGCCATTAAAAATGAATAGTTATATAGAAAAAATAGCATTTTAATGTTTATTTAACGTAGCTACCTTTCCAAAAAAAAAAGGGGGGGGGGGGGTACTTTCAACATTTTTAAACATCTGGTTGCCTTATTTTTTAGTTTGTTTCTCCAGTGGTATGAGCAGAACGTCTTCAATTTATAAAAGACAAGTCTACATTCTTATTCGAATGGATGGTCTCAGGTTACAAGCAGTGCAGAGGAGGAGCAGATATATAAATACCTTTAAAAATCATTTTAGGACTGACAAATTTTAGAGGGACAAGTTCTACTGTCACTTACGCTAGTGAGATCAGTGAAGCTAGTCTGGAGATACAGTTGTGTACCCCATAGCAGTCATGACAGATACGTCTGCACTTAAGCATAAAAGTATTGTATAAACTAAAGCACAATGAGTTACAGCAGCTACATAACAATCATTTTCTCTTTTAAGTGGTTAAGAGTTTTATCCAGACACTATTGTACTGGAGAAGAATTTGTTACCGCAAGCCTCCCAAACATCCACACAAAAACATATATATACTTACATACTTGTTTACGCAAATATTTTGTAGAGAAAATTATAACACCAGAAATTCTGGCATACATTATGTGTTTTAGATGTAGGTTATACATTGTGTAATTCAGTCTTAAGATCTATAAACTATCAACTACCAAATCCATTTTAGGCCTGTAAGTAGAAGATAAATAAGATGAAATAGAAGAAAAGTACTTTTTATCAGGAAACACAAGTAATCAAAATCCTTCCCTGTGCCCAATGTCACTTACAGAAATGTTTTGCAGCTATTAAACATTACATTTTTCTTAAAAGAAAACATATTCATATCATATTCACATTCATGAAGAATCTACTATTCCCACCATCTAATCTGACCTCCTCCATAACACAGGCCCAACAATAAAAAATTAAGCTGATAGCTACTATTACAAACCCTAATTATCTATTTGGAATATTAAAGTTGAGAGAGGCAGTACGGAGTAGTGGAAGAGAGCATGGGACTGAGACTCCAGACGTTTGGGGTTTTAGACCCAGGTTTACTATTGCTGTGAAAATTTTGGTGAGAAAGCAAATTGTGCTTCAATCTTCTTCTCTGGGTAATGTGGGAAGTGATTCTGAGCTTTTCATAAAATGCCTTTCAATCAAGTATTGTGTATCAGGTATTTTGATAGACTACAGCAAATCTATTAACTTCTGGTCTTGCTTCAGAGATAGAAAGTGATGGAGCAGCTGTCACAGCCTTACCTCTAATTTCACTCTTAGAACAGCAGCAGCAGCAACAAAGCTTTGTGGTACGTTTCTAAGTTGAATGTGGTCAGCTTCACCTTCTACTCACTGGATCTTGTTTGGCTTTTTGGCTATATAAAAAAGCCTGCCAAAAGTCTTTTACCCATGTAAATAAACTTGAAGCCTTGAAATTCTCCCATTAGTTTCCTTGCTTTATTTAGCTCATAAGCATCAGATTATAGAGTATCAATAGACCTCAAAGCATCCCCAGAACTGTTTTTACATATTTCATTTTATAATCTCCTTTCCTAACAGGCATTTTAACCTGCTTTCCTTACATCTATATCTATGACTGTATTTATGACTATATTTATTTACAAATAATTGGAGAAAAAGGGTTAACTGAATTGTACTGGGCTAACAATTAGCATGGTTGCCTTACTGAAAAAAAAAAAAAAAAAAAAAAAGAGAGAAAGAAAAAGAAAAAAAAAAAACTTTTGACCTTTGAGATGATAACCCTTACATAGCTTTTACATAGCTTTTACAAATTGTTTTTAATCTTTGCAACAGAGTGTTTATATCTGCTACTAATTGCCTTACCCTAATCTGTGAGCAGTTTGTCAGAACATTTAATTTTGTCAACAAAATGTAAAATTTAATCTAGTTACTTGGCAAGATCAGTTTTAATTACTTTTATACCAATTACTTTATAACCTTTAGCTAATTTATGTCCTAAGAAGATTTTAATAATTTTTGTTCAGAAGTAGTGTCAGATTATCCTGACTACAATTACACAGATTATTCTGTTTATTCTCCTTAAACATAACCTCCCATAGCCTTTTATTTTGTATTTGTATTACCTGGAACATTTGTGATGTTTCAGATCTAACATTTATACTGAATTCTAGTAAAATAATTAAAATGGAGTAGTAAATCCACATCACTCAGAATCCCAAGGCCTAGATTTGTTAGTATTCAAAATTTTGTGGCTGTTTTCTGTGAACTTGCAGTTTCTCCAGGAGCTCATTCCTGCCAGAGAATATGATATTTCATAGTCAGCAACACAAGAGGTGCAGAACCATCTGCTTTCTGATTCAGTGCTAATAGCTCGGCTATCATTTCTAGAAAAGAACTAAAGCTCACACATTAAATTATCTTCAAGGGCTTAAACATCTCACATTACTATTGTGAGCTAAAATTGGGTAAATCATTTTAGTTCTCTGTTGTGAAAATGAATAGTCTCTTTGGTGCAGTTATTTGGAATGCTGCAGTAAGTGATGTCCTTCATGGCAATTTAGCATGCAATGCAATAAATGACTTTTATGGCTGGTTAAATTATAAGGCAAGGCTGGGGTGTTTAATAACCACGTGAAGCTGTTTATTGCACATAGAGTCTATTGCCGCTGATACTATATTTTCATAGAAGAAAGCATAAAAAAAGCTTCTTTTTTTAAACACAAAAACTTATTCCATAACCCAACAGTTTTGGGGGCCTTGAAATTCCTCATATAAAGGAAGTGTGAGCCAATACCATATTATGTTCATGCATCAACTGCATTTTCAAAATGAAATTTCATTTTCTAGAAAGTTAAGCACTCTTACCAAAAAAAGACTGAGTGACCCTCCACCACATGGAACAAGGAAGGGAACTCTTCTCTCTGGGCTGAATGGGTGGGTACAGAGACCATTTTCCGCATTGAAGTTTTTGGCAACCAAAGTAACTACCTGCAGATTGGTGCAGCAGAAGTAGGAGTAGGATGATATGGATGATGACTTGTGCAAAGAAAAATAGCACTTTTCTGTAAATTGGACCATACAGCAATCCAGCCTTGAGATGTACTAAGTACCTTAAGGACAAGGGTTTTGTGAAAAAGCTGGGGAGTCTGTGCCATTCTGACACCATTGCCTCTGACAAGCTGTGACCTCAGCTGCATCATTAAGTGGGAAGAGAAAAGTGAATTGGTGTTTTACTAACAGAGCAAGACAGCCCAGAAGTATTGTGGGATATATAACCATACATAACTTTAAATTAATATATAAAGTGGGTAAAGTAAGCTATAAAAGGACATGTTTAAAAAATTATTCTTTGACATTTTTCTTCAACGTGACTAACATCTGTTGGTCATTTTGTCCTCCAGCCCAGGGAGGTTCAGACTATGAAAGAGGTAATGAGCTGCTAGCAAGGCTTCACTTTGCAAGAGCGTTTCTTTGATTTTTTAAGAAAATTTTTTTAGTCATAATTGTAGCTGCCTCTGACCAGTCACAAAATAACAATCATTAATTGGGCCTTTTTCTCAGTCTAGTCTTGCAACCAGCAGACCAAGGTCTTCCAGCCCATCCTCAGCTGCAAGCGGCAGGACAAATGCTGCCACCAGGAGATCCCACTTACAGACAATCTCTGTTTTAGGGCCTGTTGTAATCTCTCAGCTGAAGTAACAAAACCCAGGTGCTGTGCATAGCAGCTGTTTGTCACCCTTTCTGAGATCTTGGCAGGTCTGAAAGTGAAGAGAGATCTGAGACCTTGTGCAGACATAACTAATACATTTCATTCCCAAGAAAATGAAACCACGCTTGGAGTTCCCCTAAGTGATGGCTGTAACCGGAGACACGGCGCTGTCAGCACCCATGTGGGAGCACCATTTGATGGAACTGGGAACCGTTGCGTAATGCAGACTCAGTCCCCAGGGGCCAAATGTGATCCGCCTCCAAAGAATAAAACATTTCTTCCTCAAATCCCTGCTTTTTATGGGTGCTCGATTGGCTGTAGGTTATGCTAAAAGACTAAAATAATAGCACTCAGCTATGCCAGCTGATCCTATCCTACTCACTCAGATGTCTTGGTACAGAGTGGATGAACAATCAGAAGAGAAAATAGTCTTTTACAGAAATATTCCTCTGTCAAAGACATAAGACGCTCCCAGCTTTCTTCTAATATTTTAACCCACCACAGAACAAGGGCTACTCCTTAATGCAGGCAGGGAACCTCAAGGCATTAGCAGCCCAAAGCAAGTTATCAAGGTCCTTCCTACCTTTGCCTCTACTGCACATTTCAGAGCTGTCGACGCAGCTCCTTGTGTGGTCTTGAAACTGATGCTGTTCCACAGCAGCCAAATGAGAGGGGAAAATCTGCTTTTTTATTTATATAAATCTGGCTAAGAGTTTTTATTTATTTAGAATGGAGTTTAAACTGCGCTTGACTCTAAATAAATAAAACACGTTATTTTCCCTCCCTACTGGTTGCCACCAAGCCGTGTGAATTTCAAAGACCACACAGACAGCAGCGGCTGTGTGGTAAGGTGGGGACCAATGCAAAGGGAGGCAGCACACCAGAGGTCTGCAAGCCCTGCAGGTGAAGGAAGCGTTATGAAAGGCACATTATACAAGTACGGATAAGCCTACCTCTGAAAAAGACATCAGTTGCTTGTATATTGTGCTGACGTTGATCCTTCTCCTTCCCTGTCTATGAGTGCATTTCCTCTGCAGGACTGAACAGTACCCAAGTCACTCCTATCCACCACAGTGACAACTCCCTGTGATTTACAGCAGCCCTGTGGAAGTGCGGCAGTGGCAGGACAGGCAGGAAGAATGGCAGGACAGCACATACAGGAGGGTATTTCTCATTTCAGTTTTCAGTTAAGTGGAGAGAAAAGGAAGTAAATATCTTCATGATTTCTTCCAGGCAGGCCATTACTGAGGACAAACCAACTTCTGTCAGATCCTTGAAAAAATAAATAGTGAGAGGGAAGAAAAAAAAAAAAAAAAAAAAAAAAAAAGATGAATGTTCTAGGATAAGGGATTGGACCTTTTTTCCTCTCTAGTTAATCGCAGGCAATATTTTGGTAACACATATGTCTTCTTTTCAGCCTTTAAGTCACAAATTCATTGGACCAGATACAATTCATCTTTGGAGTAGCCCCTGGGATGAATTTAGATCTATCTTAAATGGAGTAAGTTCAGGCGAAAGACAGATGAAAATTGCACAAGACACTCGTCATTCCCTACTTCAGTGGTGAGCTTGATTTCATTGTCAGCAAATATGCTGACACAAAGATGCTAGTTACATCCCACATCTGATAGTTCCTCATTTCTTCACATGGTTAGCAAATGAATAACTTCAGACAAACCCACACTTGATCTTTTGGAAACACCAGCTTCCCAAGGTATCTCTCTGATAGGGAGGCACCTGCTAAAGCTCTCAGTGTTCGGAAGAAGGAAAAAAAGCAAAAGGGAAAAGTGCCAACTTCTCCTAGAATTGAGCCAAAACCAAATGTATTTGTTGTTCCTACACTATCTGATTACAATGAATGCCATGCAAAACCAAGATTTTATGGAAGGCCTCCATTTTGGACCTTCAGACAAACAAAGGATGGATCCATCTGACACTCTGCTTGCCCCTGAACTGCTGCACCACTTACTTAAATTTTTATTTCTCCTCTCCTTCCAACACTTCTCCTTTTAAAAGCCAATACAGAGGAAATCCCAAAATCCATCTTTTTGGCAAGCATCTTATTGCCGTTGGCCAAGGACTCCACCATGCCAAGTTTTCCTCCTCACTTTGTTGTTGTGTTTTGCCAGTTGTTAAATGGAGGAAGAGCTGATTGCAGACAAAGCCATTTTTCTGGTGGACTGTGGTCTGCATTTGGTCCAGAAGGCTTAAACTTGATCTCAGTGGCCCAACAGAGAGACCAGCTTTTGCCTTCAACATTGTAGTTATATTCGCCAATACCAAGCTGAAAAGACAACTGTTGGAACAAGGAGTTGCAATAAATTATCATTCATAGAATGTCTATAGAGCCTACTTGAGAAGGCCTGAATTTGCCAGTCTAGGCAAAAATACAGTGGGCAACAGATTTATGAGGCAGACCTGTGCCTGCTCCTGATTAAAGTAAGCTATTTTACAAGTTTCAATACAATCCTCAGCAGCAGCATCTGCTGACCTGGTGTGAATGTGAACCTACAAATGTCTTTTTCCTGGGATAAACATCAAACACCAGCAGAAGTACTCAGGCACAATTAACAGCAGATACTAAAATTTTCTCTTCTATTTATTGAGGAAGGAAGAGGAATCAGTGAACATATGGAAGAGAGAAGAAAGCCCAATGGGAAGACTGGCAAGGCAGAAATGGTCAAAGGAGTGCAGAAAACTTACTGGGAGGTCAAACCAACTGAAGAGCCTATGTTTTTTCTCCAAATAAGGCAGACATTCAGAGTCCATAGCTTGTGAGGCACTTGGCCAAAGTCAAAGGGAGACATACAAAACCCTACCACAAGACAGACAGAATGAAAGAAAAACATCCATATCTCAGCAGAACAGCCCACTTGGCTCAGCATTTACTGTTGAAGGAAAGGTCAGCAGACAGCCCTTATTCCGTGATGATTGTTGAATATGAAGAGACATGAGCAATGGGCAACTAAAGAGCAGAGAGGACTAGAGTGGCAGCAAACCCTCCCCAGCTGGGAAGGGTGTTGGGCAAAGCACATACCTCCCCGTGCTCCCAAGGATGCTTAAAACCAGAAGCAATACTGAGAGGGCAAGAAACTCGTAGCCCTGTCTGGACTCGCAACCTCCTTCCTAACCCATTCAGTTCAGATAACGGTGCAGCAAAAAAAAGATTTCCACAGAAAGCAGCTTAGCTTTTTAGGCTGTCTCCTACTGGCACGCATGGAGAATGTGTTGCTGCATGCTGAAGGAGGACTCTCAGGCTCCCACGCGGATTTGGGATCGCTGCCCGTCAGTTAACGTACCTGGCACACTTCCACCAAATCTGTTCATCATGAAAGCTCCCTATCCTTTTACTCCCTTATTCTCCTGCTTCTACCATCTGATGTCCTAGGTGTAGCATTTCCTCTGAAGCTATCCCTGCCCAGCAGTACTCCTTTGTCCCCTACTCTCACTTCCTGTGCCTAAGGTGAAATTAGCTTGAGCACAGTCAAACGTAACAGCAGACCACAAGCAACTGGTGCTCAGAATGGCTGCAAACATAACACAGATCTGTCAATTCTAGTCTGCAAAACCTTTTCCTACCACAGCATGGGACTTTGCAGAACGCAGACTGAATTCTGATGCTTGTTCATCCTGAACAAGGATGAATATACCGCCAAACTCAAACCACGAACCAGAGACTCACCATCTCCTCTGCTCTGAGTCTTCTCACTAGATGTAATAGTAGCACCTTTCTAAACTGCACAGATGTGTTCCTGAAGAATTTTTCAAAATACCATGTCCTAAAGGACAGCATTGAGGGTGCGTGTTTTGACCTTTTCTTTTTTTTTTTTTTTAATCTTTATTCTGATTTCTGGGTGGCAAAAGAGAGAAGACTTAAATTTAAAATGCTCTTGAGATCCTATGAGAAACCTCTTTATATTTGTGTGTGGTCTAGCAGTTTTGTCAGTTGTCTGACATTTTAATTTCCTGTTCCCCTCTTCTGGTGGGATTCTGATTTCCTCTCAATTCTTCTCCTTTCTCCATTATGAAAAACCTGACAGGCATCTCCATTCCTACCATCTGTTTCCTATTCACTTTTATAAATATTAAAGCAAATAATTAATTTGGCAAAGATGGATGAGGTAGCCTAGCTCATCTTCTGTCAATATACAACTGCTACTATCCCTTCCCAGACCTTCTACCTCTTAACACTAACTCCTTTGCACCACACTGGCAACTACTATTCATGGTCTAACTCATCAATGAAACCAGTCCAGGTTTAAATGCTTTAATGTTTTTACATTAGAAACAGCCATTCAGAGCATTGTATCCCCATGAAATGCTGTGTCATTACTGTCCAGATGCAAACTACTCTTTGAGAAAGTGTCTTCTGTTGTTTATACAATCTAAAATATGAAAGAACTATCCATGAACAGTGTGATAAACACCCGTGCTGAGCAATAGATCCTCTGTCCTCAGTGACCAGGTGTGCACAGCACACTGCTAGCAGGGATATGGTGTTGATGGGAGCAGAAAAATTGGGTCTACCTTTAACTCTTCTGTTCAGCCATATCAACCAATTCTTTTCTATTCCTGTTTTATATGCCACTGCAGCTCTCAGTGGCAATGGTCCTTGTACCCATGAGATTCCTCCTGAATGTCCAGTTGCCATTTCCACGGGGCAGACACCAACCTTTTCTGCTGTTGCTGCCTATTGCGTGCATGAGGACTATGCTGATCTGTGACAGAGCCACTCAGTGTCTCCATACAAGGAATAAGAAGTCATAACACAGTGCTTAGGAGAATTTCTGCTGCTGCAGGGGCATGTATGTCCTGAGTGTTGAGACCAATTTAATAGAGTTTAATTGTTCTTTAACTGCTGCTGAAAGCTAGGTGTACATTCTGCCTTTAAATTTAACAAATAACTTTTGCTGTGAAAGATCGTGCTAAGCCACAACCCATGCTAACCAGAGACATCACACCTTCTTCTGTGCGCAAAAGTGCTAAAATCCCTTACTTATTATTCACTTATTCCTCACACACTGATACATTACAATGACAATCACATTAATAATTGTCAGAACTAAGATGGATGCAGATATCTTGCAACCATTTCAGCCCTCAGCACAGAGGGGAGCACAAATGTTATCCCTTCCTGTCTGTCCACCCTTCGTAGTTAAAGAACTTTAGCATCAACCCTGTAAGTGCACAGGAACAAGCAAGCCAGGAGACAGGGGTGGTGAGCTGGCACAGCCAGACTGCGCCTGCCGCCCACTGTGTGCTGCTTCTCCCCTTCTGCAAATGACCACAGGATGCTGGCACTCCCCTCATCTCACTTGGCCACCACAGTACTCAACAAACTTTCCCCTGACCAGTTTTCCTCACCTCAAACTTGCAGTTGCAAGTCTGAATTCATCTTCTGGATGTCTTCCAAGATGAATGTGCATGTAGCTTTTCGTTGGGGTAAAAAAAAAAAAAAAAAAAAAAAACTTTTCAACCCATTTTTCCATATCACCACAGGCTGCCCTAGAGATGTCTCCAAGGTAGATATATGGTGAGGTTACACATTCCAAGTCCTCACCGGGAATGGGATTGCAAAAGAACATTGCAATTATTTTAAGTTATGGAAAAAGTAATCAAATATTTCACTCACCACTAAAATGTCATCATTTTATGTATTTCACAAAGAATTCTCTCATTATGTTAGATAGTCCTGGAGAGACTCCAGTCTCTGTGGGTTGCATGCATTCCCCTGTTCTGTTCAGAAATCAAAAGCCTTAGTCTGTTTTTGAAGAAAGCCAAGCCACTTGGTGCCCTGCTACTGACCCAAAACTTAACAGCAATACACCTGATTTCTCTTATAAACTGAGTTGGCCTTTTCTGAAGGTATTCTTCACACAGCTGCAAGCACAGCACTCTCCCCACATGCTCTGATAAAAATAATAATTGCACATGAAGAAAAAAAGAAAGCCCAGAACAATAACTACATCAGCAATCCTTTGAGAAAAATTACTGAGTGCTCCTGAACAGCACAGCTAATCACCAACACTGAATAAAGAAGGCAGCAAGCCTGTGAGACCATTAGTATCCTGACTTTTCATTTTACTAGACCTCTCTTTTTAATTTTGTTACAGCTCTGCAACAGTACAACTGCATCATATGAGCACTGCAGCATTATCAAGAAGGCTCAGAGGCTGAGCAGGATGACTTCAGATATATAACTTATCTACTGGAAATTTGCTGCAATGTTTTCCACAAGATCATCTTTAAATATCCTTCTGCAAAATCCCAGAAGTAGAAGAGAAAATATGTTTAAGGAACAAGGATAACACACGTTCCAGATTATCTAAAGTACCACGGGAAGAAATGACACTGACTGCACCTTAGAAACAAACAACAACAACAACAAAGTCAGATTCTTTTGAAATGTCATAGGTTTCTTTTGAAAATAACAATGCAATGGGACAACACACTTTAGGGATGCACGTCTTGTTCAGGATTACCAGGTGTAAGTAATAGTTTTTAATGCAGCTGGTGGTGCCTTGTCCTAGCAAACCTCTGACTATAATAGAAAGTATTCTTTGAAGAAAACCTCTGATCCTACAGACTCCACTCATACGAGCAAATCCTTAGCCCTGGCCAGTCACACTCCTGTACATGACTCACAAAAGAAAAGGTGTGTGACTGAGAGAAGTTATTAACCCCCTCTAAAGTTGCCTTCAGTGGGGAGAAGGAGAAGGAAGAAATCGTGAATTATTCACAATTTTCAGTTTATCCCTAATCCCTTAATTCTGTCGCTCTGAGAGTAGAGAATTTTACTTAATGTCATTGCCAGAAATAACAAGCTAGAATTGCATGTTTATGAAATGGGGTCTTAGTTACTTATTAGGATCAACTGGGTTTGAATTAATGTTGGCTCACATTCAAGAGCACTGAGTGGACTGAATAAGCATTACAATTTTAAAATTCGTTAATGGTTGTTTGTTGTATATATTTTATATACCAGAAACATCCAGAGATGCTAGACCTTAGCTTTCTTTTGAACATACAGACATAGAAAACCATGGCTAACATAGCATAACATTCTTTTGAATTTGTAGGTCTACTTACACAGTTGATTAATGGATGAAGACAATCCTGAATATAACAGGACACCTCTTGCTTCCAAATTTAAGTTGTGCTGGGGTTGGTAGATATATCACATCATTATCACTTGTGGTTTTGGCTCAGAAGGTAGGTGATAAAACAAAATATGGTGGAAGTAGAGTTTATGTAAAAGTGATAATGAAATGTAAGGAGAAGAGAATCCAGGTCAGGTAAAAATCATAACTGAAACTGTAGATAGCATAGGGCTTTGAAAAACTTACTGCTGAAGGCCGTTGAATATGTGAAAATTACTCTGCATTTTGAACGATGAAAATTGCACACAAAATGCTTGCTCCAGATGACTTATCAATGATCTGACGCTCAGGAAGTACAACCCTTCCCACATATTTTGATGCACATTGCACAGGACTTTTTCTGATACTAATTTTTGTTTGTTTGTTCAAAGTGGAAAAACAAATAATTCTTAAGTTTGCATGACAGCACAGCTATATTTCTGAAGATTTAACCACGTGAGGGATATTGACGTAGAGGATAACGTGTCAGGAATCATTGAGCATAAGAAATAAAGGAAGTATGACCACACTAGCTTTCTGTTTCAAATTAGGAACAAGCTTTTGAAGAAAATGTCTTCATCATCCCACTTACCATGCTTTGGTTTGCACTTCAAACAGCCTTGAGGCTCACAGACTGGGTGACAGAACTAAATGGGAAGCTCCACTCCAGCAGCACACCTACTGCACTCCAGCCACCTAGAAAGAGTCCAAGGTAAACCACCTGAGATGCATTCGGTGTGGACATCAGCTCCTCAGCCCCGAGTGTGCTGTTCTGGAGATCCACAGTTTTTGTGGCGTGGTAATAGGAACACTGTTAGAAACAGATGAGCAAAACTGAGCTGTGCAACCATGAAATTTGATGGTTAGAATGCCCTGAAGTGACACAAACAGAATGTTTCCTTTCCCTCTGCTCCCACAAAGTGTTACATTTCAAGTGAATCATCTACTGTAAGGCCAGTCCCGAAATCCTGACACCTGAACAAAGCCCCTTAAAGCTGATCTTGTCCCTATTGAAGTTTTCTGTCAAATTAGATCCAAAGAAAAAAAGTCACTTTTAAAAACAGGCACAATGCAAAAAATTACTTATGAAAATTAAAACAAACTTACATGTCTGACTGAAAATTACAGCAATAGCAATAACATATGCCAATAGTAATAAATATTACAAGATGTGATTTTTCATCAAAACAGTGGAAATTGACTAAAATGATTGATCTTGTCTGAGCACAGTTTTTCTAATAAAACAAACAAATAAATAAATAAATACATTTGAGTAAAAGAAATCTCTGTGTTATACATAACCACAAAGTAATGGTGAATCAGGCCATGTACAGCCAAACTTACCACAAGCTGTGATGCTTATGCAATTAACATGCTCTGCATCATTCCCCTGAGGACACAGCCCTGTCCTACCAAGTGTTGGCTACTTTTAAGCAGAAGCAAGGGAAAGTCTGACCAGTCTAAGCCCTATAGCCGCAAACTTCAGGGAAATAAATGTCATCCCCCTCCCCTTCTGGTAAGAAGGGAAGCATGATACTAAAGACAGTTTCATGTGCAAGGGCTTTCAGCCAGCGTCTCTGGCAGGAACATTATCATAAGCAGAAACTATTTGGGCCATGAAGAAGCATTCTCCTGCTCTCACAGCCCTACAGCAGAGGACTCTGTAGCAATAGAGAAATTTGCTACTAGAGATGTAGCAGAGCTGAGAAGAAGACAACGAAACACCCTGGTCTAGTAAAGCCTTGCCACATTTCAGGGGTCCCTGGCAGAAGGAAGCTGCAACAAGTTGGGGCTGGCACGGGATTTCCATAGACTGCTGCACTGAACTTTATATGCTAGTTCTTGAACAGGCCAAAACTGGTTAGGTCAAAGCCCATTAAAGATTTTCAAAAGCAACCTGTGATTTTGGACCCCTGGCTTGACTCACTCAACAGACCTGATGCTGAGAACTCAGTATGTTTGGAAAACAATGTCTGCTTGAGGCATCTCGAGGTTTCAGGCATGCCACTTGTTGCACTAGTTGTTCACAAAAGCACATAGAGAAAAGGAGAAAAAAAAAAAAAAGTTGTAAATATCAGATACATTTATTCCTGCACTGCAGGAAACATTGACAGGTAATGAAAACCAGAAGTCATGTTACGGTCCTGTCTTGAACACAACTGTATTATAATTTTAAGGCTATATATGTCCCCCCACCACCACCTTTTTTTCAGCTCAAAATATATGGTTTTTTTTTTCTTTACTTCAGTAGATTAATGGCATCTTCTGAAGAAACAAAGCCAAAATTTTTGGTTCCCTCCATTATTTCTTTGCCTGCTTCAGAACTATCATCTGAAGACAGAAGCCGCAGAACAAAGGTGTTGAGAAGGCTAAGGAAAATAGGAGAAACATGTCAAATTATAAATATGAATGAAAAGTATTAATTAAAGTAGAGTAGTTTTTAAACAAAATAACATTTAGCCATGCAAGGCAAATAAAGGTTGCTGAATAACCTGAAAAATGTAAATTTTACTATTTTTATGCTGCTTTGGGAAATTAAAACATTCCTGTTTTCAGAAATATTAAAACAACAACAACAACAAAAACACTATGTCCATTCAGAAGATTGCATAAAAGATAAACACATACTAAAAAACGGCAAACACCACTTTCCTGAAAATCATTTAGAGAGCTAAAGCCTTTCCAAATCAGATATCCACCCTGAAACATCTGAGCAAAGCAATAGACTTCTTGTGGCTAGAGGATTTCAAGGAGGAATCATCAGACCTAGCATCATTTTGCAATCCCACATAACATTGATTTCTTCATATACTCATCTTCGTTCTCTCATCGTTCTGGCAGCAGTAAATCACAGCAGTTTAAAAGAAGGTCATGTACACATCTTCATATTTCATGCATGATCCCGTTGCACAAGACAAACGATCTGGAATACTTTGCTTGAGGGTTGTAAAGTCATCAGTTCACTTCTGGATTTACTTTAATACATCTCCATGGAATACTTCCATCTTTTTCTCCTTCAGAAGGACTCTGTACACTCATTTGTTCCCTGACTACTTTCAGGAAGGTCCAAAACTCATCCAAAATTTAACAAACCACAAAGCCTTCTCTTACAGGCAAGCACAATACATGAGAACACGCAGTCTACCTCACTCCTGACCCCCAAGTGGAATCTCTAGCTCTCATTTAGGCACCTCTTTTCCCCGTGTAGCTTGTGTGGAGATGTAAGCACCTCAGAATAAGACACCCAACCCACACACAGCTGGCACTGCCACTTCACTGGGAACTTCCAACCTCCACTATTGCCCCTCAGGGGCTTCGGTCCAGCTGCTTCAGCATGCTAAAGCCCAGGAAATCCAGCCTTGAGCCACCTCCCCAGGGCACGCCTGTGCCCTTTCCCTCAGCCCACCAACAGGACTGCCCTAGGTCTTGTAATTCCTTTTAGAAGCCCAGCAGAACTTAGAGAATGGAAAAATGTGGTACTCAGGGACCTGTTCAATCTCAAAAGTGGCCAGGTTATGGTTAGCAGGGACGATGCTGGACTAGAAATTAGTAACTGCAGCTGGATCAGACCTGCCTCCATGCTAAGTTAGTCTGATGCTTTTTCTCCCTCTGTGTCCCAGGAAATCACCATTATTCTGTTTTTCCTACCAACCATGATGCTTCAGCACTTTGTTAGGGAGAGTTGCGTGTGGGGCTGTGCATATATGGCAACAATGTCTGATAGTATCTGAGGCTGCTACAGAAGACACCTCAGATCAGAGCCTAAACCTGAGCATACCTGTCCTTGACATCTTTTTTTTTTTTTTGAGTTCAGTTTTATTTTTGCATCTCTCCATTTTGTAACTGCTAGTCAGAAAATTTTACTCTATGTCTCTGATAGTTTCTCACAATTTCCTACAGTTATTACTAGGGTTTTGTTTGAAAATTTGTTGGCATTTACTGATTTTATGTGTGAGTATTAACTTCTGCCTAACATAAAACAGAAAAAAAAACTGCCTATCAGGATATTTATTCTCTATTTGTTCATAAAAAACACATCTGCTTACATTTTCATTACATTTTTAGACCTACAAGAAAACCAAACTGAAGACAGGGTACGTAATGATCACTGGTACCTAGGCTAGACTTTATGTTAAAACAGAGGTTTGGATTTTATACTTCATGCCAGACCAAAACACTTTGCATGCTACTCACTTGAGCTGCAACATTTATTGTGGTTGAAATTCTAACCCTTCCTCCAAGTGGAACTGTCATGACCTACACGAAAAACCCCAGAGCTACCAACATATCAATCAGGGGATAGGTAGGATCTCTCGAAGAGAGCATGGGCCAAGGGATTGCTCCAGGCCCCATTTTCATGCTCCAGAGAAATGCAATTGTATTGTTTCTGCTACTGCTGCCTGCCGTCTCCCTGCTTCACACATGGTAGAGAGCCCTCTCTGCTCCCACTCTCTCACGCCTCCAGCCAGGCAACAACTTGTAATAAAAAGCTGACGCCAAAAATTAGAATCATAACTGTATATTGAAACACTCCTCTGAAGTGCTTACATCCTCAACACCATATGGATCCAGCAAAGGATCTCAGGGAGAGAGGAGGAGAGAGAGACGAGAGCTTCTAGCTGAGAAGCACGTGGATTCATGCTAGCAGCAGCAAAGAGCTGTTGGAACTGATTTACCGCTAAAGCTGTTAACCAATAACTGACTTTTTCTAATTATTGGTTTCACAAACAATAACCAGGTTAAAATTAGCAATCAGAACATAAACTATTCTGATAGAAAAGGGAGCACCATCCTGTGAAGGCTGGGAAAGAGAGAAAGCTCAGAAGGGGAAGACATGAAAAAGCATCTTGGAGGTGGGAAGTGTGTTTTGTGTTGGGGCAGAGCTGCAGGACACCACGCAGCACACGTTCAGCTCCCTCTCCCACCTCAGGAACTGCCAAATGCCACTGTGGTGCCAGTGGGGATGAGCTGGAAGCCAGAGCAGATAATATGAGGTCTGGGGTCATGTTTTCATAACAGAGAGAGAGATGGAGATTTAATGGCAGCGATTCAAGTCTCAAATACATAATCTGGTTTTGTACAACTTTTCCTTCTCTACTCTCAGTTTGCAATTACAGACCAAAATTAACAACCTAATCTGCCATCCACACATTTATGTTCTCATATTTAACCACTGCACTGAAACCATCTATCAAAAAGCCAAGTTTGTTTTAAAAAATACAGCACCACTGAGACTTGACAGATCAAGAAACAGAGACACAAAGGTAGGAAACAATTTCAAAAGAGGGAGGGATCTGATTTTGGAGCGACCAGCTTATTTATCACAAAGCAGATACTGTTTTGTTTTGGTTTTTATTTTTTAAACCTTTGGTTTCAGTGACTGTAGCCAAATACAGGGGAAAACTGGAGCCTGAATGCAAACGTCTGGCTCCTATCCTTTCCTCAGACCACCATGCTGGATTACCACCACTGCTAACAGCACTTCCACTGAGAATTGGCAGCTGGGCCCCTTGACAAAATATGAAGATATGTTGATGGGCTTTGAGTTGAAAACACTGAAGTATACACGCCATTTAATAAAGAAAAGCATCTAAATCTTTTAACTCAAAAGTTCTACTGGGAAATAAGCAATAGACATTTCTGTGTTGCAAACGTCAGGACTTCCATTCTTCTCCTATAAATCATACACAGGGCTCAGATATGAGGGGGGAAATTCCCAGCACAATCCCTCAGGTCACATGGCACAGAGTTCTGGAAAAGGACAATCCTGATCAATCCATATCATTTTCCAGCCTTTTCATACACCCAAAGAGAAAACAAAGACCACCCCAGGACAGGAAGTGATTTTACTCAGCATAGTGGAAATTAAGGTACAAATTATAGGAAATGCTTGTACAGGAAGAATTTCGTTTCCTACACACTTGGCAGTATCACCAACTAGGAAACAATACCGGCTGTTCAGAGATTGCACCACCCTTTCTAACAACTTTGTGCAGAGGTGTTTCTTCCAGCCTGCAAAATGTTGGATAATTTTGGATCATACTAAATATGAAGGAAGCGAGGACCACTGGCATAAAACAAAAAGGTGAAGATACAATCTCTGTAATGGGAAGTCCCTAGACTGCAGATTACCGGTTATTTCAACAGTTTAACAATGAAAGATCATTCTAATAATGCTCTGTTTTTATACTCCTCTCTGGACATCCACTGCTTCCTGTACTAATAAGGAGAGAATTGGTACTTTTCTCAGATTTTCTTGAATTTTAGGTTTGGGGCATATTTTATTCCTTTTTCTGCAAGTAAAAGAGTTTCAGTTACTAAACAACCAAAATTTCACAGTCATTATTTTCAAAGGACATAGAAAATGAGGCTCTAAAATCTGTATTTAAGTAACAAGCAATTCTTAATCAGAACAGATCCTAATGAGGTTTCCTGACATGCTGCAAGACAAAATAGCAAGTACCAAGACAGTCAGACTGACCTCGGCTGATCTCAGGCAACAGACTCTCACATGAGGCTTCTGGCCCACAGCATCACTTTCCTCCTTCCCTCCTTTGTTTCACAAGATAGGATACTTCACTAAATCTGCAACCTCAAGCTCATTTCCATGGCAACTCGTGGAATAACAGAACATAAGACTTTAATCATCGTTCTCAGACTTCACCAGGAGAGAAGACACCAGGCTGTGAGTCGACAGAATTGCATGACTCACAAATATGAGAAACAAGGGAAAGCAAAAGTGAGATGGTGTGCTGCAGTGCTCAAGGGACGAGCAGGATCCAAACCACGCTGTATAGATCCTCATCTGGATCTAGATCTTGGCTCCCCTATGGTCTGGCAATATTAATAGTCTGTGCTTCAGCCTGTTGCACTCAGATTCAGAAAGAGATGAATCAGAGCTCCGCAAAGACCACGTATAGTCACGCTCTTTGCTCCGCTGAGCCAGTAGCTCAGTACAGAATCAGCCCTAAGAGGCAACGAGGTCCAGGTCAACTGACCCAGCATTCAACTGACCCAATTATTTCTCCTAATTGCACCTCCCGTGGAAATTTTTCCTTATCTGAAGCCCCAGTTGAAAGACCCTCTTTTGAGGGTGTGAGAGACTGCTTATTCTTATGCTTCACTCCTTTGAATGTTTTCATTTCCACTGATAATCCCATTTTATTGCTTGGTTTCTCTTTCTCTCTGAGATAAAGCAGCATCAGCACTAGAATCTTACTGCAGATGGTGACCCGCATTCAGTGAAACCTCTGTGAAATGTTTCCAGAATAACAGATATCACAAGACTTGAATATAAATATTTTTTTCAAGTATTCAATTTTGTAAGTATACATCAAATACTCTGCCTTCAGAAGAAGGTCATAACCATTCTTTGGATGGCAAAATAAATATTATAAATACTAGGAGAAAAGAGGAAAGATGCAAATTGGGATAAACTAAAAAGGTTTCAAGACAGTGAACACTTGAATCAATTTTACAGTTATATCTCAAGAAGAGGCTAAGTGTTCAATCTGTGGGAAAAGCCCCAAAGCAATCTTTGATCATAAAAAGATCGCTGTGCTATATCCCTCGAATAAGTATAATTCCCCTGGTTCAGATCTGCTTGGACTTTGTGTATAGTAGCTAATCTTCTTTGATTTGCTGTGTAAACACAGTTGCACATACCAGGTGGCATTCCTCCATCCTGCTGGCATGGATGTTTCTCCTAAGCTGTTACCAGTGCTTCATTTCAGTGGTTTCATTAGGGGGGGGGAAAATAAAAATGTTCCACTACAATGTTCCTAGGAGCTTCAGGAAGAAAGACTGAGTGCCATGTGAAGATGTGCAAGGGAAGTATGCCAAACCCAAAATCTCTGTTCACAAAGACTGATGAAAATCATTCCTTAAGCTGCAATTCTTGTAGCTTCATATCTGTGGACTTTGTGCCTGTATGGATCCACAGGCACAGGAAAACAGAAAACTATCCAAATATCAATAATATGGAAGTCCTGCAAAGTCACTGAAACCCACATAGTTCCTGTTTGAAAGCATAAATTAACTCTGAAAGCATAAATTAACTCTGATTTGAGAGCCCTGTCAAAAATCTGTAACTGAGCCTGGTCACAATAGACATCTCATATGCCTGAGGAACCTAGCAGCAGTCCTCAAGTTTTGAGGAGATCTCAACATGCATCCGCTCCCACAGAGAGAAGTTGATGAGAGCCCATGCCCCTACTGAACACCAAGCTCTGCTGAAAACCCAGGAGTCCAAAGTGACAGCTGATGGCTTCCACATTCCCTTGAAAACAAAATGAGCTCTTCTGAACTTCCCCCGCAGTGGCAGGCAGCTCAAAAGGCACAAATGATTACTGTTGTAACACAGTCATAAACATTAAAAGTATAACTTGGGAAGGCATTCGGGAAATAAGCTTCAGATTTATCCCTCGTAACTTCAGGCACCACCAGAGAGTGGTCACTAACCGAGTGGTCACTTTACCCTCCCCACAGACTGGAGGAAGGCTGCTAATTGTTGTCATTGCATGTTGTCCCAAGGCAGGTGACAGGAGCAGAGGTAACCATACTGCCATACCTCAACAATGAAGCATGCTGCCTCTTCCAGCTTGCTGCCAAACTGTTACTTTGTAGATTCACCAAGGAAATTTTGTTATAGCCATTATTTTTCTTGAATCTGGAAGGGGACTAGAACACAGACCCATTGTTTTCACCTTGCACATTTGTTAATAAGTGTAAGACCACTGTTATCCCTGAAACAGTTGCAAAAGGATAGGAGATATGACAGCTGGAGAACAAGCAGGGAAGGTATAATGGCTTCCTTACGTTTGACACAAGAGTACAAATTTGAACCAGTGATAACCATGGTAGATGATGGGGTATGTGCGGACAGTTTGACAAAGTAGATGAAAATCTTGACTTCATTACTACCTCTGCTATGAATTTCTTACATTAACTGCTTCTAGTAAAATCTGCAAGAAAAATCAGCTAGTGCTTTGCTTTTGACATCAAGAAGGTTATGATAGCATCTTTGGTGCTTCAGAATTCTTTTCCATGGAAGAGAGATTATAAACTGCTCCCTATTGCCCAGAGGTCTCCACAGATAAACATCAAAAACTCAGATGCTATAGTTATAAGGTCAGACAAGGAAAAAGTTACTATTTTCATTTCTAAAAATTCAATGGAATAAAATAAACACATACTTTATATAGTGCTAATGAGCTTAATTTTCTTTTTATTGTTTTGCTCCCTATAGCATAGTAATTTTGTTTCTAGAGTTTTCTTCAGCTGACAAGAAAGACAGATATCATAAGAGGCAATGTCAGGTTGGAAACAGTCATCTGTTTTCTAGCTAAATCCTCCTCCAAAGACAGCAACTAGCAACTGGGATGTATAGCAGCTGAAACTGTAATGGTGCGTACAATGTTTAATTGTGCATATGTGATACACACTATTTAGCTTTTCCTTTGTTTAATGCAGCACACAGAAATTCCCAGGAGGCTGGGGAGGGTCATATCCATGCCTGAATGAGAAAAGAACATTAAAATTATCATTATAGGCCTTCCTCCCTTTGACTTAGCCGGGTGATCCTTAGAAGATTTAGAGTTCAGGTTCAGTTCAGATAAACATCCAAAAGTTCACAGGTTTACCCAAACTATCTGAATCTCTAGAGCCCCAAAATGAGCTGGAAATCTCCAGAACTGCCTTTCCTTGGGGATTTCCTGCTCTTCCACTTTTGGACTGAAATCAGAAGTGAAACAAAAAGGAAAAAAGCAAACAACCACCTAAAATGCATTAAGCATTTCAGAACCTCAGCACAACTCATTAAGTTACACTCAAAGTTCGAGACTACTCACATGGACTTATCAAGTGTTTTGGTGATCCCTCATTTCTTATTAGCTTTTATGTCTGACTCAGAGCATGTTTACTTTTTCACCTGTCTTCTCTCACTCAGTCTTTCTTACTCTTTTTTACCATAAGAGTTTTGTGAGTGGAACCCAGAGCACATGGTAAAAGGACACTCTGTTCTTCTACACACTTGCAGTACATCTACATGGCACATTTCAGTCTTGCAGGGAATCTCTATCCATCCAAAACTTTTATTAAAGCAAGGGCTTAGGGGTGAAGGGAAGAGACAGGGAGTAGAGTGAAGTAGTTTACAAAGTGCTGACATTCATAGCAGATAGGCCTCTCATTGGCATAGGAGCTGCTGGTTTCCCTCTTTGACACCGATATGGAAAAAAATATCAGCAGCCACACTATCAACAAGAACACAACCCTCTGATCAGCCTTTGTTCGCTTTCCCAGAGCAGATTCCCATCTATGCAGTTAACTGTGGCCATTCATTTTCTCTGTTGTAAAAATGTGTTTTCAATCACCTTTGGGACTGAGACTGATGAACTGTGCTAAATGAAGAGCACATTGCCTTGTAGTACTTTCCATCATCCCCTACACCTGGAAAGCCAGAGAGGGGCATGTGCACCCTGGCCACGACCACTGTTCGCTTGGCATGCTGTGAGGAGCTCACCTCCTCACAAAGCTCTGCAGAAACATCCTCCCCATTCACTCAGCAATGTGCTCTGCCACCTGCATCAGGCTGACGAGTATTCTCTCAGTCATTTCTTATGCTAGCAAGTGGGGAAAAATATGATTCATAATCTAGGCACTGTTGAAGGAGCATGTAGTCCAATCTAAAAGGTGTATATAGAAGTAACACTTTCCCTGCTACATTCATCCAGCTACCAGCAAGGTACCAGCTTAGGGACTTACTAAGAAAGTTTGCATCTGCACCATCATATTTAATAGCTACTTGCAAACCCATCATCTTCAAATTTGCCTAACACTTTTCTGATCTGCTTATGCTTTTGTCCAGGAAAATATTTTGTGGCAATGGAGTCCATGACTTAATCACACTTCCACTTGCCTGACTAAAACCAGCTATCTGAGAATTTAAATGAGTGTTTGTAGCTCCTGTTGAATGAGAAATTCTGTATAGAGAATTCCATCTATTATTCACCTTTTCTATTCTTCATTCACCCTCCTTGCTTTTAGAGGCAATGATCATCCCTTGCCTGCAGTCAGTGTTTTCCAGCCTAGGGAGCTTGTCAAGCTTTTTGTCAGGTAGAAGGCATTCCATAGCATTTTTATGATCCATCTCTGCAGTTTTTCTTAAAAATCCTTTGCATTTTTCAATGACAAGATTTCCAGAGTTGAATGCAGAAGACTAGGTATGACTGCACTGTGGCATAATGCTCTGTGCTTTGACTTCTATTTCCTTCCTACGAAATGCTACCTGACTGTCAGAGCAGTCCATAATGACACCTGAGATGGTTCCCCCCAAAATGGGTATATCTATTTCCTGCATGTCATGGAATAAGTATAATTTGCACTAGTTTCTTCACTCTTCATTTACTGAGATAAAAAAGTAACCTGTGATCAGATTCAGCCATTCAGCATCATAATAGTGCCTACAACTCCCCATGGTTGACTTGATTTTAGATTTTCCTGAATAGTTTTGTATTATGTATTATTAGCAAATCTTGTACTTTCACTATTCTTCCCATTTTTAGATCATTTTTAGAACATTTTTGAATGACATGGAACAGACCTGTGTCAGTAACTTCCCCCTCCTGTGATTACCATTCCTTCATCACTACAATATTCTAGCTAACTGGGGAAGTGTTTTCTACATCATTTTCACCCATTTCTTGGAGGCTTGCCACATCCATCCTCGTAAAAGCATGAAATACCTCTTAACTGACATGGGTTATGAGTTAGTAAAGCAAACGTGTTTCTCTTCCATACCTCATTGCTGTGTCTCAGTAAACGCTATGGTATATGTTAGCTCTTTATGAAAAGACCTTATGCAGAAAGCTCAGATTCCTCTTCCCTCTCCCTTCCCACCCCTCGCTTTTTTGATGTTCTTGGTTGGCTCTTTTGTTTGTTTGTTTGTTTTGTTTTTTGTTTTCTTCAGACCAGTTCAGTGTTTATCTGGGGCTTGCTTTTTATCACCACTGGCTCAAATGCTTGATATTATCCAATATCCCCAATAGTGTTCTGTGTTTTTAGCCCCATCCTTCCTCTTGCACTAGAAGCCCAGAGCCTGGTACAATTCCACACCCTCCAGAAAAAAACTACCAGTTAAACTGGCAGCTGAGACTCATGTTTGCTGCAATTTTTCAGAGAAACGTCTCTTGGGACACGCTCAGCCACTGATGAAAGAAAGGCATGAAATCTACCAGCAGCCCGGTGTCGCTGTCCCCGGTGCGTTGATGCTGGGGGAAGAGGAGGGGCACAGCCAGGAGCACACACAGTACATCTTCTCACCAGATGGTGCATCAGACCTGTTGGAGTTTAACTTCTAATTAAATGAAGAACTAAGGGCCACATTCAGTCACACCATCAGTTTGCTCCAAACCAGATGTCTGCAAGATACCACAATAATTGTATTCATGTGAGCCCAAACCCAGGCTGCGGGTGGCCACTGCCCAAGCCTCATATACAATCTCCACCAGGACAGGAAGTCTTCTCCAACGGCAAGCTGACAGCCCTTTGTTCTGGGCCTCTGTGCCCTGAAAGCCTCCTCTGTCCTCCATGGCACACATGAAGGCCAACACTCCTGCAACACACCCCTGTCTAACCAGGCATAGAAAACAGGCTGGCTGGAAAGGCTCTGTAGGTTTACCCAAAGCTTCCTGAAGCAGCACGCTCCTTGCCAAGGCACCTAGTAGCTGAGCAACTCACACACAGTTTCACAAATTTTTCCCAGCAGCTCAGCACATTGACCAAGAAGCCCTCTGTGCCAAAATCCCAGACACGCGCTGTAGTCCTGGCTCAGAGCAAACAGGCAGGAGGTGTCCAAATTGATAAGCCTACTAGACCTTCAGAAAACACGGATAAATCTATGAAGCCTTAAAAACCCCCTGTATAACATTTTCAGTAGACAGACAGAAGGAAAATTAAAAAAGTTCCAGGCCAAGTCACATGGCAGCCCTAACATCTTTCCTGGAGCCCTGCCTCCAGATCTCCATCAGTGCCGCACAACAATTTCAGAGAAGCGAGGTCCGTAAGGCTCCAAAGAAGCAATAATGATTTATTTGGATAAAACCTGAAGCCAGCAGCCTACCTGTAATGTTATTTGTCGAGCAATGGCAACAGCCTAGTACAGATTTTATATCCTGGGCATTGACTCAGTGTCAAATATTTAATGAAAAAAATATATGTATATAAGAAAAATAAAAAGTAACTGATCCAAGAACTGGCAGTGACTGTACTCAAGGATCCAATCCCCCTCTCGCCTCCAGTCCCCTCCCCACTCTGCACCCTAACTTTCCCCTCCCTCTCTGCCTTTCTCACTTGGAAGATGTTATTGTTTTACATGGCATGTTCCCAACCTCCTAGACCAGGACAGTAAAATTATTCACTGACTTTACTGTACTCTTCTACCAGTCGCTCATTTTTTAAGCTTTCAGCCCTCCTTCCCTCCACCCCCACCCTCCTCCACTCCCCAATGAAATTCTCTTTTCCCTCCTCTCCCTCCCTCTTTGCTGGGCAGAATCTGGAAAAAAGAAATCAAGGCCAAACTCAACAGAACTACTGCTGCGTAATAGCAGTCCTTTTTCACACACAGATGGTCAGTCAGAAGAATGAGCGCTTTATAAGACAGACATCATGCTGGTCTTTGCAATCCTGTTCTCCTGGACCTCAGCAGGAGTTTTTCATCACCAAAGTGGATAATAACTCTGTCAGACACCTCATACACACAGGTATTAATAAAAAAAGAAAATACTGTAGTGACTGATTTTACAAGAAACTGGGAATCTTAACGTGATAGTTAAAAATGCGCATGATGATTACGCACAACCAATAGCTATGTCAACAGGGGTTTATGGCAGGTTGCTAATAAGCAGGGAATGTGCTTATGTATACATCTATGGTTTTGCACTTTATTGACAACATTTCCGCGGCCAAAGTCTGTGTACCATTGCATAGCCATGTACACACACACTGTATGCTTGTAAACACCTAAGTGGCCATGCACATTGCCGTGTTTGCATATGGAAATGCCGTTTGAGCAGGCAGCAGAACTTTACACAATCACCATCTGAAACATGACAAAATGCTAGCACTTATGCATGCCTTTGTTTCTGAAATTTGGCTGAACATACAAATAGGAAAAAGCAATCACGTATTTAAGCCGAAGAAAATTCCTTTTACTCCAAACTGAATTTTGATGACTCAGAAGGTAGGTTTCTAGCACTATTAATTCAATGCCAAAGCCTTGTTTTTTCCTGTGATAGATCCAGAGTGTCAAGATCCCATACAAAGACACAGCACCAGCATTCCCTAACCCAGAAACACAGCTCCCTTTGTTTCAAACAGAAAAATATTTTCAGAAGCTCTTACATTTTCCTACACCAACAAAAGAAACAAAGCTTAAAAACAAAAAAAAAAAATCACTACAGTAAGTTTGAACTAGGAGCTCTGTTCTGAGTCATCCTTTTTTTTTTTTTTTTTCCAGAAATGAAAATTCTTAGCACTTTTGTAGCTAAGCATTTTAAAACTCAAATTGAATGAAATTGTGTGAACTCATTTCATTAGTCATTCCCTTCATTAGCCAAATGAGAAGGGGCAGCACTTAAAGCTTTCGCTCAAAGAAGTTCTCGTGCTAACGTATATGAGAGCTATTCTGACACTACAGTCAAAAAATTGATTCATTAATGGTATAAAAAGAAATTACACCATCATAGAAGCTTAAAGATAATTCAGATGACAAACAGAAATGAGTTTGCTAACATCCTTTTGTTGCCAGCAGACTGTAGCCCACCTAGCACTAAGCAGTTATGGTGTACATGGAAGGAGAAATCCCTGTCAAGGACACATGCTCTCCACAGGTGAAGCAGTACCCAGTCTTGAGCTTTCAAAATCTCCACTCTTCCTTGGGCATGGTGGTAAGACGTATCCTCTTTCCCTGCCTTTGCTACTCTTTTTCCTGTTAGGAAGTCTTCTCCTGTTCCTCCCTCTCCAAGTCTTCATTTCACAACCACTTCTTCACACTACTGAAACTCCCAAAAAATAAACACCATCAACAGCATTGCACCAGTGATTTGTACTCTCCCCTGGGTGCAAAATTAATTCATGATTTTGTTCAGGAGTTGCCAAAGAGCAGCATATTACCAATCACTAAAAAGCTGCATGGACAAAGCTGTGAGCGAAGATTGCCAAGAACTGGGGTTTGCTGTGCCCACCTCCATTTGGTGCTGCCAAGTCCTCAGCTTCATTCTCCAAATGTAATTAAATAAACCAAGTCAGTCTTTTCAGCATCAATCTCATCCATCATAAATTAATCTTAGGGGCATTTTCCCATGGATTCAAGCTGCCTGACCTGGATTCCATGCTTCCTGTTTACACCAAACATAAAAATTAACCATAAAAATTAATAGCAAGTTTTCAAAAGGAGAGCTCACACATATGGAGCACAGAATAAGATTTCAGAAAGAGAGATAAAAAGTGTTTAGCCATTGGGGGTGGAGGGGAAGACAGTTGAAACAGCAAGTCTCTGAGTGTTACAAAAAGTCTTTTAAAACAAATTTATGGTATACTGTGGTATAGCACAAATAGATTGTGTATTGACTTCGAACGCACAAAATCACACACACTTCTGTTTTCAATCAAACTTCTCAAACTTGTAGACACTTTTTAATGATTATTAATGCCACACACTTATACCACATTACCAAAACTCTCATTAAAGGGGGTGAGAGAAAAGAAGAAACTCAACCTACAAACAAGTTTTTCAACAACACCTATCTCATTGACTGAAAGAAAGAGGGGAGAAGAGAGAAAAGTATTTCAGTTGGTTTTTGAAACCAAGAGACCTCTTCCAGTGGTGATTGCATTAACATCTTTCTATCTCCCCTTCACTCCTGCCCTGCTTCTCTCCCTCTGCTGCTCTTGCTGCCAGCAGCTCCCGACCTTGCCCTCCAGAACAAAATGTTCTTTCTCCATCTGGGCCTCGGTCACGTAAATTGCTCTGAATGGCAGGATCCCCAAGCGCTCATGAAGCTCCTGCCAAAGTTAATGAGACTTGGCACGAGGTCTTCTTACAGCGAATGATTTGCAAGAGCAGCACCTCACTCACTATTGGAGACAACACAAAAATCACTTCTCCACCAGCAGTTTTCAGCCTCGGCTCTAATTTCTACATAAGTCAGGAATCTTTTTTGCTTTATACCTGACTTGACAGTTATTAATACTACTGCGAGTACATACCACCTGATTTTATATGATTTAGAAAGAGCAGAGAGAGCAAAGATAACAGTTTCATTATAACTTTTAAGTGCCCATAAATCTTTCTACATCAAACCATTCCCGACCTCCCGAGAGGGGCTCTCCAAATACTGAAGCCATGCCTATTTGGCAAGAACTACAGACAGGGATTTCTTTTTTAGCCTCCTTCGTCTCTGCAGAGGGCAAAAATCTTGGACAGAAAACCTTGGTCCAGAAGCCTTTTTCTTTTCCTGCAGCAGTTAGAGGCAGAGCAATGGTTTTAATAGAGTTCTCTAATGACTCTATTGCTACTTTTTATGACTATTTTTTGGAGCAATAAAGTGGCAGAGGCAATGATATTGAATCATTGACTTTTCTGCAGTGGAGAAGGGAGCATAATGAGTCCATAAAGTTATTTTCATTCAAAAGCCAGCATCCAATGTGTTTCTGGTTCCTGCGACACACGTAAAAATCCCTTCTCACCTGTGGACTTTCTTGGTTCACGTCAAGCAGGCTTACTCTACCCACTAACTGGCGAAGTCCCACCTTGATTTTAACCTGTTTTACAGTAAGTCCAATGACTATTTCTGAGAGCAGCTGTAACAGAGAGGAGATCAGTATCCCCTGACCACCTGAGGGGGGAGTGCAGGAGTGATGGGCACCTCTACAGCCAGGTTTATCCCACCTGTATAGAGCATATATATATATATATATATATATATATGTATGTAGAGCACAATGCAGTTCCCTCCAGCTGATCACATCCCAGGTGGGTTAAATTGTTCCATCCTTCTTGACTGAATTTGAAGAGGGTCAAGGGTCCTAATTTGGTGACAAAGGCAGAAGTGGATGACTCTAGACATTTGCACATGTAGTTTTTTCTAGCATCAGGGACCTTGCAACTGAAAATAATGCAAATACTCATTCGCTACACATCATTATAAAATTTCAGACTGAAACAGGGAGACCCATACAAAGGCTGTGAGATAAAATCCACTGAAGAAATGTGATGTTTTTTTTACCACTGATTTCAATGGCAGTGGGATTTCACTTCTACTTATAGCCAAATGGCTAGGTTGGGTGTGAGATTCCCCTATGTATTCAGTAGAAAGCTTATTAACTTTACAAGAGTATATCAAAAATAGCTATCTTAACTGATCATGGCTATATACTTGTATGTCGTTAACCAAAACCAAATGTTTTCCTCCACAATTCAGTTCTCACTACAGTTGTGTATGCTAGGCTGGAGCAAACTTTGTGACATACTTCTGTGCAATGCTGTACTCCAGCAAGGCATGTCAAAAATGCAAACTGAATAGTAAAATTATTTCTTTTCCAAAATAAATAGTGGTTTTGGTTAATACTGGTACACAAAAGGCAGGTATTTTAAATTAAGGAATCTGGAGGGAATTGGTTCCTCACAAAGCTTCAATTAGCTTTCAAATTATCTCTTTCACAATGTGTACAAATATTGCTAACCAGACTTCACTGAAAAATGGATTCTCAATAATTTTATTTAGCTAATAGTTAACACAAGGATAACAACACACATGCAAATTTAAAATAAAAACATATGTGGGGATTTTTTTTCCAAATAAGGATTTGAAACAGATGTGCTCTTTTAACAGTACTTCTTCACCCAATGCTTTTCTCTTCACTGTTTGTATTTTTAATGTTGTTTTTTTTTTCTTTTTTTTTTTTCCAAAGGTACAGTAAGATATAATCCTAATAAATTATTTTCCCTTTTATCTGACGAGTGAGGTTTTTACATAACATATTATATCTTTATTTCTTGCTGGCATAACTCACATCAATTGGCATTTGCACAGAGAGCTGACTGCAGTTCAAATATAAGCAGGGATATTATTTTCTTTCAAAATGTATTTAAAAACCAACATAACAAAGTAAGTTACAGGATGAAAACAGTATAATACTCCTGTTTGCGCAGTCCTTTCTCTTCACTAAGCCCCTGCTTTTAACAGACACTGCCATCCTATTCCTTCTCTCCTTATGTTTTCAAATAGCAGTGCCTAACACTTAGCGGGAAAAAACTGCTGGAGCAACTTTTCAGTCCCAGAACCAGAAAACATTGGAACAGATATTTGATTCTTTTTTTGCTCTTCAATACTTAATATGTAACATTTGGGGAAGAAAAAAAGGGGAAAAAAAAAAAAAAAGGAGCAAATATCTACTAAAGTAAAATTTCATGGAGCAGCTTAAATATAAAAGTTAATAATGAATCAGCTCCATACCAAATATATTACACCTGACTGTGTTTTCTGAGATTTACATTTCAGGGTATGTTCACCCACAGTGCTCTCACCTCAAGTTATTCAGCAGATTATCAATACCAAGAAAGATGCCAATATTCAAATAGCAACTTACGTTCTTACAACAAAATGCCTTCAGATTTTTTGTTGTTGTTGTTAGGAAATTGTCTCCAGGTTTTTCAGAGACATTTAATTATGGCAAACTCCATTAGCATTCACTTGATGATGAGATGTCTTGGCCCACCCTTATGATACAAGGTGCCCTTGCACAAAAGCACTTTTGGTTCAGCATAATCCAATTCCAAATAACATGTGTATCTACGTGACTTCATATTCAGATGCTCTAAACAAATATTCTCTAAAATGTCCTTCATTTACAAGAGATATACTTAAGGAATCAATAAAGCTAGGCAACATTCCTAAATGTCTACTGAGTCTAAATGGCAGGGTGTGGGTAGCGGAGGACCTGTGTGGAGGAGATCCCAGGCTGCTCACCACCAAGCCCTGCTAACTGAGCACCCCAAAACTTCAGCCTGTCAGGGAAGTCTGAAAAGCAAGTGAGAAGCAGCAGAAAGCCCTTAGGTTGGAGTCCCCACCCTCCTGTGCAGTCCATCACCTCACCAAGGGGACCACAAGAGGCTGTGGTGATGCCTGTGGTGACAGGGCTGAGAAGGAGAGGCGTCAGACTAAAGCCAGGCCTGGAAAAAGAGGACAGGTGCTTCCCCAAGTGTTCATTTATTTGTCTTTTTTATTATTATTATTTCCTCAATACTAAATCAGTAATTAAAAGTTGGCAATAAATTAATAAAATTTCCCAAGTTGAGACTGTTTTGCCTGTGACAGACTTAACATTTAGGAAAACCCTTACATGTTCAACTGCAACTCTGTCACATCCACCATGAGCAACTCTACACTGTTGTCTTCACTTTTTTTCACATGCAACATGTGACAAAGGGGTTTGCTTGTTTAACTATGCTTACATTAAATCTTCTGAGGAAAAAAAAATAAAATTGATTTCTTGCCATTTTCATTGATATTTCTAATAGCTTTATAACAGAATAGCTTTAGTCCATTTGGGCTTTGCAACTTCTTTTTTCTTCTTTTTTCTTTTTCTCTTTTTTTTTTTTCCTAAAAATACATATATATTTGGATTTGGATTTCTTAAACAAACACACACACACCACACCCCCCAAGAAAAAATGATAATTTCATCAAATATCAGAAGATTTTTAGGGTAAATATAATAAAGATATATTTCTGACCCATGTAACCAAATCTCTGACTTCGTCAGGTCTTTGATTCAAAATACTTGACTAAAAATGCCTTTTATATATATATATTTTATACTTAAAATATAAATGAAACAGTGTTGCTGTTGTTTTTTTATTCTTCCTGATGCAGACACCTGACTAAGTTTAAGCCTAACTATTAAAGATTAGCAAAGCTAAAGTGACCAAAACTAGGGTCATATTTAAAGGAGTCTTACAAATATAAATATTAAAATGGACAGAAGAGCCAGGAAAATTCAGTAACTGGGTAACTTATTAAGCCAATGGTTAATTTGGATACCAAAGCAAGAGTTAAAATATTTTGGGAGCTTTGGCATCCTTGAAAAACTGCAGTTTTACAACAATTAGATCGAAGTGGAAAGAGCAAAAAAAAAATAGGTCTGTGTTGCAGACCTGGCACATCTCACTTAATAATCACAATAGAAAAGCAAGCTGCAGTGGCCTTACACCAATCTAAATAAATAAATAATAAAAACTGAGACCAGGAGATGGCACTTTAAAAAACTGCTATCAGTCTCAGGACCAGACTGAGTGAATTACATGTTGGCCTTTGAGCAGCAAATCAAAGCAATCAGCAGAGAAATCCAAGCAGCAATTGAACATTGGCCATTGGAAACCAAGAGCAGCAGCAGTTCACTGAGATTTTTCATTTTTTTAAAGTGAACTCAAGTAAGGCTAGTAAAACTCAGCAATTGCTAACATACTACCATAACTACAGGTTTAATAATGTCTCATAAACTTTTAGAATTTGAAATTCATTGCTGTGCAGCAGCTTTTGCATTCAGTTTGCAACACACCCATTTTCACACTCAAAGACATCAGAAAAGCAGATGAAAGTTTATTTTTCTTTTGATAAAGAAGTTAAGCAGATTTTGGCAGCTTGCCACCAATTTGACCCCATCCCCCAACTTCTCCCCCTGCCTAAACACTATAAATTAATCTTACACTGGTTGAGAAAAAGAAAAAGAAAAAAAAGAAACTGAAAAACTTCCAACATTTGAGTCCTTTGGCTGAACCTCTCAGGGGCATATCCCATGGTGACAAAATTTGGCCTTGACTGTCTCAGCTGGCTTCTTCCCCAAAACTATGCCTATAGAGCAAACTTCTCCCTTAGACTCCAATTCTATTTTCTCTTGGCCTTGATATTACCATCACACTTTCTGATTCAAATTCTCCAGAAATACCCAGTATGACTCTCTCCTTCTGGAGCAGCTGTTGGTCTCCATGCAAACACAGAGGTACTTCACTCAGCTGCTGTCAGTGCAGGTTTCCACTACAAAGCCTAAGGGGAGAGTATGGTTCCTACAGAGTTAGTCTCACAAATTAGCAATTACACCCAGGAATTATGACGGGGAGGGTGAAATCATAGTTGATTTTGACTGTAAGGCAAATTGGAGGAGGTTCCTAACTTTTCTGCATAACAATGAATGTACAAAACAGTAAAAAAATTATACAGGGGAGGAGACTCTGAGACACTTTCCATGCATGTGTGCAATGCACACAGGTTATCCTAGGACAGATTTTCACTTAATCCAAAGAATATCAACATCCCAATTTTCTGAAATGTTAACGAATGTTCTGAAACTTTTTTTTTTTTTATAGTGATTCTGCAATAATTTCTCCCATTGGTAAATCCACAGCTTTCTCAGTAGTGCCAGGACCTCATAGGACAATATAAGAAAAACAGAACACGAACACAAAAGACTTGGATATACATGACTTGGAAAAGTGTATTTCTATCAATCTGCTGCTCTTACCACCTGTTTTTGTTCAAATATTAACAGGTCACTGCTGATTACTTTGGAATGAATTCTTTCCCTATACTTTTGCATTAAATAAAAATGACTGATATACTGACAAGATGCAGATTTATCTGTAGGATGATGAATTGCAGTCTCTATTCAGGGAGAATAGTTCTTTCCATTTTCATGAACTAGGGTCATCCTTAAGTGTCAGGAGACAAGATGCCAAAGGTAGGCTTCTAGTTTCCACACCAGGACATTGTAGTGGCTACTTCTCAATGTCTGTCTTTGCAAGATCTAACTTCCAAGGATTATCTGTAACAAGACACCAACATATAGTTTGAAGAGACTGCCTGAAACATTTTTTCAGGACAGACTGAAAATAGAGGAAAGTTTCAGAGCTGTTAGTAGGTCTGAATTTTGTGAAATAAAAATCTGGTTGTTATATCACTCTATGAAAAAATATTTGTATTGGCTCTGGCTTTAAGGTTACATTTTTCAGCTCATGCAAGTGGCAGGAAACATGTAGAATCTAATCAAGAGCTAGTCCACAAGGCTTGTTAAATGAAACGCTAAATAAAGACTTGTTATGAAAACAAAAAGATGCAGCTCAGGAAATGAGCTTGGTCATCTCACAACTCTCTGTTGTTCTATAGCCAAGCATTGGCTAAACATTAGATTATCATTACAAACAACGTATAGAGAAAAAAAAAAAAAAACTGCATTCAGGATTTACCTTAAATTTCAAGAGCACATAAGTGATTTATGAGCCTCAGCTCTCTTTTCAAATCTGACTTAAATGACTAATTCAGATCTTATTGAAAGCCAGAGAATATAGGCTTCCAAGATGCTTGTGCACTTTTTTGAAGCCTTTAACCTAAAATATAAAATACAATTTTATGGATGAGCCAGAAAAACTTGTAAGAAAATTTTATTTACAAAATGTGAATTCATACTCAAGAAGAATCTTTTCAGTTGGTGCTTCTCTGTGGAGGAAACTATTTTTCAATGCACAAGGTCAGTGTTACTAGAAAATAAATAACATCAAAGAGGCGGAAGAGAACAGGGGAAATTGCTCTGCAGAAGAAAAACAGTGAACTGCAGTCACAAACTTCTCATGAACTCCTGAACTACCAAGTTAACCAAGGTAATCTATTCCTATCCTCCACATTTCTGGTCCAGCCCTTCTTTCCTTTCTTTGGCTTCGTTGCTTTAACTTTCATCCATTTGTACGGGTGAATTACACATTGCCACATCTAATATGATTTCTGAGTGTCCAATGAGGTTCTCAAATTTGTACCCATCAATCTGAGACTATTTCTTCGGATTAGACAAGTGCAACAGCAGTGTCCTGTATTAAGATAGTTGCCTCTGTTTTCACTACTTGACAACATGATTGCATTTACTTTCAGTGGAAGCCTACACAAACGGGTGGCTTTTGAGCTTGGCTCCAGTATGCACTTTTTAGCTCCTAACATGGCAAAATTAATAGCTATTTTTATTTCATCTGGCAGGGAGTTTGCAGTTGATGTAGGATTACATCTCCTGTGACCACATGGTTTCTCAGATTTCCCAACTGTTTAATTGCTATATGCTACGTGAGGTTGCATTTTCAGAGAGAAAAGGAGCTATCTTACACTGCCAGAGCTCTGCAAACCAGCCAGCATTCTGGAAACATAGTCTTTGTTCAATGACTATTAGAAAAAAAATAAAAATAATCAGATTTCAGAGGATATAGAACCATAACAAACAGTTTACGCTTAAAACTTATCAGTCTGATAAAATTAAATTGATTAGTTTAAATCAAATATTAAAATTCAGACCACATACACGTGAACATTATGGAATGATTTGTGTATGTATCTTCCATATTTTCATTGCTGAAAGTAAAGCTCCATAGTCAACTGATTTTGGGAAGGGGGAAAAGGAAGAAGTGGAAAAAGGGAAAGACAACCAAATGAGTTGGTTGTCTGAACAATCAATGAAACCTGGACAATCAATGAAAACAAATCCTTGGTTTGTTTTTACTTTCCTCTCTTCCTGAATGAATTAATGAAACTGTTGAACTTTGGCCTCTTCTCCAGGCTAAAGCAGCAAGGGGACTGAGTGACTTAATATCCCCCGCAGCCCACAGCGATGCTGGTGGAACATTTTGATGTGAGAACACTGTGTGCTCGTTTGGCATTGCACTCCCTAGAGGGAATATGGTAGACAATGTATAGATTAAGTTTAGCTAGAACTGGACATTAAGAAACATATACTTTGTGCCTTGATAGTAAAGGTCGAGAGAGGTCATTCTAAACTTGGTTTCCTTTGTAGGTTTATAAAGACTACTTTTCTCATTCTTTTCTTTCTTTATATGGCATAATTGTTGAATAGCAGACAACTATTTTTTCTTTTTTAGCGATGCAAGTTAAATAACATAGAAAGATTGTGTTAGGAAAATAATCAGGATTCTCTGAAGCACTTCTAAAATCCTTTCTGCATATGCCTAATAATTGATTTCAAGTGCCTGATGAAAAGAGTCAGGCCCCGTGACACAGTTTTTCTTTGGCTTCAAAATCAGAAAAAGAAAAATTTCTGCCATAAGAAAATCAAAACTCTTGGTCCGAAGTGAGAGCTTTCTTGGATTTTCTTTTTCTGCATGACATACCACTATTCAGAGGGATACTCAGCATGGCACCAGCTAATAATAATAACACAAGGATACTGATATTTGGTGGCTGCTTTGCAGACAATAAAAAAGCTCGCTTTAAAAGTGCAGTGCCTACAACAGTTTCAGGTCATTTCCCAACTGGCTTTTCCTGTCTGGTATGCCTTTCAGAGTTTTGGCTGTGTTGACACTACAGGTTAAATGAAACAAAAAAATCCAAACAGAAGCCACAAAACTCAGCAACTCAGCCTTTTTGATCTACCTAAGTGCTTTTAAGCCTGCTCATCACCATGGGATCCAAGTGCCCTTTTTCACATTTCAGTGTTTCCAAAAGGGTCAAGCAATGGTAAGATCATAATGTTTGAGAGGCTGTTACAAGAAAAGAGGCTGTTACAAGAAAAGATTGCTTCTTTAGAGAAGAAATGAGTCCTCTTTGCCAGAAACAAACCTGAATGGGACAAATTAAAGGTGGTAAAGGACAGAATGGCCTTTAGCCAGAATTGGCAAAAAAAAAGATTAATAGAGTTGGCACCATATGGAAACAGAGCTTCCATCAAGTAAAGAGCTGGAAGAAAACATTTTCCTCTCGCCTTCAAGAGCAAAGAGGTCACAATTCTTTCAAAAGGATTCCCTTGGGATAATGTGGATATGGACTGTCCCATACTTCATGGATTGAATAACCATCTGAAAGTGCAATAATTTGAGATAAACTGAGATTAGTTTCTTGCATTGACATCTGCTTGGAAAATAACATGGAAAATCTAGTGCAAGGGTCATTTGGCTTGCTACGTTAATGATAACACTGCCAACATCCAGTACCAAAACAATGAGTAATTTGTAAAGATTTGCCATATTACATCCTGCTTAATAAATCCAGAGGCATGAACATGACAGCATATTGTAATATAGTAACATAATATTGCTAATTTGCAGGGCCAGATTCAATCCAGGCATAAGTAAACCCAACATTGATTTCCATATACATACTTCATACTGAATAAATACGTACTTGGCTAAATACATTCTATCCCAACTATATATGCAATAAAAAATAAAAATTAATAAAGAAGCATGCTGTTTCTTTCTAGTTATTTTTATGTAATCATGTAATAAACTTTTTTTTTCCTACATATTTGCATCTATATTTTGGCAATAAGAAAAGTATACATTTAAATGCAAGGCAAGGTCTCTGGAAGTCTGTCAAGCACAATGCTCTAGTCAGCATAAGTTAACAGCTACAGTCAAGACATTCCTTCAAAAAGTCACAACTTTGGGATGAGGGAATCGTTGCCAAATGAAAGATAAGGCCTGCTTTCATAACCCAATATACCCAATTAATAATGGAGAATACAAACTGGCCAAGGTAACCATAGAGGGGTAGGATAACCAAGCATCAGCTACAGCATGGGGGGATGCAAGTTAATACTAATTTTTTTATTCCCACCAGCAAGTCACTGGACTGATCACCCACCAGTGTGCCTAGAAAATATCTGTCTGTCCATCTTATACTGTTACTCGGGGAGCCAAAATGAGTGTGTGGGATAAAAATCCTGAACTGGGGAGTCTTAATTGCATGGTTTTATCCTATGAGATTCCTAGAGAGAGGGAAGTTTTTGTTTATCAGAGATCATCCATGGCACTGCTGTTGGGATAGGCTAGCCACCATTTTCTTCTCCTCTCTTACAGGATACCTGATGAGACTGTAGCCAGAGCAGGAATTGATCTGGAAAGGCCATTGACTGTGCATAATGGAGGACAATTCCTAGGTGTCCACATGATAAAATGGAGAGGCACAAAAGAAATAGACATAGATAAAACAATTTCCATTCTTGTTCCAATAATGGGTTAATTTTCTGTTTGAAGAGTGAAAGTTTCCTCTAATTACAGTTCCTCAGTAGCAAACATGGGAGAAGTGACACGATGCTATTTCGGTATCCAAGACCCCAGTTTTGGCCATGTAATGAGTGCAGGTGGAGGCAGAGGGGGAAGCTGGGCAGCATGGAGAGATGGCTCGCTAATCCTGTCAGGAGGAAAAGTGTTTCATGTCACTCAACGGCATCTCCACAGGGCAGTTAGGGGAGAAGCGCTGACAGCCTCTGAAAGGAATCATATCCAGTCATCCTCCAGCAGGAAGAGGCTGGCTTTGACACAAAGCTTATAGGGTGGGTGAGATGAAAGCGTGAGGAAGGGGTCTCTGGGCTCCACGTAGGATTTCGCCTTCCTCTGCCCCATGAGGAGAGGGAAGAGGAATGCATTAACAGTCCCAACCACTCTCAGCTAGCCTGTCCTTTCTGACCCCTTCACCAAGCAGTTCTCTATCTCTCTCATTCCCTGCCTTTCAAAACTTAGACTTGCTCACCCTGCTGCCAAAAATAAAGACAGAAATAACATCAGGGTTGAAAGTAGTTTCAACATCAGGAAAAGCTACAGGGACAGACTGGGGATTCTTGCTGCATGACACAGAGAGCATGCTGCACCACAGCACACCAGCAGATGAGTACATTTTGCAACGAGTTGTACAGACTTGTCCTGCTCTTCCTTAGAAAATATTTAGTCGGCTTCTTTCAGTCACTGGGGTGCTTGAACAGGATTTTCAGCAGTACAAGCAGTAAGGAGGCGAAACAAAGAGGTGAAACACCTCCAGAAGTCCCTGGGATGAAGTCCCAAGAAGTCATCAACAGGGTTAAATAATAATGCACTTAAATTGGATAGTAGATTTCTGTAAGCAGAGTCACTATCTCCAATGTAGAAATCAGTAGGCATGCAAACTAAAAGTAATTTACATCCCACCAAAAAGAGAATGTGAAATTAAGTAGAAAGAGTTTCTTCACATCGTATATACCAGTGATGAGAGTTTGCAATGCTTAATCTGATGGAAAATCACCAAAGAACAACAAAGTGCATGTGATCCCCCATTCTGCACCAAGCCACGCCACTCTGAGTGTCAGGGTACACAGCTGTGGCCAAGGACTTAAATCCTCCTGCCAGAAGACACTTAGAGTCATGCTTTTAAAACATGTAGGTGTCTAGGGTTACAGATGAGCTTCTGGATTTTTGCACATGGTATTCTTAACTGTCTCAGAGGTTTACACAGCACTTTTACTGCAGCACGCAGTCTGCTTGCTGCCATTCTCTTGAACTGTGGCAGCAGCCACGTGTCTCTCTCAAAGACTGTTGTCCTCCTCCTCTAGGCCCTGAGCACCCCTTTAAGGGGGCTATAATTCTTGCCTCAGAAAGCAAGTGAACGATGGCTTATTTCTAATGCTGAGTGATAACAGAGAGAGTTGCCACTTGCCCAGCAGTGGGGAGTAATTCAGAAGTCCAGCTGCACCTTCCCTTCAGTTGTGCTTTGACGTCAAGTTTTCCTCCCTTTTGCAGATGAAAGCTGAAAGGCTTTACAGGAGATATGTCTGTTACTGTAATATAAACAATAAATAATAATAGGAAAGCAAAAGTAGACTGATTTATTGAAAGCTATTCACTTCTATAAAGTAAATAACGGAACTTTCAATTTAAGTGGGCATTTTTACTGCCAAATAAATCTCCTCGCACAGATATGAGAGACTTTCATGTAATATACAGAAAAGCAAAAGTTTGAGAAATTAAGATAATGCAAGTGAACACCCAGAGCCAGATTCTTGATGTAACTGCGATTTTATACCACCCTAGGACTGTTTATATAATCACCTACCATTGAATGATAACAATCTACACTAAGATGTAGCAGAAATAAACAAACTGATTTTGAGCAAACAAAAAAATAGCCACAGGCCTATCAGCAAGCCTTTACATCATGCAAAACTCCCAAGAAGTTGGTATTTGCTTTGCCCAAGTAAGGACTTTCCAAGTAAGCCCCTGTATCAAAAGAGAGGTGGCCAGCAGGTCAACGGGGGGTGATAGCCCCCCTCTGCTCTGCCCTCTGAGGCCCCTCCTGGAGTGCTGCGTCCAGGTCTGGGGCCCCCACCACAAGAAGTGTGTGGGGCTGTTAGAGAGGGTCCAGGGAGGGCCACGAAGATGATCAGAGGGCTGCAGCACCTCTCCTATGGAGACAAGCTGAGAGCTGGGGATGTTCAGCCTGAAGAAAAGGCTCCGGAGTGACCTTATTGCAGCTGTTCAGTACTTGGGGGGGGGGGGGGGGGGGGGAGTGTTATAAAAGAGACAGCAACTTTTTACTCAAGCAGATAATGACAGGACAAGAGAGAATGGTTTTAAATTAAAAGAGGGGATATTAGATTAGAGGTTAGGAGGAAGTTCTTCACTCAGAGGGTGGTGAGGCACTGGCACAGGCAGCCCAGAGAAGCTGTGGATGCCCCAACCCTGGAGGTGCTCTAGGCCAGGCTGGATGTGGCTTTGGGCAACATACTCTGGTGAGAGGTGTCCCTGCCCATGGCAGGGGGGTGGAACCAGGTGATCTTTAAGGTCCCTTCCAACCCAAGCCATTCTATGATTTTAAGATATGAAATTTAGGTACTACATCTATTTTTATGCTTCTAAATGCCCTGTTCCAACAAACTTTTGAGTACCCTACAGTTTCCTTGGGTTACAAAAAGAAGTGGCATTTTTCAGCACTGGACTCCTCATTTACCTTCACAGATTCTCACAGAGACGGGCCTGTGGCCTTATACGCATATCCAGAACTGAGTTGCAGGTAGGTCTAGTACTGGCCACCACTTGCCCAGTTGTAGTTGTCCCAAAGCACTAATGGCCAAATCATTGTAGTACAGAGAGCCCCACTGTAAATGAGAATGCAGAGATCTGACGAAGCACAACAAGGATATTCGCACCCGGCTTATTGCCTGAATCAAGTTGTATATTCAGAGCCATCCAGTTTCTAGTGAAGAAACCTGAGTTTCTTACCACTTCTGAGGAATGCTCAGACAGCAAACTGAGATCCTATCCTTAGTATTCTTTGTTGATTTCTGCACTGCCATCTCCATGCCGTACTGTGATAGTTACCACATCATTTCTTTAGTCTACGTGGATTCTTTCAACAATCCACAGAAAAGGGAATGTGAAATCAACCCTCCTGACCTGTCACCAGATCCACCCTATCTATCCTTTTCCAATGAATTAAATACTATTTCTTTCTGATCTCATTTTCCCACAGTTAAAGTACAGTTGACACTCCCTGAAGCAACATAACAAATATGGGTACACCTAAAACACATGAATTTGGGAGTGATATGGAAAGTTTTGTGTATGTGAACATTGAATTCACACACCACTGACTTTTATCTCAAAGGACGGCCACACAAACTGCTAAGCATGATTCCTAAGTGGTGAGATACCACTGCACTTATTAGATTTCCATCTGAACTGATGGAGAGTCTTAACAAACTTATGAAATGTGATATATCCTCATACTTAGCATGAACTTTGACAAGTCACAATTTTAGAGCGCCAAAATTTGAATTTGCAGAAAAGAGATTTGCAAATCTAAAGCCTTTCTAGATGAGCAAAATAAGAGAATAAGACAATGATGGGAGAGAGAGAGGGAGAGGAAAGAAATACCTCCTGTAGGGTTTTTTTTTTTGGGTGTTTTAATAATTTACTTAATTTTATTTTCAGTTAGTTTAAACACCTACTGCTGAGGTTTCTATTTGTTTCCTTAAATATTAGTATTAGTGAACACCTAGATAAGATTATTTATTATCCAGGTAAAAATACTATGAATCTTTAGAAATATATAGCAGCCTTTTTTTATCCTTTGTTGATCTCTTTCAAGAGCTTTCTCTGTTTGGTGAATGCACACAACAAACCCATGTTTCTGTAGCCAAATCAAGTGGATTGTAAACTTCTCTCTAGACTTGGAGCAGGCTTTGAAGTCAGAGAGTCAGCGTGATGAAATTAAAACGCAATAGGACATGAGTTCACTGAGTTCACATACCAGTGAAAATCTGTTTTAAGATTTGAAACTGAAGTTAAAAGCATAGTAAAGATACAAATTCCTGCTAATCTGAAACTTTCTCTTTCTCACCTTGTCATAAAAGCCCTTTGTGCCTGTAACCACAGTCCCTTATCTATCCTCCAGACTCAGCCAAAAGGAAGCTGACACCTCATCAGAAGATATCTAGGGAGAATGGTACTACTCGAATCCTACTTCTATCTTCAGAATGATATTTTAGTCTTCAAGGGATGGCAAAGGATTTCCACAAGCAGATGGATCAGCAGAAAATGTAACTGAACAGCTCATAAACAACATGTCCTTCTCATAACCAGCTAGTTGGTTTTCTGTTTCATGTTCTTACTTTTAAGTACACAGCTGTAACTGTGTCTTTGTCTAATACCTATAAATTTCATTTCCCTAGCTGCTACCCTGGAATTAGAACAGCTTTAAGTAACCATCATAAATGAACATAGGTTTTCACTACATGACCAATATTACTCTTTTTCTGCTGTGATAGTTTCTTAACTTTACATTATTAAATGTTAGTTTTCCCACTTAGAAGAATCTAAGCTCTATAGCCTAAGAGATCAGAGTAGATAATGTCAGTCACTGCTGAATGGAAGAGAGACAACCCTACCTAGGTACTGCGTGGTAGAAACCTGCAATGTGTGTAGGACTTTGCAGAGTAAGATTTAGCAGGCACCAGTTACGTTGCTGTAAAAAATACCCTTTTTCAGTGAAAACATACGCATAGCCCTTTCTTTCCTGCTTCCTAGTTTTTTAGCTATATTCCATTTTTCCAAATGTTTACATAGTATTTCTGCAAAATAAATCTTGGACTTTAAAGATTTTTTTGCTCAGTCATTGCCTTTGACTACTTGTTATATCAGGGTGCACCTTTGATACTCCTTTATTGTTTTTTGTTCCAAGACAAACAGTTCAGCAGGGGACCAGGTAATGGTGAATAAAGAAAAATGCAAAATGAATGGCATATAATAATGTTCTTTATCCAAGAACATCTTTTATTGCACATGCCACAGTCATTAAATATAATGTTCTCTTCTCCCAGTACTTAAGAAAAAATGAGTCTTGGAGTCAGCAAACCATCCAAAGATGTGCCTACCTTTAAGCCTGTAGAAAGTTTTAGAAATGTTAACTGGAGTAGTTGTATGCCTGCAGTTAAGCATCCCTAGAAATATTTCACTGACTTCTGAGCCAAAATGTGTTTGCATTATAGTTTGGGAATAGCAAAGGACAGAGAACAAAAGGAAGAGTTATTCAGAATTTGGACAAATAACTGTAAATACATCTTTTGGTGTTATTAAGCCAATATTGGCTCTGTTCAGAATTCACTGACTGAACACGCAGTCCTAATAATCACAGCTGAAAAACACAGACCATGGACGTTTATTGATTTAGACAAGATCACTCCTCACAGGAGAGAGTGCCTCTAGTTTTACAGACCTTTTAATTCCCTGTACACCATTCCTTTCCCTTTTACAAATCTCCTGCTGTGAAACTCTAATGCACTCTTGAGACACTAGAAATCATGGAACTAACCCTGTAAATTGTCCATCAGCCAAAAGAGGAAGCAACTCCCAGAATCAAGGAGTTCAGTTCATGTTATCCACGTTATGTTTTTGTTCAGAGCATAAACCATATACCACCACATACTGCCAGAATCTGAAATGCTGTTGCAATGCAGATAATACCTACAGATTGTTGTTTTTATTGGTGTTATTCTTTTGCCACATCTCCCCCAAAAAACATAGGTACCTAATATCTAATGCATCTACTGGCCAAAAACGTCATTTCTTATTTTAAGCAAATCCAACATTCCATGCAAATGGAAGTAATTTCTGCAGTACAGAAAGTCCTTTCAGAAAATGCTGAACTGATTAGTATTATGGAAAAGTGGAACTAATTACTATAGTGATATAACAAAAAAACAAAGCTAGAAATTAAAGCCATCCAATTCTTGCAAAAAAATAATGGCCAATTTCCCACACATAGAGCCTTTATGAACATTCATTAAAAGGCAAAAGCAAGATAATCACATATCCCCTACCTAACCCATAAATGCAGGCCTCTGCACATCTTTAAGAAACAGGAGTATATAGAAGAGCTTACACAAAAGTTTCATGCCAAGGCTTGGTTGCTGTTCAGAAACTCACCAAAAGGGCTAGTTTACTCCCTAAAAATTAGGTTTGATAGCACAAAACCTTATCTGGCAGTCAAGCCCCATGCAAGCCTGAGGCAGAGACCTTTCACTGGCCCTTCTCTCCATGGTAAATTTCACCTTTGGAAAAGGGAGGCCATGGGCTTGTCTGAACAACATGTGCCCCTTTTTTGAAGGAACACCGTCAAGGCTGAGAGGCCAACTCATTAACCTATCCCCCAGCAGTCCCATCTGGATGGTCTTATCTGTAGGAATTCAGTCGTTCATTTATTTTTTCAACCACCATTTGTGACAGAGTTTCTTAAAAAGCAGACTCATGACTTATTATTAGCACATGGGCAGGTCAGCACACAGGTTTATTTGCTGTTAACCAACTTCCTACCATGCTGTGTTTAAAACCTCCAAAGGGACTCTGAATAGGTTGTAAATGTAGGAGGTTGAATTCTTCAAGGTAAGAACTTATGATGGTACCACGGTCAAAGCAAGTCATATTTTGCTCTGATAACCCATGAAAATTGCTATGTAAAGACATATTGCTCATACACGTTAACTTCTGACAATTCCCTTTTTAAAGGCACTTTGATAACCAACCTGTAACCCTTCAGCTGTACCACTTAGGAACATAAGCAAATACTGAGCTTTGAAAAAGTACAACCTATCTGGGGGAAAAAAAAAAAAAAAAAAAAAAAAAGAAAAAAAAAGAGGAAGGAAAAAAAAAGTAAAAGAAGGAGATAAGCCAGGGTCAGGAGAGAAAGTATATATCCAAAAGAGTATATATACACTAAAGTATACAAAGAAAAATTCCTACAGGCTATCGAGAGCAATAAATACTTCCATCATTCTTGTCAGGAGTAAACTCCAAGTGCAAAGATAGGACCTGTAGAACCTTGATGCTGGGAAAATAATTTTCTATCTGGAATGTCCGTCAGATCCTAGGCTACTCACAACTTCACCCGTGGTAACACTCAAAGTACCTGTGTGCCATCTTGTTTACGCACACTGCATGCACACAGCTGGCCACCACACCTCAGGAAATTATTCCTAGTGGAGTAAAAATACTGAATCACCTTCCAGAAAAGATTATCCACTTGTTTGCTTTCATCTTGTGCAGAGCACTGAGAAGTCTGGAAAGAGATAAATGCCGGTTATACAGGGATTTACACATTTCATCCAGACAATTGACTTAAATTTCAAGCATGAAGGCAAAATTGATCATTTATCAAGTTAATCTTCATGATGTATTTAGTGTCTAACAATAATACTTTCAATTGCTTTCACAGTCTGCAGAGCACCGGGCAGGGGGAGAACACCTGTTAAGAATCAAGAAATAGAAAAAGGTATGCAGTAGATTGAAGTTATAAATATTGGCCCCAATCCTGCAAACACTTGGCATCCACTGATCATCAGTGTGAATAAAGTTACAACTGACCACCTTCATAGTCTGATCATTGTCTGTCTGTCTTAAGCAAAGACCACCTTCTTAGTTCATTGAGAGGCACAGAAAAGGATTAACCACTCAGCACTCCACTATTTATATCCTAACAGAACAAAGGAGCAAATGAAGATAACTTAATTACTGCATTAACTTAAATTGTTGGGATATCCAGCGGCTTCCTTTCACCATTAGTGGCTTGATGTTTAATTGTTACTGAGAAACTTTTAATTGAATTGTCACTTTTGGTAATACTCCTGCCAAAAGCAAATTTTTTTTAATAATAATAGTAATAATAATAATCTCAGATCAGACATTTCTCTACCCTCAGATTTGATTGTTTTTTAAATCATGAACATCTCCAGCCAGATAATGGTCAGAATCTTTTCTTTCTTGAATGAAAATAAATAAATAAATAACAGTTTCTTACGTAATACTCTGGTTTCAGCAGCACTATGCAAAACACAACTAAAGCTATGAAACCTCTGATCAACACTGAAGACTTGCTAAGTAAACATCTTTAAAGCTGAATTAGTCACTTTCCAGTCAATAGTTCTGCATCTTCAACATCTATACTAAACACTGTCAGTACATTTTGTTTTAGCTGAACTGAAGTATAAACAATAAACAAAACACTCAAAAGTCTACATGGGTTTTAGAGTACAAATCCCACTGACTTTCAGTAAAAGCTACGCTTATAAAACTCTTGAGCATATTTTCAAAGTTTTGTTTTGTAAAAGAGTACTGCCAATTTTTTTTTTTTTTTTTTTTTTTTAAACTTTTGCTTTGCCTTTCCAGCTATCCTTCCTACATGTCCCGGCTAATTTCATTTTTACTGAATCTTTTCAATTTATCTGTCAACAAAGTGGGAAAGCTGCTAATTCTTAAAGGCAAAGGGTCCTTACTCTACCTTTGTAGGTCTAGAAGAGTGGACCTGTAGGCCAGCTTCTTGTCTGGCTGTAATCAACACACATCTATAGTTGTCATTTGAAAGGTGCTGAATTACATTGATACTACATGCTGAAGGGAAAAAAAAATAAAAAATCAACCCTTTAGATCTCTAAAGCACCATCATCTTCCCTCCCTCTAGCTCTACCCTCTGATTTGATGACCTCTTCCAAAAACAGTGGAAGGAGAAAAGAGTGGGGTGGGGGGAACACCATTCAACCACTACCAGGGATCAAGCACAGGAATGGAAGAAGGTTGTTATTTCCCAACCCACGTGTCATGACAGATAATTTTTCATTCTGATTTTTTTACAACACCTTGACACAACAGAATCCTGGTCAAAGAAGCTTTTCAACATTTCTGTAATCCAGTTATTCAATTAACAGACTTGGAAGCCCCACTGAAGTAATCACTGGTATCATTGCAAGAGATGGGGTGCTGTAGCTCCCCAGTCACAGATCCAGAGTAATGCAATTATTTCTGTTTCAAATGTAAAAGATTGGCATCTATACAACAAAAAAATGTAAGATAGTGTTTTAATTATCCAAATGAAAGAGATATTCAGATTCAAAAATAATTCTTGCATGGACTGTCTAAACTCTATTTAGACATGGCATTTCACTTTCAGCTCAGTAAGCCTGAGTACAGATCACTAACACGTGTGAAAGACAGAAATCGCACAGGGACCAAACCTGTAAATTCACATTTGTACATTTTTTAATTCTCTGGGGTTGGTTCTGGATTACTTCTGATAAAAAAAATAAAAAAATAAAAAGAGAAGATAATGATGTCAGAGTCAAAATTCACACATCTGGGTAACAGCAGAGCTGTTTTGTCCATTTATACTCAAGAATGGGCTTCATTTCAAATGGAAAAATACACAGGATCTGTACTAGTTAGTAGCAACTTGAAAAATAGCAAGAAGTGCAAGCTAGGCTATGCAAGGTACATGAAAGCTACTTCGGCCTGACTCGCTTTCTTTTCTGAACTGCCGCTTCGCTAAGTGGCAAGCAGCAGAGGTCAGAGGCCAAATGAAAAGGATAAGCGTCAATGGGAGGCCCTGTGGTGCGACACAAGTGCATAGTGGTATATTGTCCACAGCCCATGAAGAACTTGTCAACAACTCAGTGAGAATCCCTCAAAGGAGCGTCTACTGTTTCATTGCATCCCACTCCCTGGAGGCAGTGGCAGATACCCAGGGATGCAGCAGCTATACAAGCAAGATGGCTCTCCAGGAGCTCTGCTGTCTTCTAGTATTTCTTTTATTTCTCAGCATAAAGACCATCAGTAAAAAACACTTCCAAATAACTAGAAAGTTATACACAAGCATGAACTGTAAGAAACAAGTTAGACTAAAAATGAAGTATGCTTTAGAAATCTAGATGCGAAGAATAAGTAAAATAATATTTGCTAAATTGGCTGAAGTTATATTAAGGCACTATAAAATCTTGTTGTGAAATCCTATTGTCTAGTCTTTCATTTTTCTGTGAAACCTGAACTTACCTAAGTACTACACCAGGCTTTGATGAATCAGAATTTCCTACAAGGAAAATAACTAAGATAGCATCCTTCTCAGGAAAAATTAATTATCGAGTTATCCTTTTGAAAGGCAACATCTCTAATAGGAAGGCTCTCATTTCATTATTTCTAATCACTGAAGTTATCAAGGACAGAATAATGAGCATATACTGTTAAATTGGTCATATTTTTTAATCCTGGTATAGAGTTAATAGAGTTAGCCTACAGAGAACAGAAAAAAAAAATGGCTCACAGTTAAGATGAATTCTTGCATTTCTAAAATAACCAGTTAAAAAGTACACAACACAAACACATTGCCTTTGTTCTGGTTTTATACAAATCCTAAAGCAAGTGAGTAAGAGTCCATGCAAGGGTTTTTAGGCCTAACATCATACAAACAATAAATCATCATCCTTATTCTATTCTTAAAAGAACATAAAGTGAAAAATGTTGAATTGTGTCTATAACAATATAGACAATGAAGAGGTTAATCAGAAAAAAAGAGACCAGAAGAAATTAAACAGCATCTGTTTGTTGGATGAAGCACAACACAAAGTGTTTGTGGATGGACATGCAGACATTTATTCATACAGAAACAAGAGGACTAATCAGAGAGTGAAAATATGAAGAAGAAAATAAAGTTAAAACAATATTTTGCTCTCTTGGCAAGGAGTTTGAAAGAAGTTGGAACTTGCACTTCTGCACAATGGGTAAGGAACTGTAAAGCAGACTGTAAAAAAGTTGTAAAGCAGATTTTGATGAATTTCCTCTGGTTCACAAGGAATCCAACTGTTACGTATTCTCTACTTTATTTTCAGACTCTCCATTAATCACCGTTTAAAATGCAATAAAATATGCATTTAATGAAGATGGTCCTATGGATTCCCACCTGTTTAGATACTACTACCTAACTCACCCTGGAGCACCCAGGAACTAAGTAGGAGTGGAAAATTTCCTCCTGTGGTGTGGGTTTGTAAATATCTCTTGGTGTAGAAATCAGGCAGAGCAGACAAGAGGAACAGCTGGACAATTCCATGTTTATCTGAATGAAATACAAACAGGGTCAGGGGAGGTTCAGGCTGGGTGGTAGGGAAAGGTTATTCACCCAAAGGGTGGTCGGGCACTGGGACAGGCTCCCCAGGGAAGTGGTCACAGCACTGAGCCTGCTGGAGTTCAAGAACCATTCGGACAACACTCTCAGATGCACGGTCTGATTTTTGGGTGGTCCTGTGTGGAGCCAGGATTTGGACTCAATGATCCTTGTGGGTCCCTTCCAACTCAGGACATTCTATGACTATGACAGAGCGGTTCCCGGTATACCAGCAACCTAGCTTCGATGCAGCAGAGAAGTGTCAGGTGGCTGTATTATTTTCAACTGTTTGTAGTGGCCTATGGGTATTTTTTTCAACTCTGATTACCACCCATGTTATTCCAGATCAACTGTTTAGGGGTTACGGCATTAACTGAAACATAGAACTGAAACATAGAAGCTTCTGATCCAGTAGACCAAAAGTTCTCCGTCTTTGGAGCCTACTAAAACCAAGTTTATGACTTAGCGGTACAAGCACTCAAGAACACCTTAGCACTTTCTTTTTTATCATTACAATTCAATCCTGCTTTTTACTCTAAGCTTACCTGGAAACAACCTAACTACAGAGCGGCTACAGAAAGCTGATCTATTCAGAGAATGGAGATATGGTGAGCAGATTTGCCAAGAAGCACAGACCAGCACTCAGCCAAGCTGCTGCTATAGGAGAACGCTTAATATAGGTGTACATGAAGTTTATTGCATTCTCTGCACAAAGCCACACTTCTACCAGCTGTTGTTAGAAACCTGAAGGAAACCATTGCTTTTTTGTCTGAAGGTTCCTCAGAAGAATCCAAAGACCTGGGAAATTACAACTAAAATCATCCTTGGAGGCCATGTGTATTGCTTGTCTCATATGAGTGCATTTCCCATCAACATCAACAGGAAATGGACATGGGAGATGGACATGGAAGCTGTAGACCTTAAAGGATCACTACACTTCTGATTCCTTAATGCCTAAACCCCTAATAATATTTGGGCTTCTAAATGAATTAGACACATCTTTCAAATCCACTTTAAAAACTGACCTTGGTCCTCTTCCTCCTCTCTTCAAAGCTGAAGAAGGCTTCAGCTTGTGCATGCAGAATTGGGCTGTCATGAAAACAGCAGAGGTTTCACCTCTCTTGCAACAAAATGTCTCAGAGGCATTATATTCTCCTTATATGTGACACGATACAGTTGGACTTTGTCCTTGCCTCGGTTTTAAGTAAGAGGTCAAGTTTATTTTTCCTCTCTATTTTCCTATATGGGATTAATCTTTCAGAGGAGAATGCTTATTTTTAAAAAGACAAACTTCTCTGCTTTCATCACTGTGGCAGTCCATTGTCAATCTGCAGCTCCACATCGCTCCCAGTGCTTAAGGAGCTCTTCGTCCTACAGCACAATGGCTTCGGCCCTTACCACGTGCAGTCTGTGTCATGCGTGGCATCCATGGCATGATTCCCTGTGGTTACACTGCACCTGGCTGTGTTACACAGCAGCACACTATCATTTATTGCAGGTTATGGTTCTGAACACATCGGAAATCACTCCTGGGATATTCAGAGTTTTAATGGAAGGAAGGAGGAGGAAACCAGAAACTTTTTTTTCTATAAATCCCACAAAGTATCCATAGCATTCTCGTAAGTGATAGAAACAGTCATTCACAAACCTCAGCAACTGCTAGGGGAGCACAACAGGGAAACAATAAACTCTTCATGTTTCTTTATGGAAAATGGAAGAGAACATTATTTCGAACAAAAGTATAATTAGCAACCTGGTGGGCTGACTCAAGAGAAAACCAAAATGACTTAAAAAATTCACCTGGTAAATCTCTGTTCCTCTGTTCAACTAAGGCTATCAAGCAAAACTCCAATCGTGCATTACTAAAGGCAACTTGACTTCATTGGATGATCAACACAATAAGGAGACATATAAGCAATAAGAACAGCAAAGCAGAAAGAGAAAAACATATGAATTTTATTGATAGACCTTCCAATCCCTGCCGATCACAGTGTGGGAAAACAGAATAATGTGCTGAGCTCTAAAGATGAAAACCACGTTGCAAGAACTAGACATCATTGAAAAACTAAAAGATAAACAACATCTTTCCCTTCAATGGCACCACTACCGTGTGACCCTGAATAAATTATGTGAAAATAGATTTACAGGCTCATGCCCTAAACTTATTCTTCCTCTGATAAGAAAACATGCAAACATAATGATCTGGAGAAGAAAATGAAATCCCCAGGACTGGATCAAATTCAGAATAAAAACAAAGAGGTTCTTCAAAAGCTAATCTCTCAGAAGTCTCTGCACAACATGATACTCTCTCAAGGTGCAGATTTCTCTACCTTGCTGCTTAAGTATGCTTTACTATGCAAAGCATAACAATGAGGAGCATTTTTTTTATTCAGTTAAAAGGTAACGAATTATCTTAAGTCACAAAAGAAGAGAAACCAGATACTAGAGTTTTAAATAAGAAGTGGTAGGAATCAGACTCTCAGACAAACACAGAGATATCACTCTATTAGCTATTAGATATATTTATTACATATATATATATATATATATATATATATTAGTGAAGTAAGGAAAAGAGAGAAATTAAAAGGCATTTCAAAAAAAAAAAAAAGTCAAAAGTTTGAGTTATATATTAATCTAGCATAATGTTTTCTTTATCAGCTATTATGTCAGGCACTTCAGAATAAACATATTCAGATACCCAAAGCATCCTCCCAATTAAAGGAAGTGAACTTTATCAGTAAACTGACCTGTAAATGAAACCAACTGCCAAGGGTGTTCCAGAGAGCATCACCCTAATGAAACTGGAGCTGGCAGTCACCTTCCTGCTGCTTTCTCAAAAGCCAGAAGAATATTAACCGACCCCAGGGATTTACAGTTCCTCCTACCCAGAGCCTCCCCACACCCATACCCTTCCATTCTGTTCTAAGCTGGACAAACCATTCCTCATTCCCACAAAATCTGCCTGCAGAAAGGACACCTTTCTGCACCACCAGTATAAAATGGGAAATGCCCCACTGCAGTTGGCTGCTTGTGGAGTCTGGGATTTGGTGAGGAACAGCATCCAGCTAAAGCTGCCACCTTAGAAATACAAGAACTCTGTCTCTTGCAGATAAACAGCCACACAGAAACCCCAGTGACAACAAACTCCCGGACTTGTGTTTAGCCAGATGGAGACTTTAGGGCTGGTAGCGAAGACAGATGTGGCAGAGAGCTGTAGAAGCCATACATCCAAATAAACCAAAGGAGTTTCAAGTTCATATCCCCTGCAGAATGCAGGCAGCAAGCATGAGAACTAGTATTGCACATGAAGGGGAGATGTTTAAGCCCCCCCTGGCACAAGCTCTGTGAGTTGTCAGAAACCCAGAACTCACATCTTGGGGGCTGCAAGTCCCCATTTCTTCTGTAATTCTGGTTTACAATTTGCAGCTCCTGTATTGGCAGGGTCAAGGACAGGACCCAGAGTTCTGACTCCAAATCCTCAAATCTACCAAGATGTCACTTCTTTCCTATTTTATCCTCCTGAAAACAAGTCCAAGAAGAAAACACCACCAGAACCATTGCTCCCTCACCACAATTAACCGTCTGACAGGCAGGTAGCATCCTTGCAGCCCAGCGTCTTTCAAATGCCCTCTTCCACATGCTGTAGCTTGACAGATGGTGAAGGTAGTAGGTAGGTAGTCCTACCTTTGCACGGACAGCAGTCACACATCACACCCACGTGCCTTTGGGAGCCCCTGAGCACAGCTGGCATGAAAGCAAGGGAGCTGGTTTCCTCAAGTCAGAGCCTGGCACAGACAGTGGCAGAAGAGCACACAATAGACATGAGGCGAGGACTCTTACAGCATACAGCTCTTTCCCTGTTGTGGACCCTACCCTGCATAACCACAACTCTCTAGACAACTCAAAGAGGAAGGTGAGGGCTAATGCAGTACATATTTACTATGCCTTTTCTATGATCTTTGCTACTTAAATTCTGCCTGCCCCTCTACCTTTTGCCGGTCAGCTCTCACGAGTCCCAGTTAAGGACCAGCTCTACAGGGTGTTGAGTTGATTAAATGTCTTTCAGACTAGTTCTTCAGGCATTCATTGATTATAGTGGCTTTCCTGGAAGTCTCTTGAATCAAAACCTACAAGTTAAACCCCAGGTTTATTGCCTCTCCCACATGGTTTCTTTCAATCATCCAACATTATCTCCAGAAGGTCACAACAAGAACTTTATATTTGATGAAATACCCAGTTCTCAGACTAGCTTCTTCCTATGAACTTCTCTGCAGAGCAATCCAAGTTTCTGAGTTGGTATGAAAGACTTACGTAGGCATATCTTGCATTCTAGAGATACCAGCTCAAGCACATGATTGATCCTGTTCCAGCTGGTCACTTAGGTCCAGGTACAAAAATGCAAACAAAAAGTAATGCAGAAAGTTAGTAATTCTGATATTTACAGATTACAAACTGTGTGTCTTTAACACGCTCAAGTTGTTGTGTTGTTGTTGTTTGTTTGTTTTGTGTTTTTTTTTTCCAGTTGGATCTGTGGAAAACTTAAGGATATGTAAGAAGCCTGCAGACTGATATCTCAGCAGCCTATGCAGCTTCTGTTGTTTCCACATACAGATTGTGCAGGAGGTAGCCACTACACATTGAGTGTTAACAGTACTGAAAACTTGGTAATTGGGTAAATATACGAGCCTAGAAAGTGCTAAATTCTTTGTGTTTTGCTATTTACATAAATATGAGGCTACAAAGAAGAAACTCAGAATAACTTTTTCTCTTAATGAAAGACCTTTGTCTCAGCTAAAGGCTCTTTAGGTACATGTACCTAAATTTCCCTGTACTGTGTAACACTGATGACTTTTCTTCAACCCACTTCCAAAAATATTTTTTGCTAATTTTCAGTTTAACTGGTACTTTTATTAGTAATAAATAAACTTCATCCTAATGCATTTCTCATGTAACCAAACAACTGAAAAAAAGACAAATACTGTTTTTATTGTTTCAGAAATAAAAGTGCATATGCATGATGCAAAAAATATATTAAGTAATCCAGTATAATCTGGATAATTATTTTAAATGCCTACTCCAAAACCTTGAATGTGTCAGCCTACAAGTCTACTTCCTATGTTTTTCTATCTGCAAGATCTGCAAGTAATTTAGTCTTGTTTTCACAGAGCGCAAAGACATTCCATTTGTTTACACTAGAGACAAATTTTACTCAATTGACGCAATTCCATTGATTAAATAATGGCTTTCTTCCTCATTTTAGGCAATTTCAGCCTTATATCATGACATAAAAGAGGTAAGTGATTGTCATCTGTGTTCATATTATGTGACGGGCAGATTATCAGGTATGAGCCTTGCTGCCTAATGACAGGACCTTTTCAAGGACTGATTTAAGTCTGAACGCTCATAACCTGTTCTGAAAACTAGGCAGATGATTAAATAAGTCAACAAAGGGTCAACTATAGGCCAACTACAGGTGATTTAACTGGGGAGACCTCTAGCAGGTCAAGTGAAATAAAGCAGATATAATTTGTCCAACGTATGCATTAAAAACAGTGGGGAAGATCAGCTTCTGTTTATCTGCCACCTTTATGATAACCCTTCTTTAACAAGGGTATTGAACATACCAGATCCTCCTTACAGCTTTTTTTTTTTCTTTAAATGGAAAAATCACGCAAGAGTCTCCATATTCCCCCTTTAGCATGGAGATTTATTTTAGAGAGAACACAATGCTGAATTGGCTGTTACTTTTGGAAGATAAGAAAATAAAATCCTTGGCAATCCTAGTAACTAGAGTACCACTGGAATGCTTTCACAGCAATTGTGACATTTTGCACTAATGTGCTTGCGCAATGGAAATTGTGATAGTGTCATTTTGCCCATCCACAGGCTCTCCAAAACCCTCCCGTATAACATAGCATTTTGGGGGGGGTCCTAAGCTCATGCAAGCTATCAGCCACTGCGTGGGAGCCCAGGAATGGCTCAGTGCCTAGGGCCAGCATGCAATGCCCGTGGAGAGGCAGGGAAAGCCTCAGCACAGGAGCAGAGGTGAGGGGGGCAAGCAGAGTGATGCTGCCCACCTGCACATCACCTCCTTCAGCACCCACCAGAAAAGGCCCCTCGAGTCTGATTTCAGTGAAGTACCAGTGACATCTAGTGGGCAGCTTTTCTACAGTGATGTTTCTAATGGGGCAAAACCGGGTAACTTCCCAATTTCTTCGAGGGAGGCAACACAGCAAGGCTCAGTGAAGGTAGATTTAAAAGGGAACTTTGAAGGTTTTCCAGCCCATTCCCCTGTCTAGTGCAGAGCCGACTATACCTGGGTCATTCCTAACAAACGCAAGCACAAACAGATCTTAGAAGCCTTCAGTGATGGAGCCACAGCCCTGCTTCTTCCCGAGCACCCCTGCAACAATTTAGACAGTGAAACTATACTGACCAGCACTACATAAAGTTGTTCATACCTATCTACAATTATAAGCACCTCTCCATATCTAGGTTGAGTTATTTGCTGCAGTGTAACACCCTTTTCCTCCCCCCCAACTCCTGTCCTACCCATGAGAGGCATGAAGAACAGCAAGCACTTACACCTCACCTGGCGTTACCTGGCTGAGCAGCTCTAGCACGATATGCAAGGGGCCTGGACAGGTGAGCTGCCTGCCTCACCAATCTCTGCAACACATGCAACCTCAGCTTCTCAGAAATGCAGGCTTTGTCCATTGCAGGGAGGAAAAAAAAAAAAAAGAAAAAAAAAAAAAGCACATCCCTACCAACAGGTCAATAGGTCAATGCCCCAGCTGAACTGAACTGAAATACCCCTGTTGCAAAGGGAAACGCACAAATCCATATTTATTGATCTCATTTTTTCAGGAATAGTTTCAAAAATAGCCTGCTCGAAGCACACAGCTCACACGGAGATTTTAGCTCCAAAAGCTAAGCTTCAGCAGAGATACGCGCAGCAGTAGCTGGGATCTTACAGTGGAAAATACAAGGTCACTGCAGCTCTAAGTATGATTTACCTGCCTTTGCCTGTATATAGCGTACCAGCAGCTAATCCCTTCCTAAATAACACCGCTCAAATGATATTTTATTTCTTAAACCAAAGTACGGACTTGTTAGGTTTCAGCAGTAATTCCAAACACTAAAAACATCTAAAAGCTACAAAAACAACAGTAATTTATTTTCTGAATAAGATTCTATATAAGCACTTCACAGATACTCCTGAAACTTGCTCGAAAAACACAAAGCTTTCCTAAGCCAGTATCCAGAGCCTGGTGGTTTAGGCTGCTGTGTGTGCTTCACACCACACAGCAACATCTGCTAGCAGTTAATTTGCAAAATGGGAGACTGTCACCACAAAATGTAGACCTTTTAAAATAAACACAAGAAAAATATTACCAAGCAAAAATAAAACTGCATAATAAATATAAGTGGGTGGTAGCTGCACACTGGTATAGAGGATTTTATAGCAGATCAAACAAATCACCACGCTGAAACTGCCCACCACAGTTCCACTTTCAAGAGACTACCGTTGTCAGGCTGAGAGCTGGACCTCTCTCATCCCCCCCTTGCCATCTTTCCCCTGTAAAAATGTCCTAATTACCTATTTTCTTTCATGGGATCAGAACATTAAAACTATTAACCTCAAAACCCAAGTTTCCAAAGTACTCTGTCAGCAAGAAAGGCTCAGTCTTTCTTCTTTATGAACTCTAACTATAGACAAGCAGGGAAATGTGGTCCCAATATTAGATGAAATATGGCTTAAAAGCAAAATCAGAACTCAGTTACAGGTCCTCAGTGGAAGTGTTGTTCTCTGATGGGCAAAACTGCTTGCATTAAATAATGAGAGCTGGAAAAAAATGTAAAGTTTTGCCTTATGTCTTTATATTCCTCAGTATGAACAAGAAAAGGGCAATTCTGCAATTTTGAAAAGAAATATATATATATATATATATATATATAGTGAATAATTAACTTTAAAATGAAAAACAAAAAATCCAGTGGTCCAGGTGGTATGAACGGGGAAAGGTTATATTGTGAGCCTTTCCAAATAAGACTTAGTAGATGTTATAAAACCTAGTCAGGGATCACAAGCTCCACATTCTGCATCCACATGCTGCTGTTTGCATTTAACCAGGAACCCCATTGGCAAAATGAACTTTTCAGCTACCACTATCATTGTGAGAATGGGAACTCCCACATTGCTTTTTCTCACAATTTGGTGCTCTTGGAGTTTCAAGGCAGACTGTTGTGGCATCCTTAGTCATGAGAGAGCACGTTGCCTCACACAGGCCAGGCTTGTACTCAGCACTAACAGTGCAGGCCTGCTGATTGATTGCATGGGAATCTACTCCACAAACTTTTAAGGAGAAGGGTTTCAATTTGTTTTTTGCTAAGGCCTTCAGAAATCACACGAAAAAGAGCAACCATAAAAAAAAAAAAAAAAAAAAAAAAAGCAGAGCATTAAGACTCAACTTGAGCACACAGTTTTATTGTGCACAAAATGATTTGGATTTGGGTAGTAGATTGGATGAAGTTCACACAAAAAAAACATTGGAGAGAAGAAAAACAAAACAAAACAAAAACACTTGTATTATTTTCATTGGGGCAGAATTAAATCCCTGAAATCCCTGCTGAACATTGACCCTGCTGGAGGAGATAGTCAAAAACCCCACAGAGGTGAGCTGACTATTTAACATTTCTTTTTTTTTTTTTTTTTTTTTTTTTTTTTTTGTTTGTTTGCTTGCTTTAATCTTGTTTTCTCCCTCATTCTGCCTTTTTGCTGGAAAAAAAAAAAAAAAAAAATAGAAGATGCAAAGTGAATGCAGGTAGAGCTATTTTCCTGGCTCCAGCACCTGGCTGCTGCTCTCAGCAATGGAAGCTTTGAGCAGAGCTTTCAGGTGACTCTTGGCAGCTCAGGTACTCCCAGCTCCCCACCAAATTTTGGGACTCAACTCATCTCAGGGCGAGAGGTGATGAAATAAAAGCAAATTCACTGAGGCCTATCCATCCTGTCCCCAGTGCAAGGCTGAGATAAGCCCAGAAGTGCAAGCTACACATGAGTGAAGAGGGCCTCTTCCATGGTGGAAGCAGGCATTTCACAGACATTCTTGAGGAGAGAGCTAGAGAGATTTCTGGCCCATGGGTTCTGCCAGGAGCTGCAGGAAATGGCATTCCATGCAGGAGAAAGCTGACTTTGGCAGGCAATTGAACGTACTGCAACTGATAGCACTCAGGTCAGATGTCAAAGGTGGACTGGTGCCAGAATGGTGATATATGGCTGGCATGAAATGGCTTGGGGCGTCACCACCACCTTCCATCTGAAGATATCAAAGACACAGTCAGACATGAACAGATAACATCCACTCACACTTGGAGAAACTGGAATTCCAGTGCTTCCAAATATTTCTATCCCCAAGGTAGTCCCAATGAATTAACCCTTGTAGAACCTGTAAGCATGCAAGTGTACTTGATTACCCACGGGATATAAGCAGGAAAACAGAAAAACAAGATTCTGACAAGAATTTTCACATGTGCTTAGCAACCAACTTTGCCATTTGACTGGATGAGGTATCCTGAAGTTCCTCTTCCTTCAGTTTGGTAGATCTAGCAGACACTTTCCCCTTTGCTGTGGGGAGTGAAAGCTGCCCCTGCCACCCCCCTGCCTCAAAGCTGTGTCTCAGTCCCCCAGACAGCCCTGATTAGCCCAGCCTGATTTAACCATGTTAGAGCTGTACTGTTTCCCTGCTCCTGCTCTTCCATTGCCACAAACGTAGCTACTCCTCCATCTTCATCTGTTTGCTCTCAGGTTAGGCAAGGTCAGAGCATGACGTCCCCTCAGGCCCCTCGACACTTGAAATGTTTATGTGCAGGAATAACTCTCTGCCATTCAACCAAACTGGATTAGAGCTCACTTGACTGAGCCTCCTGTGTTTATTTCATAGCGGTGATTTTTAAACCAGATCTGTCCAAGGGGGAACTGTGCTGTGTGTTGGCTGTGATTTTGCCCATAATCCATAGGAATCATAGGTTAGGAATAACACATAATTTGACTCTTTTACTGGAAGTTGTCACTATCCTTTTATTATTACAAAATAAAGTTAATGATCCAGCCAGGCATTTAACTTTAACAATCTAATTTTAATTGTCCAAAGGGATGGACTCTTTTAGATTGGGCGTAGACATCTCACATCTGTACTGAGAATTGGGAGCCTTCTCACCATAGTAAAAGTGAATCCCTGGTGGCTTATCTGACTTGCAGGCTTTTACAACTCCAGATCTCTATATCCATGCACCGCATTGTTTCTCCAGAAGTTTTACTGCTACATATTTTCATAGTTACAAATTATCTTTCACATTTCTTCTCAGTTATTCAAAGTAGGCAGTTTTCCCAAGTATTTTAAATGCTTTACTCTTATATAGCCTGTTTTGAAACTGGAAGGCAACTATGAAGACACACACAAGTCACTTTAGCTTTTGCTCTTATATTTGATTCACTGTTCAGACTCCAGAACTGTTGTTTTTACGTCTGTCACAGGGTATCTGTCATCACTTGTCTTCAGAAGCCCAGCAGGGTATCTTGAACAATACCAGCCTTGCAACAGGGAAGAAGGTTCCTTTCTTCCCAAGGTTTTAGTGGCAAAGTCTCAAACAACAGAGTGAAACATTGTGTGTCAGAGCCCAAACTGGAGTAGAGAAAAAAAAAAAAAAAAAAAAAAAAAAAAGCAAACAGAAAACAGCTTTTCCACCCACCCACTTTTGCTGCGAGTCCAAAGTCTCTCTGAGTTTATGGCAAGCACCCTGGAAAATATAAGATTTTTCCAAATTAAAAGACCACATGTCCAGACCACAATTCCTTTCTAGACAAAATCATAGAAGCTCCCCTTGCATTCACAGTCTACACCAGTGGAAACAAGAAATGCTTGCTTACCCTTTTTCCTAGGATCCTATGGAAAGAAAGAAGAGGGAGAGAAGGAGCAGCTTCAAGGAGGTCTGCATGGTGCTGAGCCCTAGACGTCACCGCACCACTCATATACAAGCAGCTGCCTTGGGAACACTTCTGTTCTGTTGGTACCTGGCTGTCCTTTGTCTACAAAGAGAACAAAAAACTGTCGTTTTGCTTGGTTTCATACTCCCTTCTCAGCGCAGGGGAAGCATCACTGCACGTTTGGTGGTCTGCCCATAGTACTGCCACTCTCCTAGCTGTTAGGCCTTCTGGCACAGTGATCCCAAGCACCAGAGAGCCATAGGTGCTTATCTCCAGGCAGTGGACTGGGTAAAAGTCAGCTGAACATCAGCCACTTCTCCCACTGTCCACTCTGCTTTTATCTGCCAGCTGGTGGTGGTGGCAGTGCTGGTCACACGAGAAGAAAAAAGCCTGCAGGCATGAGCAGGCCTTGGTTGCACAGCTGCCACCACAGGCCAAAGGAGACACAGGTGCTCCAGCTCAGAATCACCACACAGCTGTGATCCACCCTCAGAGCCACCACGCACCTCCCCTGCCCTTCTTGCAGCTTTGGGATGAAGGAAAAAAGATAACTCAAAATAAAATAAAATAAAAATCTCCTTTTTCCCAGAAAGCTAGCCCAGATGGAAGCCCCTTTCCATAAGCTTTCTCAATCAGGTGGCCATTAGAGCACATTCAAGGTCCGCTTGCACCACTTTTTCATCATACCCAGGATCTGCTGCATTGTGTCTAGGAATTGATAAAAATCAGCATCAGGCTCCCAAATGACAATGATTTCTTTTCAGGGATTTGTGGCTGTCTCAGCAAAGTCTTTTTCAGAAAGACTGAGGAACGTTATATGCATCTATAAATTCCTTGCCCCTTCAGACTAAGGACTACTTCTAGATTTTTTTAAATTACTTTCACATTCTTTGGTTAGGTCTTGCAGGAAAGAATCTAAGGAAGATCTTATCTCAACTTCGGCATGTAATGACCTTGCTGCTCCATTTCATCACTGGTTTTCAGATCACGTTATTAGGGATAATATTGGGAATTATGGGATTATCTTAGACTTCCAATTACATTTTACTTTGACTAATTTATTCTGTCTTCCCTTTCATGAATGTTCGATGTAATATATGAGACAGAGGGTTTATAAGAGTCTAAAAGTATTAAGCTTTCACCTAATCACTATTGTTTGAGGTCTTATGGAAACTCAGTCTGATCTGCAGCTGGGTATTACTAATATCTGACCCCAGACATGTGATGCTACATTAAAAGTGCTAGTAAAGTATCTGGTTAGCAGATTCGTGAAGGGAAAGTTAATGAACTAGTACTATATGTACGCTGCTGTGCATGTAAGTTATATCTGGCTGCCATGTGTGCCCAGAAGCAGTTCTTTCTCCAAGTATGCTGAAAAGCTCTGTCACCGCAAGTCAGGCGCACCCCTGATATTTTTCATAAGGCTCCAGAGGAAATTAATGTTGGTTCTTCAAGGTTATAGCTTTTGTATGATAAAAAACCCTACACCAGCTGTATCATATGGAAAACAGAAACAGATCAGAACAGAGACAGGTAACATAATCCACATGCAACTGATAATTCAAGCACAGGTTTGATGTTCAGCATTTGACAGCATGATAGAGGAGGCCAGGGGGTTACCTCCTTAAAACATCCAGTGTCAGTGGGAGAAACGAAAGCAACTCAAAAATGTGCAGACCGATCATGATGGAAGGTGAGCTATAAAAAAGGAATAATTGTTATTGAAAGTGCTTAACAGGGTAACAAAGCTTTCACGGATCAATACTGAGTCAGAGACAGAGCCCATGTGGTTATCGATAAATGGGATACAAAAATCATCACACATTAACTAGCGTAGGTGTGGAGATCTAGCACAGATCAAGAATGCAAAAGCTCAGCAGACAAGACAGAGACATATCATCACCTCTGGTTTACAGAGGTAGAACTATTGGGCAACATCCTGACAGTATCTTACCCAACACCTTTCAGGCTATCCTCTCCCAAAGTCCAGAAAAAAACATCCAGACTTCCCAGGTTGAAAACCAGTATTTCATTTATAAAAGTTCACCCTTCTTTGACACTTATGCCTAAAACACAGAGAAAATTGGCTCCTACATCATTCATGCATATTGCTTACTGTGCAAACCTTCGTGTTCCCTTTCCCGACTTGTTTGGCTGTCTGGAAAGATCTTGGTTTGGGTTGCTCCCTGCACTACTCTCAGAAGAGAAGGACAAATGGATGGACAGAGGGGGAATGTAGTCAACAGGCCCAGTTCTTTGTTGTAATGGAAGAGGAGGGATAGGTGCTGAGGTTCAGATTTTTAAGGCAACACAGGAGCTGTCCTGCCTGTCAGAGCAGCACCAGCTACTCACAACAAAGCTATGGCTCTGCAGTGAAGTTACAGATACGCTGAAACGTTCTGCCTGAAGTAAATAGGGCTTAAATATCAGGTTAAACATTTATGCACTACAAATGCTTCACCTAAAGTAAATGCAAGGCCTAAAGTAAGACCTGAAACTTTGCAGTGCCTGCAGCAAAGTCCCTAGTGATTTCAGTGTGCTTTACACTAGGACACATGCGACAAATCTGCAGGTATCAGGAGGTTTTTGTTGTGAAATGCGCTGAATGGTGTACTGGACAAACAGCAGACACAACAGCAAGGCGCGCTCTGCCCTTGCCAGAGTTCCAGCTTTACGCACAGGATTGAAAGGCTCGCAGTTAATAAGATGACTGGATGCTTAAAAAATGCCTCAATGAGACACGGAGCTAAAAAGCTTGGAGGTCACTCCTGTGGTGTCACATCAATATAAAACTGGAACGATGCAGCGATGAGTCAAACCCAGGACATACCAATCAACTCACGTAAGAGTTTATTTCTTGACGTGTTGCACATGAGACTGGTGAGAGGATCAAAGTGAACTCCTCAGGCAGCATTTTGGGTAAATCACCCCTTCCACCTTTTAGATCTGTGCTTATTTGCAGGCCCTTTTTCTGGAATAAGGCAAGACTTAACTATACATATGGAGGCTGACTACTTTATGGGAACGGAGGAGGTGTGTTTATGGTGAAATCCATCTTGTGCCCAAAATTCAGCACCAGATTTTTCAGTAATTATCTGTACCAGCAGCTTGTGAATGCACCCCCTAGATCCCAACTCAAATGTTACAAACATTTAAGTAGAGCTGTACAGAATTTGTAATTGTCCACAAAAAAATTCCCCTCAAGGATCCATCATTTCTCCTGTATCCTAATTTGCTATTTTTACATCTCTTAGTTTGTCTCATCAGAATAATTCTTCTTTTAACCAGGTTTCATATCAAAGGAAGTTCTATCTTCTTCAACACACAATTTATCAGAGAGAAAATGAAGATTTATGACATCTCGTCTGCCTGAAACAGGAAATACTCTACCAACACAGCTCAGCATGTCTGCAACAAGTAACTGAAACTAATTGTCCCAAGACATGGGACTCAGTTACAGAGAAGATCCCATACTTCGCCAAATTTATAAATCTTAGGAGTCCAGTTTTCACATGGCTGAAGTACTTCACCACCACAAAACAAAGGCTTCAAACTGTGACTTCCCTATTACAGCAGACAGATGCTACAGCAACAAGCATGCTAGACACACCTGGCTTGGTACTTAGAAGTCACAGACAACAAAATTCAAATCCCCATTCCATTGATTCCAGCTGTTCTCTGTCACCCAGTGCATTACAGCTTCTATCTGCTCCCAAACACACGACTCAAATCATCCATCCTGGTGATACAGAGGCTAGGACAAGTGGCATTCACCTTCCACAAGCTACCAAGCTGCTGTCATGTCCCATGAATTTAAGGTGGAATAAAGTAATATGAATTGATCAAAACTCTGTATTCATACTTATAAGTTACTTACACTTTTTAGCTTTTTGGTTTTGTTTTTGTGTTTTGTTTTAGTCATTCCTACACAAAATGGAGATAATTTAGTTTCTCAAATCCTAATGAAGGACCTCTTGCACCTGATGACAACCTCAGAAACAGAATTGATTCAGGGTAATAGGAATGCAATTCAGACTCCAGAATTCAAACTAGAAACAATTCATCAGGTTTATGCCTGACCTGATGCATGCTTTCCTAGCATTACATGTAGCATCTAAGAATAAAGCATTCCACCTCAAAAAGGAAATATACATACAAATAAAGACTTGTGTGGGAATAGTCCGTGCTGTTTCTCCCTGCTTAGAAGTCTGAAAATGCTGCCTCAACTTTGCGATGCTTTCTCAACTTTAGCTGCACTATGACCTTAGATGACCCAGACTGCTATGAACCTGGCCATTGTGCATTTGATACAGAATACTAAACAAGTGGTGTCATTTTCAGCAGTGCTAAATCCAATCTGACCTAGAAAGAAAAGCCCTTACATCCTATTACTAATCCCTTCGTTTCCATCTAAGCAGTGAAGCCTGTAAGCAAATAGCACCCAGACTTCAAGAAAAGCAGAAACACAAACTGAGTTTCACAGAATCCTGAAAACTCAGACTTCAGGAGATCACTCCACATTACACCAGTCACCACATTATCCAGAGGCACATTCCGATGTATTGCCCAAATGCTTTCAGACCATTCCGTGACTGCAAATAAGTTTTCCTCTCTCCTCGGGGTCTATTTCTTTAGGACCAAATTGGAGCAACAATATTTTCATTATCTTTTCCCAGTCTATTAAAAAAGCACATTTTGCATGAATTTTGCAAGATGTTTAAAAAGTGTTGCCATTTTCAAATATTTTTCTTCAACCTGCCGGACATTCCACTTAGCATTTTTCCCTTAAAACCATGATTCCCAGCCGCAGCCACTTCATCAGCAGAGAAGCAGTTGACTTTCCCACAGTCTCTCCAGCAGTCAGACAGCAAACCTGCACCGAGATGGTTCGATTTCATTGGAGTCAGCACCTACAGAGCAATGTGGTTTAGGTTTCTTTTAAGCATTTAAGAATGTTTTTCATAATAATGCCAGATGGCCTTGCAATCAAAACCTTCACATTCAGCCCTTTGCCTCCAAATTCAGTGTTGATAGTGTGTAGATTTGAATTTGAATGCATGACACAGAAGCCATTTCAGATTTTCTCAAAAAAATAAAACAGATTACCTCCATAGTGACAAATTATCCAACTGCATTAGCTGTTCTCTGGCTTCCACATGCCTCTCCAAATATTATGTGAAGAAAAGAGGAAGACAGAAAAAGAAAGAAAAAAATCTTTCACAGAAGAAATTGTTCCTTAATTACAAACAGGACACCCTTAAGCCAAGAACTGAAGAGAAGGGCAATCTATTCGACCTTTCCAGATCATTTTGCTTTGAAATATGGGGTAGGCAGAACCAATTGATGTGAACAGATTTAGTAAGATAAACACCAATGGTAACTTTTTTATATTTAACAGCACTAGGTCTTCTTTAGGACAAAGAATAGGAACGAGGAAACTTGTTATGTACTTTTGCAAAACGTAGTATGTATTTAAAAAGAAAATATTTGCTTATCAGTTGCGGCTGTATAATGTCAACCATACGGTAGCTACATGATATTTTAACCTTACCCCCAAGCTACAAGGAAATTGAGTAGATAGTTGGTTTTCTATTGTCTTTAAAGTAACTAAACATGAAAGGTCAGACTTATGGAGAACAGTAGATAAGCTGTCCAACAAGGCCAGCAGAGCTGTGGAAACATGCTCATGTGCAATGGATATCCCGATGTTTGCATAGAAACATGCCATAAATGTAACATTTAGCGATGGTTTAAAGTATCCCACATGAATAAGTAGTGGAATTTACACAGGAAGAAAAGGATATGAGAGACTGATTCAGAGACTAAAGAGATGGCTGTGTTAACCCGCTAAGGCCAATTTTAATTAACTTCATGCTCAACTACCATAGTTACTGGTTTTATGATCATGCATCACAGTCAATAGAATTGTATTTCCTTTTAAAAGGCAAATAGAGTGCCTGCACTGAGACATCCAGCCTCAGAACAATATCATGTATATGTTTTAGCCACGGTGTATTTGCCTTTTGTGATGACAAAGTGATGAAATGGAGAAAATGTGCCTGGACTAGATCCAGGATCCTCTGAAGTCAACTGGAATAATAGGTTTCCGCAAACTTGGACCTGAAGCTCAAGAAGAAACATAAGGACAATTTGAGGTGCTCACTATTAAAATTTATCAAAACTTGCAATAACTACTCAAGGGGAATCACGTCACGAGTTTTTTTCATGTCGGTATAGAATAATCCAGTGTTTTGTGGGAGAGAGGTTAAAAAAAGTGTGGTGCTGAGAACAGAAGATGGGTTTTGAGAGCCAGATCTAATTGCCACAGCAGTAGCCACATGAAGATAAAGTGAGGCAGGGCCCATCCCTACAGGATTTACAGCTCCACAAGCCAGGGACTGTGCCCAACACGTCGGGATGGCAGGAGAGGTCAAAATATTTCTCCTACGGAAAGGGTAAACATTTTAAAACTTCTTTCTTTGCATGTATGTAAATATGTAGGTATGGGTCTGTCACAAAGTTATCTTGTGGTTAATTATATAACTTTGTTTTTATCACTAACATCACCGATAGCTGTACTCTGTAAGTTGTCAGAGCAGTACTTGCTAACTGCTGCAGAGTACAGGATTTTTGCAGTGGCCAAGACAACTAACATTGCCACTCAATAATGACAACTGCTGCTCAGTTGAATCACACATTTCTGTGCTTCATGGAATCAAGAGACATATCCTCCACCCAGCTACCAAAAAGAGTCCCAAAACAACACTATTGTAAAACAAGCTTAGTGGTTCCCTGTCCACAACTCCCAGGTCCCCCTGCAGCTGCTCTTCAGTAGCAATAAATGGAGCAGCACAGGACCTCAGCAGAACTGCAGAGCTAGCATGAGGCAGTGAAGCAGCCCAGCCTGGCCCTCAGCCGTGCTCCAAAGCTGTCCTGAGACCTTTTCTGTGTCTCAGAAAAGCAGAACTTTTTCTGCTCAGTGGAGCAACATTCACGGAGGTCAAAGGAATGGGATTCATGGGACACCACTGACTCTTGCAGTGATCCTAAGCCAAAGACTACGCTATACTTCACACAATGGTGAATAGATGTTGGAAAATCTCTAATTTAATTGAGGTACAAGCTCCAATTTGAATAAACTCTGTTTAATCTGATATTCCCCCATTGCGGACTTCCAATACTTAATTTTTAAGAAATGTTATATAACTGCAGCTTTGAGTGGTCCCCCTGACTTCCATAAGGTTGGGGTTTATTGGACACTGGCTGGTTCTCTCTCATACAACATACAGTACCCGTAAGCTTCAGGTTAATTAACTCACATCTGGTTTTCCACAAGCAGAAATACTAAGCTCTTCAGCCAACGGCTCCAACTAGCTTGAAGTGCTTTGTGCTCTCACTTATCTAGGGAAGAAACTAGTGCATCTTTGATTTTTAAATCTATATTCTTAAAGTCTGATGCCTTGTTAGAAGGCCAAGGGTTATTAATTTCAAAAACAGAAGGTAGAGTTCAATGAATAATGAATAGCAGCTGTTGGAAACAAATCTTTGTAGCCCTGGGACTGTCTTTCCCTATGTTACAATTACACTTTGATTGACCTCAACAATAACTAACAAGCATGCCCAGCTGGATCATAAACCAAGTATATACTATGTCCAGATATGGTGTAAAATTTCACATCAATGAAATGCTCACTGTCAGTCTAACTTTGTCCCATCATATGTCAATCAGACTTACAAATAAACTCAATAGAGCTGGGACGCGCCTTTTCCTGGGGAGAAGTTCCTTACTAGCAATGAATTCAGTTTAGAAAAATCGCTAGTACATGGGGATGGCTTTGCCTCTGAAGAAAAGCCTTTTGTCCTGACAAAGTATGGCAAGGGATGACTGTGAGTTATAACTGTGAGTTATTAAAGGGCCTGAAGAAAGAGACCAGCTTCCAGCAACAGCTACATCCCTGCAGTTGGGAGGCTCAAAATCAAAACAAACAAAAACAAACAAACAAACAAACAAACAAAAACAATCTGGGCTGATCGAGCATCTGATGTGTTTTCTGCACAAGTGGCTGTGCTACATTGGAACTTGGTGCCTTCAGGATCCATGTGTGGGATGCCCATGGAGTCCAGCAGGGTTTACTGCCTCCCTCTTTAGGATGGCCACAGTGCAACACCCAAGCTTGAGATTTAAGCAAATGGGAATAAAAATGCAAGGATGAAATCTTTATATAAGCAAAACCAGAAAAATCTGGCTTGTGCTGTCTCATGAAGGGATTACTCACAGCTTTACATCCCATCTTATCTGATAGGAGCTGTTGCCTATAGCCAAACAATATTAGGGATGAGCCACTGGTGAATAAAATACTCCATCCTTGGGATTTAACTACGTTTTCAGCTTTCAAATGCATTATCCTCCTTCTTGAGGTGAAACAAACAGAAAAGCAACATTTCTTCCATTGAATCACTGGACTTCTCATTCTCCCATTTAAAACAGATATATATTACTTGAATTTTTATTTCTATTGCTAAACATGACTGATCTGTTTGCCACCATTTCTTTCTGTCCATGGATTACACTATTACAAACCCCAAATATTTTTATAGGCACTTTCTTAAGGGGCAGAGCAGAGCTTGCAGAAATACTGAGATGCCAAAAAAAGACCAGGTTTAGTTTTCCAGCTTTAATTTCCTTGATGTGCCCTGTGAGACCACGTCATGGTACTTTGTACAACCTGCAGTGAACAACAGTCGGCTCAGCTTGCAAGATGTCCGTACCACATTGCAGAACCATAGCTGCACGTCCTACCTCTCTCCTTCAGCAAACAAGGCCAAGCACATATCATTTTGCAGCTTCCCCTCTCCCGCACCTCATTTAATGAGTTGTGCATAAAACAGACTGCATGATGAACATTAACATGGATTCTGCCTCCCCTTATGCCGGGGTTCCTCTTTGTTGTGTTCTCCCCAACTGATGCTGCTGCTCTAAAATGGCTCCTCAGCGATCTCAAAGTCTTAAAGATTATCTGATCTCAAAAGTTTTTCTCAGAGAAAAGTATTGTGAGCTGCACATTCCCACTGATTTCAATGGAATCAGAAATGTAATTAATTAAAATACATTTGGCAATGCCTCAGTTCAAGAGGCAGGATGGCAGGTATAAATTGTAGCTATGGTATCATTTCAAAAACAGTACCCTGTTACTCCTAACATAAAGGGAACAAACAGAAAACCCCATACCTCATCCCCAAAAGATAAAATTCCATGGTGCCACCACCATCCCCAGCAAAAATCCTGTTCCTCAAACCATTCCCCTAGCAGATCAGCAGGCTGACGAAGAGAGCTCACAGCCCGCACTAACAGTTGGCAGGTCCCAGCCCAGGTGGATGGATTTGGGAAGTAAATTCCACAGCTGAGGTCGGGTGTCTCTGGCTGATCTCAGTTATAAGCGCTGCCTCGCAGGAAGAGAAGCAGTCTCCTGGGTGCCTGCTTAGGGCTTTGCAGGCTAAAGCTAACACCTTGAATTCTACCCAGGATCTTAATAACAAGCAGCAGACCCGACCTAAAGTGTTCTTGGCATGAAGCTCCACTTTGTGCATGAGCTCCAGTTTCCAATGGTCTCAACATACAGTCCTGTATGGACTGCACAACAATAACATAACACAGCCTCAAGGTGTCAAAGGCATGGCTAACTGTGACAAGGTTTCTCCACTGGACAGAAAAGGCACATTTTTCTTAATATCAACATGATTAAAAAAAAAAAAAAAAAGGCGAATATTTCTTCAAAGACTTTTCCCAAAGTGTTTTTATGCCCTGGACACCGCCAGCCTTGGAGCCCTTATAAAAGCTCTATTATGGACCTGGTCTCTGCTTTGAGAGAGTTTTCTGACCCCACACTGATGAAATTAATAAAGTTGCCTAGGTGTGAAAGCAGCGGAGGGGGGGGGATCACATCAGCCCCGGAACTCCTCTGGTGTGAAGATTAGCTAGGATATCCCAGAGAAATGTTAGTGGATAAAAATGTCTATCTTTGTTCTCCACAGAGCTTATTTCTGTCACGCCCCATGAAGGTTTACGGTCAGTTAATTTGTCCGCATTTCAATTCAGGGCTGAGCTGTACGAAGCTCTATTTTTTGGAAAGCTCATTTAAAATCATATCTAATTGAGCTGATTTTCTCTGCATTTCTTATTTTGATACTCACACTTTGACTGTAATAAAATAATTAATTCAAATGATTGTTTAGGACTAGACAAGAAACGAAAATCATACTCTTCTTTGCTCTAACAGACTTTTTGGACCAAAAGCATTTCAGCTGAGATAAACAAATACTGTGCATCCAGTTTGCAGTAAATTGCTGCAGATATAAAAGCAATTCAAGCCCCCAGTAGTCCAGGTGGGAGTGTCCACCACAAGCTCTGATATAACAGACTGCCTGCATTATTAATTTATGAGTAATAATATGCAGTAGGGATGCAAATTAGGCATGCCTGGAGATTTATTAGAATTTCCTCTGTGATAGAAGTGATCTATGTAAGTAGGAGGCTATGTGTTGAATTACCAAGAATGCATCAAGGTATTTTCAGCTAAGTACCTTCTTCACAAGTGGCGAGTCAACAACATAAGGCTCCTGGCCAAAGTAACAAAGCTGCTTCTCCTGGCTAAAAAGCTGGAGATCAAAAGACCACTTCAGTTAAAAAGCCTTCTAAGAGGAAAGGGGTCACAGAAGCTATCTAGGGAGATAGGCTGACAGAAAGACTGAGGTTAAGACTAAGGAGTGGGAAGGGTTCCTCCTCCATTTTATTACGAACAGCAAGCATTAAACAAAATTCAAGCAGTCTGGTACCTCAAAAATAAAAACGTTGTTTCTGAAGTAAAAGAATGTTAAAGTAAAAATACCTCCAAAAATATATTTTTGCTTTAAAATCCATTTATTCTAAACTACTTAGCCAGAAGAGAACCTCAGGTCACTCTCCCTCCCCTGGAAGGAAGAAAAATGAGAGATCAGTCATTCCCACAAAAATGGTTACACTTAGAGACAGATACACAACCAGGGGTTGATCTGAAAATCAGAAAATATTTTTATATTCAGGTGCAGCTTAAAATATAATCAAAGCCTTAACAATCCAGGCAAAGAGATTTCCAAGGTGTTGTGAGCTCCCCACCAACAACCATCTATGACCACTGCTCCTCAGGATATGCTCTCCACAGGCACTTTCAATGTCTGTGTGCTTTCCTGTTTCTAGTATGTGCCTCCAGGATTTTTCTATTCACAGCAATACTCATAGGGGGTCCTCCCATGCCTTTTCCCTTACCTGGAAAGGTATATTACTTGGAGCCCATCTTCATGCTCTCGTCTTCTCTCAATTTTCAAGTCAAAAAGTTCTAGACTACAAAGAACTGTAAAACCAAGTATAAAATGTGAACGCAAGTAGAATACAACTCTTGAAGGATACCAATTATTGCTATGTAACTTCTCAAGAGAAAGACCATGTTTATTCAAAACTAGTGACTGCAAGCTGTATCCAACCCATTCACAAGTTCCCAGAGTCAGAACCCCAGATCTTCAGTGGAACAAGGGTGGGAACAGAAAAAGCATGATTCTGAGATATTTTAGCAATTGTACTGTGCTCCGTATGGTATCAATGGAGCTCCAGGCAGCCAACCTGCAGATTCTTTAGAAAGATAAATGGCCTGGTTTTACTATAGTGAACTCCAAATACTGTGAAGACTATGGGTAAACCATAGAAGATCTTAAGAGACCCCATCACGATCCACTCTCGAAATCTCTGCACAGAGGTGACTATCACTTTGGGGCTTCATTCTAACAGAGACAAATCATTTTAGGTATTATCTAGAGAACCAGAGAATATAAAAAAGGCAAAGTCTTTCTTATGTCTTGGATGTATGGGAAAAAATTGAGGCAGCAAGATTTAGGAAAGAAAGTTGGCAGACTCATGTTTTTGTTCTGGTGAAACTTAACTAGCTTTAGGAGAAGCATTGGTCAGATTATGGGATACTCCCACTGATAAAGAAGATTGTAGAGGAATAAGACAAACATGTGTAATACAGTGACTGCTAAAAAAAGCCACCTTCTTGGAAAGGCATAGCAACGACACGTTGTCAGCAAGTACTAAGCTCAGAAGTCACTTAGATATGGGTACTTAATTAAAACCCAAATTATATTCTTGAGAACTTGAAGAATTCTCTGTTTAGAAAAAGATTTTGATATAGTAAGCCATCTAGAAGACATAAACCTTGGAAAGCTTATAGATAGTCCAGTATCCTAAAGGACAAAGAAAAACTCTCAGGGAGTCCTTATGCAGCCCTAACTGATCATCAGCACAAGAAAAACAAAATGAGTTTATTTGGCTAGGTAATCACATCTTTTAGAAGCAATACTGCTGTTCTGTTCATCATTTGAGCAGAACAGCCGCAAGGATTAGGAAAGATGATGTGCTTACACACATGAAAACCAAACTCTAAGAAAAATAAATGGAATTTATATGAAATACATCTATAAATCCAAACATCCCTTAAGATTTTTTTCCACTCCAGTCATGACAGGCTAGTATTTGTTCCTAAGTCTGTTATAACTTGTGTCTTTGTTAAATTAGTAAGATCCCCCTGCTTTTGTCAACAAATGTTGAGATACTCCAAACTTGAAAGGTCTGTCATGTACGTCCTAATGTGTCCTGTACGCTGTACCCAGCACATTTTACCAACACATACTCCACCTGCATTGTAGGGGGAAAAAATGTACAGCTGTTTGGATTGGACTTGGCAGGACTGGAAATAAACTGTAAATATATTATGGAGATTAACCAATTGCATAGCCTGGACTCCAGAAACAGTGACCTCTATTAAAAAAAAAAAAAAAAGTTTCTACTTGGCAAAGAAAGAATTCCTCACATCAAATCCTATTGAGATGCACCTCCCAGATACGGCCACAACAGAAATACACAATATTCATCATAGAATCACAGCCCCACTTCAAAAGGACACTGATTTTAATTGTGACAGAAGACCAAAATATTTAGGCATAAGAAAGCTATTGATTTTTTCTTCCACTGACAGCAGCAAATATTTTTACATTAGGTCACTGGTTCAAACTTATTTCAACTGTTTGGGCACCATTTAATTTCATAGCCAAGAAACTAAACACCCTATCTTGAAAGTACCTGAAGACAACACACAGAATCTGAGGAGAGGCTTTCCAGTGTTCATAGACTCATCTAAAATACAGTTCATTAACATGAGTCATTAGAAGATAAATAAATAAATGCAGGAAACACCACATTATAATACAGAAATATCTCAAAAAGATGTCTTTCAAGAAAAAAAAATCCAGAACTCCTACCAACTACCTCCAAGTTAAAAGAAAACAGAGGTCATATGTGAATCTAGAGAATAGTAAGTTAATAAAGTATCCTCCTCCAAGCTTCTAGGAGAAGAAAAACAGAAGGGGGTGTTAAATCTTTGAATAAATCTCCAGTAAAGACAGCCAGAAATGATGCTGCTGTCAGCCACATGAAAGAGAATAGAGGGATTTCTCTTTTTAAATTAGTCTTTATTGTCTGCTTCGTAAATCGTGATCACATGTGGTATTTATTACAATGAAATTTTATTGTTGCCATAGCCCTGTTTCTTGCATTTGGTGCATTCTATTAATTTTAAAGAGAAAATGTCCAGAATTCCTTCAGATCCGTGACTGAAACTTTTTGGCTGTGGACATGGTGGAGGGTCACAGTGACAGCCAAGGAGATTGCAGAAAATATGTGTGCATTCTTTAATTCAGTCAATGCAACAGGAAAAAAAAATGTAGATTGCGTTATTCCATCTCTCCATTTCATCCTCGCACAGATAACTTTTTATAGGTGGGATGGGAATTCAAGTATAACGAGAGTTTTCTGTGCCTGTGCAACCTGGGGACTTGCACAGCTCACTCTAAAGCCCACCAGAACCATTCCAGTTCTGCACAATTATTTAAGCCCTTCTACAACTGACCAAACCCTTTACAAACCTGCCAAACAAGCAAAGCCAATTCACAGATTGACACAAATTCACCTCCCCACTGAGGCCGGGAATCAACACACATATAAAACTAAAAAGAAGCACTGATAGCACCATGGATAAACACATTCCTCGCATTTTTTTCAGCTGGAAATTGACCCGCGTTTGGTTTGAATTAAAGATTCATCGCAGTGCAGCAAATAACTAAATGGGAAGATATGAGTCCCTTTGAAGAGCGTGCAAATCAAATTTGGGTGATAATTAGCAGCAGACAATGGAAACTTACTGTTTATTTGCACAGAACCTGATGTTACTGAAATGCAGCTTGAATTTAGGCACGCTGAGAACCAAGTGACTGAGTTTTCAGGAATTAATTTAGCAGCTTAATATCTGAGGTAAAAACAACCATACTTTTTACAAAAGGAGACAGATGTACACGCGCTTAAATATTTCATTTTAGCTACTGTCCCCTACTGTACAGTTACTGCACTTTCAAGACTTTTTATGCGGTAATTTTTTCCCGCAGAATACTCCCCTCTTGGGAAAGTGATGCATAGTGATGCCATAATTGGAGAGGAGAATAAGCTGCTCGCAGTCGAGTTATAATGAAGTACTACCTCCTGTAACGTCTGCCCAACTTAGTCCCTGTTTGTTTAACTTAGTTTGCCAGGGAGCATAAATACATGTGTCATCAGCTGCGTGTTTGGCAAACCGAGCAGTTTTTTCCTGAGATGTGTTTGGCCTCAGCATAAGAGGAAGCACAGTTTTGCAGCACAAGTGAAGATGAGAAAAATGGCTCTCCAGCACAGAGCAGGACAGAGCAGCAGCTCCCAACAGATAGATTTGGCCACAGCACTGAGGGGAAATTTTGGTGTATTTTTCACTTCGCCACTTCTTTTTTTTTTTTTTCTCATTAGTCCAAGCTGCCAGCAAATATAAAAGGCCTGGTTAAGGAAGAAAGAAAATAAATAAATAAAAGCAGTAGCATCTTTGTGATGAGGGGAACTAGCACTAGTGCAATCAGCAGAACAAATTACACAGGCTGTGGGGTGGGAGCAGCATCCCGGGGGTGCTGCAGTTTTGAGAAGCAGGGAGGGCACCTACCCAGCTGGTGTTCCCAGCCCTAGGCCACCTGGCCAAGGAAAGACCACGAAGCTGGACCTCACTCCAGCCCAATCCTGTAGGGCAGCAATCAGAGCTTTCTCTGCAGCACCCCAAGGTGCTGCTGGTGGAGAAGGTGGGACAGTCGCTGCCTGCCCAGCCAGCCAGCAGCACCATGCAGCTTAGGGCAGCTGCCAGAGGCTACAGATGGTACCCCTGAAAGAGCTGAGCTATCCTCCCACATAGGGATGCACAACGTATAGATTCAGCCAGGTGCCAAGGAAAAGCTTTGCCTCCTCTGGACAGACAGCTCACATAAACGGATGCTTAGCACTGCTTGGGGTCGGTTATCTCTGTCCAAGGTTATGTTCGTCAGGATAAATGCAGTTTTCTTTGGGTAGTTTTGGAAGGAGCACCCATATACTTACAATACCCACCAGAGACAGCATACTACTGCTAAATTTCCTTATTACTGAAGCAGAATTATTTCTGTTAACACGAACACTGCACTATCGTGCCTAAGGCCACCGGACCTTTCAGCCTCTGTAGAGTAAATCCAGCCCGGGCACCTGACCGATTTATCACACTAGCAGGTTATCACTCCTCAACTGAGTCCTCATATATTTTGGCAAAATTGAAGGATGTTGCTTATTTCCTTTAGTTAAATAAATACAAATAATACTAGTTAAAACAAATAAACAAACAAAAACCCCATAACACTGACTAAACCAACCAAACAAGTGTCCGCCCCCACCCCCAGAAAACAGGAGCTTTTGTTCAATAAGAACAGGACAAGAACAGGTCCACTGACATTTTCTCTGATGGAAGCAGTGTCTGTGAAGTCTGCACCCCCCTCACCTTCCACTGCTTCTTACCAGGAGCTGCAGCTCCCAGCCCTGCACTTGGGGCAATGTGGTGTATGTGGCTAGGTGGAAACAGCCAGCTCACAGAAAACATTTGGGTTAAAGGAAGCAAAACGGCATTCTGTGTAAGCACCTAACTGCAGCCTCAGACAAACCTCTGCCAATAGTGGTATGGGCATAGTCGATCACATTACAGATGAATAAACGACTCACAAGTACCTCTCAGACCCTTTTCCAGCCTTTCTTCCAAGCAATTTACTATTTTAGTCTGCAGTTCTACTCCTCTGTTTGCATACTATGCCACCTAAAAACATCCCATTCTAATGGCTTTTTATCTTCCTGTTCTGCTTTCACGGTCACCTAAGCACTGAGCAGCTTGAAAACAACCCTAGCACCACTGTAAGCGCCTTGAAAGATAACTCACATCACCTGCCAGCTGATGACCACCTAAACCAGAAGTATGTTGTCACGTCTACATGAATATTAACAGATTTATTTTTATTTTTTTAACAGGACTTAACTGAATTGAATTTTAACACCGGTATTTTCTTTTTCGTGCTGTTTCATTGAGAGCAGAGATCACAGGCAGAGAGAAAAATCAGTCGATTGAGTAATAGGTTTTGAGACAAGGGAGAGGGCAGACAACAGCAAAACGAGCCTCTTGGCAAAAGCAGAGCCCTGAGCAGACACCTAGCCCAAGTTAAAATATCCTCCTTCTTCCCTTGGCAGCAAAGCAAGCATCCTTTGGGGAGCCCTTGGCAAAGGACAATGACTGTAAAATCCCTGTTATGGTTTATAAAGGAGGGAAGCAGCAAGGAGCCCGTTGCACGGAGGGGAGCAGACGCCGGGCTGCAGCACGAGCTGCTTCCCCCACCTCGTGGAGGAGTGGGAAAGTGGTGGGGAAACTGCAGCCACCAGGCTTGCATCACGTCTGGGGATCTTAAATCCAGGGAAATGCCCCTTCCCCAGCCCCGCCACAGCTCCAGAATTTGGGGAAGAGTTTCCTCTTCTGGCTGATCTAGCGTAAGCAGTTAAAAATCTTGGGTTTGCTTTGTTAGTATAGAGCATAGTTAAACTTACAGGAGATTTAGAGAAGCAACCTAGAGGCCACTACTGAAAAGGGATGCTCAGTTCTTTACCTCAAAACTTACAACACTTACAGATTTGTTTCATATATAAATAATAAAAAAAAAAAAAGTGTAGAGTTTCCCCTCATTTGTGGTGATTTATTTTTTAGTCCCACCATGCTCTAGGTTTCAAACCCTTGTACCAGTACGTTCCACTGCTGTTACACCAGCTAGTAATTACTACACTGTTATTATTCTGGAACAGTTTTATTCTTAATAAAAGTTTTTATGGCCTCACTTGGAGTTTTTCTTTGTCTCATTATCTGTCCTTTTTCTCTTGTACTTCAGGTTTAAGTGGTGGTAGCCAATTCACCTTCTCTCTGTCAGTCACTGTTTTGGCAGGTTGCCTTTTATTTGATTCCTTTGTAAACCTGTTCAAACATTTTCTTAATTTCCTATCTTTCAACTCCCTCTCTTTTTGCCATGCTTTTTGGCATGACAGAAAAGAGCACTTTATTCAAACTAACGTTAATAGAATTGTAACACGACCAGATTTTCCTAGCCCGCTTCCACAGCCTCAGACTTTGTTTGCTCTCCGACTGCTCACTTATCTCAATCGGATGTTTTCATTGAGGTGTCTGCACCGACACCCACCCCAACACAAAGCAAGGTACCAGGCAGCTGAACTAACCAAACCTATTAACTGGGTGTTAATTGCATAGCAAGCAGCAGTCAAATTAGGTTTGAAAACCAACACTCCATTAAGACAGCTGGGAAAAATTCACACTTCTCAATGCTATTGTGTCTGGTTACAGAATCTATACATGCTATTTCTTTCTGCAAAAAACAGGCAAACAGGAAAAATAAATGAGCCTGCAGAGTAAATGTTAGCTTTTACCTAGCCTGTAGTGCTTACTTGCCCCCATGCCTTCTTTCTTCTCTCGGGGAGGGAGGGGGAACACTCCCAAAAATATGTTCTCTGGAGGTAGAAGTGATTTAAGCCTAAGCCCACTTACCTGACCAAAGGTAAAGCAGGCCAGATCTCTGCAAGGCAATCACACACCCAAGGAAGGCTTTACCATCTGCACCAAACCAACACCTCGCTGCCCTCACCTGACAGGAGCCTGGCACGGGCAGGCTGTGCCTTCCCACACATGGCACAGCAAACGCTGTGCAGTCTTAAATACAGTTTTTGCAAGAATCTGTTCCAAAACTCCATGCAACCGTACAAACCTGCTACCAATTAGCAGAGCTAGCTAAGTTTCTCTCCCACCTCTGCAGACAGCAGCTCACTGATTGGATTTACCATTTCCCCTGCTGGGGCTGCTAAGTGCCTGGCCAGCTGGATGGCAGACTGCTCTTCGGCGGGATCAATTACAGCACAAGGGCCCTAAATAAATAATGCACTGTGCTGCAGACCAATTTCAAGGTGCGGAAGAAATAGGGGCTTGAGTGCCTGCACACGACCTTCCCACCTGCCGCCTGTGCTCCCAGAGCAGCTGCGGGATGAGGGCAGGCCTGCTCTCAAGGGGGAGCTGGCAGCCACGGCAGTGCTGGGTGGCACTGGGTAACAGGCAGGGACTGCAGGGGACAGAGGGCATCAGTTATCCTTCGTGCTGAAAGCAGGCAAAGCCTGTTAAAATGAGAAGTGTTTGTGCCATGCAATAAACGCTTTAGGAATGACTGCCTGGAGTTAGGAGTTACAGCACGGGCTGGACTCTCCAGCAGAGGATCGATGGCTGGCACTTTATGGCAAACACTCAAGAGCCAGCTCTGCTACGGATGACAGCTACTTCATTGCTGTGTTGGCTTCACAAAGATATGAGGCTCAAACCAGATTCCACTGGACCAGGTACCAAAAATCTGTGAAATAGCTGGTGCTGTGAGCAAACACACGTGGAGTATGAAAGGAGCATCCGACACGAGTCAAGGCACTGATCTGCTCGGGCTTGGCACCAGCCAGCCGTTCCCCAGCAGGTCAGGGAGGCAACAAATTAACACATCTTACACAGAGTACAATACCCAGTGCCTGTGCCACCCTGCACACTGAGACAGGCATCCTTGGAGGAAGAGCGGGCAGTGCTAATTGGGAAGCTGACAGCCAGAGATACTTGCAGGTCCCAAAGGTCAAAATGTGGTGAGTCTGCATAAGCACACAAATGCACAGTATGACAGAGTACTCAGGGCACAGGGCAGTGCTAACTTGACAGCACTTAACCTACGAGTGCATAAAAATGAAAAATATCCTCCCTTTGCAAGATAAATAGCCATATAGGCAACTGTAATTCTGTTCATTTTGTTCCCCCACCTAAATATATACTAAGGAAATGAGTGGAAACTTGCTCTTTTGACACGTTTCTGACACGTTCTCTTCCCAGGTCACAAAGGACTGAAAGCAACCCTTTTTTTTTCCAATACAACCATCACCTGTGTGACCCTCAAATGTTCGATTCAAAAGTGCAGTCAGTGAAACCAAGGTTATAATTAGTGCTACATACTTAAATGTCCATTCTTCACGAGTCTCGCTAAGCATTATTGGCACAGTCACAGAACGGCTGAGGTTGGCAGGAACCTCGGGAGGTCGTCTGGTCCAACCCCCTGCTGAAGCAGAGACACATGGAGAAGGTTGCCCAGGACCTTGCCCAGACAATTCAGCCCCATGAGATTTTTATGGCAGCCTTAAACATCCACTTAGTCAATCGATGTATCAGATGTTGCCAAAATTGGCTCATTTCCTCATTATAGACCCATGTCCTGTAGTTGGTGGGAGGAAACATATGCAATGGTTATTTCAGTGCCCTCAGAGACTTCAGGCTTTATCACTGCAGACAGCAGAGCAAGTACCCTGCCTACCAAGATTTTAAGAAGTTAGGGAAGTAGAAAAAGAAATGTGAACAGAAGACCAACTGTCCCCATTCTGCACAACGCAAAATATTATCTGAGAAAAAAAAAAAATGTACCCAGAATGAGAATTTGTTCTATCTGTATGACTCTGAGACTTAACCTAGTTACTCTAAAACCCACCAGAACCATTCCAGTTCTGCACAATTATTTAAGCCCTTCTACAACTGACCAAACCCTTTACAAACCTGCCAAACAAGCAAAGCCAATTCACAGATTGACACAAATTCACCTCCCCACTGAGGCCGGGAATCAACACACATATAAAACTAAAAAGAAGCACTGATAGCACCATGGATAAACACATTCCTCGCATTTTTTTCAGCTGGAAATTGACCCGCGTTTGGTTTGAATTAAAGATTCATCGCAGTGCAGCAAATAACTAAATGGGAAGATATGAGTCCCTTTGAAGAGCGTGCAAATCAAATTTGGGTGATAATTAGCAGCAGACAATGGAAACCTACTGTTTATTTGCACAGAACCTGACATTTCTGAACTGCCCCTTGAACAGACACACAGACAGTTGAGTATGCTGCTTTCCATTCCCATAGCTCCACTTTCCTCTCTACTTTTCTTTTTGTTCCTAAGTTTTTCCTAAGTCCACTGCTATTGCCATCTTTTTCAGTAAAGGAGGGAAAGCAAGACCCAAGTAAATATCCTCTTTCAACTGTTCTAAAAACAAACAAACAAACAAACAAACAAACAAAAAAAACCCTGACCTTTAACTACTTATGTCTGCTGCTTCTTCTCCTCCTCTCTATACACGTAAGAAAACTGGGTTTCAGGTCACATACTTCCTTTCGACTGCAGCACAGAAAAGTACAACTGTATTTGCCTACAAAATTTGGAGGCTTCTTTAACCTGGTCTCACCATCCGTAGCATGGTTAATTCCAACCTTCAGTCTTGCATTCTTTCAGTGACTGCACCATGGTATCAGAGTTGCGAGAGCTGAACTGCCAAAAAACGGCTATTAGCACCTTCTATTCTGAAAGAGCATGGCAGATAGCTAGATAGATAAATAAATAAATCCAAGTCTTCCCTGTCAACAATCATCTTGCCCTGATATCCACATTAATATTTATTTCTACTGACAGCCAGGTAAGAAAGAAAACACCTTAACCTCTTGGGATAGATGCTAAACACACACTCAGGCAAGTAGCAGGGGGCCGTCTTAGCTAACTAGTCTACAAATTCGAGATGAATTCCCCCCCAAATTACTACGACTCATTTAGAGAAAATGAGAGCACAGATAAACCATTACAATTATTTGTATGATCATCTATGATCACAACAGCTCTGATATAAAATGAGCCATCTCTGACAGAAGACTACTGCAGAAACAGTTGAAAGAGTCTTTAAGCTACAGGTTTTTGAGGATGCTTAGTTACTTAGGGGCTTGAAATTTGACTGCCAAAGGACAAAACAATAGCAAATCAGCGTAGGGCAGGCTTCCCTTTGGGCTTAGACAAATCAAATGCAGTGTAAGTCAACTTTAAAAAGAACAGGTCTTCAACTCCCTCGGAAACAGCTGAAATTTAGGTCTCAGACTGTCTGTCACAGAATTCAAACTGCCCTCCTCATCAGGAAAGAGTAACATTCTTAGAAACTGAATATTAAATATTACAGGTGTCATAAGGTTGTGCATGTCTCCATTGAACGCTCAGAATTTACCTTTTATGGAAGCTCTCTTTTTTATCAGTAGGGAAAGTTTAGCCTCACAGGAAAAGAGAAAAAACAGCACAGTAACAAGCAGACTGCACATCTTCTTCACCTCTTGTATGGAGTATTATCAATGATGATCACTCCGTATCACTAAAACACTTGCAATCCCACAATATTTTAGTCTACTCACAATTTTTAGTAACCTGTTCTTGCTCAATTTAAAACCAGACCTTGCAGACTTGCAAACCTTGGAGCCTATTCTCCTTCAGGTTCATCTGAATTTCTTCCTTTGTGCATAAAGGTTTCCGAGTCCCTCCTTCCTGAGCACTCAGTGTTTAACCCTTCACAGACACAGACTTATTATTTGCTCCTGCTAATAAGGGCCTTCCAAATCCCGTTCCCTAATTAATTTTACCTTGAAAGCAAGGTGACACAGAATTGGTCAACCTAAGCAATATTAACCACGTGCATTTGTATTGTTTGCCTTTTATTGGTATATCAGGTACACCTAGCAATATCAAGCTGTGAGATGTACTAAAGCAGGTTTCTGACTTTGTTCTGCTGCTCGCTTAAAGGATATGCGTAACACACACATCATTCACGGTATATTTTAAAACAATAAATAAAAAAAAATAAAAGATCCATTCAGAAATTAAAATATATACATTTAGTTTCTGCGTATTATTGCATTTCAGAATAAGACTTTGGAAGGAGAAGTTCTAAAGAGAAGTGCAATCAGCTTCAAATTGAACTGAATTAAAAACAGATTATTCAAATTCAGTAATAGTGCAGCAATATTAATTATATTGTTTACATCACTTAGAGAACCCAAGAGGCAAGTGAAAACAGTTTATATATATATATATATTTTTTTTTTGTCAGTGCTGGCCCAGTGGCTGAATGCTGCAATGTAAGAAAAGCAACTAAATACCCATATTTAGAATATTATCCCCTTGAGCTCAAAACAATAATCGCTGAAGCCAGACTGGGCCAAATTCTCTGTCACTTTCTCTCTTTTTGTGTAGGCAAACAAGTGCACGCTGCATGCAGCTCGCTTCAAGCTGCCTGACTCATGAGCAAATGGAACTCATTCACAGAAATAACAATAGCATAATCTGTGATTGCACTTTCAGAAGCTATTTGAATAGTTTAAAAAGCAGGTACCTTTTTCCAGTGTCTCTTATGTGCCATCTGAGAATTTCAAAAGGCTGTACGCTTCAAGTTTCTCTGAAGGAACCGCCATAGCTTGAAGCCAAGGAGAATCCAATTGCTGAGATGAAGCACCAGGCTGTGCTGACGTAGCTCAAGAATGACATATTTTAATGATCTCAACCCCACGCTGTTCCAATTATGCTTCACAATTTGTAATTTCAGAATTTCACTTGAACTGAATGCTGAGCATTTCATGACAGTAATCCAGACAAGATTTTATCCTCATATAATCGTTGGCTATTTTAGCATTTAGTTTGTATCATTTTGGCCACTGTACCACTTAGCACTTGCAAGGATTTCTTACCGTAATTTGTGCATGGTTTCACATCTCAGCATGAACATTTGAAGTCAAAGTTCACAGAAGAAAATAAAGCTCCGTATTTTCAGAACTATGCAGCAATTATTAAACACATATAATGTTTAGAGGAAAACAATTAGCAGTTTGATTATATGAAAACATGTCCTAAAATCGACACCCAAAATAACTTGATTAATTATATCCTGCTGTCCACTTGCATGCTGAGATGTTCACCATTGTAGACTCTGAAAGTCCTTGCATCACTTTCTACCCAAGGGCATAAAGTAAATTTCATTGATTTGTTTGTTTAAGGGAGTATTACCATCATAGCCCTTAACTGAAAATCATTTTTTCCACTGATTTCATTGGACTGGGGATCAGGTCCTAAATGCCAGATTTCTAGAAAGGCCTGTCAGAGGTCTACACCACTTCTACCTCAGTGGTGTCCAGAGACAGTGACAAGACTGTAACAGGAAATTAATTAGAATGAAACATCAGTATCTGAATGAGTTGCAATATTGATAAATAAGTGACAGTGAGTAATTCATATACCCAGGAGTTCAGCACAATTCTGAAAATTTGGCATGACTGCACTATGTAATGATGTAGACTATGCTATGCAGACATAAAAGCTAGCTGAAACATTAAAGCTGTCTAGACATACCAGCACGGACTAATCTTGCTTCTCCTTCAAAGCACTGAATTATAAGATTGCTGTCATTTCATTAATTTAATATAGTTACAAGAATTTACCTCAAATTCAAACACCTCCTTTTCTACACATTTCTTCAAAAAAAAGAAAAAAAAGAATTAAAAAAAAAAGGAAAGAAAAAAAAAGAAAAAAAACAATCTTGCAGTATAAAAGCAGTAGCGAAGAAGACAGAGCACTACACTCCAGACAACTAATAATCTGCAGAAATGATGGCACACACCTAAACAACAGCCAGGATGCAAGGCCAAGCTCAGAGTATTCTCAAGAGGAGCCTTAAATTCTGACTTAGCTTGTTTCTGTATTTGTAAAACACATTTCCCCCATAAATTGTGTCTTACCTTAACTCTGAAAAAGATAAAACAGGGTTTTATGCTACGCATACAACGAGGGCTTTTTTTTTCTTGTAAATCAAAAATACTGCTTCAATGGGACACTTTATGTATCCTTTATCTTTTTCTTCCATACTACAGCAAGATTACTCAAGTTTGCTTGTTTAACTGTTGCAACTGGTTGTTATGGATAATTGTTTCATTTTCCAATTTCCACTACAATAACTAGCTGCAAGACTAGCAGCACAGAATGACAGGTGCATATAAACAAATATTGAGTATACCCATCACTAATTTGAAATCTGCATACAGTTCCATCAGTGCATTACAGATAATGTTCAATCTCTGCCTGACCCTGCTTACTTTATTTTCTGCATTGACTTCCTTTAACCAAAATGACAGCTGATCCCCAAGACAAAGACAATTTCTTGCATTTCTTGAAGCTGTTTCACAAACATGTTGTTGTGAGAACTCCAAGCAACAACATGTACAATTTTAAAGCGAGAAGTCAAAGGCTTACATAAAAAAAAAAAAAAAATCCTAAAGAGGAGAGGAATTTCTCTGAGCTTTAAAATTACTTACATACCTGCTCTTGTGTCAAGCTTATCATGGCGATTTTTTTCTATGTATCCTCAAAATGAAACATGTTCAGACTTTCTTAAACAAGCTACGTGTTAACTTGCATGCCCAGATCTTGAGATATTCTGCCCTGAAGACTGGAATAAACTCAGGCAGCCCCTTCCTCCCTCAAAATGCTATTAAAAGGTGATTAAAAAATATACCACCTTCACGTAACAAAAAGATATTCTGTAGTGAATACAGCTACATAGTAAGCTGCACATCCAATGTTTCACAGCCCAGCACGCACCTGGTAAGCCTACCGGGAGATGCTAAAGAGGAAAAAAAAAAAAGCAAGATACTTAGCCATCCTAAACCAAACAGATTAAAATAACATATAGCTGATTTTATTCATTTTGTTATTGACTGAACCCATGTGAGAAGCATTCAAAATGCAAGTTTATTTTGTCTCATTGACAAAATAACTGAATACTAACCATAAAGACTGCTACCTTTCAACACTGCAGGCCCTATTCCAAGATGAGAGGCAGTGCACTTCAGCAATCCTTCGTTTTCATAGCCTCCGAAAATAAAGTGTTGAAGTTCCACGCATAAGAGCTTTACTAGATCAGAATCTCAGCATGCTTTCTGAAAAATTCAATCATAGCAAGAAAAAGTTCATCACCCCTATAAAAGCAGGAGGAAGCATTACATCATCAGCAACCGAAATGTCTTCTCACAGCCAAAAGGAAGGAATGTGAAATACCACAAACACTGCTATCTGCAGCCAAATGTAACTGGCACTACTCTGAAACCTGCAGCCTGGACGAGATGGCTGGCTGACAAACATAAACCTCTCTTTCTTCCATCTCTCTGAGGTATCAGAAGACGATGCCTCTATTTTGTGAAAGCATACCAGAGAAGGAGAGTGTCTCTCAGCACCCTCAGCGTGGTAAGCTTTCTAATGACAACGTAGCTGGGCCACTGTCAATCATGTTATTTTGCACTCCTGTGTGTAGTTACACCACCACATGAACCAAGCCTTAATAGCAGATGTTCAAAAGTTTCATAAAGAGTAATGGAAGTTGGCCTATTAAATATTTTATAATACATCAGAATTTTTTAAAAAAATAAAAAATAAATTAAAAAAAAGCACAGGAGTAGGAACATTTTGCAACCACGTTACTTAAATTTTAGAACAACCCACTTTTGGTAATGTAAATATTCAACTTGGGTAAATCAAGACAATCACAGATGCACATTTTTCCCAAATCTTTGGCTGTATTGCAATGGTTGTTTCAATTTGTAATCTCCAACTAAACATTTCCTATCCATGGATTAACAATATATTTACTGACTTGTGTCTTTTAACAGTATTTATCCAACATAACAAAATAAACTGCAATTTGTTATACTTTTTTTTTTTTACAAAACATTTTATAAATATTTTTACAAAATGTATACAAAGCAATTTCAAGTGAGACATACTTTACAAATGAAGGTATTTAAGCAAATAAAGTCCATACCACACTGACAATAAGTGACACATCCTCTTTAAGTGAAGTCAGTCTGTAAGGCCTCCCTAATCTAACAGATAAATTATACTAAAATCTTCAAAATGAACATATTTTTCTTAATTGCCAGTTCAAAATTTGTTTTAATATTAGGCAGTATTAAATAACATTGAAATCACAATGCTGATCCAGCAAAATAATGAAAACATGTTTAAAGTCATGCACATTCACAATACTTTGCTGGACTTGATTCCATATGATTAATTTATACTTTTTTTCTTTCAAACACAACAAAAAATACATTTCTTTCATTTACTGCTTCACCACGTACCAGAATTCCTTTAGAACTGAATTCAAAGGAGTAAACAACAGAACATGAACAATTCAACATTTATCTTGCTAGGACTGTTCACTGGGTTCCTTTCGCAAGTAGTTCAGAGAAATGTGTCTGACCAAATCAACAGTGATTGCTTTTTTTGTAATTTGTCATTTTTAATATCCATTGTCCCCCATCCCCAAGTAAGATCCAATAGAAGACACATAGCCTGATACGTCTATTATATATTTGCTGTACAGATGCTGTACCCATTCTGAGGTGGTACAAAAATCAAGTGAATCCATGAATGTGCAACTTTTTTTTTTCCTATAAAAGAAAAAATTAACTAGTTAACATACAGCTGTGTAACTTCCTTCCTAGATAGTTTAGAATGGTTCAATTTCCAAAAATCATAACACAAACGCATCGTGATACACAGCCATAAACATATTATTAAATCTAAAAAGGCAATAGGTGAAGACTATATTGTCAGTTTTGCCAATAAGAAAACAACTAACTGCCTGAGAGTCTATTCTATGGACACCTAACTAAAAATTTAAAACTGGCAATACTTATTACTTTGAATATCTTCTACAACACTTGGGAATGTTGGGATTTTACAAACATGTACTTTAAAATTGGCACAATCTTTTTTAAATGGCAATTAGTAACATACAAAAAACAGTATCTCCATTCACTTTGAAGGGAAAATGAATTTTAAACAAGTTCATCTTTCTCATGTTGCTTTCTAGATTTGGTTTCCTTTAGTGGTCAGACAGTGGACTGTAGCTCAATACTGAGTTGCACTGTGATCTACTATCGCAAGGATCTAATTCTGCTTTCTTTTGCACTATTCAGATGCACTGAGTTACATGATAGCAAAACTCTACCTTTTGTTTTCTTTCCTGGCAATCTAACTGACAACCACAGTTTGTCACGATGAGCCTCTAGATTATGAAAACTGTCATTAGTAAGTCTGGAGAATGGCTGGTTTCTCTAAGAAATTTCTAAGAAATCTCTAAGAAATTTCTCTAAGAAATTGTGGGGAAGGTCTGGGGGAGAATATAAGCATACCTTAGAAATCACAAAAGCTATATCCTCCTGAGCAGACATATGTACTACATGCACGTGACTAACGTCAGCGTACTTATGTGCACAAAAGCACTCATGACCAAAGTAAACTCGGATAAAGCAGCATGGGCAGCAAAAAGAAAGATGGCATAGATTAAAATAAATAAATAAAATAATAAGATTCTATCTTATCAACATGACAGTGAGCCAAATACAAACCATGCAATGGTTTCACTTGGCTCTACAATAGGAGTTAATAATTACACACTTTTAGATATGTTTTAACAATGGGATTGCTGATCGACTTTGGTCTGTACATATCTTGATAATTATGACTGCTACAGTGGATGATTTTAACATTCTCTGACAGAAAAAAGCAAAAAAAAAAAACCAACAAACAAACAAAAATAAACACTGGCCTTTAAGTTTCATCAGAGTAAGGCTAATGTCCTCTTAAAATATAAGCTACAAATATCATAACAGTTCTCAAATAAAAGTGCTTTTGACACTTGGTCTTAAAAAAAACAGCAACAAAAAAAAAAGAAAAACCAACAAATAAAAAAAAACATTTATACCACTTCAGAAAGACTCAAGGCTGACTACATCCAATTATAAAATGCAAAATCTCTTCCTCAAGAGTTAACATATATATGTATTATATATATAAATTCATGGCTCTATCATGGCCTCATCCTGTACACTTTGCCATTCATTGGCTTCCATTCTACCTTCCTTAGTCAAGCATTTATTACTTCATATCATGCCACTGTGACTAAGATCATATAATATCATCCCACAGACTAAACTTACCCACTACAAATATATCGAGTACTAGTTTCTGCTCAGAAAGCAATAGAAAAGCACTTTAAGTTTAAATTATGAAGCCTTGTAAACACACTGATGACATCCTTCCAACTTAAGAATCCTAGAACACAGGTTCCTTAACAAAGCAAATTATCACTTCTGAATAGAGGTACAGTGGGTTTCCAGAACAACTTAAAAATCTGATGATTTGTGGAAAACAAGGGTAGGGGAGAATTGTTGCTTCCATCACTTTTTAAAAACATTTACTTAATAAATATATCCTTTCAAATGACTGTGATTGTCAGTATATTACCATGTTACATAGGGCCTAACGACCTGCAACCTTGTTATGTTGCAGTACTGCACAATTATCAAAAGCACTATCATAATAATACTTGAAATAGTAAGGCCCTAACAGACTGCATTCTAACAAGGATTAACTTTACTTGGATATCTCACTGTAACCACAATGAGTATTGCTCTCAAACACAGAACAGAATCTAGTTTAGAAAGGTTAACCTTAAATGTATGTCAGGCTGTACTTGTGGTGTCATTCACATTTGCTTCTGCTAAGAGAAACATATCTTGTCCATGGTACTGTAACTATTAACACTCTAAGATACTATTTACAGCTGCTTCTAAAATAGAGTCAGTTTCTACAACACCTTCGCTGTGGTCTGGAATAAACTTTTCCAGGCAGTTTTCCTGTGAAGCAATAGGTGAAAAATTAGGAAATTCTAAGTCAACAGAGCCACTACTCGATGCCTCATTTTGTGGCGGTCTCCCAGCTTTTTTAAGTTCCAAGATGTTTTTAAATGTCGTTTCTAAACTCTTACTCAGCAGTAAGTCTTGCTGGGGTTCACCAGAGCCCTTCATGTTATCAGGATGTAAAACCTCATTCTTTGGAGGGCTCCGCAGAGTTTTGTCTTTGAGGGAATTATTACATGTTACCTTTGAGAAAGACTGAACTGTATTCCTTGATATTTTATTGTGTGTTCCATGACTGCCTCTTGATACAGTTTTTGACAAGTCTTCAGAACTCGAAGAATTCTCAATGGACTTGTTAAGATCTTTACCAGCCATCTTTTCTTCAGAAAGGGCCTTGTACTGGCTCTCAGAAGAACAATTAGCTTTCTCAAACTTTAAAGCTTTAGTGAGGCTCTCCGATTTTTTAGAAGAAGCTGTTCCTTCTTGTGGTGTCAAAATGTTGTTAGGCACTAGAGGAAGTTTACTGTGATTTGTGGACTCTGCTGAGCTGGATTTTGGTCGGTCTCTGGCTTGGGTTTTGGTAGTCTGACTTCGAGAAGATAATGTTTTGTTAGACTGATGGTCACTTTTGCTGGTCTGTGCTTCGTCAGCTGTTTTATCAAATTGTTTGGCAGAACAACAAAAATCGGCCTGATAACCATCTGAAAATTAAGTAGCAACATTTTACATTAACTACCTATATACCAAAAGAACACATTCCATCTTTTCCTTAGTACTGAAATTCAAGTAACATCCACAGCCTAGAGATTCATGTCTTTAAGAAACGCTTAAGTGTTCCGCTGCACTAATGCTTTAGGGCAGGAGATTATGACCAAATTTACCAGCATGCTATGCACATAAAGGGCACTGTAAAACCACATTAAAGGCACTTTCAAGCATTCTAAATATCCAAATGTGGTATTAGGAAGATGAGTATTTCAATCTAAACTGCCATATCATACCTCCTCTGAATATTTTTTAAAATAGGCTAGCAATCAGTGCCTCAGTGGGGCCAGAGATATTTTTAAACAACCCACGCTTATGCTGCTTTTGTAAGATTCAGAAGACAACCATCACTTACCAGGATCCACTAGTGCAAGACGCTTCTCTCGGGACAGAGATGCCCTTTCTTCCTGGTTAAACATCCTATCTATCATTACCATTTCTGCAGATGGATTTATCCGCTGCAGGAAAAGGAAAAAACAACCATCTTTGAGGTAACTCATATGTCTGTACTAAATCAAAACACTAATAGCTTAGTCACTACTCAAAGAAAAGAATGACTTTCATTATGTGTTTGTGGAGAACATTCACAATTTCATGGCATCTTCAATGATCTTGACCCTGACTAAAAGAACTAATGAAACTCAACCACAAATTATTATTCACATTTTATGGTATATTTAATTTGTTAAAGATTTGAAAACAGAGAATTGCTATTCCTGTCATAGCAGTTATAACTTTTCACAACTGATTGTATTTACCACTGGACACCACGATTTTTTTTTACATCATATACAGCAACTTTCTTTTTCAGAGGGAAGAACAGCAAAGATCTTGCAATTGGGACCACCCTATCATCTTGTAGCTGCACTTCTCTCCCAGCAATACTAGTACTTTCAACTAGCTGGTGCTGTTGCATTTTGCTGACCACACCGTCAAGCCAGTAGCCCCATCCATCACAGAAGAAAAGTTCACTGGCTACCAAGTCACAACACCAGTAATCCTGAACACTCTTTCAAATAACTTCATTCCAAAATGAGTGAATAGGACACACCATGCAAAATACCAGATGCTAAAAGAACAGATTTTCGCCTCTATCTCCCCCTTTGCATCTGCAATTACTTCCAAATATATGACAGTTACTATCTTTTTAATGGGACTGCCAGATTCTGAAACCATGCTAATTGCAACATTTTTATTAAGAATTCCTGCTTTACTACACATTCCTGTTCCTAAACGATTGATTAAAATGTCTTTTATACCTAAATTCTGTACTTTTCCAGACTCAAAAGCCAGCATGTTTGAAGCCACAATGAGATTCCCTGATCCTTGTAATATACATTCTTAAAGTAAGTTTTTTCACTTCACACCTGGGACTGTGAAAGCATTTAAATTGGAAGCATTTATGATGAAATGTCAGACTCCACCTAGCTTCTAAGGAGAACTAATTATTTCCTAAATTATAATAAATTTGGCTCCAATTATAATATGTCTGGAGGCCTTTGAATGGAGCTTTACAACATTCTTTCAGGCATTATCTCTTGCAGAAACATATCACCTGACTACCACAGCCTCAGAGGAAGAGCAAAGAGCTTTGTTGATGTGTATACTAGCTTACACTTTGTTGATGTGTCTCCAATGTCTATGATATGAGTATATGGCAGCACCCTTGCTTAGACAGTATGTAAAAATAGGGATAAATAGCAACAACAAAATTTATCTTAATGCTAGTTCTCACATTCCTGTATTTTTTACAAACTGAATCACATCCTATAAACATTATTGTATCTGCATTATACACCTTACCATTGCATCTTCTATAAGTAAACATCTGTATTTGTTCAGCATAGCTTGTGTCCTCTTCAGAAGCTGTGTAGCTACAGATTCAAATTCACTGTCCACTAGAAAGACAAGAGTATACTTTCAAATACTGTTCTTCAGTAACCAAAAGGTTTAGTAAAGTGCACAAACTTTGAAATGTTCCTTCCGTTATTACTCTAAATTAGATGAGGAATTCTCTCAGTACATTCGTTACAATTTTATTGCCAATTTTAAAGGAAATTACCTTTCCTTAAGTCTTCGTCTGTTGGCAGCGATCCCTGGCACACATGATATGAAAGGAGTCTCTGAACTGCATCATTTAATGATCTGAACTGACTTTTATCTGGCGTCACAGCATTCACCTGATCCTTCTGTAATTGTTGCAGAATACTACAATGAAAATTAATGGTATCTATAATTAGCACATACGAACACATAATTGGCACAAATAAAAGTTTATACGCTATCGAAAATTAAAGAGATGAAAGTTAAGAGAAAATATCTGCAATAAAATTAAAAAAGAAGAGAATGACTTACAAAGCTCCTTTAGTTAACTGTTTAGCAGCAGGCCTTTTCTGTCCAACTAAATGACCATCCACCTAGGTACAAAATGAAAGACAAATTACAGTATGTGCCCTCCTTTGTAAAGCCTAAGTTTCAACATTTGTTTCTGCCAAATAAGTATTTCAACAGTAGTAACTGCAATCACCAAGCAAGTATAAACACTTAACCATCTCATGTTTTCATAGGGCACTTTATGAAATACTCAACGAAATACTCAGTGAAATACAGAAGTCACTTCTACTGCATCACAAATGTAAAGTTTCCAGGCAATTTCCACTGTGGTGCACATACACACTTCACTAGAGAAGAGGTTTGTTTTCAAATTTAGCAGGTGAAATGGTACAACTAAAAACTTGAAAATATATATATTCTCAAGAACTGTCTGCATGTCTCAGCTGTCATCATCTTCCCTGATTTAAATGAATCGGAGTATCTGTTGAGGAAGCAGGCTAGGGTTCCATATATAAATTTTCTAAAGCCACAGTGGTTGGGAGGGAGGCGAAAGCAGTCCCAGAAATTGTTTCAGCGTCAATGGTGCAGGTATACCTATCAGACAGGTCCATGTAGTCATCTCCTTGCACACTTATGAAGCCACAAGGTTTTGCAGTGGAACACTGCCCTAAGATGTTATGTTTTTTGAGATGGGAGAGGTTCATGTTCCTATCGTATGACAGGCATTACTGCAATCTACATATTGTCCCCAAGAAGCCATTCTGAAACAGCCTTTATTTAAAACTTTTCTTTTTGCATGACACTGATCAACTAGTCTAACAAAACCAGCCACAGAGGAAAAGTTACTTCTGATTTAAAAACAGATTGGGGGAAAGCTCTTTTGAACTGCAACATGATTAGAAGGAACCAAAGAGGATGTGGTGCAGAGCATCCTTCTTAACAAAGTAGGAGTGGCATGAGGCAGGCACAGTGCAATGGTACTTGCTGGTCAAAAAGGCTCTAGCTTCAGAGAATAAAAAGTATTCACCACCACATGAGAACACACATCTGACCAATAATTACAAAACCAAGCTAAACTCATAATTGAGTTATGCATCTTCTGCTCTACTTGTACATCAATCAGTAAGACAACGAAAAACACGTATGCCATACTACATTGAAAGCCTCACTGCAAGGAACAAAAATTCTAAATCAAAGCCTCTGTTGTCTTCTTCTGTGACTTTGCAGTTTAGCTCTATCCACAACTAATCCCAAACTTTCTAGCGTACTTCAGACCCTCACCTCTTGCCCTCAGCTACTCCAGTCCATGAATGTAACAACTGTGTCCTTCCTCCAAAAGTACTTGTATTCCACCTCTAAAAAATCTGTTCTCCCCTTTCAGCCCCAAACCTTGGAAGCAGTGTTAAATTTTTCTACATAGTTGCCATATATAGGAAAACTTCTGGTGGGAAAAAAAAAAAAAACACTGGGGAAAGAAGACAGTGCAGTAAAGAATCAAAAAAAGGCCAGATGGAATTTTTCTGCTACTTCTCAGAAACCATCCCCTCCCAGACAGCTACAGAATAGCAGAGTTTGTAAGAAGTAAGAATACCAGCAGGTCTAACTCATGCTCAGCTAAATGAAGAACTGTGATGTCACATGAAATTATCGTCAGGACGCCACAGAGTCAGACTCCACTTACTGAGTAAATCTCAAAACAGCATTCATAATATCAACTGGCAAAATACCCATTTTTTTTGTGTCAAAGTAAAATTTAACAAGCTTGAGTGCCTTCCTGCATTGTAAAACAACCTGCAAGGACTACTACATTATCACTATGGAGCTGAAGCGTCTTTAACTTCACTGAAGTTTGAAGGGAAAAGGAAGCATATAAATGAAAGTATTTTCTACCTGTACACTCTGCTGAACTGACGATGCTCCTATTCCTTTTTCTTGTGGCTGTGCTGTTCCTAGAGACTGCTGTATGACTTTTCCTCCAGAGTCCTGTCCTATAAAGAATACATTAAAAAGACTCTGTCATCCTATGCAAGAACAGAACAATTTCATGTACCTGTCCTGATCATTTTACTTGAGCTTTTAGCTTTTAGGTGAAAGATGCCTCATATGCTTAAAAACACTAGTGTAACTACCCTGCAGAGAAACCAACACACAAAGATGTAAAAGGACTGATATTCTGTACTGCAAAGTACAAAAAACATTACATATAAGCACCTCCTACCACTGCAGTGGTAAGAAGAAATTCAAGTACTACAAGCATAGGGGCCAAAAAATTTACCGAAAAAAATCACACAGTACTTTTTATCAAGATTTTCTATACTAACCCTCACTGAAGGATATAAACCTAAATATTGTAAAGCTCTTGCAAGTACTTAAACAGCGTAAGTTCTTCTAACTTCACAAAAAAAATCTAAATTATAGCTGGGCAGACTTCCTCCAATTGCCTTACACAGGAATGCAAACAGCATCTTACCCCCCACACACACATTACAACCAACACAATTATTATTTTTCTAAACATATATTGTGCTGATTGGAGAGAATGCCTGGAGAGCTTGCATATCAGCACAGAACAACAAAAAATAAAAAATAAAAAATAAAAAATAAAAAGCAAGTAGATTATGGGACCTTATTCAAAAGGGTTACTAACATACAAAGATATTAAGGTTACTGCATTCTTCTGTTTGCTTTGAAGACATTATAATCTGGCATTGGGTTTGGCTTTTTTAATAGCATGATGCTACTGAAAAAGCCTAGTATTTTGCCATAAACAAGAAATTATCTATTCTAACTGAAAATTACAGATTTATTCAAAAACAAACCGAGTGATGGCAGCCTGCACAAAACGTTGTGATCACTATTTTTATTTCCTCTGGACCTGAAGCAGCCATCACAAGAGAAGCTACAGAAGCGTCAGAGAATTTTGTAGCTGATGTCTGTATTTTCAAAGTGACCTACCTCTACTTTTCCAAGTTGGAAAAAAAAAAAAAAAAGAAAAATAGAAGAAGGTACAGTTTGGGATTTTATAGAGGAAAGCAGAAACTGCTTATAGTACAAATTCAACTTTACACTCTACAAAATATGTGCCATGGTTGAGAAAAATAATAGCACACAGCCAATACTGAAAAACTTAGTTTGCAACTAAAAAACTGAATTCTGATAACCTTTAGGACTACCAGCACGAGCCATCAATGAAAGCCTAACACTGTGAAGAAGCACTTAATTCTGTTGCTGGAAAAAATGAGAAAATGATTTTAAAAAGACCTTAGTTGACCTGATAGTGTGTTGCTCAGAAGACTTGTTAGCTGAGGCTGTCTCAAATTATCCTGCGTCTTCGATGCAGAAACTGGTGATGTCTGGTTCATAGCTTTTTTCTGTGCCACATACATTAAAAACAAAAACAAAATCTACAGTCAGATCTGCACATCCAATCTACACGTCCTTCTTCCACCTCAAACCTGTAATTGGTGAAGCCTCAGCCATCTCAACTTCTCAACGTAAGCTCAAGAATCTAATAAAGTTAATCAGAGAGGAACAGAAACTAAATGTGGCCCTCAGACAGCTCAGCTTTTGAGTCTCAGAACTGCAAAAGGTGACTGAACTGTCTCAACAAAATACAAAGAATCAGTGGAACAAACTCTGCAATGCTTAGTGACTAAGTGATACACTGTTTATGATACCATATAACATTTAAAACATAGGTACAAACTAAAAAGATAACGGTGAACAGTAGAACCTGTTCTCTATACTTAAAATCATTTTGCCATTTCTGGCTCTGAAGTTATAGCAGAAAAATAAAATTATCATTTACAACAATATGAAATACTGTGCTTCTGAAACTGCTGAAATTCACTGACCTCAATACATATCCTATAAATATGAAGATAGAGGAATATGAAGAGAAAGTCAGGCAGGCCTCTACTCATCTGCAAGCAAAGCTTTACAACTTGTGGTAGCATTTTTGGCAAAGACTAAAAAAATTGGTCCCACAACATGTTTGCCTTTATTTTCTAAGTAAAGCTGCTTTATATCCTTGCCTATTTTGGTCTCAGTTGATGAATGCAATGTCTTTGAGAAAAAGAGAAAAAAAAATGGTATTTGGTACAATTGCATTCTGAGACAATTACCAGTATTTTAGAATGACCAAGGGAAAAAAAAAAAAAAAATGCCAGCAGGGGATAATAGCTTATTGCTAATGACGTGACATGTCATTGAATTAAATATTGACAAGGTGAGGAAGTTATTTACGAAAGCCAAGAAATTTAAATTCAATATATTCTGCAACTGCATCAACAGGATAAAAAAGACCAGTTTTCATCCCAAAAGCACAGACTTTGTTTAATATTTATCAGTACTCTTCTTCCCAAGAAAACTTCCGATCTCAAATTTGCACCAGCCAAACCTTGAAAACACATACGTAATTCTTAGTGAGGTCAAAGGACTTGTAGGCGCTAAGAACGTACCCAAGACTTTAACATCGGTCTCTATAGCTAGATTTTCAGGAGAGCCCAGAGTTGTTTAACCTCATGGTGTCCATTTCTTTGAATGGGAACAGAAATACATCAATATACCCATTTAGAAATTATCACTACCAATGAAAACTTCAGAATTAATGAAATCAACAATCATTAGCTCAGTGAAAGACTTTACAAAATACTGGGTGAAATGATGCATACAGGTTACAGTGATTTTCAGCAGTCCCACAGTATTTGTAACAATATAACCTACCAAAATGAATGTTTTCCATATAACATTACCACTTTGTTAACCAGATTTTAGCACAGTTTAGGAGCATTTCTTTGGCCGCACCCCAAAGCAGCTTGCATACCTGACCAAAGGCGAACTGCTGCTGCGTCACTCCAACTGACGTGTGACTGAAGGTGCTGTTAGATTTGGAAGAGGATGCTGGAAGACGATGCGATGCACTGACGGGAACTTGAGTTCTGTTCTGCGTGAGCTGATCTCCCGTGAAGTTTCCCCCTGACGCCACGGACTGAACCGATGGTCCCAGGCTAGGATGTACCGAACCAGAAGAACTCACAGCGGCGAATCGATTGGAGGCTGACATGTTTGAGACTGTGGACTGCCCAGGTGACATCGTAGTGAAACTCGATCTACCTTGAGAAACATTAGCTTGACTGGGTGACAAATGCAGCACTGTTGGCGACGCCTGCTGCAGTGGCACCTGTCCACCAACGATTTGTGAAGTCCCGTGGTTCACTATCACTTGGTTTCCAGGAGCTGTGAAGGTCTGGCCAGAAACAAGCTGAACAGCTGTGTTCTGATTATTCAGCATCTGCCCGGAATACGACTGGTTGGCTCTCAGCATGTTTGTGGAGTTCCTGTTGAGCATTACATGCTCAGCAGACACTTGGCTAGGAACCAGCTGGGAAGGCTGAGTCTGAAGAAGCTGTCCATTTATGGCCTGGACGTGATGAACCGAATTGGAATTAACAGACAGACTCGTAGGTATGAGAAACTGGTTCTGAGGTGCGTGAGGCTGTCCCATGGGGGAATGGATAACAATACTACCTCCAGCATTGCTAACTGTCTGAGGTGTAACTGATTTTCTTGTGTTTTGCTGATTAACAATATTAACAGACATATGGGGACCAACTACTGAACTCTGAGGTGAGTTTGCGGAGGCAAACGGAATCCCTTGCTGCACATGATGCTGCTGTATTCCCAAGTTATTCACATTGTAAGCAGTTTGCTGACCCATCTGGATAGGCTTTGGTTGGATATTAATGGGTACTTTGTTAGAGTTTGGTGCTAAACCTCTTTGAATGATGATATTATGGACAGGTACGGATGTCTGAAAATTTGTGCTGTTAAATGGGACTGTTACAGGTTGTGCTACTGGACTTGAATTTGAGTTACCAAACAGCGAGTTACCATTTGGAGTCTGTCTATGAACCAAGAGGCTACTGCTCATGTTTGCAGGTGTTTGCTGACCATTGCCTTTCAGTATTATCTGAGATCCATCAAGGTTATTAATGGTCATCATGGAAGGTTGATTACTAAACGAACCAATTAGCTGTATCTGCCCAGAACCACTAATCTGGTTGCTATTAGACAAATGCTGGCTGGGAACACTAATTCCGACATGTTGCATAAAGCCATGTTGCACACCGACTGTATTGCTTGCAAAAGATGCTCCAACAGGTTGCTGTACCACTTGAGTAACTCCTATAGGTTGCAACGTCTGACCTGAGTAATTAGAAACATTAGAAGCCTGAGTAAAGGATGCTGATGAAGAAGGATGAAGCTGAGCTTGTGCAAACTGTTGGCTAGAACCTACGCTGGCATCCAAATATGCCTCTTCTGCCAAAGTCTGTTCGGTAATATTGGCCTCCTGCAAGGACTTCTGAAGAATATCAAAAGGTTGATCCTCACTAAGATCAGGTAAAGGAGAAGATACAAGTTCATCTTCAAGAAACTGAAGGCTACTGGACAGCTGCAGTCCATCACTAGGCCCCTCTCCAAGTTGACTGCTTACACCTTTTACAGATGACTTAGGATCAGTGTTCTGAAACAGAAAGCAACAATAAACAAATCATTTTCAGAAATTACCAGCTCTAAATTGTTTCCCCATTAAGCTTTTTCATGCACACAAACTTTTGCTATAAAATTATCTTCTTTGCATAGCATGCTTATAAGGGGAGGTTCATCCCATACAGCAGGCCAGCACAAATGTGTGCATCACTGACATCCCACTCGTGCCCTCATAACAGACTGCTGGAGACACTTCTCCAGGCTCCCAACACCACCACTCGCAGCTCTGCAGCTGCACTGTTTCAAGAGGATCCGATACATGCTCTTGAAGAACCCTTTTCCCTTCTTCAAGCTGAGCACAGTGTGGACAAAAGGGTAAAAGAAAGGAGCTCCATCTCCAGAATACTGCCATACTACAGTTGCACAATGCAAATTAGTGGCCAGTTCAAAAAATTAAGGAACGACGTTAATTCTTTGTTTAGAATAATTTTAGAAATGAAGGACTAAGAAAAACGGTGCTACAGACTTGGCAGTTTATTTTATTAAAAAGATTACAGAGAAGCTATTAGCATTGACACTACACCAAATATTAAGTAGCACCTTGAAAGAAAAATCCTTCAGAGCTACATCTATAAATACTGTGAGATGAAAATATTTTATTTTGGCCTACTGTCAGATTTTCCTGAAACAAAACTATGCCTAGAATCTCTAAGCAACACAAATGTCAGGTTTCTAAGAGGGTAGGAATGACAAATTTAAATGGGATTAGAAAATTGCAATACTTCTAAGTTAGATTGAGTACGCCTTTCTAAATTCCACAATCCTCTTTCAACTATTCAAAAACCAACAGGCAATTTCTTCTTTGGCCAGGACTGCAAAATGTGGGCGTGAAAATATCAGTCACATTCATATTCCGAGCCTTCACTACCTGAAGGTCATAGACATTAGTTTTCACCTCGTATAAACAGGTGAAGGCACTGCAAGCTGTAATTATCACATGCAGTAATGTCCCCACCCTAACTACAGCTCCCCAAGCATACTCAATGTAGAATTTTACCCCAGTCTACCTCTGAATCATCCTGTGTAGTTTACAGAACTTTGGTCACATTATACAATATTAAGAGATTGTTCTTAGAAATCAATATAATATTTTAAAAATATAAACATCAATTACATACATATATGAATTAACAAAAGGCATTAAATTGGTACTTAAACATCACTGGTACTTAAATGTCTTGATGTCTGCACCTCATGAACACCTGAAATTACAAATTAGGTCCTTGAATGTACCTAGCTACCATCAAGCAGAGCACAAACGAATCACTAAATCGGGCTCTACTAGGATTCAAGACTCACATGTTCGTGGGGAGAAATCCTTACTGCATCTGTAATTTGCCTCCAGTGAGAGCAACCAACGTGAAATCTTTCAAGACTGTATAATTTAGAGGCTTCCAGTTAATGCTGTTCCAGTCAGAACTAACAATACAACTACTGCTAATAATAATTACAATAGCAATAGTAATAATAAATAATAATATTATATGTAATCAAGATTAACAGCTTGAAACTCCCTCTCTGGAATGGGAAATCCTGAGGTTCACTGCCTGCTCCCAGGACAGTTTAACATTTAAAAACAGTTTTACATGCATGAGCTGGAAACTAGCGTCTTCCAACTTAACATCTGAATCACTGCTGCCCAGATTCATAAGAGCCACACTGAACACCATCCTACTTTCAAGGAGAAATTAGCACCTCTGCAACTTCATGAATCGGCACCACCAAGACTCTTATGCTCTGTGAATATTCTGCTCTCTGAAACTGTTCTGCTATACCACAGTAGAAAGGTGGAAGAAGTCACTGAATACAACCCAGGAAACAGGGCAATAGCTAGGGAACTCTCTCATGAGAGATGTAACACAGACTTTATGACAGCCCAAGGAAACAAACCTGGAATCAGCAGAGGTGTTCTGTAATCATCCAACTCAGAGGGGAAGGGAGGGAATAAAAGCAGACACTGCCTTCTCTCCCTTTAGTCACCACAAACTTGATCTTGTTTGTGGCATATGTTGGCTGAGAAGGCTGAGGCACTGAACCCCTTGACACTGAATCTGTAATCTCTGCCACTGAAAGGCATGAGATGGGCACCAAGACAGTCAATGCTATGTCATGGTAGCAGTTTTGAATATAAACAAAAGCGGAACTTTCAGTAAACTTTCAATAGCTGCAAGAATTTTGATGACAAAAAGGTCAGAAGCCTTCATCTTTTCAGGTGTCTTAATTTATAAGCAAAGCCTGTGAAACCATCCACCACTGGGACTTTGATTTTAGATACTTTGTCCCTTCACAATGCGCTGTAAACATCTATCTTCGCAATCAAGTCATTCTTCATGCAAGTCAGCACAGGGCTTCTACCCAAGGGAAGAAGGAAGAGAAGAGAAGGTATTGGTATTCATTACAGAGACACAAAAGTACAAGAGCAGAGCACAAAGGGAACGTGTTATGGAGAGCTTAAAAAAAAAAAAAAAAAAAAAAAAAAGGTAAGCCACCCTAGAAACAGACACTAGAAAACCCTGTGCCTCTTATCTGTCTTCTAGATTACCTATCACCCCCCATCTCATACATCAGAAAGCTCTTCTGGCATTCACCTAATGTTTTCGTTTCTCCCAACTGCTATTCCCTAGCCAAAAAATCCATCTTCCTCAGTACTTATTTCCTCTCAAAATCACTCTAAAAGCTCACACTCTGAAAATGCACCAGAAGTAACCCCCTGACCACTTACTTACTCATGCCTATCAGAAGAACGTCTACAAAGAACAACCTGGCTATGGCAACAGCAAATGTGTATGTCATCCTTTCTCCCCAAGAGCCCGGTATATTTTTAGGATGTGTCCTCAAAACTCACCTCTGCCAAGCTGCATGTAGGAAACTGCTGTCTGATAACGGCTAGACTCATACCATGTTGACAACACTGTTACTGATCAGCAGAAAATTGGGCACACCCTACTCGGTACCCCACTTCCCCCACAACTATCTCAACAGGCTTAGCTGTCTTGTTTTGATCTTTCAGCCTGTAAGCTCTGTGGAGAAAGAACTGTCACTCAATTTATGTTTCTCCCACAATATTTAATAATGATAATGAAAGGGGAAGGATAGGGCAAACACATCATATCCTAACACTGTAGGCAGACAAAAGTCACTGGTTCTGTATGAACAGATAAACAGTTTTCAGGAGTCATTTGTGCCAATTATTTAAGGGTCCTACACATCTACAGTATATCCACATTATTCGCTAGGAACATGGGAAAAATGTGCAGAGTCAAGACAACACTACAATAGACAATTACCAAGGAAACCCAGCTGTATATACTGAAATAACTGAATTCTGGGATGAAGACATTATACCTATATTTAAATTTATATTTAAATTTAAAAGAAAAAAAAAAAGATAGAAATGTGGGACAGAAAACATCTCCACAAGTCATTTAGTCCGACCGTATTTAAAACAAGTCTGTTGCCAGCACTCAGTCAGATCAGCCTTGGCTGTGTCTCCACGGATGGCAAGTCCATAACCTCTATGGGTAAAATGCAGTCTAGTGCTGCAATACTCCTCGTAAAGAAAGAACACTGAAGACTACTTACAACACCTAATGAATTTCAAGTGACTTCTCTAACACTGAAGTGACAGGAAGAAAACATCCCCAGCTAGCTATTCAGTCCAAAGAACAGCAACAACAAAAAACCTTAATTAAAATTGCTAGCTCAGATACTACATAGAAGTAAGAAAAAAATTACCCCACAATACACAGGAAATGTATGAATGACTAACTTGAAAGTCTATGCTTCAGCACTGCTACATCTACAATCACTAAACTTACAAGTCTTGTTCACTGAACAGAATTACACTGCAGAATATTTTCATGGCTCAACAAGGTGTTTTTTTGCATATTTGTGAAAAACAGCCCAGTACTGCTATATGTATTCTGGTTAAGTCACCACTGAAAACCTAATAAAAATACTTACACAGCGCAAGGTGATTTTATGCTAGCACTCAAAATTTTCATATGGAAAAGGTCAAAGCCCAAATCTCCTTTATTTGGTTATATAAAAGCCAAATAAAGCTGTAAAAGAAGCATGCAGTTTCAATAAAAACATGATTTCTCTCCTGACCACTTACATTGGAGTTGGCAAAAATTGAATTTGAGTTGGCTACAGAATATTCGGCATTCGTCAAGTCTTCATTGCTCTGGTAAAAGACACAAATCATGTTTAGAAATAATACACACAATTACGGTTATGCATGTCTAGTACACAGGAATACTACTTACAGATTTACTACTAGGTCCATGTAGAAAATAATTCAGTGCCTGTGGGTCCCTTAAGAAAAAAAGAAAAAAAGTTACCACTTCTAGGCAACTGAGCTAATGAGGCTGATTTAACTGAGACAGATACTCTTAATTCACATATACCAGGTTCTGCTGGCTCCCGTGAAAAGCTGAAGAGTTTATACCATCTGAAGATCTGTGTCTTTATCAGTATGATTTGCAGATGCTGATCACATCTACTGTCATTACACAAAGGCATTTCAAGCGATAAACCCACAAAATCTTGGTTGCACTCTACCTCCTTTTATGAGAGTACTACTCTCATTCTCTTACAATTCAGTATTTCACAATGTGTAATACAAAACCTAAGGAAAATACGTGACCAAATAACATGAGAACTACAAGAGGCACCATCTATTCTACTGGGATCAACGATAATGCCTGCTCAGCTAACATCTAAATCAATAGGAAGTTTATAAGCTTGAATCCTTTACAATGTTTTCTGACACCCTATTAACAAAAACCACTTGTTTTTGATAGAGTAACCGTCTCTTCACTTGGAGAAAAAAAGCTGCATCTTTTCCAAGCAAAATCAACCATACAAATAACTTCTTACTGAAATACAGTTTCAGAGCACTTCATGAATTTAGCACTATCACTGAATAGAACTCAGATTTAAAAGGTGGTCTGACAGAATGAGCATTGGAAATTCAAATAAATTAAAAATATTTTAACATAACTGCACATACAGACCTCATAAAAAATGTATTACATGGAATTATTTGGGATTACATGGGAAAATAAAGTGGGAACAAGTTAATTAGTCCTCTGAAAGCACACATACACATGCTCTTTGTTTCATTTGGGAAAAAAAAATAAATTCATTCACAACATTTGATAACCTAACTTATGTTAAACAGGTATTGCTCATCAGGGACTTTATGGTACAATTACATTTACAACATATAAGTGGTTACAAATACTGCCAACCAAAAATATTATTTTCATAGGAGATGCACTGAATGTCAAGAATTAAGAAGAAAGATCACTATACAAGATCATGAGTGTACCGTACTTATAAGTTTTATTGATACATGATCAGGCCATTTAATACCAATTACACTCACTGGCCAAGTCATGAAAAATGCAATTAAAATTGAAGAACACTTCACCACTTAAATATTGTCTTTTGCAACTGATGAATTTTAGAAGGCACTTACCAAATATCAAAGATCTGATGGGAAAAAATGTTGCCCTCCATTCTTCTAGCTGCTTAGGGCACTAATTGCTGCGAGCAGCAGGAAGAACACTGCAATTTCTCAAACACTTATCTGGATAGAGAGCACTTCATTTTCTGGACCACGTGTAAACTTGTACCGGGATCCTCATGATTCACACTCACAAGGCAGCATTTAATTGTCCAAAGCAGCCAATTATCATCCTTATGTTCCAGGCAGGATGTGCTTTCCTTTTTTACAGCTACCATCAGTAGCACAGTATATACCACATGGAATGGAAGTGTGAGCCATTACTGGCAACACTTTTGCCATAGCATCTACAGAGTAACCCCCAAATTATAACAAACACTGCAACAGTATTTTGTTTTCTCTGAAGTTAAAGCTCTCACTGGTTTTGCCAGTTCTGAGCAGGTATGAAGCATAAAAGGCCTATTTATTTGCTACATTTAAGAGTAAAAAAATCTTTTGTATGAAGTTGAAATGATCTGGTAATAGCTGCTACATGACTGATACCACACTAATTTCTGAGTGTTTGAACAAAGTACCAGGTATAAATGCTCAAGTTTCATCTTTTTTTTTTTTTTTTTTTTTTTTTTTTTTTTTTTTTTTTTTTTTACTGTATTACAGGGTATTACCTGTTCTTAAATACCTGACATTAAAGCTAGGCAAAAAGAAAAAAAAAAAAAAAGGGTAACTTGTCATACAAACAATCCACAAAAATCTTGCTTGTTAATTATTGTTTTATGAGATTCCCACAGGAAATACATTATCAACCTGCAAACAAATCTGTGATGGAAGTAAGGAAAAAAATAAAAGTCCCCAATCAAGCATCTTTGCGCAAAATGCTAATAAATCCTGTTTTTTTGTGGATACTTAACAGTACTAGGTAGCAATTCTTCTAGCTTCTTTTTATGTATACATGCTATTAGCAGAAGTTAAGTATTTGTTGAGAAAAAAAATCGAGTTTACTTTTCTATTTAAAATACAAGCATATTGTTAACAAAGTTTCTAGTTTCACTGCTCAAAAAGCTAAGTTGTTTTTTTTTAATACAAAAAGTAATTCTTTGCAATGAACTTTGTAACAGCACCCCTACCAACGTGCTTGTGCAATGACCTGGTATTATCACTAGCTGAAAAGAAACTCCAGCTTCCACTCAACCCTTAGCTGCTCTTGAGGAGGATGCCAACAAGCAGAGTGACCACTAGCACGAACTGTGACTGAAGGCTGTGTTAAACACATATCTCTGCATGAAGGGAAGCATAGCTTTTATTTATTTATTTATTTTTATCATTTCAGCACATCATAGATACTCATTTCATTTGCAAGGCACCTAGAATCCCTTCCTAGAAGATAATTTTGTAAAATGATTTTTCACACCTTTTCTGAAAGAATTGCATAGGGAAAACTTACCCAATAAGATCAAGGAGACAGGATTCATCATCATCATCATCCATGACAACTGAAACAAAACGGAGGAGGGAGATATTTGACACGCATCAGACAAAAGATTGCTTTTAACAATAAAACCATTCTAGAATATCTCAATGATTTGTAGCTAACAATTCATGGGAGTCAGGTGATAACTACTGGTAAGCTCTTATATATACATGCACCTTCTACGGAGGTCCATACAAATTTGAAACATTTATCTCAAAATCACATTGTCACATGTAAGGATCTACAAAACCCCATGCAGTACCTTATCATTTAGGGTTTTTAAAAAAAAGTTAAATTGGAGAAAGACAAATGATTAACCAAGCTGATCACAGAGAACATCCGTGACTTAAAAAAGTAAAGACCAACTCCGAATATATCTCAAGACTCTCACTGAAATCCTTCTATGGGAATTTCTTCCCAGCTATTCCCAGCGAGGATATATATGACCACTCCAGAGCCTACACAGACAGTTACAAATTGGTGGCTTTAACCAGACAAAAAGATAAAGAGATTTGGTCAGTATCATAACAGTGCTTTCATAGGCTAGAGAGAAAACTACAGCTAACAAGCAGCAAGGCATTAGAAAGAACATTGTGTTTTTAGAATGCCCTTCTGAGCTATTGCTAGCCGCAATACACACAACTTCAGTGTCTACTCAATACTCAGAAGTGTGTTTAAATGAACGTGTGATTAATAGTGGAGAGTTCTGACAATCCTTTGAAGAACGGGTGGGGAATTTGTTTGGATTACCGAAGTGATGCAAGCATCCAGCAGGCGCAGCACCTTTTTAGCCTCACAGCATCACAGCCGCCAGCTCTCATGCTCACGGCTGGCTCAGTCTGGTACTGGCTGTACCAAGGATGTTCCCTCACTCTTTCCTCTGACTGCTGGTCCTTTGAAGCTTCTGTTTGCATTACCCTGGTTCTCCCATTCACCCTAGCTCCCACAATTTCATCTGACTGTAACATCTCCTCCCTTTTCCCTGCTCTCAGAACTTCTTTATCCTCCCTTATTCTCTGTGAGATCCCACCTAACCCACCAGTGCAATTACCAACCGCTGCGAGCATTCCCTAAACCTCTTTGTACCCCGGTTTCCATTCAGTTATCCAGCCTCATCCCCACGATATCGTGCAATCAAATCGAACTGATCCCTGCGCATTCCATGTTCGGTTTTCCCTCAGCTCCCCCTCAAAGTCCACCATCAAACTTAACACCCAAATTTACTATGGTTTGGCTTTAATTCCTTGTGCTCCACCTCTTGCTTCTGGCAAAACACAAACTTACTGCCCCTGAGCAGCTCCACACCAATCGCTCTGTGGGCTCCCTCCCCTGCAACGCCCCTAATGATGGAGCTGATGAAGGGACCTGCCATGCAGGAGGCCGAGCACGCCAGGACCACTCTGCCAGCAGAGCAGGAGGCCGGGGGGATCTTCCCAATGCGTATGCACAGGGAAGGGTTGAAACACCTATTGAAAGGGTACAGCAGAGGCGGAGGGTCCATCGCTGTAAGGGTGTCTCAGTACCACTGCTCTGGGAGGACACAAAAACTGAGTCTGTTTTGCCCATCCCAGTAACTGTTGAGTGATCTCCCTTGTCCTGATCTCAACCCCTGAGCCCCTTCTATTGTATTTTCTCCTCCTTTCTTTTCCTTTGAGGAGTGGCAGTGAGAGAGGTGCAGTGGTGGAGCTCAGCTGCCCAACTGGGCAAACCCACCACAGCTAGACAAAATTAGCATTCATGAGCCAATTCTGCATTTTAAGGAAAATGCCTTCTCCCCCGTTTCAGTAGCAAACCTGCTCGCTGCTCCTACCACCAACTGAGCGCTGAGGGAACGACTACAGGACGTTCGATGATGTCCCCGTGAATTTCAATGTAAGTGTGCATTAGCAAGAGCAAATCAGTAAGTGATTAGCATTCTGCTTTAATTGCACTGGCAGTACTATTTGCAGAAAGCTATCGTTTGCTTATATAGCATATACAGCTCCCAAAAACAGGTTTCAAAGGTTCCTGGGTAACTGGGGGAAAAAAAATCTATTGAAAGTCAACAGGATCTTTTTTCCACACTGCAAGCCTATTTCTGAAAATCCCATCCCATGTCACTATGGCAACACTGACACTGTTACTTGAAATCAAGAGGTAACACTACCAACACAAATAAAATGAATTTGCTAAGTTCACCAAACTCTTAAACACTTGCATTTGTAACAACTAGAAGAGAAAAAAAAAATGCATGAAAATGCCAAGGAGATAAAATCCTAATGGTAATACATCCTTTTCACTATTCAGCCCTTAAGCTAAGCATTTAGTTAGCTTAATTAGAAAAAAATAATTTGTTGATGTTTTTCTCATTCCACAACTCATACAAGAAAAATCTACCCAGAGTCAACTGTTACGACAATAAAAAATGATGAGAACAGCTACATTTTGGTAAACACCAAGAATTGCTACCAGCCTCTCCAGAAGCACATCCTTCTAGCAAGTTTTAACAAAATCCTTGCCATCACTAGCAGAATTCTATACACAAATGACAAATTTGTTACCTTTTTTAAAATTAAAAAAAAAAGGTTTACCAAAGAGCTGTCAGTAACGACTGCCAAGCTTTGATAGAGCTGATGAATGTAATACCACAGAGCCAAGGTCACACCTATCGTACTTAGCTCTCGCTACGTTCAAGTCTCTCTGAGCAATCACAGTCGGAAGGGCTGCATCCTCCCAACACCTTGAGAACTGCAAACCAAGCAGAAATCACATCACTGCCACCTCAATATCCCCCCAGGGACAGTGGTGTAACACCGCACCAACGTGATGCCGAGTGGCAGCGCTTCCGTGAACACCCCAGGACAAACATGCAGTTTGAACACCACACTCACAGGTATGCGGTCTGCCAAACAGCAAGCGAGTTCACAGCCAAGCCACAGCCACTCGCTACCTATTAGGATTCAACTCTGTTCTCTCTTTGCTATGTATTCCCAGGATCTACTTCACCACAGAACTGCAGGTTTGAATCTTTTTGACTGATGCTCGTGTTCAATGACAATTTGTGTTCTCCTAACCTCGGGACACCACCAGAAAAGGCGCACAATCAAACCAAGTCCTTCAACGCCCAAAAGCAGCTCCTTGTTCAGTCTTTTTCTAAAAGAGGGCAGGCTGAGCAGCACGAGACCTTGACACAGATTATCATTTCAAAGTGTGTTAATAAACATAAGCCTACCATGACATTCTCCTAACATTTACCACAGCATAAATGGTAGAAAAAAAAAAAAAGTCATTTTTCTTGCTAACTGCCCTTTATCTTTTTACATACAGGTTCAATTTTGTCCTTGGTGGTATTTGTTAACATATAGTGGCCCAAATTAATGACTGATGTATGGCATGGGTATAAACCATATTATACCAAGACAGCATGACAATGCAGCTCGACACAGTGAGCAGAAACTGAAGGATGAAAGCTACACAGCCTGCACCAGCGGTGTGCCAAGCAGAGTGTGCACACGACAGTCTGCTGGGGCACCTGAAGAAAATATTAAAACTTCAGTAGTACCCATATCTAATTCATAAATAAATACACATATATTAGGGGCTCAAATATGTATTACTGATGAGGTGTGTCATCAAAAGCATGTGGAGACCACCAGCACAGGCTCTTCAGGATGGACTCGCTCCTGGATTTGGGTCAGCCACCCACAGGGCCCCCACAACAGCCCCTGCCAGAGACAGCTGGGGCAAGACAGCCACTGGGGCATTCACACAGTCCTGCAGCCAGCTCTTACACTGTGTCCTAACAGGTACCTAATTATCATCAACGCAGTTCAACAGTGTCGTTTTTTTAATTTAAATACAAAGTTCACTTCATCGTAACTAGGACAAACTCAGCCCTGCTGGTGCATCCAGCTAATATACCGATAGCAATCCTTGCTAATTAGCAGTCACAACCCAACACAGATATCCCCTGTAACTTGTTATTCACCAGGCCTCTGCTATTTTGCTACATGCCCCTGGTACTGGAGGAAGGAGAACAGAGCGCACGCTTCCACTTGGGTCACTGGCACCAGGGGGAAACACGCTGCCTGCTTGTAACAACATCCTGACTGATTTGTAGAAAATAACCAAACTTTTCCTTATCGCACGCCCCTGAACAGATCATAAAGTACGCAAAAGTAATAAAGCTGACAATGAACTACCAGCCACACGGGTCAGTCCTCTGAGGGGCTGCTACTGCATGGTCTGAAAGCCTCCCCCTTCCAGCCAGCCCTCTAATCTAAAACGCAGCACAGACCAAGAAGCAGCCCCGCACCCCTCCTGTTCACTTTCCCCAAGTCAGCTCCAGGCATCCAAGAGTCACTGGGAACAGAAAATTGGTCTGACAAAGTACATCGATCTGCTTCAGCTTGGATTAACTTCCCGATTGGGTTCTGGCCTGTCACAGGGCTACCAGATCACTTGTGAGGTCCCACCTGAAATACTGCGTCCAGTTTCGACCCCCGACTTTCAGATAAATGCAAACCCAAGAGTCCAGCCGAGCACCAACACAATACAAGGGACCTAGAGCACAGCACCAAGGAAGTTCTCCCAAGGGAAAGGGGTTTCCTCAGCCTGGCCAGGCGGAGGCTGCGTGCGGCCTGCCACTGGCTGAGGGGCGCTAAGAGCAGCCGAGGCAGCCTCTTCTGCCCAGGGCAATGCAGCACGACCTGTGGGGCTTCCAACTGCATGTAAGGAAAAAAGAAATTCACAAACGAGAAGGCTCAAGCAGCACAGCTGTGGAATTACAGTCCTTGGTTACTTCCAAAACTCACGTGGGCCTGACCAACCCGGCCTAGCCTTGCAGCGAGCGCTGCTTACAGCAGGGGACGGGGCCGGAGAACTTGCCCACGGTCCTCACCAGCCCCAGTTCTTCATCACCGTGCTACACAACCCAAAGTACCCTGCAACACACACGTTTTTTATAGCCTGCACGGTCATTACAAATGGTTTGTCCAGAAACAGCCAAACTAAACTACTCATAGGTACTTCATAGACCGTACGCTATTCTTAACACAGAAGCAATGGCAGAAGTGTTTGGGGGAGGCAGAATGATGCAAAATATGAATCCCAAGAAAGTTTAAACACTTAATTTTTCACAAGGCCCATCATCTTTAGTTGGTCACGAGACACAGATAACCATTTCTACTCTCCCTACATTTCTAAACCTTCCACAGCCCTACAGAGTGCAGAGAAATGCCAGGTACAATCCTGGGCAGCGACCCAAAAGAACCCCTTCCCCAAAACCTGGTGCCAGTTGCTGACATTTCAATACATTTCACTATTATACTAGACATTAAGGCAAAACCACTGTAACTACTTGGCTTTAAATTCACTCCAATTATCTTAACGCTTGTCACAAAGATTTTCCTTTCTCGAAGTCATTTGTAACTTCGTTACCAACTTCATGCATAATTTCACACACAAAGCCGTAAAATATCATCTTCGTGGTTTGTCAAAATCCTAGAAGAGTGGTTACTACAGAAAGGCATCATTTAGAGCAGTAATTCTCTGAAGTGTGATATCATCAACATCAAAACTTGGTAAGCCACAAGTAAATTTATTTATCTGTAAAACCACTGTAAAAAGAAATCAACGAACTCACAACTTGCTTGCAACTCCATGGTATCGGTTCCTGACTGGCAGCACACTGGACCATGAATTTGAGAGTCAACGCTGGCATTTGGAAATCGTTTTAAAACAAGGCAATGACTGCTGTAGCTACAGCTTTATAGTGAGAGAGAATTCAGACAGCGTAAAGCAATGTACTTGGTAGCTACAGCAACCATGGTCCAAGTTAGGAGATAGCCTAATCCTCACAGGTTCCCTAAGACTTTGTACACCACCACTCAGAGAAACTCTAAAGCAATCTCCATTATTTACAGTAATTATAATACAACTGAGCCATGAAGTTGTCTGTACTGTTGTGTTGTTCTACACCACTTCCCAGAATTACAATCTACAGCCCCAACATGAATAATTTCACTATAAATAGCTGGAGAAATAAACTGTCACCGTAAGAGTAATCATCATCAGAATAACGAAAATAAAAGAAGAAATCAAACTTATGGTAATATCCACTGTAGAGAACAGCACTGTAGTGAACTAAATTTCAACATCAAATGTATGACACTTGTATCCCTTATCTTCTTTTTGAATAAAGATAGAAGGTAATTCTACCAAAGACAAACATCCTCCCCTTGTTAATCACATGAAAGAGACCATGGCGGCGTTATGACTGATGCTGCATCGACTGCAGAGGCAAAATGCCCGGGTCTGAAGTCCTTCCCTCACACAGATTTCCATCACACCTCCCACTAGCAGTGCCAGTATTCTGAGGGTATAAAATCAAACCCTTCTTAACATGTATTTTGTTCTTAAATCTCAAGTCCACGCTATTTGGAACAATCTAGTACCTTGCAAACTGGGCGATTTCAGTCTCTTAACTAACCAAGCACGTTTGAAGATCAGCTTAAGGGCTGCTCGCCACATCCGGCCCTTTCAAGAAGCTGATTTTTACCCAAACAGAATACAAAAAACAATTACGAAGAGCTATTTTCACTTCCCCTCTCTCAGTGTAAAAAGTTAGTGCACCAGAATAATGACGCCATACTTAACGAAAAACAAGCAACTGCTGAAAATCTTGATTGCAAATAAGAATCCCTCAGATTTTCCTCAGGCAAAAATACAGAAGACAACTATCCGAAGGTTGTCATTTCGGGACAACAGAAACAAGAGAGCAAAATAAATTTCTAAAACATATTTTACAAAGCAAAAGGGATCAGCAACTTTCTTATAAACCACACAGTGCTTATATCCTATAACATACATATTTCTTATGAATACTCTCCCTTCCAAAAGTAATCAACAAAAAGCAACTATTATGTATTTGCAAAATCTACCAGGAACTGTACTCTAAAGAAAAAACAACAAAGGAAGAAATTTGGGATCCTGAACTAGTATCAGAATGCAATTTGCAAGTGTGGACTTTCTCAAGATATGAAAACATGGTTTCATTCCAGTATTGTGAACTGGGGTAGTACTTTCCAGATGAAGACACAATGCTTGAAAATCAGCTGCGGAGGCCGGAGTTTAAAGCACTGCTATTCTCAAAAGCCTTCTGTATGTGACACTATGGTAGGAAAATTGTAATTTTAAATATTCAGAAGAACAATGTACTACCTCCCTGTGATGAACTATTCCAAAACAGGCGACTCGGATAGGCCACTCAGGACTCGGATAAATAGCAGCACTTAGGAAACACGTAAGTGCTACCACCTCTTCTGAACTCAGTGACCTACACAACAGCACGCATCCCCACGGTTTCTGGGACCTGGCAGGAGACGAGCAGCTGAAAGGACGGGCAGGGTTTTATACAAGTGTTAAATGCCAGCTCTGCATACAAAAGGGCAAAAAAAACACACACTAAAGCACAGCAGTGTGCACAATAGGCTGTTCATTCATCCCGTAAATTTGATTTCCCATTATCATACCACAAAAAATCATTCTTGATTTGAGTTTGGCAAACACCTTAAGGTATTCAGGCTTCCAAGAACAAGTGGCATTTAAATGTATGAAGAAAAAATGGGAATGTTCACTTCAGCTGCTAGCAGTGTGTATGATAGGGAAAATTAATCCAGCCATAGTCAAGCACTCTGGCTATATCCATGAACCCCCAGTGCAGCTGGCCAAAATCTGGTTTCCCTCAGACACACATTACATGTTCAGAACTGAATTTCTCATTTATTTGATCCAAATTTTTCCTAGGGCACCCAGAGCTTTTCCTGCCAACACCACACTCTTGACAAGGCTTTCACCTGAAACCAGATTCTCAAAACGACACGGAGAAAATCCAGAGTTACTCATAGTCTGGAGGTCGGGCTGCTTGCCGGCCCCACGGGACCCACAAGGTTGCACGCTCCACTCAGCCCAGCGGGAACTATCCTCATTGCCGTGCTGTTCCCTACTTGGGGCTCCATCTTCTGAGCTGCTCCAGCACCAAGAGTTCTTTCAACATTTGTAAAACATTTGGGAACTCCCTGGCATCGTCCCACGAGAGGAAGAGGAGGAGGCATACTACTGACCCTAACTGAAGTTGACCAGAGATCGCTATGCCTCTCAGTTACTATGTTTGGGAAATCAACTGGATCTCAAATATGATAAACTGACAGATGTGTAACAAATTCAGCAGCACAGTCCATGACACTGCCCCCAAATCACACTGGTCACGCTGCAAATCTTGTCCCTCTTGAAGCCAATGGAGATTTTGCAGCCCATGTCAATGGGCCAAAGATTTTCTTCTGTAGTCAACATCTCAATAAATTCAAGCTTCAATACTAGATCCTGAAAATCCCTACCAAGAACAAGCTCACAGTAAAATCACCGTGAGTTACACCGGATCAGCCCACGATCCACAGGGCACACGATCAGCCCTCACAAATAGGATCCGTCTCCTGCAGTGAGGTTAATTCACTGGGAGTTCATTAATGAACTCCTGCCTCCACCCCTCCTTCATACCTCCAAAAAAAAACGTGGTTGTATTAAGTTTTGACAGATTTGCCCATTCCTTCTTTCCCTTTTGCTAACCACTTCCTTACTCAAAGTAACATCAGAAACGGCTGGAGCATTTTAGAACTACTGCAAGTAAAGGAGTTAAAGGAACCAAACTGGCAGTCCATTTGTGCTAGTTGATACTTTTTAATTTTGTCCAAAAGTTCAGCGACTCTCCATTAAAACAAACAAATTACAGACACAGCAGATGGCTTTTCCACAATGAAAGTGAACATTAGAAAATAGAGATCCGCCTGTTCATTTAATTACGTGATCTTCTTGAAAAAAATTATCAGCTAAAGTCTCAGTGTTCACGCATTTACATTGATATGAGGGCTCTGCCAATGCTGTTGATCCCAGCTTTATAGCTCCAACAGTGAATTTTGCTGGTTTTCCTCTATTGCAAGAAAACAAAACGTTTGTTTTTTTGCAGACAATTCCCATGCCTGTGCTGGACAGATTATGTCACCGTGTAAAAACCTTCCAACCGCAGATGCAGCTTATTGCCGCAGAACGACTAGAATAAATTATCCCAAGTCTCTGAACAGAATGAACAACATCATCAGAAAGGCTGTTATACCTGGACCAGACGTGTTACTCAGACACGGATGCCACTCTTTCACACTCCCACTGCTACACCTACATTAAAAAGTACCAGCCATTAGGCTTATCGTAAGTGTAACACAGCAGGAAAGGCACAATCACTGACCACTACAGCCCCATTGTAAAACATAACCGCAGTTACGCAGACACAACTTTCTTCCTGGAATCCACGTGGAAGTACACCAGCAAAACTCTGAAAATACATCCAGGGTGTAACACCCAAGCAGCATACCACCATGGAGATACCTGCCAAGATCTTCAACTCTGGATTAAGTATGCTTCACGTGTACGGAAAGCATCTTTTCAATCACAGAATCATTAGGGTTGGAAAAGACCTCCAAGATCATCTGGTCCAACCAACGCCCTACCACCAACGTCACCCACTAAACCATGTCCTTAAGCACCATGTCCAACCTCTCCTTGAACACCCCCAGAACGGTGACTCCACCACCTCCCTGGGCAACCCGTCCCAGTGCCTGACTGCTCTTTCTGAGGAGAAATGTCTCCCCATTTCCAACCTGAACCTCCCCTGGCGCAACTTGAGGCCATTCCCTCTAGTCCTGTCACTAGTTATCTGTGAGCAGAGGCCGGCCTCCAGCTCCCCACACCTTCCTTTCAGGCAGCTGCAGAGAGCAATGAGGTCTGCCCTGAGCCTCCTCTTCTCCAGACTAAACAACCCCAGTTCCCTCAGCTGCTCCTCACAGGCCTTGTGCTCCAGGCCCTTCACCAGCTTCGTAGCCCTTTTCTGGACACGCTCCAGGGCCTCGATGTCCTTCTTGTAGTGAGGGGCCCAGAGCTGAACAGAGCACTCAAGGTGCGGCCTCACCAGAGCCGAGTACAGGGGGACGATCACCTCCCTGCTCCTGCTGGCTGCCCCATTCCTGACACCACCAGGATGCCTTTGGCCTTCTGGGCCACCTGGGCACACTGCCGGCTCATGTTCAGGTGAGCATCAACCAGCACCCCCAGATCCTTTTCCTCTGCACAGCTCTCCAGCCACTCTGCCCCAAGCCTGCAGCACTTCATGGGGTTGTTGTGGCCAAAGTGCAGGACCCACATTTAGCCATGTTGAACCTCATCCCACTGGCCTCTGCCCATTGACCCATCCTGTCCAGGTCCCTCTGCAGGGCCTTCCTACCCTCCGGCACATCGACGCTTCCCCCCAGCTTGGTGTCACTGCAACTTACTGGGGGTGCATGCAATTCCCTTATCCAAGTCATCAATGAAGACATTAAAGAGGATGGGCCCCAACACTGACCCCTGGGGAACACCACAGGTGACCGGTCACCAGCTGGATGTCACTCCGTTCACCACCACTCTCTGGGCCCGGCCCTACAGCCAGTTTTTACCTCAGCACAGAGTGTGCCTGCCCAAGCCATGGGCTGCCAGCTTCTCCAGGACAACACTGGGGGAGACCGTGCCAAAGGCCTTGCTCAAGTCTGGGCAGACTACATCAGCAGCCTTTCCCTCACCCACCAGGCAGGTCACCCGGTCATAGGAGATGAGGTTGGTCAGGCAGGACTTGCCTTCCATGAAGCCACGCTGGCTGGGCCTGATCCCCTGGTGGTCCCACATGCTGTATGACTGCACTCCAGATGAGCTGTTCAATCTCCTTTGCTGGCACCAAGGTGAGGCTGACAGCCCTGTAGTTCCCCAGGTCCTCCTTACGGCCCTTCTTATAGATGGGTGTCACATCAGCAAGTCTCCAGTCATATGGGACCTCTCCAGATGACCATGACCACTGATAGATGATGGAAAGCAGCCCAGCAATCATACCCACCAGCTCCCTCAACACCCTTGGGTGGATCCCATCTGGCCCCAAGAACTTGTGGCAGTCCAGGTGGAGCAGCAGGTCTCTGTTTCCACCTGAACTGTGGGGGGTTTCTTCTGCTCCTCATCCCAGACTTCCAGGTCAGGAGGCTGAATACCCCGAGGATAAGTGGTCTGGATGGCTAGTAAAGGCATGCAAAGAAGGCGTTAAGAACCTCAGCCTGTTCCTTATCCTCAGCAGTCAGGTTCCCCTCTGCATCCAGTAAAGGATGGAGTTTCTCCCTGGCCCTGCTCTCACCGTTGATATATTTGTAAAAACAATTTTTGTTATCCTTAACCACAGTGGCCAAGTTTAGCTCATGCTGGGTTTTGGCCTTACTGATTTTTTCTCTGCATATGCTGGCAACTTTCTTGTACTCTCCTTTTTGAGGAAATACACTAGTACAACTGTTTTGGCTTTGGTGTTTACTTTTTTTCTGAGTACAATTAAACTAAATAAATAAACTCTTCTGAAAAAAGATGCTGGCAGGGGAGGCAGGAAAAATGTACTTCTGTGGGGGTGCCATAACTATTAAGATACAGCAGAACCATACCTGTCAAGTGCACTACTACATAGCCCTGACCTCACCTAAGGCCACAGACACGCTGAGTATTTGTAACTGAAGAATACAGGAATAACATACCACACAAGCCCTCACAGTAAGGACACAGTCAGAATATGTTTAATATGTAACAGTATAACACTAGTGAAGCCAAGGTGCAGCAAAAAAAGCACAACTGGGCCAGGGCATCAACATGGTGAGCTTCTCCATTCCTCAATCAACACAAGCAAGCTAAGAGAAATGCAAGGTGCTATCTGAAACAACACAAAATAAAAACAAGCCCACAACACAAAAAAGATTTTAAAGGTTAGACCCGACCGAAGAAATATATGAGGTCTATTATTTTTGTATATATCTAAATTCTACCTTCCAAAGATCGCAACTCAAGATGAAGAACACTTTTCACTTTAATGGAAGCATGTCAGAACAGAGCGCATACCTGGTTGTTTGGCAAGTATTATATACTGGAAGAATACACACTCGCCATTTTTAATCACATTTTTGTCGTTTCCTCATTACTGTCACACATTAATGAAAATTCCACACAATCAGCAAGTCATTAGTGCATATTACAGGAATTTTATTGTATAAAAATATACCACCATTAAAAAAAAAAATCACTCCTATCTTACTCCCAAGACTACTGTTCGCAAAAACACAAAATAATTGCTTCAAGGTAAACATCATGTATTAAATATTTCTGAAGTATGTAAGCAAATACTACACTCCACACATAGATTTTTAACCAAATTACTGGTTAAGGGTTTTTGACAGGTGTGTCATTAAGAGGGAAAAAAAAAAAAACTAAGACACTAACAAGGTTGTTCTTACGACTTTAGAAAAGAGTTTGTCTGTAGGCAACTTTTTCAGAGTATTTCAAGCAGTAAAATGTGTATTTCACTAGAAACACAAATGAAAATCCTTCAACACCAACAGGTGGAGGATTGAATCCCAAAGGAAAAAAAAAAATAAACAAATAAACCTCCCACTTCCTTCAGAAATGAGCAAGAGGCATGGGGAAGCCCTTCTATAATGTGTCAAAAAGCATAAATGTAAGAATTAAGCAAGCATTCCACACTCCTTAGTGGGCTCAGCATGAGCTGGTCTGGCAGCATCCTTGCTGTTCCTGAGCAGTGACGTTGCTGTTAAGCACCACAACCATCGATCAGATTGTACAGAAACGTGTTAAAAAAAATAAATGAGAAGTTTTGATCAAAAAATATAAGGCTATTTGCAACAGTCTCCCTGAGAAACCTAATAAAATGGTGCTGCCACATTCAAATTGTTTGGAAAATAAATGTAATTTCTGGGGGAGCAAAAAAAAAAAAGGAGCAATAAAAATTTTGGATGGCAAGTTATCAGCCCTAGCCAAAAATTAAAAATAACTAGATAAGTAAAATAAAGTAAGCGTTGTCCAATCACTACAAAGCTACTTGCCCTTGATTTTTTGCAGACATTTCTGAAGGTGTTACAAGCTCTTTTATGATGACTACTTTGCTGTACGCAGTATGTTAGAGCATTTTATAGAGATGGGTTTAATGGTATCACACAATGTTGGGCATCAGATCATCAGAAGGGTTGCCCTTTGAAAAGGTTTGACCTTTTTTTCCCTTTATAAACCCTGAATGCACCTCAAGAAACGTGGATGTTACCCCAGCAGACCGAACTAGAGTGCTGCTTGCAGCAGAGCCCCTGACAGGCGAGGCAGGGCGGCTGAGGAGGGCAGGATGCGAGCAGAGCTGCGCGAGAGGAGCGCAGGGCCCGTCTCCAGCAGACCTCTGCCCACAGGAATCCTCCTTTGTGCCCGCCTCGACGCGCACAGCCTAGAATCCCTCACCAAACCCAGTACATCAGTATCGTAAGGAAGAAAAAAAAAAAAAAAAAAGCAGTTGTGGGATGTGGGGGAGAGGCTTTCCCTGCCAGAGACAGAGAGAAACGGCCCGGGAGAGGCGCGCCGGCAACGCCCCTCCACGGCGCAGCGACCAGCGGCGAAGGCCTTAAAATGGCGCCCGTGGGGGAGGAGAGTCACGGCCAAACTGCGCAACAAACGCTGGCAGGCAGCCAGACAGCGCCATCTTCCCGCCTCGCTCCCACTCCCACACGCACCGGCAGCCGCTCGGCACCGGCTGCCAGCCGAGCCCGGGCACGGCCGCCCCGGCTGCCGGCCGCCCTCTGCCCCGAGCCGGCCTCCCTTCAGCCCCGCTGAGCCCCGAGGAGACGAGAGCAAGCGGCTGGCGGCGGAGAAGCAGGGGAAGGGAAAGGAAAGGCCTCGGCGTCTCTCTCCTTCCCCCGCTGGTTATTTAATAGCAGCCCCAAGTAAATTTTAAGGCGTCTTCTGGGCGCCGTACGCTTTTTGCCCGGTTTTTCACGTTAGCAGATCGCCATGATCCGTAAGTGAATTTTACAATGGGTAGGAAAAGCAAATTAAAACCGGGTACTCAGTAACACTTCCCATAACGCAGCAAAAGGGAGCTCCGAGGACTGCAGAAAATCCCCTCCGCAACCCACCAGCCATTGGTTTTATCCACAAGTAAAAAAATACTTATAAAACGCTTGATCTCCTGCGGAAGACAAACGCAGCCAGCACAAATAAACAGATCCGCATCTACCCAAAAGGAAAACCAAACAGGTTACTCCAGAAAGAGGCGGTTTATTGTTACGTTTAAATAGCCACATTACAGTTAAATATTCTCTCTCTGGAAAAAAATAAAAAATAAAAATAAAAAAATAGCACTACTAAAGACACCGCGGCAGACTCGATCCCGAAGCGGAGGAGCAAGCGCCTTAGCCCAGACCTACCGCCCAAGCCTTTCGCGCACACACAAAAAGGAGCGCCGTCTCCATTCCGGGTTTAAAAGCGGGAGGCACAGAGCAATTCAGAGGAAATTGCAAATAAAGAACCAAACAAATCAAATCAAATCTAGTGGCGGCACCGAAAACGAGGAAACGAGTGAAAAATAAATCCCCAGAAGGCACAAATCTGAGACACGAGCTCAAAGAAATGACAGGATTAGGGTGGTGGCGAGTGGACGGGGGAAAGGAAAAAATCGAGCCAGGGCTGAAAAAGAAAAAAAGGAAAGAAAAATCCTTCCCAGCTCCACAGCCAGGAGAGAGACGAAGTGTCTCCATTTTCCCGAGGAGGAGGAAGAAAGAGTGTTTCACAGACCACAGAGCTTTAGAGAAAAGCAAAGAAACGAGGGGGAAAAAAAAAGAGGGAGGAGATTTGAAAAGATTATTTTTCTTTCTCCCTCACACACTCTCTCTATCCCCCTCTCTCCCGCTCACTCTCTCTCTCACACTCACACATACACACACACACACACACACTCTCTCCCTCCTCTCCTCTTTCCATCCCTCTCTTGATGGCCATCAAGGGGGCGGAAAATAAAAAAAAAAAAAAAAAAAAAAAAAAAAAGACAACAACAACAACTAATTTTAAACCGGCTCAATCAATGAGTCATTAAAAGAGATTTTTCTTCCCTCCTCTCCTGAATTTGCATGGCATCAGCAAGAAAAAAAAACCCACCCCAAACCTCTCCCCTCTCTGCAGCTATCAGCCTGGACCTGAAACCTTATCTCTCCCTTCAACCTCCCCCCCCGCCTTTATTTTAAGAAACAACTTTTTTTTTTTTTTTTTTAAGTGCCCTCAGCAGCCACCACCGCCAGCCTCGCTGCAAAAAAATATATAGTTCATTTCCATGTGAATCCACATCTGCCCAAACAACAGCCACCCACAAAATATCCCTCTTCTTCCTCCTCGTCTCCCCTCTCGCTCGCTCTCTCTCTAGATATATATTTATATACATAGCCCCAGAGCCAATAGCTCTCTGGGCTGAAACCTAATATCCTGGTTTTGGCAACTCCTGGCTGTTAATTTGCTCCTCTTTCTTTTCTGTCTGTCTGGAGATAGATTTCCCCCCTCTCTTTTCCCTCCCCGAAGGAAGGGAGGAAGGAGGTTGTGTGTTTTTTTTTTCCTTGAAATTTTTATCACAAAATTATAATACACTCAAAGGGAAACTCACCGTCATGAAAAAGCAGTGCCTTGTCAACGGGGTTTCTTCGCCATCACATCAGGGGCTGGCAGTGTAGGAGAGAGAGAGGGAGAGCGAGAGAGCGAGGGAGGGAGGGGGGAGAGCGAGCGAGAGCGAGCGACAGAGGGGGAAAGAGAAAGAGAGCGGAGCGGCGCGGCACAGCACAGCACGGCGCGGCACAGCACAGCACGGCACGGCGCGGCACGGCGCGGCACCGCACGGCGCGGCCCCCGCCGCGGCACCCGGCACGGCTCCGCGCCGCCGGAGCCCCGGCCCCGCCGCTCCGCCGCCAGACAATGCCGCAGCGAGCGCGGCGCCACACGCAGCCGCCGGGCGGGCATGCTGACTGCCCGCTGCCGCGCCGCCCGGCCGGCCCTAGCGCAGGCCCCGGGACAGCTGCGGGGTCGGGGCGGTTGTCAGCAGCCCCCCCCCCGGGCTTCAGAAAGCCGTACGGCAGAGCTCAGGTGCTGGGGGTGAGGGAGAGGCCGGGGGGCTGGGGGGTAACCGAGAGCTGACGAACTGGAAGTAAAAGTTTGTTTCGCCCGCTCGCCGCCACGTCGAGGTTGTAAAACCACTGCGGGACCCCCCGAGGTACAGCGCAGGGTCACCTTGAAAGAGCTAGGATGGGACCCTCCTGCGAGTGGCAATGCTTTAAGTCTCTTGGCTGTTTCTCTCATCTCCCGTGGCAGAAACAAAGGGCACGAACTCCAAGTGCTGTAAAAAAGTTTCAGGTAACTTAAATGCTTTAAAAAGTTTCAGGTAACTTAAAAATGCTGGCGCGAGGCAAAGCGTACAGCACCGACCCTTCGCTGCTACGCTTACACAGTTTCTCGCACTTAAAAGCATTAATAGAATAATTTTGTTCAAAGCTTTTTGGTGGTGCAAGGCTAATTCAACAAGATATTCACAGGATTCATTAAAAATACAATCACACATTCTTTACTCAGATGACCTTACAAGCCTTTACATATTTATTGACCTTTACATATTAAAAAAAATATAATAAAAAAAATGAAAACTGACTCTTAGCATGAAGAGATATGTAAGCTAATGCTTTTAAAACACGAATCTTTTTCAAGACCATTTTCCTGCCGGTACTTGTAATTCCCAAAGTCTTACAGAGAGCGGCCTTTTTTTTTTTTTTTTGCTAAAAATAAAGTAACTCTTAAAACTCCTTTGAGAAAAGGGTTTAAAGTAGCATTCTTTTTTATTAGCTTTACAGCTCAAAAAGTACCCTTTTGGTTTTTAAACACAATGACATGAAAACGCAGATGGGCACTGTACTAGGTGGAACTCCTCTAAGAAACAGACAGATTTTTTTATGTTAACAAAAAAAGCACCTACTTTTTATTATTATTATTAAAATCTGGTTATATTCAACCAATTCATATTATAATATGAGAAGCAAAGGTCAAGCCTGGTCCCAAACAGGCGAAATCCAAGACACACCTGCACTTACTTGCATGCCCACCGCAGACTATGTAGGTGCTGTTTCAGCCCGCTCTATAAGCAGAAAGGCCAGGCCATAGCATGAGCCCGGCAGAGCCATCGCGAGGCTGGACAGACTGAGCGCACACACAGCACTGCGGAGCGGAGCGGCCAGTTACAAACTTCACTTTTGATAAAGGCAGCGCAGGTGTGAACGGTCAACGATAGGGATGTGGACACCGCATGTCAAAGAGCTCAGCGTCCTAATTGCTCTTACTGCTGACACTAGCATTAGAAAATCGAATAGGCCACACTTCAGGGACCCGAACTTCAGCACACATTTCCAGGGGTAAAACTCTGCTCTGAATGAAAGCCTGCTCAGCCTTGCTGACTTCAGAGAATTTTGCGCAAGTAAGAACCTTTGAACTGGGGAGACACCACAGTTGTTCTTCTGATTTGGTTAACAGGAAGGAACTGCTTCAGAGGGGCACCACTCCGAGGCAGATAACTGATCGGTATGCTATCAGCCTCCCAGTCCTACAGAAACCACAAACAGGAAACAGGCAATACAAACACGGAAGAGGAAGAAGTAGGACAATGATTTTGCCTCATCATAAGAAACACAAGGAAGCCTCTATAAATTCTCAAAGATGATACCATAATTTACACTTATTTCCCCCAAATGACATTTAAAAGCAGCACTAACAATAATCTTGCTAGGCAGGGACAGTACAAAAATGGAAGATGTGATGTCTCCGCAGTGAGGCACCTGAAGCTGTACCATTTCTCAGGACCTACACAAGTCAGCGAGCTTAAGGTTGAAAACCCTTTACATTGCCATTGAGTGGACAAAGTCAAACCAGAACCCACTAAAGCTTTGTGTGTTTTCTGCAGTAGCAAATTTGCATATAATTCTATATTTACTGCAACTGTTCAGAACCAAATTTGACTAGGTAGAAACAGTTACTTTAAAAAAAAACAAAATCAAGACTTGGACGTGACTTATATCACACTGAAATACACCCTTAAAGCAAAATTACCTTCAGTAAGTTACCTCCAATACTAAGAAGTTTGAATTCGGTCTTCAGCTGCACTGTACTCACTTGCTGGTGTGCAACAGCATTTTCCAAGCCACATTTGTAAAGTTGTGCTTTTGTGATGAGCTACTCATGCTTTTTTTAAGAGGATCACATGATGCATCTGAACTATCATTGCCCTGGGAGCTCCCCCTCTTCTCACTGCCTTACTGCATTAGCGCCGAAGACCCCAATGTGTCAAAACTCTTACACCCCAAGGTCACCTGTCCAGAGCTGTCCTTTCCAACCAGCCCTATTCTCCAAATGGCATGCAATGCACATTCGGTTGCTGTCTCTCTGTAGCTTCCTCAATCACATTCATTCATTCTCTCATTCATTTTCATGTAGCAGTTTCAGGAGGAGTAGGGGGAAATATGGAGAAAGACCAGTGTCAAAAAGGAATAGGAGAAATCTCTGGAAGACAGACGTTGGCGTAGTAATTCTTAAGTACAGCTACCAGGAACACTGTGTGCACCCGTCACACAACATAATACTTGGATATATTTTGACATCAGCTGTCAAATTGTGGCCATGCAATTTGACAACTGCTGCTCTCATAGGTGTGCAAAGACACCAAATCACATTTGGAGTGAGCTGAGATACGTAGCCCTGAAACGACAGAATGTGTAGAAGCGAGAAGTAGGCTGAGTTACTGAGAGGAGGAACATAAGGACGCTCCAAAACTCTCCCCATTCATTCTGCCCTCTGGTTTCTCCTAGGTCAGGAGCCCATTTCTCCACCTCTACGTTACAAACATTCTTATTCTTGTGCAAATCTACATTACCACCCCAAAAGCAAATCCCGAAGCAGAAGATTCATATGAAAGAATTTAAGGACTAAGCATTAAATGAATGAATTCCACAGTCATCCTAAGAGTCCTGCATGAATAGCTGTTTTATAACCTCGACCCACTGCACCCTCTCTGAGCTATATCGGATGGAAAAGAATGTCATTTACTCCACTGCAGTCTTGCTTTCCTCGCACCAAGTGTAGATTGTGGACTACTTCAGCTCTATTTACGGCTCTCCTTCCTCCCATTCTTCTTTATCCCTCCATCCCTTAATATGTTTCTCGTGTGAGCTGATCAGCAGATGCAACACTTCAACTGCATACTGCTTTTAAGAATTACTAATTTAGATGAGCATAAATAACTCTGAGCTTGAAGGCACAGTAACAAATAGGTCATCATTAGAAGCTACAAGCAATACAGAAGTAGAGGTCAAAGCACTTGAAAAGTAGGGCACTCATATAGTGCCAGGAAGGAAGACAAGGAATTCAACTTCGTATGTAAATGCAACATGCCATGTGAAAAATTCAGTTCTTTGATATCCATATGAACTGCCAAATTTTGAATAATTACCACCAGTACTTATAGGACGCACCAGTAAAATTTTCCTAAGCATTACATATTTCAGTTAATCATAGAAAGCATGTCTTCAATATTAGAATCATTAAGGTTGGAAGAGATCTCCAAGATCATCTGGTCCAATCAATCCCTACCACCAATGTCACCCACTAAACCATGTCCCTAAGCACCACATCCAACCTCTCCTTGAACACCCCCAGGGATGGTGACTCCACCATCTCCCTGGGCAACCCGTCCCAGTGCCTGACTGCTCTTTCTGAGCAGAAATGTATCCTCATTTCCAACCTGAACCTCCCCTGGCACAACTTGAGGCCATTCCCTCTAGTCCTATCACTAGTTACCTGCAAGAAGAGGCCAACCCCCAGCTCCCCACAGCTTCCTTTCAGGCAGTTGCAGAGAGCAATGAGGTCTGCCCTGACAACCCCAGCTCCCTCAGCCGCTCCTCACAGGACTTGTGCTCCAGGCCCTTCACCAGCTTTGTAGCTCTTCTCTGGACACGCTCCAGGGCCTCGATGGCCTTCTTGTAGTGAGGGGCCCAAAACTGAACACAGCACTCGAGGTGCGGCCTTGCACAAAACATTACCTATAAAATGAGTGTCGTAATTGCGTAACATAACACACAATAGTTGCTTGACTCCAGTATCAGTCTCCACGTCAAACACAAGACCACCTAGCCAGTACCTGACCAGAAGGGTGATTGGTTAGGGTGTAGGTAGCAAGAGGAGGTAACTAAGAACAAGTGATTTACACCAATACCAGGAGAAAGACAGGTTTATGTGACTGGAGGTTGTGTGAAGGCCAACAGGGCTGTTCCGTGATGAATCATGAACAAATTCTGGAGAGGTAGAACTGAGCTATGAAAGGTGATCAGTAGAAACAAAAATGTAGTGACTGGACCTCTCACTGAAACAAATTACAATGGAAAATTATTAGTGGAACAGATCAAGAATAACTATATCATGCTCCAGGTTATTTAAATGGAGTCTCATTCTTCAGTTTAGAGTACCTTAAAAAGGAGAATTGAATTTGAAAGATTAATAACTCCTACTCCTGAGTTAAAATAATCTTAAAACCTTCAGCCACTAGAGTGTACTGAGAAAAAACACCTCTGAAGAGACAGAGCTTTACTACAGCATCTGGAGAAATAATCTTCAACAAATAACACTGCCAAAATTTGTAGAAGAAATTTAAACTACAAAAGAATGGCAGAAAATTGGGAGGAGATTGTATAGTATTAATAGCTAGTTTAGCAGAGACAAATGGGAACAAATCAGGTAAATTATGAGCACACAGACACAAGGCTTAAACATAAAATATCAGCAGTAGTAGAAACAGCAGCCAGGCAATGAAGCTGACAAAAGGGCCACTCCTTATACAACTGAGGTGCCATGGATTTAATAATAATAATAATTTTTAAAAAATGTTAATGGAAGGAACCTAAGTACAAAATGCAGATCTAAAGCATGAAACCAGGCATTACAGGGATCACAGAAACACAGTGAAACACTAAGTCACTCCAAAAGTATTCGTGTTCAGGAAAGAAATACAAGCTTGCTAAACTATCCTTTATAGTTTAGATAAAAAGGAAGTCTTAATTAAAGACACTATGAATAAAGCTTAATCTAAGTCACAACTTCTGAGAAAAAATGGTTTTACTTGTATACTTATTGAGCCCTACTAGAAACCAACAGTATAAGATTTGGATGTGAATTAAGATTGCTGTATTGTAAGTCTTAATATTATCATTAGAAAGTTCATCAACATGAATGGAATTTATTCTCAGACTTTCTTTAGAAATTAAGGTCAAATGAGGAGGCAGTCCTTCAAAATGATAACTGCCAGATTTTTTCATTGGATGAGCAAAAGGCAAAAAGGCAAAAAAGTTTAGTTTTGTTAACTATGAATAAACTATAGGAGAGCTTACAGAGAATCAGTAAACTTGGATAAAATGATTTCAAGTTCATTCCATTGAAGTTACTCAGAAAGAGAAATGGAATAGGTTTGCAACTAAGATTCACAATTCCAAAAAACTGGAAAACTTTGAAACACTATTGAACCTAAGCAGTCCATGGAACTGGATAGCCCTGTAACTGAACATAGTTTTCTGAAATGCCTTAAAAAAAAAAAAAAAAAAGATATTTAAAGTAAGGCACTGAAAAAAAATCTCCTAGGGAGGAACATCAGAACTAATAACTACCTCAAAGGATGCATAGCATAAGCAGAGAGTCCGTAAGACAGCATCTGTCATTTACATACTTGGGCCTTTGGAATTTAATTAGGTCAATTAGCAAGTTAGGGTCCTAAGTATCAGTTAGAAGCTAGAGCTGGACCAAACCTAAGATCTCTTCTCTTCTTGAGCTTTTGTGTTGAGTGTATTTGGGCCTCACTCTATTAATCTGTTAGTGTCTCTTGCCATAAAATGGTACACTTTGATGTCTGTCTTGGCCTTTGGAGGATAGCTCATTTTCACAGAAATGAATTTGTTTCTTCACCTCTGGCACTGGGAACACCAGGCTCTCGGAAGGGACCAGCTCAGACTTGTTTCAAAACAAGTGCGCCTTGACTGGTCGGAATATAATTAGTGTCTTAAGCATTCCCAAGGATTACATTTCAAAGCTTTTGCATTACTCACTGCAATTAAGATGCACCAAGTAAGTTTTACAGTTGTTGTTTCAACTCTCTAATTAGTGATTTAAAAAGTACACATATTTTACATTGTCTTGCCTTTCCATATGGCCAAATATATAAAAAATATATTAGTCCAAACAAACGTTTAAAAATAAAAATAAAAAAGGTGTGCCGATCATGTTAAAGGAATTTGTTAATGTTTTTTCAAGAGAACACAAAAAAATACAGAGCCTTGACAGTCTGTTTTAGTGAAGCCCCAATACACCATGAAAAACGTAGTAAACAGTATCTTCAATGAATCATAATATAGCTTACATCTAACGTGGCTGATCACAGTGCCAGAAAAGTTCAAAGAGACCGTACTAAAACTGGCAGTGGAATACTACTGGAAGTTGTGGAAGTCAGTGAAGTACCTATTTTGTAGCCAGAAGTAATTACGTTAATCTGCTAATCTCTTCTGGAGAAGCCCAATCGCACAGGCATTCAGAGATCCCATCTAGCAGATAAGAACTCCGTACAAGACACAGGCTGCCGCTTTTCTTGAAAACACAGCTAAAAGATGAAACAGCACTTTTGTGTTTTATGGTGCAACACATGTACAGTACACTCGTTGAGATAAAAAATGACGGTGCTGGCGTATGTACCAATGGTAAGGAACAGCTGTATTTTCTTCCTTCCTCTGTTTGAGAGAATGCAAACCTACATCTCAAGACTACACCACAACTATAAAGTTCTTAGTTTTCACAAGCTCAGGAACCTCGGGTTCAAGAATCCATTGTGTGGATTCTTAACAGACACCTAGTTGCCTATATTGATCTTGAATGTATTTCTTTCTTATTGAAATAATGATGGAATGAGACAGGATGTTGAACCCTCACTCAACCTATGCAATGTGCCTCACTTCAAGAAGACTGCTCGTTAATGCTATTGACATAGTTTAAATCAGTACAATATTTCCAGGTAGACAGCATTCAAGAGTTATATCCATGTGATACATATTTAAACCTAGAAGCATGTGTAGAGTTGCTTATTTTTTGGATTTCCACAGTGCTTTTGCAGTTCCAAGTAAGCATGTGCAACCTGCAATTTCCCGTAAGATAAATAACAGTATATAACCCAAGCAACAGCAAAAGATGTGACTGGAATGAGTATTAACTACTTCCAAAGCAGGGAGGAACTAAAGCATGTCCAGGGAAAAATATAAATAAATAAATTATAGGCAGAACTATGTGCCTGGCTTTTATCCAGTATTCTCAAGCAGCTAGACTGCTTGCAGCAGCTTACCGAAGTGAGTCCAAGCCCAAGCTATAAGGCTGATATTTAGGTGTGGTTACTGCTTGGGAAATTGTAAATCCTCTATTTTCTATGGCTTATATTGGAGCATGTTAAACAGCTTTAAAACATAAATATTGCTGCCAGCAAAGTCAGGAAGAAAATTGTCAGCCTTTGCTTACCACAAAATATATATATATACACCAATATCAATTATACCAAAACCTCAAATTGTTAGCGTGGAAAGTAATTTTGGAGTATCGAGATGAGATGGTTGGAAGAATTTTATTGCTCCTTTTTGGATTTTTCATTATGGTCATACACTTTACTGTCTTGTAGCTGGGGTTATTTTACTTCTAACCCCAAAATAATTTGTGTGCATTACCAATGTGAAAAGATTCCAATCTGTCCCAGAAGCTTCTATTCACAAGTGTACTTGGTCCTCATTAACTGAAACCTCCAATCAGCTCCAGAAAAAAAAAAAAAAATCTCTTTCTGAGTGACTGAATGTCATAAAAAAATAATCATTATACCGCAGCATAAAATAGAGAGTTATATTTTTTGACCAGTGTACATTAGTGTTTGCTTGTAATTTTTTCCTGTATAAATGTATTTTACATGTTGTATTTCATCCGCGTGGTCACATCTCTTTAAGAATAACAAAGCCATACTGCAATAATATTTACACACACTGAAAAAACAGCAGAAGTCTGTTTTTCTATGAATATTCTCATGTATGGGATAAGAACTTGCACCACAGTTACTATCAGTATTATCTACACTGGTGGGAGCAAAAAGGCCTGCTGTGAAACTTACACCCTTTTCCTATGAAACAAGATACAAATAAGGATCGTTTTTGTCTTACAGTGAATTAATTTACATTTACATTACTGTAGGAGTGGATTTGACTACTTAATAGCAAAAGTTCCGAAGACTTACCAAATGTATCATTTAAATATACTGGTAGAGAAAATCAAGTGAGAATGCTTCAAGATTTCCTTCTCTTTTTCATGACTGAGCATTCTCCTTTTCTATGACATAAGAGCTTTTCATTGATATGCCTTAAAGCCTCATACTTCAGAAGCAAAGCTCTGCTCAGGTTAACCTTGCAGCAGTGAGACAGTTCAGTGCCATAACGCGCTGAACACCACATTGCCCACCCTTATCCATCAGCCTCACAGACCATCACCTCCGGCTTGCTGTGGAACAATGTACAAATACTTTGCAATGACCTTGCAGTACTTTGCACACTCTACCAACCAGGCAGCTCCTTGGCATCCCTTAATTTTATATTTTGTGAGTGACAAAGAAAGAATAATCTGTATTTTAGTGCAAGCCCCTTGTGCATTGCAAGTATTACAGGCATTCGCCACCCTTCTTCTGTCACCCTAAGCGGGCTGACGTTGCGTGTGTGGGCACTCCTACCCCCTAACAACGTGGTACCATGTCTGACACGGAAATTAAGCTGTGTTCCTCAGGCAGGTGACGATGGCAAGTTTTAGAGGCTCTCTATGCGACAGAACAGTCCCAACACTTCCAAGCAAAAATCATGAGGGAAAAGCCCCTCAAGCCCTCACGAGAGGGCTGCACATTGAGAATACCCTCTGGGCTATCGTGGTTTTGTACGAATGGGTAGCGTTAGGTCACAGTTAATGTACTGCAGGTAACATTGACGTGCCAGGAGAAGGGGCACACAGTTTGTAGGAGCAGGATTTATTTCCATGTTCTGTCGTGCTCTTACACCCTCTGCCAGCAGCTTGTGTGCCGAAGGGAAGGGAAGGGAAGGGAAGGGAAGGGAAGGGAACGGAAGGGAAGGAAGGAGCCGCCCCCCCCCCGCCCTCCCCTCAGCGGGGCCGCGCCCACCACAGCGCCCCTCCCCCTCCCCCCCCCACCAACGGCCCAACGGCCGCTGCGCGCGCGGCCGGAGAGGGCGGGGCGGGGCGCGGAGAGGGGGCACTTCCGCGCGCGCACGGCGCGGGGAGGGAGGGGCGGGGGGGGCGGGGCCCTGCAGCCCGGCGGGAGGCCTCAGCCCGCGGGGCGCCCGCCGCCCGGACTCACCCATCCCGCAGCGCCGCGCCGGCCCCTTTAAGAACCGCCCGGGGCTCCTCCCTCCCTCCCGCCCCGCCCCTCCCCGCCCCGCCGGCCAATGGGCGGCCGCGACGCCTCAGGGGCTGCGGCGGGGAGGCGAGCGGGCAAGATGGCGGCGGCGGCAGCAGGAGGGGCGGCGGCGGCCGCGGAGGAGCCGCCTCAGGCCCCGGCCCCGGCCCCGGCCCCATCCCCGACCCCGGGCCCGGTGCTGCCGGAGCGGCTGCAGCGGCGCGAGGCGGAGCGGCAGCAGGGCGTGGAGCGGCAGCGGCGGCAGCGGGAGGCGCGGGCGGTGCAGGAGGAGCGCAGCGAGGTGGTGCTGGCGGCGCTGTGCCGGGAGCGGCAGGCCGTGGAGGAGCTGCTGGCGGCCGGCCCGCCCGACGAGGCGGCGGCGCGGCTGCAGGCGCTGCAGAAGCTGCTGACGGACAGCGTGCGCTGCCTGGCGCCCTACGAGCTGCGGCAGGCGCAGGAGGCCGTGGCGCGGCTGCAGGCGGCGCTGGCGGAGCGGCGGCAGCAGCTGCAGCCCAAGAAGCGCTTCGCCTTCCGCGCCCTGCGCAAGGGAGCGGCCCCCGGCGCCCAGCCCGGCCCCGCCGCCGAGCCCCCGGCCGAGCCGCCGGCCCCCGGGCGCGGCGTGGCCGAGGGGGAGCCGGGCGGGCCCCCGCTGTGCGGCTTCAGCGGCGCCGAGGGCCGGGAGCTGGAGCTGGGCCCCGCGGAGCTGCTGCAGCGCGACGTGGTGCTGGCCGAGCTGCGCGGCTGCAGGGTGCGGCTGCGGGGCAACGCCAACACGCTGCGGGTGCGGGACTGCCGCGGCTGCACCGTGCTCTGCGGGCCCGTGTCCACCTCCGTGCTGGTGGACGGCTGCAGCGACTGCCAGCTGGTGGTGGCCTGCCAGCAGCTCCGCACGCACCGCACCCGCGACAGCCGGTTCTACATACAGGTGACCAGCCGCGCCGTGATCGAGGACTGCAGCAAGGTGTCCTTCGCGCCCTACGCCTGGAGCTACCCGGGGATCGAGGGGGATTTCGAGTCGTCCGGGCTGGACAGGAGCAGGAACAACTGGAACCTGGTGGATGACTTTGACTGGCTGGCGAGCGACAAACCTTCACCCAACTGGTGCCTCATCCCCGAGGAGGAGAGGGTCAGCAGCTGGGACTGACCGCGGGGGAGCCGGGTACCTACCGGTGGAGAAATCCTGATGTAAACGCATTGATTCATAAGCAGGAGGAGTTCTGCCCTGATAGGCCATAAAGTGATTGCAGGTGGTATTTAAATTATGAGTTACAATGTACGACTGGCCTCACTAACCAAAAAGCACCAGTCAAATGTAGTTTACTATTCTTAAACAATTTACTGCTATAATCTTTATATTTCACTGTGGAATTAGCCAACTACTGTGGTACCTCATTGCTGAGCATTTTTAATTAACGCGGGGCAAGGGGCACAGCACACAAATAATGGTGAGCCTCTATTAGAGCTGTTGTGCTGCTTTCACTCACCCAGACAGAATCAGAATTACCTGCAAGTAGTACAAGTTGGAGTCAGACAAAAAGACCAAATGCCTAATCTGACCTATTTCTCTGGTGCTGAAACTACTGACCAGTCATGGGTATGGGGGAAGATGACTGGTGAGGCAACAGAGACAAAAGATGAGAGGCGGATGTTCTACAGGTGGGGAAGAGTGTATCAGACAGGTGAACCAGGCTGTGATGTAATGGGGAGCCAGGTTCTGCTGATGGGTGATATCCATCAGTTGTCTTTATTTAGACTTAAGCAAGATAAAGAGGAAAAAGTCTAATGAAAATTGAATGCTCTCCCGCTATGCTAATGACTGGTTGAAACAAGCAAACCTGTAGAGATTACAGAAATATTGAATCTTCGCAGACTGAAAATGCTATGTGAAAGGATGCTCCTTCTGCAAACAGTTTTAACTTGAAACAAAACCAGATGTGGGCAGGCTTCCTAGGGCACGCAGTAGGTGCTGGTGAACATGACAGAAGCCTCAGGGCAGAGATGTCTGGGTGCATCCCACTGGTCTGTGTACCAGCCAGCAGGCTTGGCTGTGATCACAGATAAACGTGATCATCGATCATCTCTCTGCTTCTGTATATCAAGTGCAATGTTGGCAGAGGGAATTAAAATGTGACAAGTGGGATATTTCAGTTCTAAAATAGTACATTACTTTGCATAAAGGCCCTTAGTGCACAGTGACTTTGAGTCCATTTCTTCTGTCATATTCAATTCCAGTAAAAATATCAGTGTTATGATTCTTTTTGTACAGTGACCTGTTAATGGTGAAATAACCAGTATTCAAAAACATCCTTAGCTTGTGACTCCTTACCTTGCCTAAGCAGCAGCTCAGAATTGTGTATAAGAACTCTGCAAAATGTTTGTTGCCCTGATGTATGTGCCTCTAACAGAAAATGAATACTAATTAAACTATCAAAAACTGCATCATTGCCATGAAAAACTTGAAAATTCACTTGAGTACTTGACTGCTTTCGAGCAACAGAAAAAAATTAATTTGTTTTCAACATATTTAATTTAAAGGGGGAAGGAAAAAGGTTTTTTTTAAATATTTTTCACAACTTTTCAGTTTTGTTTACTTTTGTTATGTATACTTTCTGTCTGAACTGGATTTTGCATTTCAAATATATTTGTTTTGGATGGAGTTGTTTCTGGTGATTTTTCCCTACAGTGACAGCAGCATAAATCCATTTAAAGAAAACACCCTTAGTCATGCCTTAATGTACGGAGTTGTTAATGTCTGGTGTCAAAGGGATATGATTAGATGGAGTCCCTTAAATTAGATGGATGTGTTGAAATTAAGTACAGAGCCTGAATGTGTAGTTAATATTTCTTCCCCACGCTTGCTGGTAGTGACAAATCCATCCCTTCAGCATCCTCTAGTCTAGCAGTAGCAAACTGTTGAGCCTGTAAAAACCACAGAGGTGCCTTTGTTCTGCTGGGTAGAGACTGTGTAAGCAGCATGTTCATGTCCTGTGGTGCCAGACAGTGGCTCAGCTGGACAAGTGGATGCTGCTGCTGGGCTGCAGCAGGTGTCGGGGATGTGCGCTTCTCAGAGACCTCACAAACTGGCTTGTAAACATGTAGCTGTGTTAGCTGTCCCTCCTTAGTTCATGGTATTGTCTGGAAAAAAAAAAAAAACAAAAACAAAAACAGAACAAGTTAAAAACACAGAATTTAGACTTGAACTTGTGTCTGAAATCTTTTTCAAAGGTCAGTTACTAAGATCCGAGTTCTCACACGTTCCTCTTCTCAAAGTACTTATGTCAAACCAGAGTTATTAGATAATACCCTTCAGGAATATAACCTTACAGCAAATTGCTGAAGACATTCCAGGCAATTACTTTCCATTAAAAGATTAGCGTTACTTTTGTAATATATAATAGGTAAATTAATCCATTTCTCTAGCATGACACGAGTCAAGAATATGCAATTTCAGAACAGCAAGTATGAGAACAGCTAATTTTTTACACACTTTTATGAAGCTATTTAATATATACACAGGTAATTGCACATTTCCATGCACTTTAAAAAATGTTCATTTCCCAATACAGAATTATTCTAGGAGAAATTTAAGTTCCTGAAACAGAAATGTTACATTAATAGTGCAGGATATGAATGCAAGCACTAGAAGTTTTTTGCTAGTGTATTCATAGGCTGTATCAGTATAGAAATCACAACATTCCCAAGTCTTTTTTATGGAAGAAACAGAAGCACCTATGCATTGCTGTTTACTGAGTTATTTTAACAAATAACTACATCTCCCCACGTAGGAGGAAATCACAGACAGCACAGGCACTAGCAGGTTGTTGTCTGTGTATCCCAGAAGGAACGCTGCTGACAGCAGGAGTTCAGAGCAGGCAGCTCTGGTGTTACTCACCTGTGCAGGAACAGCCAGCCTTCTGCAAGCCTTACCAGGAAGCAAAAGGAGGACCAGCAAGTGCAGTGCAAGTGAGAGAGGAACAGGAGCTGCTGTCCCAGAAGTACAGTCAGCTACTTGAAGAGAAATTCATTTTTCAGTCAAATTTAGCATGAAGTGGGAACTCAGATGTATTGAGAATTGTGTACTCATTCACTTTTATTTTTTTGACAAAGTTATTTAAAAGCATGGTAGAAGTAAATACAAAAATGTTTAACCAGGTAGTTATATATAATAATCATATTTAAAATTTCCCAGCTGTTACTAATTTTTTCCTCTAAGATGGGAAAAAAAATCTTTAGCGATGTACTCAGTGTACATTTTGGAAATAGGACACCAGGGATGCTTTGGCAGCTCTAGACTATAGGGTTGTGTAGAGTATTCCACTGCAACCACTTACTGACTAAACAATGAGCACCGTAAGACTAAGAGGCTGGTTCACAAGACTTGCAGCTTGATTGTATTTGTTTACCTTTTGCCTCAACTGCCAAAGAAGGCATCAGAAAAAAAAAAACTCTTGCTGCCAGCAGGTAAGGCTGAAGCACTTCATTCAAGAGGTCAGAACACTTCTTGAGCAGGTACGTGATGAAATAGGTTCACTGAGAGCACCTGGGGTTTATGATGGGTTTAACAAGTCAGGACCCGCGTGCCATCTTGTCTCTAGATGAGTTTATGACAGAGCAGCTCGTGCATCACATTCCAGCAAACCTCAAAGGCAATAAGGAGCGTGTCACGATGCACCCTGAGCTGTTTGGACAGCGACTTGGCTACCACGCTGTAATTCTGAAGCTTGCACCTGAGAACCATCAGGCAGGGCTGGGCAGGGTTTGTGCAGCAGCAGGTCCCGGGAGGTGCGCCGGGCTGTCTCTGTTCTCCTGGGTCAAGGAGACACAATGCCAGCCTGGCCAGAGCTGCTTTGTGCCTCTGCTAATCGCAGCTTGGAGGAGGAGGGCAGCACGCTCCCTTTCTTCCCTCGGTACAATGAGCAATGCTGACGCTGAGAAAATTGCCCGCCAGCCTCCTGTAGGCCAGGAGCTGGGATTGCTTTGTGTCTAACCTGCTGCAGAGGGCTCGCAAGAATCTCCTCCTCCCGAGGTTATCGTGTTAAGGAGGCTTTGCTCAGCCCTGGGTTGTACGGAGCAGTTTCACAGCTTAGTGGCCAGCCGGCGAACTCAGGCTCACGCTCGTGCTGCGGGTGGTGGGGAGCTGCACCCCAGTCACGTAACCGGCACAACACGAGACTGGAGTGAACGATGTCTCCTCAAGGTCTTCAGCTCTGGTTTGTTTCATCTCCAGAATAAATAAGGAGCTTCGTTAGAAATACATCCCCTATAGTAATAACAGCAACAACTTCTGCTCGGCTTCAGTGGCTGGAAAACAAACGCCTGCCAGGGGCACGGTGTGACTATATCATGAGGATAACAGGAACACTGGCACAACAAAACTAGGTGAAAATTAGCCCTGAACTAATGGTCAGAAAGCTTCTGAACCATGCAGAGCACTGAGGCATGGAACAGTTTTCCAGGGTCATGAGAGCTAACTCTTAAAACATTTCGAAAAACAAGCTGGTTGGATTGCCATGCTCTAGCTGGTGACCTTACAGAAATCTGCAGATAAATGTAACTTTGTTAGCAGCAATCTAACTCAGCTTTTTACAGCTCACGTGTCTGAGAACAAAATAGTTTTATTCAAAAAAGAGTTCTTCAGCACTATGCAGATCTTTGAGTGTTGGTATTTGTTGATGTTTTGGGTTGAGTGGTGAGAAAAGTTGATCCCAGAAAAGCAGCTGAGAGTTTTACTGCTGGTTCCAGTGTGGCAAGCATTTCACCTGGCCATCGCATCCTGAGAGAGGCTGCCCCTCTTTTCTGCCTGCACTGGCTCTCTGAATAGCAGGACCACAAGGGAAGACATAGGGCTGGATAAAGAGAAAATGCCAATCTCATTTAGATGGGTTCTGGGTTCTAGCAAAATTATTGCCTGAAAAAAACAGGTAAGAAGTACACATGACAATTTCTTACATATTTTTACCCATATATTTGAAAGCTTAGATTTATACTTTTTTAATTGATTTAAAAAATATGTTTTCACTATTTGGGGAATAATTATATATAGACAAAGATCAAGTGTCAGTGCCTTTACCTGGAAAAGCTACAGGTGCTACAAAAATACTTCAAAAGCTTCCCGCTAAACAATTCCTCAGTTCTTTACACTGAACATACTGAGCCCCAGGCCCTTCCATATCCACCTAATTCTGTCTTTCCAAGTGGATTTCTCCCAGCACGTGGGAGTGGGATCTGGGGGCAGACTTGCTGGATTTGAGAGCTGCCTGCAGACAAGTACACATCTTTCCCTCCCTTGCATATCACCCTTTTGCTGCTCAGCTCTCCCCTCGTCTCCTACTTTCCATCAGGCCCTCCCCACTTGTGACTGAGGCTTTTTTTTTCCTGTGCAGCCTTCTCATTGCAGATCAGACAGCCACACAAGAGAGCTTATAGGCTGCACTGTTCCAAAAAGCCAATTTCATCATACACAAGGACAGATACAAATAGCAAGAGAAGCCTGTGGATTTTCAGCGTTTCCTTTCACAACATGATCTAATTTATCTGAGTTCAGGTTCCATCTGTTTTGCTGTTTTCCTGTAATAATGGCTATTGTGATCCTTTTGGAAGCTTCTTTAAATTCCCAACATATTTCTTCCCTATTTCTGCAAGTACAGACGTTGATTTATAAGTTATTCTTTCAGCAGTGAGCAGTACATGCTAGGCATCACAATCATACAAATAAATACTCACAATGAGCATCTCGTGGTCCAAGAACAGACTGTGTTTTCTGCACACACTGTGGATGAAGGACGGGTGAAGTGCTGGGAACTGCCCAGAGCAAAATCACGCTGAAGACCCCACCGTACACCCCAGTGCTGTTGGGGAGCCACAGGGGCCAGTGCCCCTCCTCACCTTTCCGGGGGCACACAACAGCCCAGGCACTGGATTTAGCCACTTGCCTCCATTCCCAGCCTCAGGGCCTGCAGGTACTTCACATGCCACAAACAGGGCAGCCCACCCAGTTACTGGCATAACGCAGGAGAGACGAGTCACAAATCAGACTTGTTCCTACACACCACATGGGTATAAACCCAAGCAAAACCATGAACCACAGTACATAAACAAATTGCTTAGCTCCACACAGTAACATCCTATGATGTTTAAAAGGGGCACCTTCATCCTTGCAGTGACACCTAACCACTTCTAAAGGAAGAAAAAAACAAAGCAACCACCAGTAAGAAAGCCAACTGTTTCACATCATAGAGCAGCATGAACGAAGCATATTAGGCCAGGAAATTATTTTTACTACCAACTAAAAGCACTTTAATAATTTAGGCACATAGGGTATACCTGTATAAAGGGAATTTGCCTTTTATATTTCACTTTCATGAAGATTTAGTAAGGAGCATGGTAGGTCCAGGGCTGGGCAGCAGACTGTATAGCTAATAACAGATTGAATCATAGGCATTAAAAACAGCTTATTCCTCCCCTCCCAAAGTTAACTGGTAACATTGTGTGTTACATTTAGGTTAGCTTTTTTGGAAAGGTATCAGTATTGCATTGTTATCAGTAGATATTACAATTCTGGAACAATATTTTGAATTTGAACACTTCCACAGGGAGTCCTAGCAGATCAATAATCATTTAAATATATATATATATATATATTTTTTTTTTTTTTTCCTCTGGAACAGCATATGAATTGTGTGTTTGCGTTTAATATGCAACCTCTGAGGAGACCATTAACTCAACCATCCTTGCTGCAAGTAGCCTTTGTCTTCTATGGATCAGTTTCAAGATTTTCTATTTGAAATAGGAGGTAGTAAACTTACCCAGTTAAAGGCCAGTCCCAGCCAGGGTAAATATTTACAAGAAGAGCGGATTACAGACAAAACCATCTTTCTTTGCCATGCTGTCCACACTCCAAACCACATTTTTTTATGATCCCCCATAACCTTCCTCTTCTCTAGGTTACCGTGCTGAAGACACCCCTCAGTTCACCAGTTTGCTGAAGGTCACGCAGGGCTTGCCACCTCTGTCTGGGATGGGCTGGAAACATCAACTCTCAACTTTTTAAGCACTGACTTCATTTTTATTTTTTACTTTAAGCAAAAGCACATGAATTACCATTGGTAATCCTCTTTAAAACTTATCAGTATGGTAACTCAACTTGATAAACAAGTAGCTTTTACTGCATCAAGTTGTATCAGCCTATTGAAACTACTTAAATAAACACAGCAAACATCCAGCTCTGGGTTGCTTTAATTGTGCTCATTACTCCCAGTGATGACTTTAAAAGAATCACCTGAAGTCTCAGAGGCCTAATTGTGAATCACCTTCCTGGGCATCAGGTGATTCAGGGATCATCCCCCAGAAAGTGTTAACCACTTACAGGTGGTTTATCAGGACCTCTCCTGATACCTTCATTAAGGTGGTGGATTTGGAGGCCCCAATGAGCCCTGAGGCTTATGCTACATGTTCTGTTTCACTACCTGTATTCCTGAAGCAACAGGAAACATCACAGTGCACACAATCCAATCACATAATCTTGATTCATCATATTTACTGTGGGCATCTGAATGATAAATTATTAAGGTAGCAGTGCTAAGGCTTATCTATGCCCCTGAATACAAAGTTCCCAGTACCCAGAGTGACACCAGGCTTACATCTGCTGTGGGCAGTTTTACTATTTCTTGATCTATTAATTGCAGAGCAAAACATGTTTCACTGTATATCCCTCTGATTCATAGTCCTTTTTATTATTATTATTTGTTTGTTTTGTTTTGTTTTTACTTACCAAAGTTTCACTCTGTCATCACTGAAAAGAAAGGGGAAAAAAAAAAATCAGGTTCATTTATATATAATGGACTTCAGGCTGTCAGATAAATACACCCTCCAAACTACCTTGTATTCCCCAGCTGAGCTCCGGAGAAGTCAGTGAAATGTAGCAAAGTGCACTGCATGGGTAGGATAAAAGAAACCAGGAGAGAGGTTATTTCATTGCTATAGCTTTCTGCACAAAAGTACTTAAGAGACTCTCCCAGGAAACAGCCCTTTTCATCCACCTCTCAGCAAGCAGAGAGAACAGCCCCGATGCAGTTTCCTTCCTCCTTTCCCTTACACGCTCACCTATGAGGGAAGCAGTGACACAACCAACCTGCTTTACGAAAAGCCCAGTTACTCGCTGCTCTCCAGGTCCAGACAGGCCAGGGGAGGGCTGTCACTAAGACCTGCTATTGACTTAGCACAGGAAAACACAGCAGCCTGACCCTTCATCATCACTCGAGAAACCTCCGGTATCTCAGGATCTCAAGCAATAACCAAGCAGCACCCATCGTACCAGGCAGCAGCAGTTCTACAAAAGCATTGTTTTCAGAGCACTGTGTTTTACTTTTCCACTCACTTTCCTGCCAGGCAGGCCCCGTGCTGGCAGCGGGTGCCACCACCTTCCCCAGGACAGCCAGGGCACGGGCTCCATCCCCACCCTAGGGCAGCCCCTTTCTCCCTCCCTGTGCTGGCTCCAGCCCAGTGGGATCAGATTTTCCTTTGTTTAAGTTCATTTTTCTTCACTGCAGAGCTTTTCCAAGCGCACACGTGTGTGTTATTTATTGAGTTTCTCTGAACTTTTCCTCTCGCTTTCCCTCCTGTCAAGGCCCGGAGATTGTACAAAGCCTGAAAGTAAATAGAAAATGCCACGCTTGGGTTTTTTAGGTCACTGTAAACGACATGCTTAGCTGCTTCCAGAATGCATAAGCCACGGGATGTCGTCTCGGGTAAACAGGGGAGGATGAGGACTGGAAAGGTGTTTCTGGCTGTAGGTATGAATAAATCAGGGTCACGCAGACGAAGTGTATTTATGTATTCAAAAAGCATTTTTTTTTTTTTATCTCAGAGCCCTTTTCCCTTTCCCTCAAACCATCCATGTTCTTCTGTTAACAAGGATCTTTTTATATCGCTGGGTTTTCGCATTCTGCCAAGCAGCCTATCACAAGAAAGCCCAAATCTACTAAATAGTAAAATGAGGGATTATTTCCACTCATCTGTTGACAGACATTTCTCCAAATTGGATCAAATGATTAAAGGTATTAGAATGACGTCGTGCAGATCCAGATCAAATCATTTGAAACCTTGAGACTGTTTCTCCTTTGCTTGGAAGGAACCACCAGAAATAGTTGTAGGCACTAATTGCCCATTATTCTTACTAATGAGAAATTGTTAATTTGGATCTTTGAGTATTTGCTTGCTTGAACCCACGCACGGGGAGCTCAAGATGGAGGGGCCGTGCAGCATCTCGCTTCAGGCTGTGCCGGTCGGAGCCTTTCTAAACGCCTGAATGGTTCTTCCTCGAATCGCTTACACGGAGAAGAGGGGTTCAGGCTGCGAAACCTTTCAACACCTCACGTATTGCGAAGATGGCACTGCTGAAAGTCAAATTCAACCAGAAGAAACGGGTAAAACTAGCCCAGGGACTATGGCTCATGAACTGGTTTTCAGTGTTTGCTGGAATCATTGTTTTTAGCATGGGGTTGTTCCTCAAAATTGAGCTCCGCAAGCGAAGCGAAGTGATGGACAATTCTGAAAGCCATTTTGTGCCCAATTCTTTGATATTGATGGGTATATTATCCTGCGCCTTCAACGGTTTTGCTGGCAAAATTTGTTACGACTCTCTGGATCCCACTAAATTTGCCAAGTGGAAACCTTTGCTGAAACCCTACCTGGCACTATGTTTCCTCTTCAACATACTCATTTTCTTCGTCGCTCTGATTTGCTTTCTCATGCGGGGCTCTCTGGAGAGCACGCTGGCTCAGGGGCTGAAGAATGGCATGAAGTTCTACCGGGACACAGACACCCCCGGAAGATGCTTCATGAAGAAGACAATCGACATGCTCCAAATTGAGTTCAAATGCTGTGGAAACAATGGCTTCAAAGATTGGTTTGAAATTCAGTGGATCAGCAACAGATACCTGGACTTCAGCTCCAAGGAAGTGAAAGAGTAAGTGACTTAGTGGGGTTTGTATTGCATAGTATCATGATTTGGTCAGCATTAGGCTAAAGAAACATACATCACAACAGATGCTGACTGCAGGGTTTTCTTGTATAAAATGTTTTTCTTTTTTTTCTCTGCTCTTGCCTTAATAGAGATGCCAAATGCTCAGTGAGATTACCTTCTCCTCTGCCAGATTCCTCTAACATTATCCAGAATGTAAAATGCAAAGCAGTAAAATGCAATTCCCACTCTTACATGGTGCAATGTAAACAGACTTAAAAAATATCTTTTTTTTCTATCTTTTACCTCTTTATAAACTCATTACACCAAGCCACACATTCCTACTCCCAAAATCAAGCGTGTGGCTAACAGCAAAGTATCAGAACCTCACTGTACCTAAAGCAGATTTCCACAAGACCTAAGTTCCCATGCAGAGGCCACTGGGTTGACACCGCTTCTAAAACTCCAATTTAGATATTGGTAAGTAATGAATCTCATGAAAAGAAGCAGAAACAGAAATGCTTTACCAATAACTCGTGTGTTTTCAATCCTTAAGATTTAGAATTCATTCTTAAATTCACTCAGTGGATTGCTTCACCACTGTGTCAATTTGGGTCTGTCAGCATCCATCGATATTCCCAGCTTTATATACTGTCTCTTACAGTCAGGTGCATTGTATGTTCTTACACATGTGAAAAAAAAAAAAGTATAAAATCTATATTCATGCTTATTTTTTTAAACTTAATATGAAAACTCACTAGCTTCCTCTATGCTAACCAGAACTGATTGTTGACCAGAACCACCTTAATGGCTCTATTGTCGGTGTAAAGAGGTATTAATCTCAAAATAAGGTTAGGCGCAGTAAGCGCAAGTAAAAAATAAACATGAGAACAAATGAACTTTTGAAATGAAAAAATTAATGCTGAGCATAAATAGCCACAATCTTTTAATAAATTAAGCCGTAGAGGAAGAGATTTTTATTCTGATTTCTTTGGGAATGTCACTCGTTAGGTTGGTACTGGATGGTTACACAGAGAGGCTTGTAAACTAGGAGCCATCTGCTTTTTAAATATACTGAGTATGTTAAAAACGTCTGAAGTACTCTTGAAAAAAGCTTTGTGCATCTCGTAGGATCCCTGCTCGACTGTGTAAATGCTACTTCATTTGTGTGCCTCTCTGCATATTGTTTTGACTAGCTGGTGGTCTGCAGATTTTTACAATTCTCAACCAGGACGGTATAGTGAAAACTCTTACAGGGTTAACCTATCGCACTGCAGGGTTATAACAGATACATTCACTATTTAATAAGGGAGTATTTGTGCTGCGAAGGTATGCCTGTGGGTATAAATAACTACTTGAAAACATAATAAGTTCACCTTGCCAGCATTATATGGAGATTTGAGAGCTATAACTTAATCCATTAGCAGTGGAAGGACAAAGCACAGAGGGAAAACAAGGTTATATTGTCCTTAATAAACGATGTCTTATTTGGGACCGAGGCTCACAGCAATTTCTTTGTGCTGCTGAAACAGGAAATAGGGCATTAAAATTTCACAGATTGATGTTAATGAGTGAATTCAAGGTTTGAGCTACATGGTGAGGCACAAACTCTGCTCGTATTCCTGGTGGGATCTTCTGGCCCCTTTCAAGTCAGTTGCAAAGTTCTCCTTAATTCTAGGGAAGGTGGGAGTCCATCCTCAGCAAAGCAATTTTTAGGTTATTTGTAGAATTAAGGTCTGGTCCAATCTCTCTGGATCTCGTGGAGCATTTACACATCAATGGGAATGAACCGCATTTGGTGTTTAGATGTATTTAGGCGCTGATTGCAAAGTGGAATTTTGCCTCACTGGGCTTTTGTCATCATCTCTCTCTATAACACAAATTTAAAATATTGTTATTAAAAGCTACAAGTAACTCTCAGTGTTTGTTTGTTTGTTTGTTTCCTTTCTAAATCACCAGGGCTCTCCATTCTGTACCATTTTCTAAGTAAAATGGTATTTATTAGAGTTACAGTGCTCTTATTATAGTTTTCTTCTGTAGCCCCAGTGGAGCTACTCATGTTCTAAATATCTCCTGTCTAAACATCTTGATAAGGCACCGGATTAAATGTATATTTATTGAGAGCAACCATGTTCTCAGATGAATTATAGTCGGGAAGCTCCTGCAAGGACTTCAGGAATTTCTGAACATCTTGTTGCTGAAACACATTTCATGTTTTAAATACTGGATACCTTTCCAAGCCAATAATAAATGCATAGCCCCTTCCTGGAGCTATTGTCACAGAAGAGAAGATACTAGATTTGCTGGATCAATGGTTTATCAGGGTATAGTGGGTCCTAAGGCTGTTGTGAGTCACGTCGCCTCCAGCAGTCCTTCCACCCTAGCTATGCAGTGATCAATCACTCTTTTCTGATTGTTTTTCATTAACTTTCTCACTACTTTTCTTAAACATCACATTCTTTGAGGAATTCACTCAAGAGGGCTTGTGTCCATAAAGAAGGGTTACCTATAGATTCAGAGCAACCTTGACATGGAGAAGGGTTTTAGGGAGGAAAACCACCCAGGAGGAATGTTACTCTCTAAAAAAGGGATGCAGAGAAGTTGCATGGCTAGGAAGCACTGTGGAAAATCTGTGTTTCATTTGCTTCCTTCCATGTTCAAGTTCACTGCAGTGTGTCTTTACATGTATGTGTGCATTGACACGTCCTTCTGCCTTTGCCTGCACGCAGTCGAATCAAAAGCAACGTGGATGGACGGTACCTGGTTGATGGCGTCCCCTTCAGCTGCTGCAACCCCAGCTCCCCGAGGCCCTGCATCCAGTACCAGGTCACCAACAACTCGGCTCACTACAGCTACGACTACCAGACGGAGGAGCTCAACCTCTGGGGCCGTGGCTGCCGGGAAGCCCTCCTGCACTACTACAGCAGCATGATGAGCTCCATGGGTGTCGTCGTCCTCCTCGTCTGGCTTTTCGAGGTAACCTGTTGGCACGGTGCCCTCTCTCCCTCACCCTGCTTTGCCAAAGCTTTAACTTGGCCAGACCTACATCTACTTCTGACCCAAAAATCTGTGTACAATACATCAATCACCTGCCACTGTTCTGTGGCAGGGAAATCCCACATAGCAGTGGACATCTTCAGCAGGCCTGGAAGGTCCCAGCCTGGAGATGGGAAGCCTGGTAGTGGGCTGAGTGTCCCCAGAGCAAGGGGAATAAAAGGACCAGCTTTGTGGCCTATGCAGAGAGCTCAGCTCTCCAGGTATATTATTTCTACCCAGGTTCCCACTAGTAGGGAATAGAAAGTACTTGGAGCAGTGCATCAGAAAGAGATGGCATCAATTTGTGGGACAGAAAGTGTAATTAAGTGTTTTATGTGGTGATAAAAATAACACAGGCAGAGTGTCCAGCTTCAGATCAGCATTTGATTTAAAGTCCTCCATCAGTTCCATTAATGGTTTTGGCCACAAACACACACACACACACACACACACAAAGGGTTTAGGCAAAGCAGACAGATTAATTTTATTTTAGTGTACTTCCAGAAGTTGTTGTATATGTGTAAACAGGTGAGAATACTGCCCAGTACAGATGAGGGCACCAAAACCTGAAGTTGTTAAATACTGTCCATTAGATGTGAGAAAAACATGTCCCTCTGCCCTTAGGAGACAGCCAATTTTCTCGCTGTGGTGTTTAATCAGTGCTAATGCGAAAGGAGCATGGGATGGAAGGGGCACGAGGGCTGGCGCGTGAGGGCTGGGAGGCAGAAGGGAAGGGAAGAGAAAGGAAGGGTTGCTGCAGGGTGCTGAGCAAAGCAAGCTGCTTCTGACACTGGAAACGGCTGCTGCCCAACTGCATCGCCTATCTGAAATGGTTTGGCTGTTTTTCTCAAAATTTGGAGAAACACAAATAGAAAAAGATGCACTGTATTTTGTTCCAAGCACAAGTCTACTCCTCCCTGGGAGGAACATGCTTTTTAAAAATAAAACAAACATTTACCCAAATAATCTACAAACTGAGTGGGAAAATAAAACCATCACAAAGTTACTCCATGTTGTGTTATTGTAAAAATAACTACTCTGCACACCTGGTAGATGTCCTACCTACTTGTAGCATCGTTATGCTGGTCAGAAAACAGAAGTTTTTGGCGCCTATCAGCACAGATTCAAGTGTTGAGTCCTTGAGGAGAGGGCAATTTCAGCTGTATGTGAAAATCAGAAGGGGATTCAAAAGCTCAGGGGAAAATTGCACAGAAATACTAAAGCCAGCTGTGAAAAATCATGAGTAGAAGCCATAACATAACTCTGCTGCCTTCTGGGAGAGCAGTGATAGTGATACATTAACATTAATAGCAGCGATAAAAATACAGCATTTTATTTCTAACTTTTCAAATTCCACGCTGGTAGTGTTTTCAGCCTGTGGAGTAATGAGAAATATGATCTTCTCTATTTCCTTCATCCATTTTGAAATGAAATGTGAGATTTTTTTTTTCAGGTAATCAGAGGACATTCAGGGCAAAGCTTTAAAAAAATCTCGCAAGCACTTGCAGTCCCAGGTTATATTAATTGGCCCTCCCGGATATTTATGACTCGCCTAATATACCACAGTAACAGGTCCAGTTCTTGGTCTCAAACTCTCTCTGCTTTTAGGGGAAACTTTGAAGGGAGGAAGCAAAGCAGGAAGCAGACAGCAATTTATCCTCCCTTGGAATACAACCACTTTCTTTAAGTTGCAGTCAGGGTAGAAAATGGTTTTCTACCGAGTAGCAGCGCAGCAGAGGCCTGGGCTCCTGGTGAAGTCAGGCTTCAGCCTCACCAGGGTGGAACACGGTGGGAGTGGGGCTGTGGGCTCTACATGCTGTGTTTCACTTTCAGCCAGCTTGCTGAGAAATTACGGGAAAAATGCAAACACAAAAGTGTGTCCTGTGTTACTTTGCCTCTGGGACTGGTGCAAGCCAGAGCTATTGGCACCTCCTGTGTGGCCAAAACCACTGCAGGGCCTGCGAGGGCTCTGCCAGCAGGGCCTGGGGCACTGAGGGCTCCTCACCACTGTTACCTCCAGGCACCAAGTCTCTGCGGCACTGCCTTGGGCTCTCAAGTGTCTGTACAAACCTGTTTTGAAGTGTTAGGACTTCTATTTGGAAAAACTAAATATATGCAGCCTGCTGTATTTTCTGGAAGTATATTATTATCTGCATACTGCTTTTACTAGCAAAGCTGTAGGCTTCCCTGGAGTGACAATCAGTCATGAGGGTGACAAAAAAAGATCACACGGTGCCCTGGCTAAGCCGCCTCCGGCTAAACCCTGGCAAACAGATGGGCTTGGTTGCAGAAGGTCAAGCAGAGCAAGCCAGGCCATCTTTGTGACCTGCCTCAACCAGCGAAGAGAAAACTGGTGGCTGGAATAAAGCCTTTCAAATCAAGGGTGGGAGGGCAGCAGTGGTCCCCAGCCATGCCAGGGCCTTCACCTGTATAAAATGTGTGGTGCCAAATTCATGTCATGCATGGCACCACAGAGGGAGCACAGCACTGAGCTCTGGGAGGTGGGAGCCCAGGAGAGGCACAGAGTGGGATGTGCACTGCACATCATGTGCCAGGGGGGAACTCAGCACCAGAAGAGGCACACAATAATCTTGAAAACCTGCCCGTAAGCAGCAGGGGAGCAGGGACAAACTTGGAGAACTGAGTAGGATCTACAGGTGTAGATCAAGAGGCTAAGCATGCTGTGGTGCAGGGGGATGCACTAGATGCAGACCTAACGAGCCCTCCCAGCCCTGGAGAAATGTCACAGGCCTGTTCTTCCTGCCACTCTAAAGCTGCTGTAAAATGACAAGAGTTTTCATGACGGTTTGTTCACTGGCCAGGGTAAATCATCACTGAGTAAGACTGGGCTAGCTGTGGGACCCTGCTCTGCTGGACTTCTGGAGGCCATCTGGTCCAAGCCCCTTGCTGAAGTAGGGACACCTAGAGCAGGTTGCCCAGGACCATGTCAAAGCAGCTTTTGAACATCTCCAAAGACTAAGACTCCACAACCTCTCTGGGCAACCTGTGCCCATGCTTAGCCAACTTTATGTTGAAGTAATGTTTCCTGACATTCAGAGGGCACTTCCTGTGCTCCACTTTGTGCCCATTGCCTCCTGTCCCGGCACTGGGCAACATTGAAAGGAGTCTGGCTCCATCTTTGCATCCTCTCTTCAGGTATTTATGTATGTTGATGAGATCCCTCTGAGCCTTTTTGTCTCTGGGCTGAGCAGCCCCAGCTCTTTCTCGCTTACATTATTGGAGGGGTGCTCCAGTCCCTCAGTCATCTTCATGGCCCTATGTTGGACTCTCCCCAGTGTGTCCATGTCTCTCTTGTCCATGTCTCTCTTGAGCCCAGAAACTGAACCCAGCACTCCAGGTGTGGCCTCACCAGTGCTGAGCAGAGGGGAAAGGACCACTTCTCTCAGCCTGCTGGCAACAGTTTGCCTAATGCAGCTCATGAAAATGTTAGCCTCCCTTGCCACGAGGGCACGTTGCTGACTCACGTTCAGCTTGGTGACCAGCAGGACTCCCAGGTCCTTTTCTGCAGAGCTGCTTTCCAGAAGGCAGGTCACCAGCCTGTTCTGGTGCCTAGGGTTTTTCCTTCCCAGGTACAGGACTTTGCACATCCCCTTGTTGAACTTTGTGAGGTTCCTCTCAGCCCATTTCTCAGGCTCATCAAGGTCCCTCAAAATATTTCTACAGACTTAGCTCAACTCTAAGTATCCCTACAAAACTGAAGCATGCTGAGGCATTTTTGAGGTAGCAAACAAGTCCAGCTTTCATTCATAATTTCTCTGATAATGTGATCCGTGCATTGCATGCAGTTTTAAGTGTCCTAGCCAGGATTTGCAAATGGAAAGAGATGGGACAATTGAAAAGCTGACTGCATGGAAGGTTTGAAATACATAACTTACAACATAAATTACTTCAGCAAAACTGATGGTTCAAGGCCCTATGCTATCATATGGGAAACAGATTAATTTAACAGATTGTTGTCTCCAATTTTCTGGACCCTCTTCTCATCTGGCAGAGAAGACAGGCTCAGGTCAGAGGAGGTGATGAGAGGTTGAGCATTTCATACAGCTTTTAGCAAGCCTCTTACACCTGGGGGCTCAAAACTCTTTCTGAGTAGGACTTTTAAGAAAAGGAAGTCTTAAACTGAGAGAAAATGCTACAGAATCTCATCCAAGGGCAGATCAGCTGCTGCCTTGAACACAAGCATCTTCTTCTTTAAAGCAAAACCATATTTAGTGACTTAGAGCCTGAGAGTACATCTAATTTTGCTGTCAAACGGTGGGACTTAGTAAGTCAATCACAAGAAAAAGCTACTGCTGACATACAGTGAGGTAGCACAGGCAGAGAGCAACATGGAAATAAGCTTTTAGGTCCAGACCTGTTAATATATTAACTTTACTCACAATAACCACTGTTACGAAAGATATTAGTACCGGGAGTGAGAGCAGGAAAACTGGGTCTCACTGAAAGGAAGATGTCAAACACTATAAATCTTGAGACTAGAATGATATGACTTTCCCCTTCTTGTGGCCTTTGTAGAGTGGTGCTTCACTTGGTTAAAGTCATTGTCGTATTAGGTAGGTCCACAACAAAATTAGACTATTTCCAGATTCAGGGTCATGAGAACCTTTTTTGAAGACCAAGGAGTCAGGTGTCCTGTCTTCCTATGTTAAAGAGGATGAGAAGTTGCATTTGGATACTGAAGTATTTGGTGAAGTTTGTTAGACCAATGTTTTTCCCTTTTGGTTTGTTTGACCAATGATTTTCCCTTTCTGGCCTTTCTAGTGAAGGTAGAAAAACATCTGAAAATGTTGAGGGTAACCAATGGTAGCTTTAGTCTTCCAAGAGTTTGGAGACACCGATCATACATAGGCAGGATGACCAGGGTAAAAAGTCTAACGACTGGTCCACAGAAACACATGCTTGAGCTTGTTTCAAATGAGTCCAAAAACCCGATGTGAATTTTGCACTTGGCCACGCTATGTGCCTGATACCCAACTTCAAGTCTGCCCAGCTGCCTGAGGCAGTTTGCAAGTTTCCTCCATCTCCAGTTCAAAAGCCTAGCAGCAAGCAGCACCTTGCAGGTCCAGGGCAGCTCTCAGAGGTGCCACCATGTAAACAATTCCAAGGATGCCAACTTCTTTAAACCCATCATGGTTTTGGAAGACCAGATGTAATCACTTCCTTGGGAATTTGGATAGGATAACCAGACGCATCATCCACCATTTTCAGAACAAATCCTATGAGGTTGTTAGCAACAGTAAGTGGTCACTTGTTCTCATTGGTGTTAGAAGATGAGAAACTGACTAAAAACAGCCTCTGGAGGCAGGGTGGAAGACAGGGATAGGAAGCTTTTTCTGACAGTCTCTGTCTTCTCCTTTGCATGGTGCAGACATCGGTGATGGTTGGCTTGCGCCTTTTGCACACCGCTCTGGAAAGCATCCCAAATCCTGAAGACCCTGAGTGTGAAAGCGAAGGGTGGATTCTAGAGAACAGCCTGAAGGACACTCTGAAGTCTGCGTTAGAGAGCTTGAAAAAGATTGGTAAGTTCAATCAGGTGGAAGCAGGCGCCGAAGGGGCTGAAGGAGAAGAAGCTGGGAAGACTCCAGCCATCACAACGGTCAGTTGAGCTCCTAAGTGATGTGGACTTTGATAAAAGAGGAATGAAAAAAACTGAGAACTGTGAATACCTACTTTTTAAAAGCTGTGTATCAACCATCAGAATACACATTGCTACACATGCTTTTTTTATATATATATATTATCTAAATATGGGAGCATACAGCATAGTGCACATTGGGATAATGCATTTATCCACATTACGAGTACACCACATTCATAACTTCTGGGGGAAAAAGACCCCACTAGGACTTGCAATACTCACATGTTCCCTTACCAGGGATGGTTAGTTTTCAAAAAATAAAAAAAAAAAAGCTGTTGTCACACTGATCCATTCCATTTTGTTTTGAAATTAAAAGTGAAATTTGAATGTTAGTATTTTTTCCTCAGGTTGGTTTATCATCATACTCTACGTACCTTAGCTTTTAAAGACAAACAGCTTGGTTTTCTGGAGAATAACATGTTAGAAGTCAAAGGAAGAACAATTTCCAGAATTGTATATAACGTAGTATTTTGACAAACCTCTCATATAATGTGATTTCTTGTTAATGTGCTAAGCAATGGTATTTTCTGCTGTATTCTTAAGGTGTACAGAATAGAACAAATTGCAAACTTATACTGATAATTTATGTACTAAGCAAACATTGTAACTTAATGAAACAGAACAAGTATGAAAACAACACCAAGGTAAGATTTATGGGTTTTGTTTCTGCTTTTTTTTTTTTTTTTTTTTTTTTTTCAGCCAGTATATCCTGAATGAGTGTATTGTAGACTTATGCTTCATCTTGTACTCAAACAAGCAGAAGCTTAGAAGATTCCTCTTCTAGTGGGTGGAATCAATGCTATAAGCATGTGCCAGCTATGGCTATTCTGGATGTTTTTTAAAACTATGTAATCTCATAGCTTTCTCCAGGGTATTCAAGCCCAACTACTTTTAAAATAAGAAGGGAGAAAAAAAAAAAAAAAAAGAGTACTTGGAACTAACACTTTAAATATTTTCCAGGGTCCTAGCAAATGGATACAATTCATCCACAAGTACTCCAAGCCTCAAACCTTGAGGCCAGGGAAAAGCAAGTTTAAATCAGTCCCCAGCATGCAAATTTTGCAACATATATTTTCCCTCATCAGTGACATGGTGCCCACCATTATATCTTTTAAGTCAAAGGAAAGGTACATTTTGCATGTGGTACATCTCTGCAAACGTTGGTCATAGCTGGAGGACTTTTTTTTAATACATAACTGCAACAAAACGTGGAAAGTTGGCTGTGGTGTGCAGCCTCCAGTAAAGGAACAGGGCATCAGCTTGTGTCTTTCTGCAGCTGCCACATAAGCTCAGTTAGGGGGAAAGAAACCAGAGAGCAAACCCCCACCTGTTCCACACACCAGCCCTGACATCTCTGTCCCTCAGCTAAGAGCCACGCTCCACACTTTTTTATTGCTCAGCTGTGCAAAACCTCTCCTTCCCTGGGGTATACCTGGGAGAGTTTTCTCAGCAGGTCCTGTCCACCTGGCCAGTGGCCAGTCTTCAAACAAAGCCATGTTTGCAGCTGCCTCATTACTGCACAGCTCGTTAATTTTCATTTGCAATCACGTGTGCACTTGCCCCAGCAGAACGGCAGAATCACAGTTCCTCCGGCTTCTGCTCAAACTGGTAAGTAACTCTGAGGATGGGCAGAGCAGTCCACAGGTCGGAGGAACGGGTTTGTACATCAAGCCGTGGTCTGCGTCTCAATGGCCAGCTGCACGCAAGGCTCGATTTTGGCAGGTATTTATGGCACCCTTCCGTTTATTTATTTTATTATTTTTTTAAAAAGCTGACCAAAACTTTTAGTTACAACAAGAAAAAAAAGGCTAAGTTGAGTCTGTCCTTGTGCACGTAAGAGCAACTAGAACGAGGGCACCAACATAAAAAGCCAACTTGCAATTCACCACAGCCTATCATCGATTGCTTTGCTGAGGGAAACTCTGCACAGCAGAACTGGGTAGAACAGAGCAGATGCTTTCTTCTTGGTAAGAAACCCGTACAGGCAGCTGCTCAGCTCAGCTGGCCCGCAAGAGACGAACAGGGTTTTCAGTGGCGTATGGCATGGCCACGTTTATCTGAGAAGAGCTTTTTGGAAGAAATACATGATGAATAAGGGCTGCATTACAAGGATTACAGTTTTCCTTGCAAGGCTTCAGTGTGCTGTGATCCACAGCGGTTAATTGACCAGGTATCAGGTTTTTCAAAGTGATGTAGATTTATTGCTGTCCTATAAATTTGGCTGAGGCCATTCCTTTAGACAGAACTCTCCATTTTCTGTGGTCTCTATTTTATTCACCTTGTTGCCAGAGACATAACAAATTGTCAAATTATTCTTTCAAGACCACCTTGGAGGAGCCAGTTCCAAAAGCAACAGTGTCATTGTATATCTTGGAGGTATATCTAAGAGACCATCCAAGACGCATTTAAGAGGAATAAAGCTGGAATTGGGGTTTCATGCACATAAGAATGAATAGTATGTATGCTAATGCTGTCTAAAATAAAGCCTCTTGGTTAATGAAGATCTTTGTAACATCTCATGATTATTGCAGGATTGTAACATGATTGCTCTGTAACATACTACTTGTAATATATCACTCGTCCAATATTAAATATATTTTCTTGTGAGATGGCAAATGCTGTTCTAGATAAAGATATCTCTGCTGCCTGCAAATGTAAGTTTAGGTATTAAAATTATATTGCAAGAAAAATCTCTTTAAAGAAGATGTTTAAATACATACAATTTAATACAGATTTCTTTAATTTGCATTACTGCTTTTTGCTTCTGAATTTATTTTTTGACCCATTTTATGCACTCCTATAGGGAAGCTTTTCACCTTGACAAATAGCTCTGAGAGAAAAACTGCCACTTGTCGTATGATCGAGGTGTGTAGACTCCTAAATCGCTTTCCTCTTTCTAGAAATGGAATTTGGCAGACCGTTTTAGAGCATGGTAGACCATTCTCTTGAAAGAATTACATCATCTTCATGGGTCTGGACTTCAAGAGCTCAACTGAAATCAGTGGCATCCTCAGGATCATCAGGAATCAGCTAAACTGAGTTTATAAACCCTTTTTTTTTTCCACCCCATTTAATTCAAACTTGTAACAGACATTCCAAAGAAAACATTTCCACTATTTTAAATTTACACCTAAAGCTTACATACCCAGACCTGCTGGCCTGAAGCAACCCAAGAACTTCCAGAGCAGTGCCCTGATTTTCAAACCAATAAACTTCAGAAGGATGTGAGCTTAACTCAAACAAACCAGGCCACTTCTTTTTCGGTGCCTCCATATGGATTACTGGCTTAAATCCAAGTACCCATGTCTGAGATCGAACCCCAGGCCTTGTAGTGCCAACTGCTGAGAAATATCATTTATTGTTCAAAACGTATGGCTGCACAGGAACAGCAGCTACGGTGACATTTGTTTGAATGGACACAGAACATTCATTAAATGCTTTAAAGGAGAAAATATAAACAGCTTCCTTAAAGCTATTAATGCCTAAGTAGCCTTAATACAATTGATGAGATTAGCCTCCATGCATTACATGAGCTTGGACATTTTATAATACCAGACAACTGCATGCACGCAGCTTAGCAGAGAGCATGGGAATGCTATATCAGGCTCCTGGGGATTGCGCATGAACCAGTGCTCAGGGGAGGGTTTCAAGGCTGACATAAAGAAAGGAGGATTCCCTAAAACTATTTATTTTCACCTGACGTGTTTGTTCAGTTAAAAAAAAAAAAAAATAAAAAGCATTGTTCATACAAGGATCGAAGTAAAATGGGGACGGATCACAAATACTTATTCAAAAAAAAAAAAAAAAAAAGTAAAGAGCATTATTAGAGATTAGTTAATTAAGAGATAAGGCCAGAAAAATAGAATGGTGACATGTGGTAACAGCCCCCTGCAACAGACAAAGGCTTAGGCAAATGTATTTCTGGCAACAGGAATGCAGCTATTGCAATGAAATCTGAAACACTGAACACTTTTTTTCCTTTTTTTTCTTTCTTTTTTTTTTTTTTTTTAAATATTAAAAAACAGCTCTGTTGTGTTGGGTAACTGACTGAAACACTCCAGTAGTAAAACGCCACCCTCTTCAAGCACCTGCTGTTGATAGGCCCATGTCACTTCACAGGTATTACTGAGTTTCGACCCAAAGCGTGTCTGTGAGGTGGGAGAGCTGCAGGAAGCACCTGCAGAACGTGAAGGTCACCGACTGATTAAGCTCCTTACAGGGCACATTTCCACACCCTGCTGAGAACAACTCACTTGTTCCCAAAGCCAATTTTCCCAGTGCAGAGCCTGGTGTGGGAATCAGGTGTCCCAGGAAAACTCAGGAGAGCAGGGATCAAAGAGCAGGTCTGCAGCCTGTGGCCTGGTTAAAACAGCTCCTCACCAGGCCGCCAAGCCTCAGCAGCTCAACGCTGTGCTCCTGGCACAGCAGGGCCGGGAGCCACAAGCCCAAAACATGGGGACAGACACGTGCAGGTGGGTGAGACACAGCCCCAGCGGGGGACAGGGCAAGGAGGAGCCCAAAGGGCTGGTTCCCAGCACAGCTCTGAGGCGCACAGCTCCCCAAGGGGCTACCTTGGTAGGAGGGTGAAGGTAAAGTTTTGTTCTTTATGAAAGACATCAGATTTTTCTGAAAACCAGGGCAGAGCGCTCAGGGGTTTACCTGCTCAGACACAAAGGCCCAGAACACAGAGGTGTCCTGTTATGATTGCTCTCGGCCTTCCCAGATGAAGTTACCTCTCCAGAGAGCACAGCTCTGCCTCAGGCAAATGCTTTTCAAGGGGGTGGGAGTTCTCCTGGTTTACACCCAGGCTTTGTCTGGCACAAATAACAAACCAAAGATAGAAAACACAGGTGCCAAACACAAACAAGGAACAGATGAGTGAACCTTTCATTAATTACATAACTTAAGAGCAGAAATAGCATTAATTCTGTAATGTTGCTATATTTTAAGTAAACTATGACAACATCTTCTGTTTTAACGCCAGCATTTTACATTAATTAGGGCCTAGAATTTAAGTTCATTCTCCATTTGTCTTTTTTTATTTGTTTTGTTTTAAAAGTACTTCAGATTATTCTCACAATGCTAAAAACGGAGTAAATTCATTTCAGGAAGCATTTGGTTGAGGTGAAGACCCGCGTTGCAATGTCTAGATCCCAAAGCAGTGTTTCCGCCATTCACCACCGCAGCACGCACCTGGCTCCAGTGGACATACTCTGCTCTGTGTCTCCTGGCAGTGTCCTGCCCCGGGTCAGGAGCGCTGCTCATGCAGGCACAGGCTCCTTGGGGGCATGCCCCCTCCTCAAGTATTTTATGGCCGGGTCACTGGTGAGGGGCCAGGAGTGGATGCTGAAGGTGTGAAGAGAAGGAGAGGAGAGACCCTGCTCTGCTGTCACTGCTGCTCCTGCCTCGGCACGAGCCATGCACCAGCACTTTTGCTCTTGGTTTTGCTGTCTTAAATGGGCAGGACACCTTCCAACACCCATATAACCTTTATTCCACACCCGCTCAACCACTTGAAGTATTAACCACGGGGAAAGGTTTGCTTTTAAAATATCTCCCTTACTCTGACAGTACCAGCAGTTAATCCCTCGCCTTCCTGCTGAGCACCTGGCGCACATGCTGCTATCACATCTACCACGCTACTGAGAAAAAAAAAAAAAAAACACACTCAAAATCCCTCCATCCTGCTCAAGCTTGTAGTAAAGATGGAGGAGAGCTTAAAGTTTACATTAGGAAGTAGCATACAGAAGCACAAAGCACTTTGCCTCTGAGTTCATGCAATGGTCTGAGCTCCCAGCTGCCGGAGCATTTTATGAATTACCAAAGTCTGACATTTAAAGATTTAAAATACATGCAGGTGAGACTCCTGGCCCGTTAATAGCATCAAATGGATGCCCAAACATTACTGCAGATTTTTTCTTCTAGTATACTCATGCTGAATTGCACGATCTAAGGACATCGATACGACCACTGCAACAAAATGCAGGCTCCTCGGAGCTGCCCTTATGGGGCGCAAACAGCACTTGTTATGCAGGCGTCTCTTGTGAGAGGACACCAGTGAATTACATCAGCTAACATATTGCTGATCTCCCTCTCTTCGCTATTTTTAAGCAACACTTTCTCTGACTTATTAATGCATTTTACCATCCTCCACGCTCAGAGTGCTGCACGTACAGAAATGTTCCATACGTTACTCCTCAAAACCAGGGCTGGTTTCAAAGCGATTAACCTTGTTTTCCTGAGTCACTGAAGCACCCCCAGAGGTTGCACAGATGGCCTTCCGAACCCGAGCTCAGCTGTCCCAGCCTGCCTAGTGCCCGCTAGCGAGCCTGGCTTTCGTTCAAGGATCCTACGCAAAGGACAGGCTGGAAAACTCACCGCCTCCAAGCTCATGCTGTCTGTAAAGAGGCTGTGGAAATGTATATTCACAAACTGATGAAAGTAACATTTAATCGTTGCTGCCATGGAGACGAAGATCAGTACTTGCCATGTCTTAGCTCCTACACCTGGTGCATTGCGGAAACTCTCCTTTTTCTCCTCCAAGAGAAGAGCGTTTGACAAATCTCTCCATTAAGACGCAAAGATAAAAGAGTTGGGCATTAACATTTGCATGCCAGGAGAGGGGAAAAGGTGGCAGAAGAGCAGAAAAACAGTATAAATATGCAGCAGCTTCAAGATAAGAATGTGCAGTTTTTCATACAAAGATTCATAGATGAAATGTTTAAATTGCTGTGAATGAAGTATGAATAGAAATGTACACGCACAGAACAGCAGAAGAAATCATCAAGCAAGGGTTAAAAGAATGACCCATAGTGATAAACAGGGATGTGACTAGCAGCAGTAAGTTGGTAAACACTGATCAATGCCTGCACATCCAGACCAGGAAGCCTGAGCTCCAAAAAGGCCACAGTACAGTTGACTTTCAGCAGCTGATCTGCACTTCAGTTGGAAGAGGGAGAAAATGAGGTTTTAGCATGTTGTGTGTGCTCTATTGTTATATTCTAGCCATAAAATACTTCAAAACAAGTTAACTTGTTTTGAGATGCATCTCCCCTTTAGTAATCTCATCTTCAAAAGTGGAAAACAACTGAGACTTTGTGCTAGAGATACTTTCACAGCAGGTTGAGCATCCAGCTTCTCCTCTAGGCATTAAAGGCCTAGGATAAAATGGTCAGAGCAATGAAGCCTCTAAACAAAACACTAAGTCATTTAGTGAGAGGCCAAGCCAGGAGCCTGCGCGTTGGTATGGCTTCACATTGTAAGTACAAGCACAGCAACTTGATCATCTCCCATGGCCAGACCGCTAACATCCACCCTCCTAATGACACGAGGTTAACCATGTAGCGTGGTGACACCGAGTCCTTCAGCCCTTCCCAGCACTGGAGTGGAAAAGGAGGCCCAAGTCTGACTTGATCAGTCAGCAGCAGAAAGACCAGGGCGAAGGACACGGACAGAAGCTGGAGGCGACTCGGGGAGAGGTGGAGACAGAAACAGGCTGAGAATCCACCTGCTAGCAGCACTGCACCTCAGCCAACAAATTCCCACTGTAATCACAGGTAAAGTAGTTGGAGAGCTGTGGGGAGCACGGGTTGTTGGCACAAGTCAGAAGGCATCAGCTGTTATCTCAGTCATGTACTTCCACCAGAGTAAGAAAGAGCCTCCTATGGCAGATTAGGGAAAGTACCAAGTGTTATCTTCAAGTTTGAACACAGTAAAAAATGCGAATATGAACCTCAACCTTCATCACTTTATAAAATACAATTTGCAATCCTTTAAAGAGATGATTAGACTTTTTGAAAGGTCAAGAAAGGTTTAGCTGACTGAAGCAAATGACACTAATAATATAATCATCTTAATTTTTTAGCCAGGGAATTGCAGATGTTGCACATCCAGGTATTTGTTAGCTTGTGATTAACAAGGTGACACACTTGAAGGAACAAGGTCAGCAAAATTCTGGAAACAACATTTAAAAATAATTTATTTAATTTCAACGCCAAAAGCATTTATCTGATGCTTTCAGCTTTTTGTTTTCTGTTGTGATTATTTTCTGTTTTGGACGTTGTGTTGTTTTTGTTTTGTTTGGCTGGCTTGGTTTTGTGTTCTCCCTCCCCCAAACACACAATACCTTCTAGACTGTACATGGAATCTGCAAATAAAGTTATACCCAATTTATTACAGATATTATTTCCCTGATACTGAAACAATGTTATATATAAATATTTTTACAATTAACAAACACATGCAAAACAAATCAGAAAGTAGAAGTCTTGAGTAAAGAATGACTAAGCTTACAAAAATTACTGGTGTACTTCGCAATTATTTGCAGTCATAATTTTACCGACCTAATCAATCTCAGTCTGATTCCAAAGAAAAAAAATCCTTCTTGCTGTCGCTATTTTGCTCTGCACAGAGAAATTTGTCAGTATCATCAATTATCTTTTCGATATGCTTACAGGGAAAAGGAGTTTTTCAGTGCAGTAACACATTATCTAAAACAGTGGCATACAGCGTAAGACGACTCTCTGCAAAGGAACAGTAACATCACCAAAAAAAGTGATTTTTAAGTACCACGCGCAGAAAACTGTTGATATATTAACCAGCTTACAGAGGGGAAGGCAAAGATGAAGCATTAATGCCGTTTTGTTTCATGCAACTTCCACGTGTCTCTTCACAAGAAGTGACAATAGATACAGGATTACATCTACAAACGGCAGTAGGGATGCGAGCAGTCTCTGCTGTTTTGAAGAAAAAGGAATCTGCATTGGCCAAATTTCTTTATTTCATATCTTCATTCAAGACTGTTAGCAAACGTTTGCCCTGTACACCATGAATATACAAAATTTATCTGAAGCATTAAATCTGTAAAAATAGAAACAATCCAGTCAGAGCAAGTGTAACTGAAGACAGAGCAGACAGTAAAGGGGTTGCTTATCTGGGCTGAAGATGTAGTCAGAAAGTGAGACTTACCTAAAAGAACCACAGATTATTAAGGAACAGGACTGTGTGAATTAAGATTTAACTAATTTGTCAGAATATAGGAGAGATAAAGGTAAAGAATTTTATTTCAAATCAATAAGCATAATGTCGCCTTTTAGAGACACCTTGGTGGTCTAATTACATACAACTAGAAAACTCACTGCCTTCAGGCACCCTCATATCAAGTGCAAATCTGCGCAGTTATAGAATATATTTATAAAATATACTATATGCAAACATCTTTACAGAGCTTTAAATCAAGCCAAAAAGTAAATATACTTGATGGTACAACAGAAAAAAAATGAACAAATGCAAAAATGTGGGCAGTTTGATTGTGGCCCTTCAAAGCTGGAGCAAACCATTCAGCTCATCTGCAACAAAAAGTAGATAGGATTTGCACCTTAAAAGTTGACTCTTAACAAAAGTGAAGAAAATATCCTCTGTGCTTCTGCAAATTAACAAAATTAGCTTTCATTACATTTTTACGCATTGTCATTATCTTAAAATATCTTCTAAAGCACAATGTCAACCCTTGAATACCTAGAACCAATCACATAATTGACATGAAAGGGTTTCCCAGCTAAATTCAAATTACAAACTACATAATTCTAAGGAGTGCAATGCTCTGGAAAAAAGCTTTAAATTAAATTATTTTACTCATAAAGCTAGTGTTAGGATCTTTTTTTTTTTTGTTAAAAAACAACTGGAAGCAAGAAAGCTGCGAGAGTACAAATGACAATCATTTTAGATACATCAAGTGTAAGAGTGAATTATCCATTGATGCAGACAGAAACATCCATTTGCTACATTATTTGCTTCCTTACTTCATTCCATTGCATGTACACACAGCTTAAGTATTAAAATGCAGAATAATAAATAATAAAACGGCTCAGATTACTAGCAAGGGGCAAAACACAATCTGTAATTGTGCTCTATCTAGTTTCTGTTTCAGCAGTCATTTGCTCTTGTAGTTTATAAGAAAAAACATAGTCAGACTTCCAAAAAGAGTCATTCTTTTCTATCAGAAACTCAAGTTCATTTGCCCAGGTTTTATAACCCAAGAGGTTTCTGTGAAGGAAGCACAGTGCAAATTATATGACTAATAAAACTTGCGTACATAGAAAGAAGTTTACTTGGTTAATGTTAACTGGTGTCTTTATGAAATACATTGTAAAACAAAGATTAAATAAAAGGACTGGGTTTATTTTATTTTCTCAGACCTTTTTTCCTAATCCCTCCTTTGAAAAGCTTATTGGGTTACAAAAGTCTTAAAGTTCCAGTCTTCAGCAGTTAACCATTATAAATGCTGCCAATCAATGCCAACTAGTGTTTGATTTGCTTCTTGTGCATGTCCAATTTCCTCTGTGATACTGTGCTGCTGCCAGAGTTTTTGAATCTTTTTAAATCTTTCTTTGCACAGATGTAAGGGATTTCCACGCCTGAAAAAGAAATAATACTTATCAGAAATGACAAAACACTGCAACTAAGCACAAACACTCAGGCATGACACAAAATATTGAGATAACCCTTTAACGCTACTGCCTCGACAGAACAAACCAACAGATATCTTCATTAGTGAACTGGAACGCTACCCGATCTGTTCTGCCACCCTCACTGCTCAAGGGTTCCCTCCAGCTTTTGGAAATCTCACGTACAGTTCACAGAAATCTGAACGTAGGCTTTCAGCAATCTTTCCATGCTGAACCAGCACATATTCTACCATTTTGACAAATTTCAGAAGTAGCAAGTGTAAACAGTATCATCCCTAAACTATTCTCATGGGAAGCAGAGACAGAAGACAAAGAATCAACGCATTGGTATAAAGTAATCTCACAGTACTTTCACTTAGTATTAAAAGTAGCACAGATGATACAAATAAATACCCTACATATATATACACACACACACACAAACAGTTTTCAGCTCTAGTTTTTAGGCAACTTTATAGATGCTAAAAATTATTTAATTTTTTACACTTCAAGACAATTGTTTTTAACTTAGGAAAGATCTTCCACCAACTTTTAACATAAAAACACAGTACCATTGAAATGTTTGAAAATATTATATGCAGCACATGTCAAAATATAATATCATCTGTAATATTTATTCAAATAAAAAGGTAGCAGAGTATATTTTACAAGCCAGTTAGCATTAGAACTCCTGTCTTTAAAAGGTATTTTTAAAAATAATATTTACCGGAGTCCCTGGTCTGTCTCTCCATAGTCATCAAGATAAGGAGGAGGATAAAAGCAGCCCTTTGTTTTTCCAGCTAAAAATAGCACCTGACATTCCCGTACTCTAGAGAGAAACACAGACAAGATTTTACCTATTGATTTTTAGGCACATAGTTTCTCATACTTTCGTAGATACTGTTTTTCTAATTCTCAACTATCTTCATTCTGTGTAGCCTGCATGGGAAGATTTTTAAAGGTGCCTTTTTTTTTTTTTTTTTGGAAATAAAGATCTTACTCTCTTCCTGTTATAACTCTCAACAGTCATGTATTATTTACAGTCTGTATAAAGTACTCCACACAACCACAAGAAAACAAAGCAATTTCAATTCTCACTAATATTTGCCAAAGTGCAAACAGTATTATCCAACCTTCCCTTGTATGCACATAATGACCTGAGACAATTACTGCAATATTACAGTCCAATGCTGCCAAGAGAACTGCAGATTAATTGTACAGCAAGACAACTAGAACAAATTTAACAACAACAACAACAAAAGGGCCAAGGAATTCACCTTGTTTAATACTTGAGTGGAAATTAACACATAGAACACAAATCTACTTCAACATTAAATATGATTTTTCCATCTTCAAAGAAACAACCTGTGGACATACCAAAGTATAAAGAGGAAAAATATACTCCAATTTTTAGGCAACTTTGTTATTAACAAAAACCACCCCTACGATCAGGTTTATAGAACTATTAATGTCCACACACTGTCTAACCTAGCAATATAAGCAGAGGTATTCAGTTCCTTACCTAAGGAATATGCCCACTCCAGAACCACAAGTGTACGTATGTGCAGTACAGGCTCCAACATCTTCTCCTTCTAATTCAGTTTGACAACAGTAGCTCTGAGAACACAGCATGGTCCCACACACAAGGCACAATGTTGGAGCTCTGCTTTTATCACCACCTGATTTTGGACACCTTTTATTAAGCAAAAAAGAAATCCTGTTGTATGTGTGATCTCTGCATCGTAAGAATATTCAACAGATTTTAAAAACGTTTATACAGTTATACACATCCACCCTTGCAATTTCTATATCACTGAAATACAGCGTTTTTGCTGGAAAAGATGACACTCAGTACTTGCCATTAACTCCATGAGTCTATGAAAGCTTCAAAAAACCTGTTTAAGTTAAAGGTTTTCCAGTTCATCAAAAGGAGCAGAAGACTTTAGGGGTCCTCACTATAATTGCGTACAACTTACGAGAAATTAGACGCTTGGTTAATGAGGCAGCTGTAGTCATCTGGAAGGTCTATTAACTTGTTGGATTCTCTTGCATAGCTAGAACAAAACAATCAAATTAACCACTCAGAGTTTAATAAGCAATACACAGTGATTTCATGGACAATCATGTTTTCTTAAGTCATCTAAACAGCATCTGCAATTAAATTTTTATTTATTTATTTTTTTAAGTTTTTCTCTTCATCACCATTCAAACACTAAGTGGCAGCTCAGAAAAAAGGAACCCACTTCTAATATCTGTTAGACTACCTCCAGTTTTCTTGTACTGTTTTTTTTTTTTTCTCATTTTTTTTTTTAACTGATTTGAGAATGTAGGCAAAACATTTCATATATGTACTTTTAGGAACACCTCCTGATAAGGTCACTCCAGGTGTTAAAATATTTTTTCTGATCCCTTATCAATTTGCTTTACATTTTCCTGCTGTCACTAATATTGAATGGAAAATAGTCTGGGTCTCCAACTTAGGCAACTTGCATCCTGAAACATTCCTGCAATGAAAAGCACCTACTTAATACCAAATATTAATATCCTTAGAAATAAAGTTCCAATGCCAAATAATTTTTTAGCAGATACTGTACATTTTAATATTCTTTGTCTTTACAAATAATACAAATTAGTCTATGAAATGTAAATAGAGATTAGTAATAAGCAATGTACTAGAACCATGCTGAGTAGAAAAAACACTAAGTTATATACAACCTGACTTAAGAAACATCAAAAGGAACGAGTAGAAAAAAAATCTCAATCACAACAACAGAAAATGAATTATGCAATCAAAAGTATTCTTACTGTTTAAGATATTTTGTTAACAGCCTGGTATTTAACAGCTGAAGTGATTAAGTTTTGTCACTTAAAATTATTGCACATTCAATATTAAAAGTGACTTTATGTAATGTGTAAAATAGAGTGAAATGCAGGGGTATGTTTGTAATGACAGCACTGGGACCTTAATATTCACTTATAATTATTTGGATAACTGATGACCACTATTTTTAACCTTCAAAAATAAAATACTACAAATTCTAGGCCCACTACACTTTGAATTCAGAAAACATTTAATGTAATTGCTTAGCAAAGACATGTGCATGAAAAGCAAACTTTTTTTAAATAAGTAACTTGGTGTTAATTTTACTGAATGATTTGTATTATTTAAACAGATTGTGTAAGATGATCTTCAACAGTTAGTATTTTTCAACAGAAGTTATACACACCTGCTTGCAACAGCATACATTTTAAGATCACGTACAAATCTACTATAGAAAATGAAAGAAGAAATGCCATAGCCTCTGATTACTGTAGATCAGCCTAAATAACTAATATTTCACTTTGACATTAAAATGTACTAACGTAACCTGTTATTTCACTTCCCTTACAAAATCTCAATATTTCTTTGCTTATCCACTAACGTAATGGATTAGTGTTTCAGCCACTCAATAAAACAGGACTAATATTATGCTCCTAGAAACATCCTTTCAGAAAAAAAAAAAAAAACACAAAGAAAACTTCAACGTTAAAGTTTCTCCCATCTGCTTAAAATTTCTCCATGTTTACCTGATAGCATGTCTCTTGCCTTCCAGATACCTTTTTACTTCATTGCTACTACACCAACTACAAGAAAAAAAAAAGCCTTTAAATTAAAGAGATAATACATTCTGAAAGGAAGTAAAAATTCCAGAGTATATCTATTCCATAATCTCTACAAACAAAATGTTTTTTGTTTTTTTTTGGTAACAGTTCTTTCACAAATGGCTTTAAAAATCTAATTCACTTCCACTTCAATATACAGACTCCTGGGAGAATACTTACAATATTATCTTGTGCAGAACTTTCTATTATGTTTAAACTAAGCATAAAATCCCACCTTACCTTTCTACCAAGGTGTTCAGAATCTCACTATTTTCTTGAAAAAGGCAAGTGAGGTTGTTTGGCAAGGAAAGATAACTACACAAACGTTCAAACTGGCTTGTTCCATTCACTGTAGGAAAAAAAGGAAAAATCTCATAATCGAGTTTTTTTTGAATGACGTTATCTACACTAAACAAAATACAGCCCAAGATGGCACAGCTGTATTTCTTTTTTTTTTTTTTAAACTGTATTTCTCCATGCCCAAAATGCAGTATGAAGTATGAAAGAACTCTGATAATGGCACCAGACAGCAATGATGGAAAATTGCTGTCTGCTCTAACCTCTGCTCTGCACCTTTTCTTATCATACAGATACAGTTTTGCACTAGTTGCAAGCCTTCATTCAATTAGTTTTTCTCAGAAAAAGTTGAAATGTAATTCATTCTGTCAAAATATTTTTGTGTCTTTTGGAAAGTTGGTTTAGTACAAAGAGCGTTAAGCAGACAGTACCTTGAAGTTCTGAGGGTGCTGGGACTCCATTTAAGTAATGAAAAAACAAAGCAGAACATCTCAGAAAAGGCATGATTCCAGCTTTTAGATTCCTCCACAGGTGCCAGCCTGAGGAAACTTCTTTCAAGGCACTTAAGAGAACACAGAAAGAAAATTCTTTTATTTAATCATTTCATTTTAACAGCCGTATTTACTAAGACTTCAGTCATATTTCGTAGTAATTTATTGACTTCAGTTCAAACAAGAATTATATCTAGTGCTCATTTCCAAACTGACTCTAAGAAGAACGCTAAAATAGATTCATAAAATTTTAAGTAACTTGAATGGTAAATTAAGGCAAATTTTCTTGATATTTCAGATCCCAGCAAGTTTTCTCAAGCCAGTCTTTCAAGTCTGAAAGACTGCCTCTTTACCTTCCTGTACACTGGCAAAGAAATTTATAAAGCGTAAGCACAGCTACTTCCTCTTCACCGCTAGTGTCTTCCTGATCCATGCCATTCTCTTCTGAAAAACAAAGGAATAACAACAAAAAAAGTTACTTCTACAATTCAATCAGCAGGAATGTAAATTTTCAAGTTTTGAGAAAAAGACCAAGACTAAGCAAAACACTCCACTGGCCAACTCTTCTGCAGTACATCATAGTTATCCCAAGTTTTCTGCTGTACTTATGTGGTAAGTATACGCTACTGTCAACTCCATAAGGTGTTGGTTTACTTGTTCAACTTGGTTGGGTTTTTAGTATACTTGTTTGGAGTTCTTGGCTTTTGGCATGCTATACCTTATCCAGTTCCTCTTGCCAGAAGAGGCATTGACTCCTTATTCACTGCAGCTTATTAATTATGGAAAACCTAAGCCAAGTCTCTGCAATAAAACTTCCAGGCACAGCTACATTAGCTGGAAAGCAGGACTCGTGACTAGCTATGCCAAAAAACAAAATAAAAACCTCCAGCATTAAGTAATAAAGACAAAAGAATGAGCTATCATCAGTACCATTAGTACAATTTACCCATGCTTTATATGGACTGAACGAGACAGCACCAACAGCTTTATTTTGCTACAGTAAACTGCATGTATTTTAATTTGCGTGCTAATTACCATTAGCACCTGAAGTGTTTTCTAAGTACAGACTCAAGTAATCATTTCAGTAAAAGCTGAAAGAAAGTAGCATTACCTGTTGATGAGGTAAGTAAAATTTGTATTATGTGTGCCATTGTGACAAGATGAAACAGGTGAAGATCTCCAGTGCCAAGACTAACCCCTGAAAAATCCTGACAATGTATGGCAGGGAAAGAGAGCACCAAGCTTACCTGTAAAAATTAAAAATTAAAAATAAATAAATAGACAAACAAGAAAGAAAACAGATATATTCCATTTCCTTTTGAATCTTTTCATTTTTGTTACTTATGCTGCAGCTATACCCTTTTAAGGCAGCATACACTCATAAGGCTAATTCTGAAGCTAAGCAGCCATTACTTAATGGAATGATCATTATTTTTTTATTTTTTTTAAGGAGGTCCAAAGAGTATATATTTGTTTGTTTTAACCCTGCTTTATTAATATATATTATGGTATACTTACCAATAAATGAAACATGTCGATATCAAGTATGCATGGAAGATTTCCATTTTTTTCATTAGGCACCAGTGCTAAATATGTTAAAGAGAAAAATAAGTTTTACCAATTAAAAATTTATGTATACGAAAACATTTTAGTGTACGTCAGTTATGAGAGCCATCTCCTTGCTTAATATGCTTAAGGTACTTAATATACAGATGTGTCATTTTTGTCCAGAAGTGTGAGAATTCAAGAGTTGTTCAACATTATTGAACAAGATTTTTGTCTACTTGACTACACTGTATTGAAATGAATGAAACAAACCCAAACTAACTACCATAAAGTTAGTGCTGCCATTAATAATACAACAGTGACTGTCCTTAATTGGTACTTTTTCCAGCGGGAGACAAAGTGCAATACTATTTCAAGTTCTGACCCACGAATATGCTCAACTATGAGTGACTGAACAGAAACACAAATCACTGTCACAGAATATTAATAGCTTAAGATCTGACATATTTTTAAACTATTTCTATTAACGAACATTTCATCACCGCTCAGATTTTAAATATCTTTACTTTCATAAGCTTATAGGCACAGACCTCAGCCCAAAATCCCGAAATGTACTTCCATAAGAAAAACATGACCGGAACAAGGGACTTCCAATAAGCAAGCTTTTGTTCAATAGGTTATCTTTATGAATAGCTCACAGAATTCTGACATATCAAAGGATAATGATAGTTCTCCTTATTCTTAACCTTGTAAAATAAAAGACTAGGAAACACTTTTTCCATAAAAACAAAAGCAGTATCTGTACTGTATAGAGGGACTGAAGGGAAGTAGAACTTCAAAGAAAAATTGGTTCAAGATTTAAATACAAAGAAAAAACACCAAACCATGCAGAATGGTGTACTACAAAGTTCCAGTCAAAGAGTTGGCAATATTTTTTTGTTCAGCTATGCATACAAAATGGCTCAATCAATTATACTGCTATGAACTGATATGAAATACTTTCTCTCTCACAAAGCTGTCAACTGTTTGCTGAAGTAGGTAGTATTAATTCCACTAGTAATATCAGTGTATGCGTGCATTTTAGAAATTTTTCTGCTCTACTGACGGTAAATATTAGAAGTATCCTATTTGAAAATACTCCACTTGTTGCTCCTCTTCTCTCAACTTAACTATAATTTCCCTTTAGAAAAGACAAATTCCACCATGGAACTTAACATTTTACACTGGAATCCCACTAATGTTCAAACTACTCTATTTAATTCTCAGTACTGTTATTAACCAGTAAAAAAAATTACTGTGCTGTTTAGATAGCATAAGTCTGATTTCAGAAGTGTCAATCACCTGGAACCTTTAAAAAAGACATCATGTACTCAGCCAACTTCAACATTAGGCTGAGCTTCAGACCTTTCAGCTGTGTTTATAAACGATTCAAACTTGGAACACTTTAGATGTTCTCAAAATTTTCAGCTACTGTAATAAGAACCATCTTATCACAGATTGTACATTTCTAAGGTAGAAAAGTTTGTAGATATATTACAGACCTCCACAAACATCCAACTTCCTTTCAATTCTATATTAACCTTAATTTCTTCCTTTTTAAAATTCCAGTGCATCATTTTTCATTTAAGTGTAAAAGACCACACTTTCTTCTCTTTTGTTTGAGTTATCATTCTAAAAGTAGCAATAAAAAAGCTGGGAAAAAAGATCAGTAGAATTCCTTCACAGTAAGATACCCATCCTTCATCTTAGAACTACAGACTAACAGAAATGCATTTTTTTTTTCCACAGTACAACTAAATATATGGGTACACCTGTGAAAACTGTAGCTTTTGGTCTGTTACTTAAAACCTCTACATACAAAACAATCTTTGTGTAATGAAGACTAACGATCTTCCTGTAGGCATCTTTCTGTATCTTTACTTGTGTTAAAAAAAAAATAGAATAAGGTGGTGAACTTACATGCTAAGAGAGTACAAAAGTGACCCTGTACAGCTGAAAGAGATGAAACTGTCCAGTGAGCTGCTGCAAATCTTGTTAATGATTTAAGGCAGTCATCCTTTAAACACAAAGAAAAGAAGACACTGCAACAGTTATTCAAGTTCTTTAAGATGAAAACAGCCTTTTTACTTACAGCATTTTTTCAGGCTCCTCAGCTGTAGCTTATTGGAGCTGTCTGAGCATCTTTAAGCACACAGCAAAGATACCGATGTTCACGCAAATATACAAGTTCCCTTTAGTATTATTTTCACTGCTACCATGAGAACCCTTACCTTACTGAACAGTGTTTTTATGAAAATACATAATAGCTTTGATAGATAATAGATTGATAATCAGATACTGATTTTGAATAGTTTAATAATCAGATAATGATTGACTAAATAGTAGGATCCAACAAAGAAAACTACCAAATAACCACAACTTAGACATTCTGCATTAAAGAAGCACAATTCTCTTTCTTCACTAATTCAGAGAAGAATTGCTACTTAATCCTTACCTGTCGACAAGGTAAATGCCCAAACAATGGTTTATCTTCATCAGCTAAAATTCGTTCTGGAAAAGACAAGAAGACACCAAAATATATTAGCACTGTTAATCTAACTGAATTCCAAAATACATATATAAGGAGCAGAATGAACACATTAGTACCTATGGTCTGTATCGTGTAAGCACAGCTTCCCCAGCACATTATTGGTACACGTGGATCTTCTTCATTTGGATGAACCTTCAAACCTACTTTGTATGTTGCTGTACCAAAAGTTGTCAACATCTCTTTTATACTCTCAGAATATGGATTCCTAAGACAAAAGAAAACAGTATTACTAATTCATCATTTACCCTGCTGTCAGCATAGTATTTTTAATGATTATCGTTCATCCTGTAGATTTGTAATATTTAACTAAGAACTATGGCGTCTGTCTCTGAGTCTTTGGATTCTTTAACCTCTTTTCTGTGCTAGATACACTCCCCATTATTTTTTGATTGGGCCCAGTCTCATTTTTTAGTGTTAAAAACATCCAGTGTTCAAAGATAATAGTCAAGACTAAATTGTGGGTTACTGATGACAACATCCATCATCAGCTAGGACAAGCATCTTGCATTTTTGTGTGCAATTGACAGATGCGTGTCCATACCATATAAATAATTAACATTTTCTTCCTAAGTCAAGAAGTGGTAGACTGAAATACAAGCATAACATAACAGCTGAAATTACATATTAACATGCTTTGTTTCCCAGACTTTCTTAATGTTTTACTTCTTGTGCTGAGCTATAACAATGACTCCTGTATTACACGTAATACAGAAAAAAACGCTAATCCTGGTGCTGAAATTTATATGACTACAGGGTCTTCTCTGCACACTCGCACTTCACATCAAATTCTAATAAGTCATCTACTACTTGTAATTTGAAGTCCAATACCATCATAATAATAGGATCAACTTTACTAACTAGAGCAAAATTACTATTTTCACCTCAATTATCGAGCTCATAGCTTACACAAGTCACATACTATTTTCACTTTATCATTTTAAGAGGAAACTTTAATGTTTTTTTAAGACATAAAATACATACTTCGGTTTGTAATCTGGTCTAAAACCTTCAGGTAATTGCAGTTGATCCATTTTTTCTGAACTACTAGAATTACCTGTATAAAAAAAAAGAAAGAAAGAAAACACTGATTATTTATCTATACGTAGTTTGCACATTATAAAAAGTTGCAGAAGCACATCACCAGAAACTGAAATTCCAGTCTATTCTTGCCACTTTTCTATCATCTCTCAACTCCACAGTGGTAGAACCGTAATACTGAGTCTTTTTCATGAGTAGAGTAACATTTTCACATATAGATATACACAGTTCTTCAGACTTACTTGAATGGTCTTCATCTCGAAGTAAATACAGTGCTTTCATTTGCTGGGATATTGTTTTGATCCACTGAGAGAGGTTTGGTTGGCCTGAAAAGTCTAACCTGTCCAAAAATATATATAAACAGAACACACATTATTTAAGGACAAATTATATATAGAATATTTCATAGGTATTCCACTATTTTGTTTCTAAAAGATTTGTCCACATTTTTTTTATCTTCAGTTGTTTTCCTGAAGGTCCTACACTTTTTGTTCTCTCATACCATTACAAATCATAAAATAACCAAGAATGATCCATAAAACAAAAGAAGGGAAGCAATCCACTTGATGATTGAAAAAAAATGAAACACTAAACATTTTGGAAGACAAAAATAACTGAAAGAGAATTTGCTATTCCTGAGATTATAACAGCCTTTGGTTCAGGTAGGAGGGTTTGGGGGTTGCTGGTTTTGGTCTTAAACTGCGCAGAATCCTAGAAATTGCTCTAACAGTGAGAGACTCAATCTGTACTTTATAATGTTTGTGACTCCCATTACAGTTTCCACTAGTGCTAAATTTGTTAAAAATTACAATATTCGCATCTCAAACGTACAAGCCGATGCCACAACATAAAAGCAGGACTCATGAAATAAGTTTATAACAAATAAGAATTAATTTTGAAGGTACTTTTCATAGACAAAATACTGAATTTAGTTAGGGATTGTCTGGAGTTTTGGGATTCTTAAGTGGTTTGGGAAATTTGTGTGTTTGTGGGTTTTTTTTGTTTGTTGGTTGTTTTTTGTATGTTTTTTTCCCCTTTTTTTTTTTATTCTGTGTGAAGACATTTATAAAGCAAACAGACCTGTTAAACAAAACTCTTGGTGGAGGAAGCAGAGGAATAACGGTGTTGCTTAAACATTCACAAAGTGGGCAAAGAAATTCACCATTTTCTACATCATAACTTGTATGTACTCGTAATCTTTGTTGTCTTCGTTGCTCTTTTGCTTGAACAGCATCAAAATACCTATAGAGAACAGCAAGATATTAATCACATCAATAAGATATTACTTTAACATAAAAACATACGAATACTTAAAGACACTGGTTTGCTTTTTCCCCCAACCATAACAAAGAATTATCTAAAGGAGAAAGCTCTACCCTCTGGCTGATTACTTATTACCGATTGCAAGCTATCCCCAGTTTTTGGTATCCAAAATCCCCCCAGATCCTGAAGTTTGTTGGACCATCACAATTACATTTTAGCCAGAACTTTAGCAATACCCTTTTATGAGAAAGGTGGGGGAGAAAGTCAGAAAGAATGTTGAACAATTAAACAAAAAAAAAAAAATCCTGTTTCACGCAAAATTAAGGGAGCATTACTCATGTGCATATTCCACTGAAGACCACAACAGAGCAGCACCTGGAACAACTGGTGGTTTATCTCTGAATCTTCTGTGAAAATGAACTGAATACACTACTTTGATATTCAGCTCTGCTTTGCATGCAGCTCTGGGGTCCCTAGCACAAGAAGGACACAGAAGTATTAGAACAAGGTCAGAGGAGGGCCATGAGGCTGATCAGAGGGCTGGAGCACCTCTCCTATGAAGACAGGCTAAGAAAATTGGGGTTGTTCAGCCTGGAGAAGAGAAGACACCTGGGAGACCTTACTGTGGCCTTCCAGTGCCTAAGGGGCCACAGAACAGAACCTCTGCAAGCTCCTAACAGTCCTCACATGAAAGGCAAAACTTGAGATTGGGCACTTCAGAAGCCATGCCAAGGACCAAAGCAAGGGCCTAACTGAAGTCAGAGGCATGAATATCTTGCATTAACCATATAGCACCGGCACCACATAGCTCAAAGCACCTTTTTATCTTTATCCCCTCCCCTCAAAAGGATAAAAATAACTGAAAAAGGTTAAAAACACAGAGCAAGGCATAACAATGACTTTATGTCAAGGATGAGCTTGAACTAGGTCACATATGCTTCTAGTTCTAATGAAACATGATGGAAGAGTTAAGAGTGCAAGGGATGCACTGTCACTTAAAATTTCAGTACAGAGCACAAGGAGCAGGAACATGTCTATTACTGAGTAGCAAAAACCCTAAAACATTTGAACACTGAAGCTCAGATTAGCACGCACCACAGGGGATTATGCACATGGATAAATACCCAAAGGGAATGGAAGCTGTCATGTGCAGCTTCAGATTCTCCATCATTGTGATGTCAGATAGAAAATGAAACTTTTTTTAAAAATGTTTATAATATTTAATTTTAAAGCAGAAAGCTGCTTTCATTCCTTTAAGACATTCCTTTTTAAGCTTACTATTAGGGTATTAGCTTTGCAATTAAACTTAATGCATGCAAATAACATGACATGCTATTTGGACTAAACTTAAACATAGCTTTTTACCTTTGCCAACAATGAGCATGCATGATGTGTCCACAGCTACCTGTGTGCGTTCCACAGGACAGATCTGGGTGCATGAATAGTGGGTCGTATTTTTCTGTATTCAGAATAAAAACAAATAACTTTTAAATTGACATTTATCAAAAAAGACTTAACTGCAGATGTTACTCCCTTCACATTAAAGTTTATCACAAAAGTATAGTTTATTTGATGAACCACAATGGATATTATTAATTCACAACTGAAACTGTTGAGCTCATTTTGAATCTGTGTCATTTTGTTTTGAGTCTGTGTCATGTACTTAGACTTCAAACCAGGTTTTGGGAGCTTCTGGGCCCTGGTAGAAGTGGAAGATTTATCAGCGGTTTTGGTGGTTCAGTACCATTAAATAAGGAGACTGAGAACATTAAACTTCAGGATCAGAATGCAAGATGATTCAGTATTTTTTGCATGTGTTTGCATATATAGAATCCAGAGAAAGCTTCGTAACAATGGCATTAATCAAGAAGTAAGCTGTTTCACAAAGATACCTAAATCCAAGCATTTTTTAAATTATCATTGCTAACAGGCATTACAGATGATAAAACTTCGAGGAAAGAAAGGTACCATCTTTGTGCTTTTACAGCCATACATCAGCGCTTCCTTCCTCTACAATGCTATAAGTGTAGTTTAAGAACAAACTTCTGAACTTGGATGTGTTTGGTTTTTTAATAGTTAAAAATAGTTTGTCATAAATGGCTGTCAGAACTTTTTTTAGATAATGTTTTGCAGTTATTTCATATTAAGACTTAGAACACATATTTCCACATCACTACAAATATGGGAGTTTTGCCACTGATTACAATGAAGTCTTTCACAATTTCACATTCAAGAAGATGACACTACTGCCTTAAGAGACAACACGGTCATTACAGTGACTCTGACATTCATTAATATTAAAAAAGACTGAATACTACTTACCAGGATCTGGAATAATTCTGTTTCTGTTTTTAGACAACACAGTTGATCTCTGAATAAATGCTGCCAAGACCATAGCTCTGCTGTCCACTTTAACTTCTTGTTCTTCCTGACACAGTATACACATAACAACTTGCCTGTGTTCAGCTACTCTAGTTTGCTCTGGACCCAAGGCTGTGAGTTTTGCATCTGAAATTACAGGGCTAGAACGTTCAAAGAAAACTAGTGAGCACATGATTTGGAAAAGAAAATACAATCAGATTATGCTTTAAATGTCATTAGTAAGCATTCGAAATTTATGTTAAATGCTCTGACAAAACATAGCTTTTTGGAGACATAAGAATACATGCCAAAAAGTTATACAAGAACACTTTTCTAGAAAAAAAAATTACATCCTCTCAGTGGTGTATTACCCATTCCAATATAACCAAGAAACTGTATTTGTGACCCTCCATTACCATTATATGGTAATTGCCTGACATAAATTCTGAAAGCAGTTTCCACTTCCCCACAAAACCACTAACATGCTTCAGTTTGTATTTCCGCCTACAAGCAAATTTTCTTCCAGATTCTCAGAGGCATAATGATCATCTAGTTCCAATTTACTATGTTTAATAACACAGCCTTTTCAGTATTATCAACAAATTATTGGATGACTTTATACAAAACAAAATTATTTGCTTGTTTATTTTGAGTACTGTGAGAATGGGAGAGAAGGGAGAAAGCAACATTTTTTCACCATCTTGTCAGTAACTGCAAGGAAAGTGTTCCACTTACTGCTCTTTTTGGTCTCAAAAAACACTTTTGAATAATTTTCCATCAAGACTAAAATAGGTACTTTTTAGTACAGTAACAATAGACCAAGCTGATGTAAAAGTTAAAAGGAAAAAGTTCAAGTAAGATTTCATTACCTATTATCATGTCCTCCAGAAGCTGAAGTATCGAGCTCCTCCAAAGTTTGCTGAAAGAGTTCTTTGTTTTCATTAATGAAGTGCCGTTGCATCTCCGACATCTGAGCCATTATCTTCTCCCTACGCAGTCTGGCAATCTCAGCTTTTCGTTTCCTCTCAGCTTTGTCTTTATCACGTGAACTCTGAAATTGTATTATTAGATCAGTCATTTAAAAAATAATGTTAAAATGGACTATTTATGTTAACTACTGCTATATGTACTTACACTAACATGTAAGCAATTAGAATCTGATAAAGAGACAAGAGAGACTATTGGAGTTTTTGCACCCTCTTTTCTTAGGCTCATAAGCATAGAACAGCTTGGGTTGGAAGGGACCTTAAAGACCATCTAGTTCCAACCCCCGTGCCGTGGGCAGGGATGCCACCCACTAGATTAGGATGCCAAGGGCCTCATCCAACCTGATCTTGAAAACCTCCAGGTATGAGGCATCCACAGCTTCTCTGGGAAACCTGTACCAGTGCCTTGCCACCTTCTGAATGAAGGATTTCCTCCTAATATCTAACCTAAATCTTCCCTTTTTTAGTTTAAGAGCATTCCCCCTTCTCCTATCATTATCTGACTGAGTAAAAAGTTGCTCTCTATCTTTTCTATAAGCCCCCTTCAAGAACTGGAAGGCTGCTGTAAGGTTTCCCCAGAGGGACCTTTCTCTTCCCCAGGCTGAACATCCCCAGCTCTCTCAGCCTTCCTTCATAGTAGAGGTGCTCCAGCCTTCTGATCATCTTTGTGGCCTTCTCTGAGGAGAATCCACATCCTCCTTGCAAACTGGTTTGCCTGATCTACAAGCTGTAAGATAGACTTAACGACTCCAAAGTGACATTTCCCATATTTGATTCAAAACAGCAATCAGAAGCACAGTCCATGGCTAGTCACAACCTAGACATGTTTCAGATCAGCTGTTACAGCTTGTTTTTACCTCCTCCATAACATTTCCTTCTGTCTCAGCCACAGGACTCGTAGAAGAGCTCTCTCTTAGTTTCTTAATGGTATTAAAAGTCTGTAGAAGAAAAACAAAACCTCAGTTTGCAACATGAATATAACAACTATGCATACTATAATGCTGGCCAGATAATACGTAGTGTTAGATTTCAAAAGAGGAAAAAGAGGTAGGTACAACAAATCAACATGGGAAATAAGGAAACCATTGCAGTACAAATCAGAAAGTTTTAACAAATCTTCTTTCCATAGTTTTGAGGAATTATACAAAAGATTTACCTTCAATATCCACCTGATCATGTCCTTGTGCACTTCCAGATGAGGTGCATTTTGCAGTGTTTCTAGCATTGCTAGTATACTAGGGGAATTATTGGGTGCCTCTCCTGGTCCTGAGAAAAATGAGAATGACAATTGATTTTATTTTTACCTGACAAACTAATCACTTGCTACTATTAAAGAAAACAGAATACAACCAACACTTGCATATACTCAACACCTAACGAATTCCTTCAACAAACAGACAAACATGTAAGTTTCATTCCTCCCAATCTTTTTAACGAATACCCTCTACTTCCTGAAAGATTACAGGAAAATGCTTTAGAAGCCTTGCCCACTTTTTTTTTTTTTTTAAAAGGCAGAATGCACTTTATGTACTCCTTGAATGTTTACAACTTGGGAGTTGCCATGTCAAATTCTTGCATCTCCCACCTTTTTCCAATGGAAGCAGCTTTCATATCTTAACTACAGGCACTAATTAGAAGATACAAAAGACAGTAAAGATTAAATGATTAAGAATGCAACTTCTATTTTTGTAGTTGTGACATCTGACCACATACAGCAATCTTTGTTAAGAACATTAATGATGATATTAAGAAGTAGATTTCATGGGAATTACTCTACTTCTGGATTTCTCTTCTCTACTACAGAAGAGATTAGGTATTGCTGTTACCATATCTACCATCACTGCTACAGATATGTGAAGAATACATACATACTCAACTTCTGTTAAATTTAAGAACTGTTTTGTGTACTTATCTACAATATTGGAAACACTTTTTGATGGATTAACAGACATACTCCTCCCGTAAACACCATTCCAGAAGAAGGGAATATAAGGTACTAGCATTTTCAGTTGCTTAAAATTTGCTATGGAAATGAAGACAGACATACTTGATATTTTCTGAGTAAAGGTGAATGTTACAACATTCTCCTCACTGAGATTCTCCAGATGTTGTTTTTCTTCTTGTAGTGCCATTCCAATCAAATGCAAAACCTAGAGAAAAGTTAGCAATTTCAGTCCTTTTCTTAAAGCTTTCATATAATCTCTTTACATTGTTCGGGTAATTCATTAAAAGACAGGGAAGGCATACAGTAAAGTTATATAAGAACACCATAGCTGAAGTTATTTCTATATATGTAGTTCCAAAGCTACATTACATGGGATTAACAGTATGTGTCTACAAATTCTTGAAACTTCGCCAGATATAAACACTTCATACCACTGGTGTCTTTCTGTTTGCTGTGCTGTCTAATCAGTGGGAATTCAGTGGCTTGGGATACATTTCAGTATTTTCTCATATTTCTTAAGCTTTCTTCCTAACAATTGCATGTTACTATTGCAAGTTTCTGGACAGAAGCATGAAGCACTTTTAAAATCCTTTTTATCACGTACAAAATTTAACTGACAAAAAGTTAAAAATTATTTTTTTTTTTATTTATTCTAAGACTCTAGAAACACTATAAAATAATAACTTTTAGGTCTATAAAAAGGTGTAATCTACTACAGCTGATCTAAGCAGCATTATTCCCCCATGTGAATTTTGCTAGAAGTTTAGCCTTCTTCCATTCATTCTAGGAACTGAATCAGAGACAGAGGGGTTTTCTCCTAGTCTTCTGTATCAGAAAACACCATTTATTTCTCATTCATAGTACTATGAATATGTTAGTAAGCAACCCAAATCTATAAACCTATGTTAAAATGCTGAAATCCATGTTCCTCTTTTAGCACATGCATAGTTTTAAAACAAGGAGACATACCCTTTGCAGCATGGACTCTGACCAGGCATAGCCATTGTGCTCTACTGCCCACTGTAGTATAGTACCCATAATACACAGCATGACATCGGACTGCAGAACATTAATCAGACTTGCAAAAAGTGGGCAGAAAGGAGGCAAAGCTGGTGGTGGAAGTGCTGAAAGGGAAATTCATGTTTCACGCTTAGGCATTTAAAATTTGCACCACCCATATAAAACATGAGACTTGCAAAGAGCTTAACATTTTAACCCAGGAAGCCATACAGTTGCTTGATAAATAATACTGCAGGTAATAGGCTGTAACATTCAACATTACTTGAATGTAACAACAGCTGAAGGAATAAGTGCTTCATTAGGCTGTTTCTACTATGGATCAGATTCCTCTCTGTGACCAGGAAGATAGAAAGGAAATTGCTACATTTTCACAAATTCCTGGCTAACCCAAGAACAGAACGTTAGTCTTAAAATTTCAGGTTTGACAGATTTTAAAATATATGGTTTGACAGGTAATTCCTCCCATCTTCTCTCAAAAAAATACCTGTATCTTCTCTGTTCTGTCTTTTCAGCTTTCTCTGTGCTTCTTCGGCCTGAAAGAGAATGATGCCAATACTACTCAAGAACTGTAGAAACATAAAACTAATAAAATAATTTATATTGTCCTTATTATATTGTTGCTGTTTCTTTCCTCTTTTCCTTAGCCTTAAACAAAAGGAACAAGTTTCCATGTCTTTTGAGTTTGTATTACTTTCTACTTGTGAACATCATATAATGTCTGCATCTTTGAAATTAATCTTTCATCTTGAAATGGTCTGCATTCTTTATTAGCATAAAGATCATAAGACAAATTTGAACTAGAATGGTAAATGTCCATAAAGGTAAAGTGAAAATATAGACAGTTAAATTACTTTTAGTTAAATACCATGTAAGAGAACCCGCAGACCAACTCCTAAAGCCCCACTGACTGATTTCAGAAGCTCTGTATAGGACATAAGATCCGATGGCACAGAAATCACTGCAGCATCTCAAATTTTGACAATTCTCTCAAGTAAATTATCTTTTAAAAAAAATACCATCTGATAATACGCCCTCACACAGTAAAGCTCTGGGGAAAAAAAAATATGAAAGGAAACAAATACAAAAGGTTCAAATTGTTAGTTACCTTTGATTGCTCTGCCCTTGAAAAGTGGTAGAAATACAGATTGAAGTTCTTGGTACATTCTGGTTTTAGTTCATACAGCCCTCTGCCAGTTAATCCAGGTTTCCTACCAGGAAAAAGTATTAAAAAAATATGGTGCATTGGTTACTACCATTTGAGCATAAAGGGTTAAATAAAACAGCTAGAATACATTGCTCAATAGGCACTCTAAAATGAGTACTAAATGATGCACTTGAGTAAAATCATGGGAAAAACACCATAGCCCAGACCTCCTTTTTTTTTTTCTTTTCTCTCACTCTCACTAATTTATATATTTAATTTTAAGAAATAAAACATTAGAATAAAGGGAAACATACTTGAAACAGGCCACTTCTTCAATCACACTTTCCATTCCCGTCTCTCTGTTCTCCTATGTTGAGTGGAAATGCAAGACTGTGTTACTATAGCTCTTGGATTAAACCCATTCAAACACCATACGACACTAGATGAGCATGCAAAACACATCCAGTACAAGTAATTTTACTGACGCTCCAGAGAACACTAAAATATGTAATAAAAGATACGTTCATGAATGCTGTATTTGCAAAAAGTATTTTGAAAAAAGCATCCCAAATTAAATATTGAATTTTTACTACTTTTCCTTGTCATAATAAACTTTAGAAGAAAACCTTAAATGTTCCTTAAAATCATACTGCTCCTCTAAATTTTGACTTTTCAAATTAAGTTTAAAGTATTTAGAACAATGAACAATATTTCAGAATTTATCATTAAGAGTAGTACTAATATAGTAAAAGAATATTTTTTGAATTTTGACTACGCCCTGAAATATGTTTAAAGATTACTTAATAAATATCCTAAAGCACATAAGACTGCTATCCTACAAAAGCACTCATATTGGAATTCAAGTAAATGAATGTCCATGCAAATGAAGCATTTATGTTACACAAGTCATTACACTGCTCCTGATTTCATGAATTCTCAATTATTGTCAGGCTCTAAAATAACAGTTTACATTTCTGGATAGTTCCAGCAACCCAATTGCATGCATCTATTTAGAGTTTACAAGCAGACTGCAGATACTACTGGCCAGATGGCCTGATTAAGAAACAGTATTTAAAAGAGAAGAGCTGAAGAAGCCCTCAGGCTCCTGCCTCTTTCATACAGTTTCATCTTCTCCAGCCCTCACCTACCTTCTCCATGACAACTATTACTCTGTACTCATGTTAACTTTACTCTGCATGATCACGCTGCTCCCATTAAGGGACACTAACTCACGTAAAAAAATTCACCAATTCACCTTATAAAATTGAAGGTTTTGTTTTTCAAGCTACTTACATCTTCAGGTAATGCCTTTACTAATTCACTGTGAGCCATTGGCCTGATACTCAGCTGATGGATGATCTCTCGTTTGATTTCATCTGTTGCATTTACCTGTCCTATTCCAGGACTGAATCTTTCTCCTGTAAACAAAATATAATAGTGCTTTATTAGCATTATTTTACTATTTTAAAACTTTTTTTCTTTTGTAATTTAAAAGGAAAAGACTGGAAAATAAGTCTCCTGTTAAATCTTGTGTTCATCCACCCATGTTCAAAAGTTAAGATTACGTTAATGTAAGCTAGTTTCAAGTCTTTCCTCACCAGAAAATCAGAACAACAGCATGTTCAAAACAGAACTGAACTTGAGATAACAAGGAAGAATGCTCATTCCAAACCATTAAACAGACATGAAAAAATGTATTAAATGTATTGTGAACTTACCAACAATCATTATAATGAGGTAAAGCATCTCTTCTATAAGAGTATTATTTTGTTGAACAACATCCTGGTTGAAAATAAAGAAAAACAATTGAATTTACATGTTTCAATTAAAGGTAACAAGTTATTCCATATGCTGAAAGCATTTTCTTGTGCTTCAAAACATTATCTTTTTTCACTCTTAATAATCCAAAAATTAAGCTCTACTGTAATGAAGCCACAACTGCCTTAAAATTCTTGAACAATGCAAAAATTATGCAGCAGTTTCTGACATTTATCATTTCGACATGTAAAATATTTGTGGATTTCAGAACTGGTCAAAATAACTCTCGAATTTTTAGCAAGAAACTGAACAGAAGTAGCACAAAAGCCTTCAGCATATTTTTGAAAACAATTTTGTAGATTTTTCCATAAAAAGTGTACATAAAATACCTTGTTAGTATTTTCTGTGCTAAATCTTTTGCCATAGTCTGGAGTACTAAATATCTGATAAAGTTCAAAGCGACTCAGCATTATCATCAGGAAGTGATTTGGATCCATCATAGACACACCTGTCTATTAAAGAAAAAATGATTATAAACACAAACCAGACTGGGTGTTATTTTAGAATGTATTTTATATTCACATACAGTTCACAGTACATTCTTTGTAAGATTCATTCCTCTTTATCCTGGGCATGGAGATTTAAGCAAGGTACTCTCTTATGACTCCAATAATGCAACTGACAGCTCACATTTGACTATGCAGGGTGATATGCTTTATTAATTTTTGATGAAGCCTTTTAAATGTAAAATATTCAGGGTTATTCCTTCCATATCAATCTAAATAAAAATCAGATCAAGACTTTTGTTTAATTTAGTTTTGTCTCTACTATTCTGTTCCTGCTGATCCAACTTTTAGAAGGCATAATAAGAAGTAGTATATAGCACAAAGACTTAAAATAAAAAAATAAAATAAATGTATTCCAGGCACCAATAGAAGGGCTGGAAGATTTAAACAAGCTTTTCCAAGCATTCTGGCAGAGAAGAATGTTTCAATACAGTCACACATTCTTATTTCCATTTATTTGTGAAGGACTATAACAGTACTTCCTCCACAAATTTTTCCATAAATACACAGATACAGTAAGAACAAGTCCTTTCACACAAAAAAAAAATCCTTGCCATTAAAAGGTTTTGATGAAGGATAAGCAGATGTACACAAAGCCTGCGTCAAAAGACACTTGATAAAATGCAAACTGGTATACGTGGTTACCTGAAGCATTACTATGTCCTTGTCAAACATCTCTCTCCTGCATTTCACATTATGATAGTAATAAATCTGAAAAAAAAAAAAAAAAACAGAAAGATTTACAACCATTATACTCCATCTACACGTATTTTTCATCTAGAAAAATAAACTTTGTTATACAGTATTAGTAAATAAAAAGCTGAAACAGTAATTTGAAAAAATATACAAATGTATTTGGAAGCAGAAAGTGTTTTTATATAGCTGGGTATTGGCAATGTCTAGATTGCATGTGACTAGAAGGAAAAATCACGTGGAGCTGTAAGTTTTTATGTGTGTGTGTGTGTATAAACACTTCAGAGACAGCCCATGTGCTGTCCAACCTTCCATGTGCTGAACTTCCCTCTAGGGGGACACCATTTTTCACCAGAATTACATAGAGCAGACAGGCATGCCTTCCTTCTCTTCACCAAACCAATCAATTCAAATGCCATAAAATCTTCTCAGAAAACATCCTGAAGTAGTTGTCTGAACTTGAGCTCTCCATAATCATAAAAGAAAGGAATTCTAGATTGTGGGAGCCACAGTACCTAAGCTAAATTCATCTCTTTACTTCATGATGGGATTGTGGAATCCCACAACCAGCGGGATTAAATAGATATATTCCTCTATGAAAAGCTATACTGAAATTTCAGATTTGGTGCATGTCTGTAGTAGGTTGAGTGCTGTTATTAATTGTACATGAGTAGAGCTTCAATAATGATAATCACCTTACACTAGTGTTTGGTTTTTTTTTTTAAAGGCAAGAAGCATCAGCAGGAGGAGCAGCTTAAGTCAAGTACTCCTAGCACTAAAGTACACTTTAGATCATTACCCTGGTAGGTGGCACTGACACTACAGAACCCATTTTATAGTAGGTGTGCTTGAAACACCTCAGGATCTACTTTGTAAAAACATTAAAATTAGAGATGGACAGAGACTTTCTCCAGAATCATGAAAGAAATAAGAAATGAGAGAGAATCCAAGGAACACTGCGCTCTGTGCTGGTTCTAACGCTTCTGCACAGCCTCTAGATTTCACTTACCTTATACACATATAGGATTATTACTATTTCTGTTTTTATTTTAATATTTGAGACAAATATTTATGTGAAGGCGATGAAAGTGTTATCAAAGACGCATAAATTAATTCTGCACTTCTTGCTATTATTGGACAGTATACAGCAAAAAGGCTAGCGGACATTAACTGCGCTATACTTACACACAGAGGACTAAATTCAGTAAGAACTGTGGCAATCCTGAGACCACAAAAAGCGGCTTCTGACTGAGACATCAAAGATCAGTTTAAAAACAAATATTCAAATGATACAAGTGCTGATTTAAGTAGTTAACTCTCACAGATCTTACTGAATTTAATGCAAGTAAAGTTCCAAACCAATTTAAAAATGAGAGTTTTTGAGGTCTGAAGTTACCTTGGGGAGCTATCAGAAAACAGTGACTACACAGCTACTACGTACTTACCTGATTAACAAGAGAGAAGCCGTTTCTTCTCCACATCCCTGCATGTACTTGGGCACACAGCACCAGGCATCGGAGAGGATGTTCTATCAACATAGGTGGGCTAAGTTCACTCTGCATTAAAGTAAAATGCAATATTTTGATATATAAGGAGAAAAAAGGAAATGGGACTTGAAAGGGTGAAGGATGATATTTCTAATCATTAAATGGTATGGGAATACAGGAGAGAAGTAAATCCAAAGCACATATTACAAAGACTTGACAAATTTGTTTACAACCTACCCAATCAGCTTTAACCAGCCTTACACAGTTACTGCTCCACAGAAGTATTCCACAAGGGCTTTAGTTTATTCTTAAGGACAGTAGGTTTTGTATTTTAAAACAACATTATCAATAATAACACTGTCATTTTATTTCATTCAAAGGTTAAACATTTCTTCTGTTAAAAGGCAGAGATTTCTTCTGCCGGTTACCTTTTCCCCTCTTTTAATTTATCCTGTTCTTTTTAACTTCCTATTAAGAGACAGTGGATCAGTAAGAACACGCAGGAAGGGAACAAGAAGGGAAGTAAATTACAACCTATACCAAGGAGAAGGGAATCAGGTCCTGACAGTAGTTTCTAAAAACAATTTCTACTATAAAAAGAAGGTAGTGAATGAAGAACCAAATACAAACCTTAAACCTAAGTCTTGAATTACTCAAGAGAGCAAAGCTAATTGTGTATGCTCCAGTCACGAGTATCTAAATATTAATCTCTTAAGAGATAAAATTATCTAGCAAAGATAGTCTCTGTAAACAGCATGCATAGCAAAAACAGTCCTTTGTTTTATTTAATAATATCCTATGCTCATAAAAGCAACGTCACCTTCAGTATTAATTACATTTAATGAATATACTACATTTAATTACATACCAGGGGTAGCAGCTCTGGAAACTTATATGCCACTTCAGTTTTACTCAGCAAAACATGCAAGCCTGTATGAATAAATAAAACACATACATACATATTGCGTACAATATTTACTATAATTCAGAAAGGACAAAAAAAATCACCTCATTTTCTATCAGACCATTTTCTGGACATAACCACAAGCAAGTCTGCAAATGATCACCCTGGAGTTACACAAGTATTTCCTAAGGAGACTTGTTACAAAGCATACATTTTATGGAAAATTTTTCCCACTGTATAAAACTTGCAGTGAAAGAGTTTTGTCTTTCTTTTCTGTGTCATATCCCCTCAGTGATAGCCAAGTATCCTTGGTCTATCAAGACAAGTTATCAACAACAGATATGTCATCCTTCCTACCAATCTTTAGGTTTATAAAATACTGTAATGAGGCCCCTATAAAAGGCTTTCTGCTTTGCTTTAAAGCTATGAGAGTTTTGCTTATAAATCCAAAAATTCAAAGTTATTCAAGTTTGAGCTGCATAATATTTTACTTAAGAACTATCTTTTTCACTTCATTACCTGTTAATTTATTATTATCTGATTCTGTTTAAATTAAAATACATTTTTACTTTTTTTCCTCCCTAAACATAACTGTTCAGCAATTTAGGCCAGTAAATTAGTAGAAAAATTAGGCCAGCAAAGTAGAAAAAAGACATGGCTTACTTTTCTGGTGACACATCTGATTAATCTGTTCTCTAACAGACTGTTGATTAGTCTATTCAATCTGACAGCTAACCATATTTCAAAAACAGTCATCTACAGACCGTATTTTGTTGCATTTCTTTTGCATCATGTAAGTTACAAAAGCAGCTGTAACTTCCTACAACACCCACCGCTGACAAATGCAGAGGCATGAGACAATCTTCCCCAGGCCTGAAACCATAACAACTTCTCCATCACTTGGGAACATTTTGCCTTAAGGAAAGCTATCAAACAGTTAGGAAAAGGCTGAAATGCACCCTATTCAGACTCTCAACAGCTGTTGTGTGGTTCATTATGTACATACAAATGCAAATTATATTTATGCAACATTTTTCATTTCCTGAAATATTTTTAAACTAGTTCATACCTGCAAGTAAACGAGAAACTGGGAGATGAATGCTAACTTTTTCCTGAGAAACACAGTATCTGATGGTCTCAACTGAATGTCCACACATACTGAGAACAATAGGCTGTTCTCCATCTGTAAAACCACTATGACACTGCATCAACACAGTCAAGCATTTCTTGTAAGCTTCAATTAACACTTTTTCCTAAAAGGAAGATCACAGTTTACAAAGATTATAAACAACACAGAGCTCTGAGCAGTAATACAGCTAACAACAAGCAGGTATTGATATATATATTTTTTTAATCTTTATAACAGTCCTACAAAATTAAGATAAGGAATCTGACATACTGATCTGAATTATTAAAGGGGACACAGACCATGAAACTCATCCAGATATGCCTGACAAAACTGACTATTGCTAAAACTTGCAACACAGATGCAGTAAAAACCTGATTTACAATCAGGCAGCATTAGGTAGATCCAGGGCATGCTCCTCTAACTCCCTCTTCTCTGATAATACTAATTATGGCCCAAATGTTGTGATGATCAGTTTTTTGATGCAACTGAGCTCTTTTTGCCTTTTTTTTTTAAGGCTTAACCACATGCTTACATATTGGTCAGTTTAAGTCCTAAAAGACGTGTTTAAATAGAAAAAAAGTGTACCTGCTCACAGAATATTTTGGCTTATTGTGCAGTTACATTGTTTTGTTCAACTGTTACACATATTAATGGTTCATTCCCTCCTCTTGCCACCACCACCCCCATAGCCACATATTCGCATGGAAAAAACAATTCAGAAAAAACTTACATCTAAAGCACACCAGTCCTGCATCATTGAAATAACAAGTGTTAATTTCATCTGCAGTGTAAATGCTGCTTCCCATTCTGGTTCCATTTCAATGTGCTGTCCTACTTGACGAGTTATTGGATCCATACCCTTAAACAAAAAGAGTTGTGCATTTCAACAATATATCACTGAAATAACTTCGTTAGCATTAAGTGTGGGACAGTGGTTACCTGTCCTTATAAATATATTGCTAATACAAGAAAAACTCGGGACCATCTTGAAAGGAATTATAAACATCTAAATAACAATAAAATGAAACAAGAAGTGGAGAAGAATACCGGGACAGGTTTTTCAGGTATTAGCTCTGTTATTAACACCTTGAGTTTTCTTTACAAAGAACATATGCATACATCAATCATCTTACACACCCATTTTGCTTTTTAAATGTGGTTTCTAGGGATACATTAAACGTAGGTAAATACCAATTAAAGATCAAGTACTCAAGTACCTAATCAGATCTCAGTATAAGTAGTAAAAACAGCATAGTCATATACCAGCATGACCATATTAAAAATTTATCAGACTATCACAAGCTAAACATCAAGAAAAGCATGCCACTGAAGTATAGAAAACTGGGAGTGATTCTGACTTACACCTCACTGATCGCATAGTCAGTTTGTCTTTGTAAAAGCCACACTGGTTTTAAAATACTCCTCAATAGAGCACACGAAAAGGTTAAAAAATTCACAGTGAAGGTATCTACTTGTATGGCGCAGACTACATATTCTCTAATAAAAGCAGCAACTCTGATGACCCCAAAGTAGTATATGGATCTTTCACTAAGAGGGAATATTAGTTAAAATGGGATAGATCTCATTCATACAATTGTCTTATCTGCCTGTACACCTGCAAAATATGCCCAAAATGACACTTTTCCTTTTGAACCACTCTTTTTTTTTTACTGCCTTCTACAACAAACAAAAAAAATCAGGAAAAGTTTGGTGAGACATGTTTCAGGAAAACATGACAATTCCAGAAGTTACTAAAACATACTGCATTGTGTTTACAATATAGTACATTAATTTCCTCAGTTTTTACATCATAATAGACAGCTTCCTGCTTTAATCTTCAACACAGTGCAAATTTTGTAATTCACAGATTTACATACCTGCATACACTTGAGTAATTCTAAGAATGCATCAAAACCCTCTAGGAACTTGTGTCTCAGGTCTTCTGACCACTCTGTTGGTTTGCTTATCAACACATACCTGAGTACATTAACAGATACAAGTGTTAATTTGAATCTTCCCTCCTCCCCTGCCACCCCAAATTGATCAAATCAGTATGTAGTTAGTATACTTACTTGAGATCCAAAATAAGGCTCTGAACACGCCTGAATTTGAAAGCCTGCAGAGCAGTATAACGTTCAAACTGAAACCTGCCTTGGATGTCACGGTGTCTTAGATGGTCCATAAAAGTTTTGATGATAGTGGTCATAAGATTTTCTTCTGTTATTAGCATTCGAGCCTACACCAAAGTATATTGAAATTTGCTGTAATTAACAGACACAACTAACAAGAGGTTCACACTGCACCATCAAGTTTATAAAATACATGACATTTTATCCAAAGTAGTTACATTAATAATTAAAACCAAGGAACATAGTAAAAGTCAGTCTTCCAAATATTCACAGGAGAAAAATGTAATCTAGCCAGAAATTATCATAATTCAGATCTCTCCCTCTTCAGATCCCTTCTGTACAGAGATTTGACCATGGTAAGGCTCCTGCTAACCTATGTAATTATGACATAAAACATATTATTATGTGTCTTATAATTAACTTGTACCTCCCTTTAAGTATCTGTTGTGTCTTCTCATGTAATTTAAGTATGAACCCTTTAGGGCAGTGACAGGTCTTCTGTTTTTCTCTTTACAAACTGTTAAGCACTGTGAACAGCAAGTCTTTTGAACTGCTAAGGACCTGTACAGTGCAATTTCCACATGGAAATTATGTGCAATGACCTTTAATTTCCATCAGGGGTTGTCACATATATCCATGTGTTGCACAAAACAAATCAACAGGCATCACAAATTCCGATGCTGCCACATTGTCTTCCACACCCAGCCTAACGTAACCCAACCCACAACAGAGTAGGGGGCACTAAAACGTTACTGCTATCTCCTACTTGTGAACTCTTCCAGAACTTCCTCATTCTGCTGGCTCTCCTAGGTAAACAGTATGAGTCATGGGACCAGAGAGCTGCGATATGTGGCTGGGATATTCAGGAAGATCAGCCCCTCTCGTCTACCACAATGACACTGCAGCTGTTGACTAGAGCTTCTGGGTTCTACAGCCGATAATGATACTACAAATTCAGTTTTTAAAATGCTACTGCAGGGGAAAAATCTAATAGTTACTATTTAAAAAAAATTACTGTAAACAGAACCACCTATCATCCCTCAAACCAAACAACCGCAGCTACTTGAGAGCTCAAATTCAAATTACTAATGTAAGTTTGAAAATGTTACTGGGGTGTGGTGGGTGGTATTACGTTCTTCAATTTTTTCATTCAGTTGAGAATGACTGCAAAACAGGCCTAAACCTAGGAAAAAAATCATTCTTACTTTGTATGGGAGGAGCTTATCATAATTATCATATCATCCGTCTATTCTGTCTTCTGTAAAATTAGTCAATAACAATTTTGTTCTACTTTATTTTTTGCATGTTTTTGAAATAAAAAGGAAATGTTAGAAATTCCTAAAAAAGATATACGTGTATACACACACATTTTATTATTCCATCTGTCAAACAAAAAAGTAACACACGAGCATTTGAATAATCATAGTTGGATAAATCTACCTGTAAGTCTGAGTAACGGCAACATTCTTATTGTTAGCATCAAAATTAAGAGGTAACACAACATTGCCCTGACACATGGAAACAGAATCCTGAAATCCTGTCAGATTTCCATGAACAACATGCCCCCTAGGAAGTTAAAAAAAACAACTTTGCACAGTATCATAAATACTACACTAGTATTAGATTTTAGAGCTCAATTGAATTTCAAAAGATTCAGAAGCATTCATTGTCAAAGCAAATCTGGCTATGTAAAATCAAACTTTTATTTTCAGTACAGCTCCACAAAATTACTTTGTACTACAAGGAAAGACAGACTTATCTGGAGACTGAAGCAAAAAAGGTTATTTTCCCCAAACAAGCGTAAGCTGGTGAAAGACCAGCAGTATTAGTGAATTGGGTGAAACATAGCCTCAAGCACTGCAAAAAGAATTAACTGGAAATCTGAAAGAAGGCATAGAGTCTAGAAGTACCAAAGGAAGTAGTGAATATCATGAGACAATTCTTGCCTGCAGTTAGGTTGACTGGAAAACTATGATAAACAAAGAGGATCATTTATTGGACTGAACCCAAATGGTATGCTCTGAAACTGCAGTAAGCAAATCACAACGTAGATTTCTACAAACAGAAACCATGGCTTGGTATGATGAGAAACGTAAATGTTATGTGTGTGCCTCTAAATAAACATTCAAGTATATTAGAGTATATATATATATATATATATATATATACACATACATACATACACACACAAAAAAAAAAACAACAGAACAAAACAAAGCCAACCCTAAAATAAAAAAAGAGAAATCAAAAATACCCAGCCCATTCTGGGAAGTCAGATCCAAACTTTGCAAGGGTGAACTGCTTTAACTTCTCAACCCATTGCAACATATGTAAACAGTCTGACTCCTGCGCAGCAAGCAGTGCCCTGCATTTCCACAGTAATGTTAAAGAAATCTGCGGTCTGGATTCAAGAACCTCTTAGTGGCTTTTAACAAAAAAAGATTTCCTTTTTTTTTGGTCTTTCAGTACTTACAAGAGAAGGCACTGTGAATATCTGTATCGAGAGGTCAGCAATTGAGAACTCTCTGTCGTGGTCATCTTTCATAAAATCACTCTGCAATCGCTCATAGTTCTATTAAGAAGGAGGCAAAAAGAGGCAAGGAGTGCCAACTATCAGTTTTTAAAAGAAAGACAGGCACTACTCACCAGAGTAGGTACAGTGAAGAGTTGGACAGACAGAGCAGCCACCGATACTGCCCGGTCGTGATCATCCTCCATATAATCTCTCTGCAACTGCCGGTAATTCTAAACAACAAGGGGAAATTCACCTCTAATCCACACTGACCTGATTTTTTTTTATTTAAATGTCTGCTCTGGGAAACTTTAATTCCACGATAAAGGGAAGAATAGCTCTCACAGATTATTATACAGATACCTTGTACAAAGAACATGACAATTTATCTGCTCACGTGTGAGGTCTACTCACTCATTTTCACAATAAAGGCTAATATTTTGTTTGTTATTCAAAAAATTATTTATCTGCAGCAGCGTGAGCAGAATTTTGCAGTGCTGATTTCAGGCATTTTAGCGTTTCTGCAGTAACTAGTACTTAATCTGCATAACAGAATTTCAGCACAATTTCCAAGTAGTGCTTTAACAGCTTACACCTCAAGAATGAGATGCAATTAGCTCTCAAGAAAGAAATAGCCTGCACAGTTGACGGTGAAGACAAAAAACATCTGAACTGCTTTAATTCTTTGGAACGTGGAAAGCTCATTTTCTTCCCAGCAGATGAGATGCCATTATAACTAATATTTTGAAGACAGAAATAAAGTAGTCAGCATTTCATTTCAACTTTCCACATCCAAATAATACTTCTGCATCATTTGAAGTTCTATATGCTAACTAAACTCTTCACTAGACAGTTCAGGTATTTAATAGCTTTTTATAATAAAAATACTTACTCTTGCAAAGCGGATAGCAAAAAGTTTCTTGCATTTCAAATCCATCAGGAGACTACTCATGAATAACTGGTGATATACATTTCTAGCTCCTGTCAAGAAAAATGAACAACACATTACATATCACTACTTTCTATCAATGTATTATGGAAACGTTTAGAAAAGAAAACTTTTACAGGGTGAAGTAAGTCTACATTTCAGAGCAGAAGCTGCTTTGATCAAGTCTGTCAGGTTGTAGCAAAGAATGAAGATGAGCACATAAAACAAAATGCTTCAAGTGGCATTATTTATTATTCCTGTATCAAGTAATATTCAGCTGTTGAATAACCTAAACCTTCAAATATTAGGCAAGTCAGTCAAATAAGAACTAAACTCTACTCGTCAGAACAGAGGATTTGGATGGACCAGGAAAGGGACAAGGGGAAGCAGCTACATGGAAAATCCTGGGAACTGCAATAATTTTTTCTTTGTTGTGAACAACTCTGCAAAACAATCAGCTTATCTAACTCTGAACATGTAGTCTGCTTGAGCAGCATTTCAGAAAATACTGCCAATACAAATACAGATTGACCATACATAGCTTGAAAATAGACATCTGTACCATTTCTTTCTGAAGACCAGTTAAGTCAAAAGCCATTGAAGTATTTGCTTAACACAGTAAAAAAAAAAAAAAAAAAAGGTGCCATTTTGGTAGATATGATATTGGTACTGAGATCCAACAAAGCAGACAAACCCCTAATCAGTCTCTTGTTTATTAGCCTTGACTTCAGACTACTCTGAAAAATAAGACCTAAAAAACCTCTGTCTCCAAACAATCTTTGTTTTCTTGTCTTCTATATAAGTGCACCATGGAGAGACATTATAACAAACTAAGCAATTATATATTATGGTAAAAGTGATCATTAATTAGCAGATATAGTAAGGGAAAAATGTCATGCATAACAATCGTCGGTATTTTCCAAAAGCTGGACAAAACTCACCCTTCCACAGTTTAGAATCGTACAGCATCAGCTTGTCCACAAGGGAAGAATTTTCACCATCTGGCCCCTCCTGTAGACCAACCTGACACAATATTCGACGAAGGCCATCTTAATGAAGAGAACAGGTGGAAGTTAGTAATAGCTTAAAAACTAATTTTGTGTATTATTTTGATACCTGGAAGTTCTTAAGACACAGTAGAAGCCGCATATCCATCTTTTCCTAGACAACTGAGTAACGCTGCATGCTTTGCTGGCAGACACACAAACATTTTATACTTTGCAAGTCTTATGCTAGCTTTAGAGAACATGAATGAACCTTACAAAAACTGCCAAAACAATGATTTGTTTCGAAGTTATGCAAAATGTCCTTCCTTAGGACTGCTGCTGGCTTACTAACCTAAGTAGTTACACATCAGGCTAATTTTCTGGGTCATATTTTTCCTGTTTACAGTTCTATCAAAAGGAAAATATAATTCATATATGACTGCAATTTTTTTAAATATACTTACTAGCTGTTATTATTGTAAAACTTCTCTACATTTTCTTTTTCTTAATGGTAAGGAGTAATAATTGCTATGAAAAGAACATACAAGTTCTACACTCGCAGTCAAGCCTGCATCTGCAAAACAACACAATGCTCATATGAACAGTGCTCAACCTGGCTTTGGACTGCAGGTAATATATATTTACTAACAAAATTACGACTTACAAGCATTAGACACTATCTCTGCAACCTGCTTAGCCACTTCAGGTTCCCAGCTAGCGTGAGCTGGCAGTGGCTTGGTGCCATGAGTCCCGTATCACTGCAAAGTGCAGTTCCGTGAAGTCTGTCAGCCCCCATAACACGGTCGTGTCCCCTGCCCCCACAGAGCTCAGCTCTACCTCCAATCTCCATCTGGCCAGGGAGATTTTAGATGAAACCACCAAAGCATTGCAATTCTATCATCCCACATTGCAGATTGAATGGTAACAGGCTACTTAAAAAACGGAGCAGAATGTGTATGTTTGGGTGCGTTTGTTAAGAAGCTATGGGAAACCAAATACTTGAACGAGCTGCTACCATAACTTTTCAAAAGTTTGACATGTGTGTTTTAAAACTAAATTAATACAAATAAACTACTCATCTATCAAAAATAAAATGATATAGAGCACCCATGCCTGAAATCTTGGCAACTTTTTCAAGTATCAATCTAATAATGCGTATAATCTCTGAACAAATCCTGCACCTATACAGAAGAATGTATACATGGCATTACAGTGGCAGAGAGAGCTCTGCTAGTAATTCTTGTTAAAATTTACAGGTGCATAGCACACATTAACTGCATTGAGTGCACTTAATTGCGTCCAAGTATCTGCTTCTCTACCTATTGGCAGTTTGATGTATTTTCCTTTTACTTCAGCTCATGCACAACATCTTCACAACTTTGACTCAAGACAAAGGAGGAACCACACCAGAACAAACACTGAGCCTTCCCATAAAAGTGATACCGTGCATCTTGATTCCTTTGAAGAAGCCTCTTTCTAAATATCTGATTAATACTTCATTGGTTTCTATACTTATCCCAGAGCAGTCCCCACATCCTTGCATTCTCTCTGTTGTTCTGCTTGCACAGCAACAAACCATAAGTAATCACTTTCATCATCATTCATCAAGTGACTTGTGATTAATTTTGTTTTGTCTAAGCAGACAGGTTATTTTCAGCTTACTGCATTCATTTAAAAAGAACTAGGGACTGAAAAATAGCTTGTCGGCATACAACGTTTGACAGTGATTCTCAGCTCAAAGTTCAACATCAACTAAACAGAAAACAGTATCTGAGAAGACTAACCAAAACTGGTAGCGCTTTTACACAGAAGTCAGAACTGCACTTCAGTATCAGAAAACAGCATCAATTCCACCAAGATATTGTTTTGCCTTATATATTGCATATGTGAAAGAAGCAAACAACATTGTGAAGCAAACTGAATTCCTGAAGCAAATAATCTCTAGCTTCTCAAAAAAGTTCAAGTTTGCCCACCTGAATATCCAATAACACTGCCAAGCCAAGTTAGTAGCTTCAGACCAAAGCTCTGATGAGCAACAATGGATGAATGCATAACTTGTACTTTCAATGGCTTCGTCTGACGACTGGTATTTCTCTTTAAAATGGGAAAAAAAAAAAAAGAAGGTAATGCTTATTTAATGAGGGCTCGCATACATCACCATACAGAAATACAACATGCCTATGATTAATTTCAGTAATTTATAATTTTAATACATATTTCAATGACTGCTATCTGCATGGAGAAGAAGCTAAATCAAAAATCTGAAGTTTGCTTATCCTATTAATATTTTAATGACATTATTACGCAATAGCAGTGTATTTAGGCCAATCCATTTTCCACTCTTCTGCTCTTATCAACAGAAACACTGATCTGCTGCATTTTACTGATAAGCAGTCCCACACATAGCCTAAGACAGCCACGCACATTCGTTCTCCACAACCTAACATGCAAGTCACACAGCAGCACACCAAGAAGAGAATTTTACCATTCACAGACAATTTCCGAAAATGAAAAACAAAATCAGAATTAGAACAAGAATGAAACAATGTCCCTTCATCTCTGTGCTAGTAATGCCTGATTGATAAGGTTACACATAGAAGTCATTTGTTCTTTGGCTGCATAGGTGGCAAGCTAGGTATACGGCACAACTTCATCTCCAAAGATACAATCCTGTTTTCAAACTACTTTAAATAGTACAGTACAGTAACTGTAGTTACAGCATTTCTTTCCTAGTGGTAGCAGCATCGTACACAAATTCTTTCATGTAACTAAGTACTGCACTGCAGCAGTTAAATGAAAATTAAAGAAAAATAATCCCATGTTCTTACATGGAAGAACCTTATAATATAGAGTACAACTATACACACATGCATTCATATATACAAGAAACGCATTTGTAGCTTAGCACTTGGATTTAATCACTCAGTTGCAATTTCAGTGGTTGGGGCTATCACAAAAAGGCAAACAATTTGATATTATAGGAAAAAAATAGTTTAGCTTCACTGATCTGAACTGACATGCAATTAAAAGATTACATTTGAACTTCCTGATCTCTTTTCTGAAGACAGATGCAGTCTAGGAAAAAATTCTTAGGAAATGAGTTAGGGTGCAAGTTAAATTATAGGTATAAAAACAAAGAAAAACAGAGCATAAACCTGTGTTTTTGATACATCTCCTTTGTATATCCTAGTATCTCCAACATTTTCTGTTACTGTAAAGAGCCGTGACAGTAACAGTATCACAAAACTATGTAGCAATACCTCCTTTTGGAAACATGCGGCAAGTAAGTAGGTCATGTTACTTACCACTATTACTGATTTTGCTTGATCACAGTACTGGAAGTCTCCGTATCGCACAGATCTACGTCCCTTGAATTTAGTAAAAAAAAGGTAATGTTAATACTAGGTTCTGACCAAGAAAGTCAAATGCTGTGGTTTACATTGGTATAAAAGATACAGTAAAGGTTTCAGATGCAAGTTGATTGCACTTGCTTTCATGCAAATTTCATTTTTTAAAAGAAGTACTGCATGTAGCTAGATATTTGGGTTTCCAATATGTAACTTGTAGTTTTAAAAAGAAAATAAAACGATGCCATTGTCCTGGTTTCAGTTAGAACAGAGTTAATTTTCTTCCTAGTAGCTGGTAGAATGCTATGTTTTGGCTTAGGACGAGAAGAGTGCCAATTATACCCCGATGTTTTAATTGTTGCAGAGCAGTGCTTATACCAAGCCAAGGACATCTCAGCTTCTTGCTCTGTCCTGCCAACGGGCAGGCTGGGGGTGCAGTAAGAGCTGGGAGGGGACAGACCCAGGACAGGTGACCCAAACTAGCCAAAGGGGTATTCCATACCATCTGACGTCATGCTAAACAATATATAGGGGTGGCTAGACGGGGGAGGGGGCCGGACTGCTCGGGGTTAGGCTGGGCATCAGTCAGCGGGTGGTGAGCAATTGCATTGTGCATCACTTGTTTGTACACATTATTAGTAGTAGTACTATTAGCATCACTGTATTATTATTATTATTTTCCTGTCTTATTAAACTGTCTTTATCTCAACTCACAGGCTTCACTTTCCATTTCTCTCCCCCTTCCCAGAGAGGGAGGGAGGAGGGTGAGTGAACGGCTGTGTGGTGTTTAGCTGCCGGCCGGGTTAAACCACGACAGCCATATATGCAGTTACCTGCTAAACAAAATCTTGTGTGTACAGTAATTCGTGATTTTAAGACACAGCCACTACATTTCAATGCCTTTAAAGTAGATATTAAAGCTAACTGACCTTTTTAACAAATGCTACTAAGGCACGTAGTTTATTTCAAAACGGTAAGGTTTCTACATTCTATGCTGTCATTACGTAAATTAAAATAGAGATAGTTGGTTTAATTTTTGCTGTATTACAGACAGGACAGCTTACTCAAACTGTAGTCCTTGTCTGATGCCAAAACAGTTTCAGGCATTGACTTTTTTTGTATACATACACACACACGTGCAGACACATGAATTCCTGAAGCAAATAATCCCTAGCTTCTCAAAAAAGTTCAAGTTTGTCCACCTGAATATCCAATAACACTGCCAAACCAATACATACAAAAATTTGTATGTATGTAGAAGTAGGACAGATGAGCAGCAGGGAAAAATCTCCAAAGTCCATCCAACAATAAAGTGCATGTGTTTAAGTCAAAGGAATCTTTATATAGGCATTGATATTACAGAAATAGGGTACTGGTAATACAAAAAATAAATGTAGTTCAGCGTTACATAATATAAAGCAGTTGAATTTCCTTTTCCACTGCCTTTTTTTCAGTCTAACCACTTCAACACCCGAAAGTGATGTTCTCATTGCCATTTTGAAAGAGATGCTCCTTGTTGTGTTGTCCATCCCCTGCGTCGGCCCCAACCCCCCAAAAATGCATGAGGAAACAAAACATAAAAGGACACTTTTTCAAAGCAACAGTCTTAGAAGACAAACAAAAAGATGCAGCTGTCCCTAGAAAGTTAGCCAGAGGAAACGAAGCCTTTTTGTAAAAAAATTCACACAAGCCAGACGACGCACAAAACTGGCAGTGTTTCTGAGACCTATGTACTAGGTCTCAGAAATGTATGTAATGATTCTGAACTCATTGTTCTCTCTAAATGCTGTATAGAACACTCTACCTTTTCCTGCCGTTTTTCATCTAACCATTACAAAAAAGAAACATTTAAAAACCACAAATAATTCCATAAGCACAGGAACAAAAGCAGCCAATTATGGATTTTATCCCTCACAGTGGACAGCTGTTACTCTCTTCCCTTGCTTGGAGCAAGTACAATGGATCTTACAATGAAAATTCCCTGGTGTATAGGAAGCCATGAGCTAAAGCTGCTGCCTGCCTTTTGCAGAGGGGCTAAGAAACATTCTGGTATCTACACTCATAAGAGTTACTAGAATACAGTGATGCTGAAATATATATTCAATCTTAAATGCAGTTGGGTTGGTCAATAAGTTAGAGACCTAACACATGTGGCTCGATCACATTAACCATACTCTTTGGGAAAACAAATTAAGTAAGTGTGGACATATAAAATAAACACTAGGGTAAGCATAAAACTTCTAGAAAGGAATTTACTTACATCTCTATCTACTGTCGTTGCAAAACCAATAGCTTCCTTCTGTGTGCAGTTGACAGCTTTCTGAAGAGTATAAATAACTTGTTCATAGGTGTGGACTTCATCATTAAAGAGCATGCAGTAGTAGGTATCATTCTTCTCACTTCAAAAGCAAGCATCGGATTTATGTAATTCAAAGTAATATAGTTTAAAAGATCAACTTGTAATTTAACGTTTTCCACTAAGCAGACAACCCAAGCCTGGGCTTCCTTTGCTACAGAGTTATATTCCAAAAGGACTGACCCTCTCTAACTTTTATAGGAACATGCAACTTTCCTGCAGAATTAAATCCAAAATGAGCAAAACCTTAAGACAGAACTTAGGTCTGAGTAATATTTTTGAGAATTCGTTGATTCTGAATCAGCAGTTTCCTAAGGAAAACATATTTCCTTCCAGTGCAGCTGTGCTCAGTACATTCTCCCATAACTTCCTAGAGGTTTCACTGGTCTGGCATTATTTTAACACACCTGTTTCCCCAGTAGTACTACAAATTTCTATTATTCAACAAAAGCTTGGCAGTCTCTGAAAGAGAACTCCACAATCCTCAAAGCCACAACTTTTTAAGATTACATAGATTCAGTACAATCTTTTGAACCCCATCATTTTGTTAAATAGCAGTCTTCTTCATACAGCACAAAGTTACTAATAAGCCAACACACAAAAAAACTACATATCTATGACTATACTTTGTTATACTATACTACAATATTATGCAATGTTTCAAAATTTGGAATAAATGGCTCACAAAAAGCACAAAATGCTTTTGCCATTAGAACTCAACTTCATTGTCACCACTTGTTTTAGGGTATTGTATTGTAGTAATATTTCCTTTACAATATTAGGAAAACGAAGTTATCACAGACACATTGCTTCATCAACTCCATGGAAAGAAATGGGATGTACCCAGAAATAAAAAATAGAGGAAAAATAAATCCATTAAAACTTAGCCTATAGCCTACAAAATAGTCCTGATAGAATTTTAGGAAAGACAGAAAATAGGCTTAAAGAATTCACATTTTTTCACTTGAAATATCTGCAGGCCTTTAAAAGGCCTATATACTTACATCATTTCTAGGCCAGGCAATTCATTTTCTTTTTCCCATGTTAATATATCTACTGCATATTTAAATGTGATAGCAAAAATATTATAAGCTCTTGCTACCATATCTTCCGGTAAGTGCACAAGAGGATCCTGAAAAATAAGTATAAATAGCAATTGAGAAATTAAATGGCATTCAGAATAGGGAATTTTGTCAAATTCAAACTTCTTTGTGTCAAAGATGATGTAAGCATCTTTAATGGTGCCTTTCTTTAAATAACTTTGCATTTGAAAGGAACAAAGTCAATAATCAGCCTGTTTTCTTTTCGTGTTCTTCACTGAAAATCACCGAAGTGGGAATCTAGCATTCAATGCCCAAATGCTAACTTGCCTATGATCACCCACTTAAGTTTTCACACTTCTGTGTTTTCACTTTCTTTCTCACTTCTGCATACCTTCTAATATAACCAACCCACTTTCAACCTCAGCCGTATCAGAACCTCCTTTTTTCCATAACATCTTCAAAAAATATAATTTGAAATCACTATATTTTGTTCCACTTATCAGTATTAGTAAACTGCAGAACACAAAAAAATATACATTCGTTGCCTTCTTTTATATGTACCAGGCTTTTAGAGGCAGAAGTCTTATCTGTCCAAGACCGTACAACCACCAGCACACTGAGGTCATGAGTTATGATGGAAGTCTCTCACACTATGGTATCTGCCCACACGTCCATCTTGTTCAGGGACACCCATTCCCTTCTGCATGGGAACACACCTCCACTTGTGCCTGTTCTGCACTCTCCAGGGTGCCCTCATTTGACATCTGCAGCAGCCACTATAAACTCAGCCTCCCTTCTCTGCCAGAAAGGAAGGGTTGCTGCTGCTAAGGGAACTGAAAAGGGGAGAAGTCCTCCTCAGCCTGCAAACTCAAAGGAACTTCTTTCTGGAGCAGAAAAAGAGATCCACTGCCATGTTACACACCTGTAATTAGTCGCCTTTCCCACAACAGCAGAAGCTGATATGTCAGCCCCCTGTCAGCTAGCAGATAACATTGCCATTTCCTTCCAATCCATTTCATGGGATTTGTGTACAAATAGAAAACATTAAAAGCCTCTTCAGCAAAGGGTTTCTTCTTCTCCTACTGCTTTACAAATAAAAGCGTATCAAGACACAACCATCAATTCTCAAAGTTTTGATGCTCAAATCAATTCCTGCCTTTTCTACAAACCTGGGAAGGGAAAACTGCATGGCCTGCAAGCCACCTGTTGGACCACATGGACTGATACTGGGTCACTGACTCAATTCAGAATACTATAGAAATCTGTGTAATAGTTAACAGAGAAAGATATGGAGCAGTAGCACAACTTCCGTTGTAGGATTACAGTGTACCACCAAGTTCTATTTCAGTACAGCTTACACTAGATCAAAATGGCCACAATAAACTTTTCAGAAGAAGTCTGCATTATTTACAGCAGGCCCTCAGCAGTCAGCAATTCACCTGTACTGTGAATTGTTGTAAACTCCAGTCATCCTGTACATTGTATTCATACTGTAAAAAAAAAAGTTTACTTACATTGTATGCTGTTTATTCAACCACCCACCCCAACATACTCTAGGGATATTTGGAAGTTTTACAGGAATGTTAATAACCACCATTCCTCTTTTTTGATTAATTTAAAACTTATTTAGGATGTGCAGAGTTATCAGTCACCAACAGCAAAGGCAAACCTTAAACAGCTGCACTGCCTCTATTCCCAACACCTTCAGCAAAGACATCTCTGGGCAAGGAGAAAGCAGGCTACCAGTGCGCTCAAACAATCCTTGATCTGCCTCAAACACAATGCTCCACAGGAGGATCTCGATCCCCATCACTTACGGGAAAGAAGCACAAAACCTGCCCAGTACCTAAAGTTTTTCCATCAATCAAATTACTGCCATCTTTCATTGCCACCATAAGTATCATTGCACACTGCAGTAGCAGCCCACCCAAGATCGCAGAACACGTTTTCTGAGGCTGCCCAGTAATGTAACCTGGCAGGTAGGCCAAGCGGTGAGTCCATGCAGAAATTGCTAAGGGTTGAGACAGTGAGGACAGATTTTACAAGGACTACTGTTACTGCAAATACGGTTAGAGTAGCTTCACTTAAAGCATCAGATCAGAAAAATTCGTGTGAAATTTTTTCTCATATATTCTCTTCAAAAAATGTCACAAATTCTATTGCATAAGAACAGCTTTAAGTGGTCAGACCAGAAGTCCAACTGGACGCTATCACTCCTGAAGCATAATAACAGATACTAAGGAAAGAATATAAGAGCAGAACGCACCTCTGGTCTTTGCTACCTTAAGACAACAAGACTTCCCAAGTCAAAGATGGTAACTGCACTTTTACATACCCATCAGTTATTTTTTCCTCCACAAATAGGTTAAATTGCCTTCTGTACATACATAGACTTTTAGCAAGCACAGTGCTTTCTATGTGGCATTAATTTCAACAGCTTGAATTCATACTCTAAGTAGTGAAACTTTTTTTTTTTTGCTAGCTTCATTTAATATATCTAAGTCATTATGCTATAAGAAATTGTGAAGAGATGTTCTCTTATTTACCTTCTCCATAGGAAACAAGCTTTTGTAGACGTTTATCTTAACTGTAAGGCATTTTTGTAATAGCAAGGTATTTTAACTCAAAATATTTGTGTGCTTTATTTTGTGAGAATCAGAACATAGGTTACACAGATAGCTTAATTTGGCTTATTCACACGATTACATACAATTTTTTTTTCATCTGGAAGGCAGCCTCTCAGAATAAGACAGAAAAACAAAGAAACAGAACCAAAGCTGCAGAGGCAACCAACAACATACAAAATAAAGCCTTCAAGTAGAAAATGTCATTCTAAGTAACTCTAAGTTTGGTAAGACTGTCTAATTCATAGTACGGTTGAATATTTCTATTAAATTTACTCTAGTCTCCTGTGAACGCTCATGTTTTGGCATAGAAGACTAAATATCAGCTCATTGGAATGGTTTCTTATACACACATGTGAACAGTTAATAGTGTTTTGAAACAGGATGTCTTAACTGTTACTACCTCTTCTTCTGCAGTCTCTGAAGTGTTAAGTTCATGCTTTTGACAGTAAGGACCTTCCTTCCAAGCCTCTGTATCACCACAGTCACAGAAACCTCCTCCACTCGATGTTGTCATCTGAAATGATTTTTAAAACAAAGTCATGTGAACACACATATAAGCCATGCATGCACATTAACACAAGTAGTCACAGCTAAACTACAAAAGCATGACCACAACACCTGATAGCTTTTTCCAGTACCCTGTTTAAAAAAGTAAAATCGTGTCTGTTTCTATGATGGCTGAAAGCTTATATACTTCAACCTGCCTATGCCACAAGGAAAAAAAAAAAGGTCCAAACACTCCTATTCTACCCACGTCCAAGGCTGTGTATTAATGTACACAGCTTACAACAGAACAACATGGTAGTAATGTGCAGCTTTCCTGAATTACCTACTTGTAATGCCACCTTTGCTACTTCAGATTCTCACATTTTTCATCTGAGCAAAGCTTTATCATTTCATATAACATTATTAAAAGGAACAGATGCACTGTTTGCAATAACAGGAGTTCCTGGAAAAAACTTACAAACTGTTTGCATCATAAATCTTCATAAGCATAGTAAGCAGTAGCTGAATACTGCAATGATGTACCGTTCACATTATTTTAATAAACTTTTACTTAAAGCAAAGATAAGCTCAAATTAATAAACGTAACAGTTTTTGAACCACAACTATTAAATAATTCATAGAATAATTCTTTCTTCACCTATTTGTGTCAGGAAGGTATATTCTATACATACAAATACACCCTACAGTATCAATAGAGTTGGATGGACATTTGAAATATTTGCTTACACTTTCGGATGTCATCTAGACTTGCTAATTCCCTAAGCAAGCTTGCAGGCTAAAAACCTCCTAGAAGCATGCTGACAACAGCAATTGGGTTGGGTTTCTTGAAGCAGGTTTTTTTTTTTTTTTTTTTTTTTTTCCCTTCTAAATTCTAGCACTCAATGTAAATCAAATCAACGCATAGTTACACTAACAGCAGTGCAGTGAAGCATTGTCAAAAACCGATTTACAGAAAGGCTGCAATTCACGTCCTGGTTTAAAAACACACCAAGGACTTCTAGTTAAAAAAAAATAAAAAAAAAATAAATCTACACTATTAGTAGCAGTAGACATAGGCATCTACAGTTTCAATTTGTTACTTTCACGTTATATTTAAAAACAACTAAAATTGCTGATATTGTAAAGAATTTAATATCAAACATTTAAAGGAAATAATTTTAAAACAATAGTAGTTTAATGGTAAAGGTTTTTCAACACCGTCTAAAAATCATCGTATTCAAAACAAGCAAAAAGCAAGTTTAATGCTGTAAAGCACACTCAAGGGCGTATATTAAAAATAAACACATCCGTAAGTTTAGTTGTTGTGCATAAAATGTCCTTGCTCAGCATTTAAAAATACTAAACTTCAGAAGGTACACTCAAATTCAAACACTCGAGTTCATACAAGATTATTGCACAGACCAACTCCAAATGTCATATGCACCCAATGTTTTGAAACTAGGGATATATTCTGTAAATACACATTTATAGTTTGAACTATAAAGAAGGAGTTTCATAAACATACAAAGACATTAATGACTACACCACATACTCCAGCAGTATTACTAACCCTGTATCGGTGCTCTCTGTGAATACTTCCAAGAAAGCACTCCATGCACAACACACAAGTTGGGTCAACTGCACAGTCTCTGACAACAGGAGAGAGGGAAAAAAAGCATTAAACAAATTTTTAGACTTTTATTACACATTCTACAACAGGTAATGGTCAAATATCACCAATATCAGCCTTCTGACTACTGTATACGTTATTCTGAAAGATGAAAGGGATAGGGTCTCCAAGGAGGGGGAAAAAATTAAAATGGAAATGGAGAAAAAAAAATACCTGCTCTCAAAACGGAAGAGTCTATAGAAAGTTTGTTCGGGTAACATTTATACTTGGTTAACTTAGCCACTGTCTTCCAAGAGGTGAGACAAGCATATATGCAAGTAAACAGGTGGATTACAGCTTGCAGTGCAGACAGGTACACAGTATAAACCTAAGCAAGTTCTCTTGAGTACAGAGTACTAGCACTAACAACCTTCAGCCATCAAAGACTTTTTTTTTTTACTGAACACCGAATAGAAAGACAGTACACAACAGATTACATCAAACGTCTGCTTCCAAGTTTAGACCTACAAGCTCACTGAACAGGTCCAAGAATGCAATTTCCTCAACCAGAAGACTGGAGAGCGTAATTAAGTCCTGTCTACAAGCATGGCTGCATTAGACAGAAGTAATATTTCTATGAAAAAAAGGATTAAAAGAATGAAGGAAACAGTTATGCATTATTTTTAATTACCTCCCTGAAAAAAGCAACACTGAAAATACATGAACTTATATACGGCAACTGCTTTCAAGCCACCTCAGAATTAAGGGACACAGGTCATGCAATGTAAAAGTGACCACCAGGAAAATCAGTGTCTCATGATGGTTATTTTAAAAACAACAATTCAGAGAAATAACTTATTTTGTTCAAAAGATGACACTATAGATCCTATGGAATGTTATTATCAAGAATTTTCTTAATTTCATTTCACTAAATAAATCTGACCAGTTAATCACTGGAAGATAATCAGGCAGCCACAACTTAATATGCATGAAGTACCAAGTCATTTTCATGTTTCTTTCCTCCAGAGGAACCACTGAAAGTAAAAATGTCAAAGCAGAAATATAGGAAGCTCTTCTGTTTTACAATAATTTATGCTTGTGAAACACTGCATTTTTAAAAAATACTAAAGGAAACCACTTATTGCAACAATTTGGAGGAGATTAGTTCTACAAAATTGGGTATCAATTCTTCAGAGCGCTAAACTTATGACAAACTCAGTACCATTGGCAAAGTAATTTCTCAAACAAGTGAGGGGGCTTGATAAACTAAAGCAGAAGCAGAACTGTAAATTTCACAAGTGGAAAGGAAAGCTGCTGCTTTTAACAAATTTTGTTAACTCATAAAACATGTATTCTCTATCTTCAATAGAAGTTTCATTTAAACTCTCATTGTTGCTCATTACCAGCTATAAACCAAAGCAATTTCTTAAAACACAACAGGAAACAGTAACAGGGATCTAAGGAACCCACAAATTTCACCTCCTCCACCTCAAGATGAGAGGCCTGAAAACCCTTCTTAAATGCCTCAACTCCATGATATGCACCTGCCCAATTATTTCTGATTAATGCCATGAAATCACTCAGTTCACCTGAATTACTTTTTTTGTCTTGCATTACTTCTGTAGAGAAATCAGTCCACAATATACTAATTAGCATTTTAACATTTACAATCCCATCGTGTGTTAATTTTTCCCTGGTCCAACCCATCACAAAACACAACCACAAATTTACTTTAAAAAGATATTTGAGGTATTACCTTTTCATTAGGACAGTACATTTCTATCTAAACTTGTTCTGTAACTTCACAAATGAGACATGCTTCAAAATTGCATTTTGAACTACCTGCAAGAATATGTCGGCTCTCCCACTTTAAAAACACGGCCGCAGAGATGGGAAGGCTTGTTCGCTTGCTCAAGCTTTGGAAAACCAAATGCAGGATCTTCGCCACAAAGATACCATTCCATTGGTCCCAGCAAAACGTGTTGTGCCAGCATGTCTTCTCTTTGCGGAGCAGGGTTGGGACCCCTACAGTAAATTTTTGGTACATAATAGGCCAGATGCCGGTATACTTCTTTCTGAAGCTCACTTCCTTGCAGCCATTTCTTTTAAAATAAAAGGAAACAGTAAAAAAGTAACGTCAATAAAAATACCAACCATAGTTCTATCCATCAGGAAGCCTTTTTTATTTCTAACTTGAAAACCTAAAATGGCATTACAAAACCAGAAAGCCTTGCTTCCTTGTAAGTGTTAAACCTAGCAGATTACATAAGACAGACATTAGGAAAGGAATCATCTGTTCACCAGCCTGCACATTTTATCCTTTTGACACAAAGTAGTTTGTTGTTGTTGTTTTCCAAAACACAAGATCTAAGAGTTCAAACTCTTAAAGGTTTTCCAGCAGGATGCGTGACCAGTGAAACGTCCCAGCGCTCACCGTGACTTTTAAGGGTATGCTGGCTGCATTTACGCGGCGCGCAGACTGATGCTGCCAGCTGGGGACACAGAGGCGCAGCGGAAGCCTGGAGTTGGCACGGAGCAGGCAAAGACAAAAAGCACAAGGAGACTGGCAAACACAACATTAGGTAACCATCCACCTCATTTAATTTCAACAAATTAACTAAGAAAATAAGGGGGTCTATTTTTGTTTCTCCTACCACCAAAATAATAACTCATCTGAATTACTATTTCAAGTATGTTTCATGCATGAATTCTCTTGGTCAATCAGTTAAAATCTGTTCTGACATAGATTTTAAAAGCCAAACTGCTGTACCTGCTATAACCTGCCAACAAACAGCTTTCTATTTTTTCCCCCCTGTACTTCACAGCTCTTTCTAGGTGTGTCATAGTGTGTCCCCCATATACACACACACCAGAGGAGTATAAAATAATCCTCAAAGCCAACACTCGTTTTACTCCAGCCTCGTGGATTACATTTTTATAAAGGTCTAAACTGCAAATTAAGGCTGCAAGGCTTTTATAATAAATAAATGGGAGCAAGCATTTACTGCGAGTGTGCACTTTATATCCTGTATGATATAAACAGCCGTAGCATGCCACTTCTCATCGTCATGCCATTTCTCACTCTAAGTATGACAACCAGATACCCCCAGGCAACTCCAGATAAAGAATCCAGAATCAACCTGAAACTGCACATGAAAAGCAAGAATTAATTATACCAAAATAAACAGGTTTGATAATCAAATGCTTTAGCTTGGTTTACTCTGAACTGCATACGATGAACTCTTAAGAAGTTATGCTTGAGATAACACAGTTGTGGTAAGTTCTTCACAAAACAAAGAGTCAGCAAAGCATTTACGCCATTCAGGGGTAGCAGTTTGTGGTATGTTTTGTTTGTTTGCTTGTTTGGGTTTGTCATTTTGTTTTTAATGCACTGCAATGTTTTCGTTTACTATTTTTTTCTAATTCAGGACTTCATATTAAAAAATTTATTTGGCAATACAGCTCTTAGTATAAAATTATGCTTTCCTCACTTCTCCTTCCCTCAGTTTGCCTACTTAAAATCAAAACCAACCGACTAAATCTTTCTGTGTTGATCTTGCTTTGACGGTCAATGCCAGGATTTTTTCCAACGAAGTCCATGGGAAAAGATCCCCCAAACCCCCATCCACCTAAAAGTTTAGAGATAATCTCACCATTGCCACCAGGATGCAGACAATATTGCACCAAAAAAAAGAAAAAAGTCTTTGTTAAGAATTTAATTATTTGATTTTGTCCCCCCTGCTCATGAATCTTTTCATCCTCTTTGATCATATCTACTACTGCCAGGAAATGACCCAATCACAGTGGAACTGACATTGCCTCTCCCATGATTCCTATTAAATAGGAACATTTTGAGATGATTTTCCAGAGGATACGTTAGTAATTACACCTGCACTTTTCTCAGCAAAGTGCCTTTAATTTCCACCTTTTAAATCAGTAGCACATCACTAATTTCTGCCTAGAAAACAGACAGTGCCTATTAGCTGCACTACAAGCTCAGGCAAATACCTGGCCAGAGAAAATTCTTGTTCCTCAAGTAAATGGCTTTCCCATCCCCAAAATTCTGGGAGTAATTGCCTGAAAGTTAGGCGTGGCAACTCCGAGTGTCATCACACCTAACTCTCTTTGTGGATCCAGTTCTACACACAACTGCGCTCACAGTTCTGAATCCTGGCTAGGAGAGTATCGGAAGGCAGGAGGCATGGGCTGCTAGGACAAGGGAACAAATGTCACACCAAGAACCACCAGGAAGGCAACTCAACACGCTGTTGTGCACATGGAATTGCTATTAAACAATATCTATGTATGCACATATAGGTCATGCTGCTTTTCTAAATGACTGCCTTGGAGGTACTGAAGTGCAGTAAAACTACTCAAAACTTTGGCATGTATTCTTCAAGGAAAACAACTTATATTGAGGCAAACTTTCTTTGTCTTCGATCCTGAAGTCACATGTAAGAAAAGCCAATGTTCTGTTCTCCCAAGAAAGCTTTTTCTGAGAAAGGGAAATGTATTTCTCATTTCCTCCCCCCTTAGACTTATTACTCCCTGGCAGTAACTTCTGACAGCCTTGAAATAACCCAAAAAGCATTTTTCAAATAACATTTATGTAAGCAAATATCTAATGGTCCATCAAGTGTTCCTACTAAACCCCTATCTCTGTAAGAGATACTAGAAGAACAATACATGTAATACAAACAAGTCATGAAACAATTCAATTTACTCTTTTCAAAAGCTAAAAGGTGTAATTTAAATTATTTATGTTTTTGCTAGCTACAAAATAGCTAAATAGCTAAGTAACAGCTAAAAATGCACCTGCACTCCAGGTTCATGTGCTGCTACAGATACCGGTAATTTATCACTTTTGATTGTTATTCTGTGGAAATTTATAGTTAAGTTGCTGCAACGAGAAATTGAAATGCAAAGTGCTGTAACTTGCTGTGGACTGGTGTTTGTTTTCTTGGGATTGTGTTAGCAGCAAAACAATGCCAGCAGCAAAGGAGGGCAAAGGAAGTGAAGGGGAGAAAAACAGTGCTAGAAGCCAAGTACCCTGGTCACTTATACAACCAGGCAGCACTGGTTGTGCTTAGCTGCTGACACAGAGCAGAACTGGCAGCTGTAGGTCTACAAACCGTAGTTGTGCTGGAGAATAAAACCGAGAAAGCACAGACTGAGGTTACGATGGCGCCTGTACCTACGCAGCAATCCTGCCAGTGTGCTCCGCTTGGTGGACCTCGGCTTTATCAGCAGCGTGACCCAGAAAAGCAGCCACCGCTCAGGGCGATAAGGCCGCCCGGGCTGCGTTTGTGCTAAGTGCGCACATTTGCCCATTTCATCATCCCCCTGCCTGCGCTTCAGGTACACCGCAGCCGGGGGGTGCGCGGGGCTCCGATGCACGAAGGGCTCTGTACAGAGACGGGAACCGGGGCAGCAGCGGAGGGCTCGGGCCCCGGGGTCCGTCCCCATCCCCCCTCAGGGCCCCCCCAGCGCCCCCACCTCCCCCCGGGCAGACCCCCACGGCCGGCTCGTCCCGCTCCCGGCCGCTGCCCGCGCTCACCGCGGCGATCTCCTCGGCGGAGCACTCCAGCAGGCCCCTGTCGAAGGCCGGCACCTCGGCCTCCAGCTCCGCCGCCATCTTCTGCCCCCGCCACCTCCGCCGCCGCCGTCACGGAAGCGACCCCCGGAACCGGGCCCTGCCGGCCGCTCGGCCCCGGGAGCCCGCTTCCGGTACGCTGCGTCACGGCGCCGCGCCGCGGGGCATGCTGGGGGTTGTAGGCTCGGCCCCCCCCCGGCGCCGCGCTGGTTGCCTGGGGGACGGCGCGCGGTGCTAGGGGCGGGGGGGGGGGAGTGGGGAGAGGGGCCGGCGCCTCAAGGGGGCCGCTGTGGGCAGGCGTGTAGGGATGTACAGACACACTGACACCAGTAAACACAAGTATCTGCACACGTATGTGAGCACACGTGTCCCCACATATACACACACACGTACACATACATGTACAGACACTGCCATGGGTGCACCCACCCCCCCCACACACACACCCCTACACCCCCCCCACACACACACCCCTACACACACCTACACACCCCTACACACCCCTACACACACACACACACACACACACACCCTACACACACACACACATCTACACACACACACACACACACACCCTCTGGTTAAGGCTTGGGGACACACTTTGATCACCCTGACGGCTGACCATGAAAGCAAAGAAAAGGTTCCACCCACAAAAGAAACAAAAATCTGTAAATGAATGAGGCCAACGTGGTGACTATGGCTTTAAGACAAATGTTACCAAGTGCAAAAATTGCAGAAGCTCTAAATCCTCTTCTTCAGCCCTCACGGGTGCCACACACTGCCCAAGCGGCAGTGCTGCTCATTAAGGAAGAGTTCCACATCTGCAACTTAAAAACCAGTCACCACTACCAAAAACAACAAGCAAACATCCCCCTCAAGCCTATTTAGTTTCAGATAATGTGTCCCTGCTTTACACAAGCCTTTCCTGAAAAATGTTGTATCGCTGTTGTACTCGCAGGCTCATCTGCATGTTGGCACCTCAGCGTTGGGCACAAAGTGGGTCTTGCTTCCATCCAGCACTCTCCATAAACCGAAGCGGAGACGAGGAACCTACACCAGCAAGTAGTGCTGGGGAAGTCTCTGCTCCCAACAGTTTACACTCCCAAATTTACACAATGTGGAAGAGGTGAATAAACAGGTAGGAAGTGGAAGACAAACAGAGTTATAATTGCCTAAAGTGCTAGCCAGAGACGGCCGTACATGTTGCCATTGCCAAACTGTACTCATTTACAACAAAATTATGCATTAAAAGTCAGTTCCAGTTAGCAGCTTATATTCCTTAACATTTTTTTAACATTCTCATAGTGCACACGCATAGCTGCTTTTCCCCTTTTATGTCTTACTTCTTCTACTTTCTCCTCACGCTCCTCTCAACTAATAATTTAAATACGAAGTTACCCAAGGGAGAGACATTATCTTCTGTCTGTCTGAACAGTGATAAATGCATCTATGGCCATATATTAATAAAAGAAAGAGGGTGGGCTGCGTGCCATTGTCCAGCTACTCCCAAACAGATTTAACGCTCCTTGCGTCAGGGGGCAGCAGTGCACACTAGCGCATTACTCATACTATATAAGCACTTGTTCCTGAAACCTCAAGGGTTTATAAATCATCACATTTACTTACATATTTTGTTTGTGAGTTCTGGTGAATTTTGAGATGAAGGAAACATACACGTCTGGAAAGGCTGATGGCAAAAAAGAAAAAAAAAAAAAAAGAAAAAAAAAAAGATGCTTTTAGCCAGTGCTATGAGAAAATCATAGAAGGATTTAGAATACTAATTGTATTTAGAATATTAATTTAACCTCCCAGTATTCTACGAATAAGCTTAATTTCCTTTTGTCTGATTGTACCCTTACTACACATAGAGTTCATCTTTTTACTGCATTTATTTTAAAATCATTTGCCACTTTTTGAATGATTTTTCTTAGAATATGTAAAATAATTATCTATTCCTCAGAAGATCAGCAAAGCCCACACTGCTTCTTATTCATGCACTGTTGATGCCTAAGGAATACAGAAGATGACACATCTCTGGAAGAAGGCAGAAGGTGAAAGAAAGCTGTGATTTAATGGTTTCTCCTGCAAGGTGTATAGAAAATGTGGAAAAATCCTGGGGTTTAGTAACATGAAAGGAATTTTATTTTTCCAAGAAAGGTGCAGGACCCAAAAAGACAGCAGGCTGTAAAGCCGTTAATTCAATATGAGTCTAACTAGTTCCTGGCTATAATTTTTTATAACTTTGGGTAGATTTCATAACTTCTAGTCTCTGCCGTTAACTCCATAATAAATGATGTTATTCAAATTCAAGAACAATAATTAAGGTTGAGGACACACACCACCTCTATCTGCTGCCAAAAAGTCTAACTTATTCCAGGATTATTATCAAATAGAAATTGGAGAAAATAAATCTATAGAATGCGATGTTTTAACAAGGATAATATTAAATCTTCATGGCGTTTCTCTGCTCTAGCTGCTGTGTTTCTGGGTTTCACCTTGCTGCCAGCATAAAACACAGTGCACACAGTGCTGTAGATGATGTTTATGAAAGATGCAGATATTGGCTCTCTTTCACATTCTGGCCTGCCTGTTTAAGCACCCGCTTGCCTCTGCCATAAGAAAAACAACAACAACTGAAAGAAAAATGCAAAACAGAACCTAAATGTCACTCTGACTGGAGGTCAATTCATTTGATTAGATTCCATTATTTTTGATAAATGCTGCATCCTTTAAAAACAATGTAAATATAAGCATAATTGAGCAAATATTAATTATGGCAGTGGAGACTGGCAGTTCCTATCTAAAAACTATTTTAGAAGCTACTAATGAAACAGGATCTTCCATACTAGAAGACTGCCTCTCGACACAAGCGCGACAGATGTCATCTGCAGCGGCCAAGCTGAAGTCTTCAACTATGTTGAAGCTTCAACTATGTTGAAGGAGAAAGGGACTCCAGCAGTGCATGCTCCAGAAAGGTGCTCTGGTTACAGAAATGGTCTTCTTGGCTGAATACTGCTTGTGTGGGATCATCTTCAGGGCCAGTTGCAGAGTTCTCCACAGTATTTGAGAGTAGGAGAGGATGAAATCATAAGATAAAGGGACACTGGAGGGAATTTTAAGTGTCTGGATTTCTGGCGTGCTCACTGTACCTTAAATGCAGTCAGTTTAGCATTGCTGTATTAATTTGAATGCAAATAGAAAACTACTGCATATCTAGACTGCAGGGACAGTTTTCTTACAGACTCAGATAGGAAAAAAAAAAAAGCTACTTTTTTTTTCCCACATCTGTGGGGTCTTCTGGCAATCATTAGGAAAGGTAAGTCTTAAGAGGATTCAGAATTGCATTCACCGGGAAAAGGTTCATCTCCTGGTAGAATTAAAAAACAAACAAACAGAAAACATCATTTGAAAAGCATTTCCTTCCATGTCTGCTCTCTAAAACAATGATGTAGTTGTAACTTAATTTCAAAGTTTAACTGTTAAAGCAAATGATCAGCATTTTACTGCATGAAGTTGATGCTACATACCTATATCTAAGATCATAACCCTGCAAAGACATTTCTCTTTAATTTTCCCAAAGTCAGCAATCCTTTTGACTAAATAAAGCATGTGTCTAAGCGTAAGACTCATATTTATATGTTTAATAACAGTAATTTTGATAGAACAGTTTACTTAGTAGATACTGAATGGCCAAAGTAGTGATTTTTACACTGCAAATATGTTTTTTAAAGCCATTATCATTCCCTCCCTTCTTCCTCAGTGCCGGATGAGGTAGGCTTGTAGTCACCATCTCCTACATTGTCTTTAGATAAATTCAGATAGTAATTCTTTTATTTCTGTGCTGCCAATTCCAATGACAAATTATGCTGACCAAAATAGAATTTTGCCTGTGATAATCTTAATTAAAAGATGAATTGTGAATGAGGTGAACAATGACACCCAGTACTTGGTGGATTGATAAGACATAGTTCACTAAGCAAGACATTATTCAGAACAAAAGAGCACACGGTAATCTGCAAACACAGGTTATTTTAAGAATTTGGTTCAGAATTAGAGTATTAAAAATACTATCTGACAAACCGTAGGTGATGCTTTGTTCTTTTGCAGGAAAAATGCTGTAATATCAACCCTTTTAGTAATAAATCAGAATAAGCATATTTATTTTCCCTCCTTTGCCTTTGCATGATCTTAGGTTATGGGTATGTATTTTAAACATGAAAAACATGATAAAAGAAAAATTTTCAAGAGCAGAGTATATTGCATAATAACAGTGAAAAGAAGGCATAGTGGAAAGCACAAAGATACCGTGGCCATCTTCCCCTCTGGTGAGTATGCTGTGCAAGTCTAGCAAAGGCTGTTACATAACTGATTTTTATTGCATTAGGCAACAGCAATATTGCTAAGCAAACCGATGTGCAGAATTAGAAAGCTTCTTCCACGGTGAAAATGAAGAAAAAAGACAGTGAAAGGGTTCTCACTTAACATCCAGTAAGAGGGTAGGGCAAGAGGGTGTGCATCTTCATTAATGTCTCATGTCAGGGCGACAACATGATTTATTCTCATCACGCAGCGTCTTAGAAAAAAAAAATACAGTGCAAATTCAGTCCATGATAATCTTGCTGCTTTCTGCAGTGTAATGTGTCAACCGTATAGAACTGAAGCGGGCGAGTTAAAATGCTAGCCTCGGAGAGAGAATTCGTGGGAGCTAAGATAACAGTCAGTTAATGAGTTATACGGGGAGGAAAAATGAACACAGGAGTGAAGGAAAAAATATACACACAGAAAATTTCCCTGACTTCATGTGTTTTCACTGTAAATTCAGAACGCTGCTGGTGTATATTTAGACACACCAGTAACACAAACATCTCTATGAGCTGGTGCTAAGAAAGCCTATACGTGGTCAATGTTGACACCCAGGAAGGTGGAAGAACCACTTGAAATGTTTGCTGCAGCTAACGCCCTTTCCCCCTGCTTATTCTCCGATGCCTATGAATGTGCAGGCTTATGAAGTGACCTTCCTCTTAACTGGCCTTTCCTTCATGGGGCTTACTATAGCCAAATTTAAGGGACCTAATGTTGTATTACAAGGCATAGGGCACGGTGAGGTGGGTAGGACGAGCAGAGAGGTCAGGATTAAAGGCATGGTGTAAGAGCCCAAGTGCTGCTCGCTTCCTCTCCAGATGGTCCTCACCAGAAGTAGACCTTCAAAGCCACGACCACTTTGGTGGCCACCTCAGAGGAGCCTCAGCCTCCAGCAGAAGAAAAATGTTGCTTTTTCATATTCACAGCACTAGGTGGCAACACGCTGCACAGGCATGGCAGTGCAGAAGTCCTCTGCTGCGGCTTCCACTCCAAGCCCTCGGCAGCTCCCACTCGCTCCAGTCTGCGACCGGAAGGGTGTGGGCGATGGGACTGGAGGAGCCGTACAACTTCAGATTTTTTTCCTCTCAAATCAGGCTTTAACCTCTTGGTGGCTGCTACTGAGGAAATGAAGGGCACTTTCGGAGCGAGCCAGGTGTTAGAAGAGGGGAAACGTGTGGTGAAATTCCTGGGAGCAGCGGGTAGGGCCTTGGGCATGAGGAGCCACCTGTAGAGGTGGCTTGTAGGACCACCTGTAGAGGTGCCCAGTAAAACCACCTGCAGAAGTGACTTGTAGAACAAGCAGTGGGCCCCTGGCAGAAGAAACCAGAGCACACAGCTCCTGCTCCTGCAAGGCCCCGGCCTACAGCTTGGCAGAGGAGCTTCTGGGCGTCAGGAGGAGCCGGACACACGAGGGTGGCTGACGCTCAATGATGTTGTTTGCTCCCGGCTTGTGTGGACGAGAACTGATACCCAGCTGCTGGAGGAAGAGTCCCTGGCTCAAGCTGAAACTGCGTTTCTGTTCAGCTACGCGGTGGATACGCAGAGGAAACGGGAGCCCACGAGCAGAGACAGGGTGGATGAAAGATTTATCTGGGAATATGAAAATGCTTTGAACAAGTGAACTAACTCTTCATTTTTCCCCCTGGTTCGCATAACAGCAGTTTTAAATTAGAACAGGTTGTAACAGATTTAATTTAGATCACCATGGTGCTTAGTGCAATGTTACAGCATTTTTGAGTTTATCTTTCTCCCTGATTTTTAAGGGCTGAACACTTTTTAAGTTGTGAATTTGTTAGGAATGCATTGCTGCTTGGCGGTCCTAACCAATTAGAATTTTTTTTTTTTTTTTTTACCACAACATGATTAATTTTGTTAGATAAAACTACCAAAATACAACCGAAGGTAGAAATAAAAAACATTTAAGTGCTGTACGTCCACAATTTACTCTTCAGAGATGCATTTAACGCTGTCTCCAGCAGAACGGCTTCATCCATTTTCCAAACATTCATTTGTTTATTTCAAGATCAGTCTCAGTTATAAACAGACATTAAATCACCTCCAGGCCCTAATACGTTGTAATGAAGTATTGTAAACCATGTAGTATGTTGGTTTAAACAATGTAATCAAAAAGCAACAAAACCATTCTCTCCTCCGCCCCGCTGCCTGGCTGACTTGTGCTGTCTGCTCAAAGAAAACTTCTTTTGAGTTTGTAAATGTCAAGGTCAACCAGAGGTCAAGTTTGTGCTTTTGAGCCGTGGTTCCTTTCAGGTTATTGGCTTTGTTTTATTACTGAAAGGAGCCATCCATTTTGGCATCTAGAGCAAAGAAGTCATGTAATCCTATTAAACACAAAACCAACACGTACAAATAGTGGGGAGGGGCTGACAATAGCACAAAAGCCCCCTTTTTCTGCCCATGGTTAAGCCTGCACCGAGTAATTAGCGGCCCTTCTGTGCGCCCATCCGTCCGTCTGCAGAGGGAAAAGCACCCAGCCAGCTCCCAAACCACTCGCCCAAAGGCTGGCCATGAGCCCCATGGAGCCACCAGCAGGCAAGGGCTGCCTGTGGCCATGGGGCCAGGACCAGGACTGGGACCAGGACCGGAGCTGCCTGCCCGCTGCTGGCTCAGGCAGCAGCACAATGTGGGACAGGCAGGAGTTGGGCAAAACCCCAAGCGGAGGATCCTCGAAAGAGACTCAAACCAGCAAGGGAGGAGGAGGGACGCATCTGTAGAGAGTTAAGGATAAAAGGAGGCACTTGAGGTTATTAGAAAATAAACTCGCTTTGTTGGCAGTAGAGGGGAGAAGTGGAAAGCCGGGGTCACAGCACGCAAGTGGAGATGTAACTGGATCATTATGTACTGGGCACAAAATCTAAGGCATAAAAAATGAACTACAAACATCTCACTGATTTCCTTATGAAGAATGTTTATGCGTAGTGCAGCGTCAGTAGAAGAGAAAATTAGGAAAGGGAGAGAAGGTATAATCGGAGGTAAAACTGGAGCAAAAGCGATGCAGGATAATTTAAGGAAAACAGTCCTCGCAGTGGTAAGCAAAGGAAAAGCTGAGAATTTTGGTGTTCAATTAGTCACGGCCAGCTGTAAACAAGGGGCTTGCAATGCCATCAGCTCTATTTGTTGCTTCTTTGAGGGCAGTCAGATACAGAACGTGAAAACTACCGAAGCTGTGCAAAACCCAGTTTTCGTAAACAATATTCATAAAATTGTTTTCACATCCCTCAGACGAGCATATAGGTTATCTCAGCCTTAAAATCTGTTTGCTGGCAAGGCAAGACATTACCATCCTAAAGCATATGCAGCATGCGAACTGACTGGATCTATTACTAATAAAAAGAGATGAGCTGATTGAGAGTGCAGATAGCAATTGCAGATAAGATGAAGAACTGTGTGAAACGTAGGCAGAAGCTGCAGAAATGAACACCAAACCAGACATACAATTCAATACGATAAACATTACAGAAGTGGGAATGGGGAGCAGAGAAATCTACATTACCCAGATTGTGAAACAAGCCTTACAAAAAGCCAGGCAGTAAAAGTTTCCAGCCTATCATATTGCAAGGTCAGATAGACAACAAAGATGCTTGGAGTTCAAGCGTGGAACAGGTCCAAGATCTTCAGATAGCCTGTAACAGGAGGGTAAAAGCACTGGCACATCACTAGCGAGGGACCTCCACGCAGGACCGACCCTTACACACAGACTCAAGAGGTTTCAGCAGGCGCTTCAACAAGAACGGCCTCTAACGGTGCAGTCTTAACAAGTCTGGGACAAGCCTCACTCAACCCTGTGCTCACTCCCCGGGCTGAGCATATTTTAAGAAGGCCACAAGTTCAGAATGAATAATTAGGGGCTGATTTTTTTTTTTGTTTGTTTCACCCTCCTTTGTTCCCAGTACATCATTCAAGTAGTGCAAAGAAAGTGAAATACACCCACAACTGCCTATCTGGGGATTTCCTCAACTGATGCACCAGCAGGTATAATTAGCTGCTTTGCCTCCCTCTGGGGTACAGAAGAATTATCAATGTTTCAATCTTCAGCTATCACTAGCTGCCAGATTATTCAGCGGCGTGGGACTCAAAACAAAAAGGCAAGGAGCTGTACCTGTCCTTCCGAGGGGCACAGAGATGTTCACACTGAGAGGATGCGGACGTGGTAAAATATATAACCAGAAAAACACAAATGTACCTCTTGCCTTTGCTAGACTTTCTGAATACAGAGGAATGGATTATGCAGACCAACGGATCGGCTAAAGCAAAGGTTTGGTTTGAGAAACCTCTTTTCCCTCCCTAGAAGCAACTCCCCATATTTCATGCTTTTCTAGCACACTGGCAATACTGTGGGTACCACAGACTAAGGGACGAGCCTTCCAGCCCCTAGGTCACACAGCTGTCACTGGAGGGTTCCCAGGGAGCTCTCAGATCCAGGAGAGCAAGTCAGTACTACACGGGGCTAGAAGAAAGCTTCAGAAACTCTTACAATAAAATTCCACATCTTAGTGACCCAAAAAGAGTCTTTTTTCCCCTCTGAAAACAATCTTGCCCCCGGTTTGCACCATTAGCTCTCTCCACAACAGAACAGACCCAAGAGTCTGAGACGTTTTGTTTCACAGACCTAAGCTTGACCCAACCTTTTGCATCAGGAACACAACCCAGATTGTTTTGGGGACCCTCTGTTTAATTTCCCATCTTCCATATTTGTTTGGAGAGTCACAAGCCATCTGATTGGGATTGAGGCAGTTTCCTAGTCTTTAGAAGCAAAATTTGTCCACCAGAAAACATACTGTAAGGCTCCACATATTTACTTATTCCTAGATTTAATTGTCATCTGCTGCCCTTAAGCTGCTGCTGGCAAAAATTCCATGGCTATAGAGCAAATTGGTTTTCCTCTATTACATGTGGTTAACCTGCTTTATGAGTGTCTCAAAGTTCCCAGTCTCCCTGCCGCTATACAGTAACTCCATCGCATTTTCTGCTTTCTGCTTTTCAGTGGAGGACTCGGCTCCTCAAGTGTTTTGGGGGAAACCAAACAGAAACACCGACACAGAAATGTAAATGTGCTTGTCGTTTACTGTAAGTGCGTTTCCATCACCATAAAAATATGTGCACCAATACTGCTTATTTCAATTTGATGTATAGCGCCTTACATCACTATCTATAAACACACATATTGTATATATACTGGATATACAATATTAGCGCAGGCATGTTAGTTAACAGTATTTTTTTTTAAACCATGACAGCTGTATCCTTACATTTAAAAGGTGATATCTGCTCCCAGCTACCTATGTAAGAAACAAATAAGCAAGAAGCATCAAGACCTAGAGGTGACCTGTAAACATTACTATAGCAGGCTTGTATAAAAATTCAGGTTACATTTCTGAATGGGAAAGTCCAGAGCAGAACATGTGAATGGTTCTTTTCTTTTAAACGAGGCTGACATAGAGTACATTCAAATCTGAATAAAATCAGCAAAATAACATGCTTCTGTGCTGAGGAATACAGAAGAGAAAACTGAGAAAATGCTGAAAGTGGGGTGATAAAAGTACTAAGATATTTCTGATCAGATAGCCTTCTGAGCTCTTTCCAAACAACACGTAGTATGCTATTTACAATGTTGTATCCACTTATGAGGGAAAAATCCTGAAAAAATAATACTGTTGTGTCTGGACTGAAACTCACCACATATACTGGAAACCTTTAATCTAGTTTTTCGCTGTCGATGTGGACTTGGACATGGTACCCATTGTGGTAGGGAACCACACTGACTTAATCATATCTGTATTTAGATATTATCCTTCTGTTACAGAAAATGACCTAGATTAACTGAAATTAGAAGTTAAGATCCCAGGCTTCATTCTACTCCCATCACCCATCTTTTCCATAACTGTTTACCTTTTATCTTTAGAGTTTTTTTTTTTTTTTATGTAACCACTTAATTTTTCCTTCCCATACTCAGAAGGTATGACTTCTCTCACTCAACAAACACCTTGTAAGTTAACACAGCTCTGTGTAATAAGCCATGCTCAAGCCTCTTTTTGTTTATGTCAATTTTACCACGTGACGGGAATTTAAAGCCGAGCAAACACAGTTCATGAGGACTGCTGGTGACACTCAACAGAAGTTGTAGGAAACTCAACTTGAAATCTGTCCGTGCATTTCATTGGAGTTTGAGCTGACGGTGTCTCTCTGTAATGGCAGTTTCCATCTGTAACTGAACTGAATCTTTATCTGTGTACAGGACTGTGTATTTCTTCCCGGCAGAACAGCAGAATGTCATCTAGAAGATGTTTCTTCATGCAGCAGTTTTCAACTCTTACCACCAGGAGTGCATGCAAAGATAGGAGGATAAAGCTTATTACTGCTTGCACATCAGGCAAAGCTCCATGCTCTTCAAACTGGGCATATAACCATAGGGAAAACTTAGACGGCTTTGTTTCTTATTGTACCACTGCTGCTAGTTTCCAGGATGATGGTGGACTATTTCTGTTCCCCAGGTTATCCACCTGTAAAATGAGGAGAGCATTATTGGGTCCCTGATTGTAAGATCCTATCAGACCTACTTATACAAAAACCTGTAATAGCATGAGATTTAAAGTTTAGAATAGTTCAAACCACACCATCAACTTAAAATCTGGAAATTATTTTAAAAAAAAGAAAAAAAAGAAGAGATTTTCAGTTGTGTTATTTTTATGAAGACAAATGAGTTTTAGCTGTTTATACATCCATAATTTATAAACTTACATAATTTATATATGTATATGTTATATACATTTGTAAATTTATAAATACATATGATTGTATATTTTATAAAATAAAACATCTCTTTTTTTTCCAGTGTGTGAAAAACCCACACAAACTTGAACATTACTCACTGGGACACGATCTGCAAGATGGTCCATGTCACTGCATCTCGCGCACACGCACATACATGCCCACACATTGCTCCTGACAGGATGTCCGTAGAGGCAGCTCTTCCAAGAGAAATGGGAACCGACACAAACTGAACAAAACAAGAATGTCCCCTTTAAAACTCCCAACATCTCTAGCTCGCGTTCCTCCCTACAGCTCTCACGCGCTTGCAAAACAGTAATAAAGTCATTGAAAAAAAATCTCTGACTCGGCACTATTTCTGATTTGCATATCTGCAACTTCTTTACCAAAACATCCCTAAAGCACTCTTTCAGGCTTTACTTTTTTTTTTTTTTCTTTATTTTTTTTTTCAGCTTATCCCTGCACGTGACTGAGCTGAGAGGCAGGAAGGCTAAGGCCTGGGGTCCCACAGAAAGCTGCTACGTGTCCCCATCCTGCAGCACCCCAAGTGCCCCCATCCTGCAGTGACCTGGTTCACCCAGAGCCGGACCAAAGCTCCCTCAGGCCTTCCTGGAGGAAGCAGTTAAATGATGTCCTCATATACAAACTGCTCTAAACTGTACGAAAAACTCCACAAAGTGCTAGTGAAGAGAAAACTGTCAATTGTGGAGTTACAGAACTGACTGCAGTACATGCAAAGGAGGCTGCAGTCACAGATCTGGGGGGTTCTCTTTTCCTCCCCTCGTCTCTTTTTCCTTCTTCTTTTTCCCCCTCCTGAAGTGGTAGCTTGCTTCCTGAACTGACATTGTTACAGAGCATCTTATCTGCTAGATGAGGCAGAAGCTATGGCTTCATGACAATTAAAAGCAGTTTAAACCAGTGCTGCTGCAAATCCCACTCTGGGGCGCACAGCCTTCCTTGCTACTCGTCCGGCTGATTCAGTGAAGCAATTCAGGGGGAAATCGCACGGGCTTTCTGTCGGTGCTGGGCACTGATCTGGCTCCCTGTGGGGAAGCACGAAGCTTTGGTGTTGGTGCAAACAGGAGAGAAAACCCCACAGCTGGGGGCAGTGACTTGTGGCGGGGACAGCAGGACTTTAGCTGTCACGATTTAATTTGGTTTGAGCTGTCAAGGAAAGAGACCCACCGGGCAGGGCTTCCACGAGCAATTTAAATGACAGCCACATGCTTTCAGACTTTTCCCTCCTGGACACATTTTCTGCACAGTTCATTCCGCTGCGCAATCAGCAAACCGATCTGGCTGAAAGTGAAGGGGAAAAGAAGTCTTACCTCCAGTCTGTTTTCACGCTCTCAGATCAGACACGAGGCTGCTGGTGAAATCTGTAACTTCACCAGGCAGCTGGGATCAGAGCAGCAGCTCCACTGTACAACAGACAGCTCTCAGCAACCACGCTGGGATGACTGCTTGTCCCACGCAGCCTGCTCCTTTAGCCAGGCTGCAGGACACGTGGTAGTGCTCAGGGATTCAGAGCCCTGCTGAGTTCCTACTAAAAGCTACTCAGCTCCATTACAAACTTGACCTTTTTTTCCTAACTTGCAATGGAAGTGGTAAGAAGTGACACCAGAGAGTCAGAGCTGCTCGATCCTGGAAGCTCTCAATACCTTTCGCTTCCCGGAGAGAGGAGGCATGAGTGAGGAAGACCACGCTTTGATATGCACAAAGGCAAGGAGGATGGAGGCAAGGCAAGGGTAGCAAACATTACCTGAAGGTCTGACAAGCAGAGAGAGCTTCCTGAGCGCTGGGATAACTGGAACGATAGATACACTTGCTGATTTCTGAGAAAAAACGTCACAGATTGTCATTTGTTTTTCTGTATGCAGGTATATGGGATGCTGTGGCTACTTCCCTTATGGTGCACAGGGAACACAATCACAGCAAACACACGTTCAGCTTTTTAAACTTTTCTTGTCCTATTAGTGTCACTCCTTCAAGGCCCCGGTATTTCTCGTCTATAAGAGGGAAGAGACAAAGGTAAACAATTCACTAAATCCATTCTGACAACACCAAACTGACTCAGAAGAGAAAAAAAAAACAGCAACATCATGCTGGAAAGCTGACAAGTTAAAATGAAAAATCAGGTTCAAACATTTAACCATGAAGTGATTGATAATTACATCAAAACAGGGGGTAGCAGGGGGCATACGCGCTATTTCTTGAAATCCCCACATTGACTCTTTTTCAGGAAGATAAACTTTAACTGAGCAAGTTATAAACTCAATTAGAAACACCACAGCCCACATTATGTAGGATGTCAGATTCTGAAAGCAAATTTGCTTTTAATCTTAAATCCTGTATCGGTATGCTGTATGGACCACAGGTTCCTTATTAAAACAAAACTAACCCCACCATGAGTTTTGTTCAACCAACTTGGCAATTAAGGCCCGGTTTATTTATTCATTATTTAAGCTAACGTCCATGATTCAAAATTCAGTCTGGGAAGAGGCATGCAAAATTGAGAAACTGGACAGACACTCGTGTTTTGGCTGCTGTGACTCCGGCCAGTGAGACGCTTGCATACATGTGATTCATTGAGGAGCCTTAAGGGATTTGTTTTAACCGCTCCAGCTGTTGAACAAAGGTAGGTTGCCTTCTACCATAACCATGCTTTTCTTTAGTCTTGTCTTTTTTTCTTTTGGAAAAAATAAAAAGCCCACAAATTCAAGTCAAAGCCTACTAAGCAAACTGGGAAGCATTTGGGAAGATAATGACACAGCAACCCTGTACTGGAAAGGAATTAGCCCAAAGGATGATCGGAGACCTCTGCCACTTCCCATTTTCTGTACTTCTCTCATTCCTAAAACAGCCCTACTTAGAAAAAAATTAAAATTCATTAATCTCTGACAAAAATCTGACAGAGCGATAGCAGTTACCATAAGATGCTTGCTGCTCTTCTGTTGTTTGTAAGCAGTGGGAGGTTTCAAGGCAGCTGAGCCGCCCCGACTGCTCGCTGCTACTGGGGCAAGCGGCTGCCCCCAGTCCCTCCCCATCCCACTCGTGGCCGGGCGCCCCTGCAGCTCCAGCACCCGGCTGCCATCGCACAGAGCTAACTGCTAAAACCGCAGAAAATCAGCCCAGAAGGAGAGGCTTCTTCTGCTTTGGAGAGGTGAACCAGCCTGCCAAGCCAGCGGGCAGGGACGAGGGAGTGAGCTCTCCCTCTTGGGACGGCGGCGAGCTGGCAGTGGGCACTCGGCCAGCCTGGGGCATGCAGCCCACACGTACCTGCCAGTAACCATGGCCAAAATGTTGTTAAGCAAAATCATGGCAAGCCCACAGAATTATCCCAAGGTTCAATACTGAAAATAGGTATATTTTGTTACTCAAAACCGGGAAGCTCAATCCTCAAATCCTCCAAGATTAGAAGACGGATCAGGAAAACTGCAAGCGTCAATTACGGCTTTGTGCTTCTGATGGAGACCAATTCATAAATTGCAGTATGACTACAGAGAATGGGGTCTGGCCCCCACCTTTTTCTTGAAATATTGTCCAAAGCTAATAAACTACTTTATTCCATTCAGAAGTTTTACGGATGTGCTTGTTATGGCAGAGTAATAAGGCCGAGCTTATGGCATGTCAGAAGGCTGCCCGATAATGACTTTCTGTTCCGATTTAAGTTATACTACGTGTTTGCTTCTACTTGGAGAACTGCAACACAAACCCGCACACTTTAGGTAAATCCGGTATCTCCTGGCCAACTCAGTACAGGTTTGTTTGCGTGGATCGGCTGAGCAAGTCAAGATGCTGCGACAAACCTATAGCGTTACATTACATTGCTTATTTTCCAAAGTCATTTTGGAAATCACAAGCAATACGGGCTATTCTGGGCTTCAGACTAGACACAAAAAACAAACAGAGGCAAGGCACATGTTGAGTTGTGGTTTTAATTCTATTTTCAACACAGTTTATATGACTTAGGACTCCAGCAAGCAAACAAGCTAACCATTGAATCCAAAGCTCAGCATAGATTCTGCATAGCTCAGCACGGAGAAGTTACAGTATCTGAATGGTATTTTTCACTTAAGGAGAAATAAAATTAGAAAATGACTAGCTGGCTGGGAGAAAAAAAAAAAAAAAAAGAAAGAAGAAAGACATTTCTCTCTCGACATTTTAAACAACTGAGACCTTTGCATGTAGTACAAAGGAAAAGGAGTTTAACAGCCAGAGGGTGATATCATGCTTCTTCACTCTTGCTCTAATCTACACCGTAAATCAAAACAATCTCATAAAAGGTTAAATTATTAAGAACGGTGGCCCAATGGAAGTGCCATGCAACCAGGAAACCAGGATGACCATAAAAAGAAAATGAGGCTGCTGGTAACCATTACCACGTAGGGCTGAATCAGGAGCGCTAACACCAAAGACCTATTTCTGTTCCTGGTACAAGCCGTGAGAGTTTTACCTTTCCTTTTCTTCCCCCCCTTCCCGCTCCGTGAAGGCAGGGGCAGGGGCAGGCCCCATCCCACCCGCGGCTCCGTGTCTCCCCAGCATCCCGCAGCCCCTCACCCGAGAGGGTGGAAGGAGGGGGGGGCTGGTGCCGCAGCGCGACGCCGGCGGGGCTAAAAACTGAGGGAAAAAGGGCCGCTTTCGGGCAACTCGCGGCTGAAGAAATGAATACACCAATAAATGAATCCACCGCAGCCAGCAAGTTGCAGGGGGCTGGCTGCGCGGCAGCACCGACTCCACGCTCAGCACCACGCCGGGCTCTGGGGGGGGGGGTGGGGGGAGAGGGGGCTCGGGGGCGGCTCACCCGGAGCCCTGAGGGGGGCAGAGGGAGGTTTGGGGGGGCTTTGGGGGTCTCTGCCAGCCGCTGCCGGGGCGGCGGCGGCGGCACCTGCGCTGAGAGGAGGGGCCGGGAGTGGAGGGGGGGGGGCTTGCCGGGCGGCGGAGCGGGCCCCGGGGGCGGCGGGCGCCCCTCGCCCCGCCGCGGGGCCGGGCGGCCGCCGCCGGCAGCAGCGGCAGCAGCGCCCCGACTTCCTGCTGCTGCTGCCGGGCCGGGCAGGGGCCGGGGCCGGGCGGCTCCGTGGCGGTGGCGGTGGCTGTGGCTGTGCCGGGCGGCGGAGGGATCCCGTCGCCTCCCAGCAGCCTCCTCCCCCTTTTTTTTTTTTTTTTTTTTCTGCTTCTGCTTTTTTTTTTTTTTTTTTTTTTTTTTTTTTTAAAGCCTTCCCTCCTCTCTCCTCGAGAGAAAAAAAAAAAAAAAAAAAGAATTTGACAGCGATTTTGCTGACAGCGGGGATTTTGGCGCATCGCGGAGAGAAGGAAGAGAGGGGGGGGCAGAGAAAAAAATAATAATTAAAAAAAAAAAAGAAAGAAATAAAAATTAAAAAGGAAGAGAGAGCCCCGCGGGTGGCGCACAGCGAGGCCGTGCCCGAGGTAAGCGGCGCTGCCCCGGGCCGGGGGGGGTGGTGCTGGGGGGGGAGCGCGTCCCGGCCGTGTGCTGGGCAGCGGGGCCGAGCCGAGCCGTGCCGGGCCGAGCCGTGCCGAGCCGTGCCGGGCCGGGAGCTGCGTTTCCTGGCGGAGCGATATTGGTTTGGGGGCCCAGCGCCGCCAGAAAGTAGGACCCAGCGCCGGGAGGGGGGGTTGGGGGGGGGGGGAGGTGTGTGTGGGGAAATTCACAGCGCGATCCTTCCCTGGGCGCCGCCAGAATGATGGCATGGTGAAAGAGGGAAAGGGAGGGGATTTCAAGCCAAAAAAGAAAAAAAAAAAAAAAAAGGAAAGGAGAGAAACCCGAGCCCCGCGGCCGGCCCCGCGTGCACTTGTTGCAGACTTCACGCCAGGTAGGGGAACGCTTGGCAAGTTTCATTTTTGCATGAGCTGGGGCTTCTGCTGCAAAAAAAAAAAAAAAAAAAAGTTTGCAGCTGACTTCTCGGGCCGCAGCGGCCGGGAGGCGAGGCCCTGCCTCCCTCCTCCTCCTCCTCCTCCTCCTGCTCTTCCTCCTCCCGCGGGGGGCGGCGGGGCGCGGCCCCCACCTGCCCGCCGTGGGGCCGGGGGCTTGGTCCCGGGGGGGGGGCAGCACGGCGGGGGGGCTCCCCCTGGGGGTGTCACAGCATCGGGGCTGGGGACCACGGCCCTCCAGGGGCAGCCCCACGCGTGGCCGTGCCCCCCCCTTGCCCCCGCGTGGCGCTCCCCGCAGCCTCCTCCTCCTCCTCTTCCTCCTCCCGAGGGAGGCTGCGGGGTGCGAGGCTGCGGGGACGCGGTGGGGACGGGGTTTCTGCCCCGCTGTCCCCCTCCAGGAGAGGGGCAGGCAGCGAGGAGGTGGCTGGAGGGGCGCAGAAGGATGAGATTTTCCTCTTCTGTCCTAATTCCGGGGTGTGTGTGTGGGGGGGGGGAGGGGGGGTAAGGAAGAAAAACTGCTAGCCAGATGTTTAAATACCAGAGCGATGATTTGCAAGGGAAATTAATTGGCAGTTAACCAGTTAATAAATGGATAATGCCTACTCATCCTTCTGCCGACTTCGCAGATCGGTTTTCATGCCTACCAGCCCAGCCCTGAATATTCAGGGTGTGAAACTTAGCGGTGCCGGCACGGCAGCCCGGTAAAATCTGACTTCTTGCTGCTGTCCCAGCGCGGCCACGCCGCCCATAATTCCTGCAGCCGCCGCTGACGTCCGTAGATTTTTACAGACTAATCTAATAACAGCAAAGTAGATATGATGACCCATAACTAAACTATTTATGGAAAACATTGCAAAGTGCTTAACTGCGTGATTAACGTGGTGAGCAGGTAATCACCGGGGGTAAAGTTTTATATCTTCGACCGCTATAATTTTGCTGTGTCTGCTGCAGAGACGGGAGTTCACTGCTTCAGCTTGGGCCTTGCCCCCTGCGCTGCTCCGCAGGGCGATGCTGCTGCTCCTGCGAGCATCCCGTGGGGCGCCCTGCTGGGACCTGCCTCTCCCCCTCGATGTGCGGAGGCACCGTCGTGATAGCACGACCTGCTGTTGTGATACCGACCTGCTCTTGTGATACCGGTGCGTGCGTGAGCCGCTCCTGCACGCTATACAGGCTGCCGTTCTCCGTGATTGCTTATCTGCTTCGTGGTCCGTGGGGATGTTACGTCGGCTCAGAATGGAGCCGTTTCCTTAATAAGACATATTTATCTAGAAATAACCATTTCGCTTTGATACCCGCTGGAGTGACGTGGCATCAAGTTCTGTGGTATGTTACCTTCTTTTCTGAGGCTTATCCCAGGCGCATGTTTAACATCCAGGGTGCTACTTCATCAGTGCTCATGGAGGCCTAGATGGTGTGGAAGTTAAGCTGCGTGGCTTTGTAATTAATAATGTCATGTCAAATAGACCGCATTTATTTAGAACTTTGATAAGTGATTTTTTCATACGAAGAAAACGTGTCATGTGCATTTTCCTTCCATAGCTGATAGTGCTTTGGAAAAAGTAAGCGCTGGTGTATGCTGCACGTGAAAATTTTGTCGCAAATAAATGCCTTTATGATATTTTCCGCTACAGTCGATAAGCAGCTTGAGTTTCTGAAGTTGGGAGATTCCAGCAAGGAGCTGGGCAGCGCTGTCGGGGTGGCAGTCAAACCAGTGTGTCTTGAAAAGCTCAAATAAGAGTAATGCAACTTTAATAGAAAAACAACTCAGATGAAGCTGGCCCGAGAGAAGAGTGCAGGATCAGCCTCTTGGCGAAATGATAAGGGCAGCACTTAATCACCCTGCCATCGATGCGTGTCCTGCCCGGGGCACCCGCGGGGAGGGATGGGGCCCAGGGGCAGCCAGGTAGGGATCCTGCCTTGGCCAGGGTTAGCGTAAATAAACCACAGCATGACTAACCTCCCTATCTAACACTGACTCACGTTGCATTTGGTGAGGCTGAAAAAGGCTCCATGTCTTATCCACTTAATGCTCTCGACCTCTGTGTTGCCGCTGGTCACGTGCCTCTGGTTTGTGTTTAAGACCGGAAAGTGAGTCCTTGTTTCAGGTTGCTTCACTTTTGGGTAGCACTCAGCAGGGCTGGGTTGGAAAAGGGAATTCCTAGGCTGGGAGCTCAGGAGCTCCATTGCTTGTACTTCTTCAGGCCATTTTAATTTTTCCAGTCATGTGTTGAGGTTTGTCATTATAAACTGAGATTGTAACTTAGCATCTGGTAGGGAGTGTGAGAAGAGTATAAGGAAAACAGTCACATAATGTACTGCAAGTTTCCTAAAGCAACGTGAGATAATATTCTGCTGTGAATATTTTAAACTCTTTCTGTAATTTTTTGTTTGTTCCATTCTAGTGGGGAATATGTCACTTAGAAACTTGCTTGGCAAAGCGGTGGAGAAGGCGTTCCTCTCCCTCTCCCAGTTCTGTAATGGGACAGTACTAACCTAAAGAGAGGCCCCCCGGTCTGTAGCGTCATTGTGAGATTCTGGTGTTGGAAGGCTGCGTCTCTTTATGATGTGTCATAGCAACTTGTGAGATAAGGCAGTTTCATTTCAGCTTCCTTAGAAATACTAAAAAAAAAAAAAAAAAAAAAAAAGGGCAAGCAGTGTTTGGTGGATGTAAGGTAATTGTTGAAGGGGCAAGAACTTAGCCCTTAGGCTTTTTTTGAGGCTTTTTGGCTTCCAACAAGGGATCATGATCTATCTGGCTTTCCTTTTAGAATCAGAGGGACCCTTTTGCCTCTGGTCCTCCTGTGTGGTGCAGACAGGAGCACCTCCGAGCACACAGGTTAATTCTGCCTGGGGCAGCCTCCAAGCCCTCGCGTGTTTATGTACATCGAGCAGCTCCAGTGGTGGCACTGGCTTCCAAGGAGCTGCTGAGAAGAAGGACCATTGCCGTGTGTGTCAGTGTTTGTAGGAAGGGGGGCTGAGTTTGAAACTAAACTAAAAAATGGAGGCAGTGAGTTTTGCTGCTTGTGGAGGTTTAAAACCTCTTCATAACTTGTCCGGTGCTGAGAAACCTATTATTGTCATCAATTGCAGGGCGGTGAGGGGAAATTGGGCCTTCTAAGATAAAGACAAAAATAGCACGTTCAAATATATTTCAAGAAAGGCGGCTCTTCCTTCAAAGAGTGTGTCTGAGCACGGCTCAAAGGACGGTGGCCAAAGTTGTGTCATTTTTTTGTTTTAATTTTTCTTAACTCTTGAAACCAGGCAGATTGAAGAGATCCAGTGACTTTTGAGCAGGACATGCTCAGGAGTGAAGCCACCTTGCAGATTTTGGGGAGACGTTGCCCCTTAGGCCTTGAGGTGCGTGGTCAAGCCCAGCCAGGATGGCGCCGCAGGCAGCACAGCGTGTCCCATCAACACCGCTTCGTGCTGGATGTTGGCTTCTGAGGGGAAGAGCAATTAGGACAGGTGTTAATTTTCTGCCTCCCCGGCTTTGCTGTGTGGTGGTGTGGGCATGCTGGAAGCAAGGGGCTTGGAGCATCAGCGGGCCGGGTCCGCCAGGCTTCTGGCTATCGGCTCACCCTTAGAGCACATGCCTCGCATCGATCAGAAGAATTGACCCAAGTCCTGTGACATTTCCCGGCTTTTCTCTAGCCCTCAGTTTCAGAGAGTTCTGCTGAGAGAAAGAGGACATTGATTTGTGTGGGGAAAAGCTGGAAAATGTGCTCAGGCTACAACCTGCTGCCTCCGAAAGCAGAAGGCAGGCGCGTAGTTCGTCTCACTTTCTTCTCAGGGGGATAACGGCTTGGGAGGCCCACAGCACGCTCTTAATGGATGCCCCGTTACCCTGTAATGGGGTATTTTTTAGAGATTAGGCTCTACGTATGACAGTGGGGCTGCTGCAACATTTTGGACGAGTTCTGTAGTGTTGGGTGTATTTTGAGGTTCTGACTGAAACAAGTCTTGTGGTTTTAGCTTACTCCGTAACAAAGGGTAACGCGTCTCACACAAACAGCCCACCTCAGTTTTCGTAGTTGACTGATGATTTGCTCTGGAAAGACCCAAAATGCTGATATGAGGTAGGCTCGAAAGGTAGCTGATTCTTTCTTTTTGGCTTGTCTTTCTCCCATTTACAGTTCAAAATTTGCTAGGATTTTGTCCAGATCACTGATATTCAGCTTTCCCTCGGCTGGTCAGTTTACTTTCCAGGAACATGGATACAGATGCTGAGTTTTCCTCAGCTACCACTGAGGCCTTTATAAATCAGCTGTCCTGGGCCTTATCACAAATTTTCTCAAGTCTTTTTAGTCCAGCAAGAAAATGGTTGCTGCCTTTCCCCTCCCTCCTCTTGTCAAGTGCTCATTGTAAGATTTTTGATAGAGACTGCATTGTGATATGTCCTTGAAGTGCTGTGCTGCAAGGTTTTGTTTTGCCTTTTTTTCTTTTCCTTTTTTTTTTCCTCCTCTCTCTCTTCATGTTTAGACTTCATTGCATTTATAGCAAAGCAAGATTGTTGTAGATGCTCTTTTTTGGTATTTGTTTTGTTGTTGTTTATCAAAAATCTTGTGTTCTGTGATGAGGAAAAGCTTTGACTCGGGTACTAAAACCTCCAGCAAATCCTGAAGTGTTAAGGCTGCAAAAATACGGATTGGGGAAGGGTTGCTCCAGCAAAACAGGTATGGGTTAAGTGTTAAATTATCAGCAGCTCTGTTTTAAAAGGTGGGAGATTTTTGTTTGCCCTGTCTCAAGGCTTTCAGGCTTCCTCAAGGATGACAGGGTCTGTCTGAGATGCAGAACTTACACCAGGTACTTTCTCTTTGAATATTAAATCCTAAATGATTCCTTCAGCATAGGGCTGTGAAAAACAAACCCTGTGAAGTAAGTGGCTATTCAATTTAAAATTTGGTAATGGCTGAAAACTTCTCTGTCTTAAAGTTGTTTGATTCTTAGCTGGCAATAAAAAGGTGCTGTACAGACCCATTTTTTGTCTTTGTTCTCTGCCCCCCCCCCCCCCCTTATTCTCATTGATGGGGAAGTTTCATTTCCTTTATTTATATATTTTTAGTGTATGGGTGTTTGGGGGGTGTGGGGAAAGATAGGAGGGAAGTCCGTGTTCTAGTTTTTGTATTTAAAAGAAAAAAAGAAAAAACAAACCTCTAATCCTAATGGGTTTAGCAATGGCCTGAAATACATTCTCCCCTTTAAACCAAAAACTCTACTGGTAAAATAGTACATGTTAGGGGATCGAGGGGTTTTGCAACAGTTCTGTGTGGGTAAGAGTCCTGTCTGAGCTCCAGTTGTATTAACAGGAAAGTATTTTTCCCAGTATTGTTATGTTTCACATGCCAAATCAAAACTAGAAATGCCTTTTCTTGGAAGGATCTCTATTTACATTTGGAGGGTTATGCCAATTACAGCTATATTAACAACCTTTTTTTTTTTTTTTTTTCTCTCTCTCTCTCTCTCTCTCTCTCTTAATCTTACACTTGACCTAAATAGTAACTTCTTTCATTTTCTTAACAGAACATGCAGTACAGTCCTAGCGTGTAGTTTTGGAGCAGCCAGTGGGGTAAACACTGCTGTCCTACGACACAAATGCATATGGGCACTCTTGCAGGATTATGGTTTTAAGGGGGTTCTAGTGAAACAAATGCTCTAGGAGCTTTGCATAAGTTACAATAGCCCTCTGCTATGCATGCAGAATTGAATGCAATTTATCATTAAGTAGGAAGTATATTATTCATATGCTGTAATACTTTCTTCCAAGTGACTCCACTTACTTTAATTTTGAATACAGTTTTTAAATCCCCCAGATTTGGAAATGCTGCATTATAGATTTGTGAAAGTTTGGAGGCATAAGATGAGATGCTATTAATGCTCACTTTGATCAGAGACTGAAGATTATGTGGACAGTGCAGCGATGCATGACGTGGGAATAGGTAAATGGGGATTGTTTGGCAGGAGCGTGTAGCTCCTTGCCATGCCAGGAAGGTTGCTGCTGACCCTTCTGCCTGCTGGGCTTGTGCCCTCGGTGCTGTGTCTCTGCTGCTGCCCTGCAGGCTCCTTCTGGGAGACAGAGAGGGCATGCTGGTGGAAGAGCCTGTTTGTACCAGAAAGTCCACCGACTAGTAGATAGTACTGCTATTTTTTCACGTGGAAATTTCATAGTTGTTTGCTCTTTTTTGAAGTTAAGCCTTGCACTGTTAGCAAGAATAGTGGGGTATTAAATAAGAGTTGGATACTGACTGGTCTGTGAGTGATTCACATCTGCCACAAGTCTTAATACTTAAAGACCCTATATAGCTAAGCTGAGCTTTCTTTTCCCCAAAAATTCAGGCCACCAAAGTCCTGAGATGTTTAGGACGAGTTCCTTAATTATCTTGCTGTTGCTGCCCTTTGGCCTGCCTCTTGCTTTGTCTCATCCTCAGCGTTGGAGCTGGGCTTACCTTGCGGGGAGGTGGTCAGCTTTGGGTTGAGCATGGGCTGCTTTCAGCAGCGAGAGCACCTCGCCTCACTCTCTCTCTGGAGGCTGAAAGTATCACCTTTGCAATGGCTCCTAGGTTGATGTGGGACTTTAAATAAACACGAGCTCTGTGGCCATTACCAAAGCTGTGTCTGCTGAGTGCAGGAGGTTACAGTCCCCTGAACCGCAAGTTTACATTATGTGTAGCTCAAACCCAACTGCTTTGAACACAGCAGTTGGGTTGCTGCTTGTGCCCTTGATACAGCAGAGGGAAATAGGTGGAAGCCGTCCAGTTGCCAACCCTTTGGATTTTGATGGAACAAAAGAAATAGTTAACGCTCACCTACATGGAAGCTTTGCAGAAGCCTTGGTACTGCTGCCTCGCTGGCCTGCCACGCCATTCGAATTCACGCAGCGGTCTCCCACATGGTTATTTGCATCTGTCCTCCTATCTCTGTTTTATATCTGCAATTTCAGTACGTGCTTCCAGAATTATTTTTTTTGTTCATTTCCAATCACTCTTCAAAGATAACTGGCAAAACCAACAGGCTGGTTGTGATTTTACAGCAGTAGAAGGTAGACAACTTTGATCTCCTTGTTAAATGAATTTTCTTCATGTGTGGGCTGGGTGTGTAGTGTGTTGATTTAGTTTTTATTGATCAGTGTAAAAACGTGAATTCAGCATCACAGCAATGATAATAAACAAGTACTTGCAGTGATATTCTAACGAGTTCCTGGCAAAAATAGGGCAGAAAACCATCTCAGAGATTGACATGCTTTAGTGGTGAGATGCTGAACCAAGACACGTTTGATAAAAAGGACTGAGTAAAACTGTTTGAAGTTCTGACTTTCTTTGGCAACACAACTGATGCGAGCAGTAGCATGCCAAACAGGGCAGAACGCGGTATTTTTGTACACATTTGAGCGTTAGCAATGGCTTTCTTGCCTCTGTCCAGAAGGACTCCCACCGTCCTCATCATGCCAAGATAGGGCAGGCTGTTGGAACCAGGTGTCTGCTTTGTTAGAAGGTTTCTCTGGACACAGGCAGCGAAGCACTCGTCACTGAAGTCTTCATCTGCAGGAATGCCCCGCAAAGCATCCGCACATGCTTCAGTATGCCTGCACTTGGCATTGGGTACAGAGGGGAGGTAATGCAGTATTAGGTACTAAACATTAGGTACAGAGAGGAGGGAGGTTGCTGAATTAGCAGACAATTTATGTATGGAAAAGTGAGATTCATATTCATAACTACATTGAACCCATATTTATGAGTATGATAGGAGCATGTCTTCATTTAAGGTGGCAGTAATTCTTCTAAGCCAGCATGTTTGCAGAAGCACGGGCAGGTAGCTTCTCCCTCTTTTTCACTGATGCTGTGTGTTTGCAAGACTGGAAGAAACTTCTCAGTGGGGATGATGGGCAGTAATTCTTTGCATTTTTTCATCAGCCAGGCTTATTTTATGCTGTCAGTGAGTAAACTGGTATCTGAGCTGCATGGATCAAGATAAAAAAGTATTGTTACTGCCTACGTGTGTTTGAGAGAAGTAGAAAATGAGAAGCAAAATTTACCTAAAGAAAAGTGTTTTTTTTTCCAGCACTATGAAATTTTGAAAGAGCTAGGTCGTAATGAACTTTAATACTTTTCTAAAGTTGCTGCTATTATAATGAAAAAGCATGAATAAGAGAACATGCCTTGCAGGTAAAATGAAAAAAGGCTTCTCCATTTATATGCTTGAAAACCAAAAATGCATTGCAGAGGATGAATTTTACCCTTCATTTTGCTTGTAGTAAGAATTAGTCTTTGAAGTTAAAAATGGCTTTAAATTTAAAGAAATAATACACCTGAAGAGGGAGGTACACAGAGAAAAGACACTGGGTTAAGTGCTGTTTTGTTAATGAAAAGTCTGTGTGTTAAGCCAACTGTGGCTGCCTGCCTATTGAGGTTCTGCTCAACGTGAGCAGGGGGTGATAAAACGAGGTGCTAGCAGACATGTATTTCAAAGATTTCCAACTGTCCAAAGGAATTTTAATCTGACTATCGAGTGCACAGATATAAATGAGAACCTAGGACTGCAGAAGTGCAATAATTTATGAAGGGAACGATACTTCCATGCTTCAAGTCTGGTAGCATGTGATTCCTAGGCTAACTACTCGATCGTTAGTTAAAGTAGGGGTTCATTAAAATAACATGGGCTCATCTGGCTTTAAAGACCAGCTCTCAGCCAGTAGGCGATGGTCCAAAACTCATAAGGTTTCAGCGCAGACTTTGTGGAAATGGCATGTAGATGACTGCATAAAGCTGGTTGATGGAGAGGCTTCCGTTGGATTAAGTGTGCTCCAGATTGGGCCAAATTTTTCAATTTTTAGTCATCTGTGGCAATGTCTATTCATATTGTAGTCGCTCAAACTACTTCTGTGACTGTTTGGAAGAAGGTGCAAGATTGGGTCAGTGTATTAAGGCAGCTCTTAGCTGTAGTTATTTTACTCTGTAATAATTGCGTTCTTCTACTTGAAGAGTTGTAATTACAAAGCAGACGATGCGCTTCAATTATGTGAAGAAAATCCTTAAATTTAAGCCCCACGCTATACTTAGCACAAACAGTTTTTCAGGAGGAACTTTTACTTTCAGGTTATTTTGGGAAAATCCGTCCTGCTAAGTATGTAAATTGCAAGAAATGAAAAAAGAGAACAAAAGAGCGGGGCACCTTATTTTAGGTCCCATCAAATGCAAAGTCGAATGCGCCCGTTCTAGCGGTCTGTAGCATGTGTCCGTGTTCTGGGGCTGCTTTTGGTACCGGTGGGCCAGACCACTTGGCCTTGCTGTGTCTCAGCTGCTTTGCACAACCAGGTTGCCAAATGATCAGCCAAAGGTGGGGACTGAGCATTTCCTTCAGTAGCAGGGAGCCAGGGGCCACATGCCATGGGGGCTTGTGCTCATGGGGACCTTTGTACTCATGGGACCTTTTTTGTTCGCTTTATTTGTTTTTCTGCTGCTGCGTGGGCGACTCCATGGTTTTTAGGTCAGTCCTGTGCCATAGCAGGAGGGCTTTGTACCTGCACCTATTGCCTATTAAGGCAATGAGAACCTCTCCTTGAATGAAGCGCAGCCAGACTGCAGATCTGTCTGCAGATCAGAGCGGAGGGGATGGAAGAAGCGGTGTTTGAGTGAATGAACGAACTTTCAAGCTGACTCAGTGATACACGTACAGTATATGCTGTAGAGATTAGTCACCACTTACTGTAAGTCTTTCTTTATGGCGCTTGGTGGACAGGCGGCTGTATCAAGCTGCCGTGAGCGAGCTTTGTAGGCTGGGAATTCAGGTAAATGTTATTTCCACAGTATTTTCCCATTGAACAACAGCAACAACAAGAAAACACAAAACCTGAAGACCTGTAAATTACTGAGCTAAAGGCAAAAGAAATCTTTTAGTTATCTCATAGTGTTGCTATCTTTCTTAATCTCTGAAACTAGTAGGGAAGTGAATAAATTATGCAACAACTCTTTTTTTTATTATTTAGAAACCTGTGCTTACATGTTGTTAGTACTGTTCTGCCCTGTCCTGTGCAGGTTGGTTTGATTTTTGTGCTTTTTTTTCATTAGGTAGGTTTCAAGCTGCATTTGGTTGAAACACCAATTTACATGATGGTAACAGAATAACAATTACAGGGAAGGATATTCATCTGTGAAAAAGCACTATTTTCGTTTGCCAAGTAGAAACTTCAGGAAGATTACCCTCCAGGTTGAATTTTCTCATAAATGTTCCCAAGTTCTGAAAATATTTACTGGCATAATAGGTATGCATAGCACTTAAGGCAAAGTTTGTATTTAAGAAGTGACTTTTTTGTGGAAATGTGGAAAAAGTTTTTTTTTTTTCTTCCTATTTAAAAAATTGAAAATATTAAAAAATATATATTTTTTTAAATGGTTAAATTCTTGTGCAGCTTTTTCTGAATTACCCAAAATTAGTAAGTTGTTTGTTTTGTACTTCCAGACTTTTCTTTCGGTTTGTTCTTTTTTGTTTGGCTAAACTTTATTTTTTCTTAATTTAGCTGGGCATTTTTTGTAATTCTTAGATGCCCTTTCTCTCTGATCCTAACCTGTTTTGCTTGGCTTCTTAAATCTGTCCTTAGAGAACTGTAAATTTCAGCCATGACTGTACCAAAATTGCTGTAGAGTTGTTAGAGCAAGATTATTATTATTTTTTTTGATAGTTTGCTTAAAATTACTTCCTCCCCAAAGAGAAGAAAAAACAAACACGGTGCTGAAGAGTGAGAACCAGACGGTGCTGGCACTGCAGGGTGGGACTGCCGTGGAGCTGCGTGCCCGTACAGGCGGCTTGGCTCCCTGCTCGCCCGATGATCTGATCCCGCAGCGCTGTTGGAGCCCTCTGAAGAGCAGGAACGAAGGCTGCAGGAGTTATTAACTTGTGGGTTATCTCGCACTGTTTATTTGAAATGGAGGCCAGATGATTTACATATCTCTGCATCTTGGATCTGAAAAAAGATCATTTCTTTTTTTTTTTTTTAATGGAAGTGACATCACGGCTTATGTCAGCCGGGCTGCATTCAGGCCTTTTTCTCCTCCCCGTTGGGCTGTTAGCTGAGCGCGAGCTCGACGTCCTGAGTCTTTCCCTACATCACGTGGCTTGGTGATAACTTCATCTCGGTTCAGAGACCCATAACTGCGCTTTTGTACAGTTAAATGTGAGAAATAAAGCTCTGGGCTGAAGCCTTTTGACATCGGTGGGCACAGAGCTTACTTTGTTGGTGGGCCTGGCAACCCTTCAGTGGGGCTGCGCGGGTCTCCCCTGTCTGCGAGTTGGTGTTTTGGAAAGTTGGTTGCTGCCTTTGTTAATGTGAGCCAATTTTTAAGTAAGTTGCTTCCCATGGGAAAAACAAACACATGCAGGAGAGAAAGGGGAGAAACGCGACATCGGATCCATGTGATGGTGTGTGGCAGACGGTGCTGGGATGATGGTGGTACCAAACACACGCAGAGACAGAGCAAAAGGATAGCGATCATCCAGGCTCCTAAATTTCCAGCCACACTGTTCCATGTGCAGAACTGATTCCAGTTACTTATAAAATAAAGTAAACATTATAACAAAACTGTCCATTGCCATGATGGATGTGGAGGTTTGCCTTCCCTCCTGCCTTTCATCGTCTTCCCCCTGCTTTGGGAGGAAGGCGAGGAGGCCTTTGGGCCAGGTACATCAGCAATTTTGCATCAGGCTTGTGGCAGGCAAAAGTTACAGCTGCCCATTCACACACTGTGCATTTTTTGATGCTCCAGCTCTCCTGTAACAGTCCCCGTCAGGGACTTGGCAGAGGAGGAGGTACATGGGATGCCCGCAGGGAGCAGAAGCACATGGCCCTGACCCGCCGTACCCAGGGGAGAGATCAGGGGCTCGTGTTGGCGTTACCCTGCCTGCAGCTATGTTGGTGCTCGCACACGGCGTGGAGGTGGCCTCTGAGAAAAAACTAGAGAAATTACACGTCCCTTGTGTAATTTCGAGGGGAGGACTTCGCCAGCGCAGTTCCCCATACAGCCATATGCTATTCTTTTCTTTTCCATATGTTCTCTGATAATTGTCGGGAACAGGTGCCTGCGAGCCGAGGCGGGGCGGTATTTTAAAATTAGACTTCTAATGGGGAAAAAGAACCGTGTGAGTTCAGTGCTAGCAAAAATGTCAGGTTGAAAATCTTGGCCGCTGAAGTTCATGTTTGTCATCGGGCAACGGGATGGCTCGTAGCAGCGATGGTTCAGCTGCAGAGCTGTGACTTCTGAGGAGGAGTCAGTAGTTCTGGTTTTGGATCTGCTTTGGCTAAATCTGGGAAAAAACACCATTCCTTATGTGTTCATCAGCCCACAGGTTCTATGTTGGGCATGTGCTGCACCCCTGCTTGGTGGCTTTGGTGGTGTGGGCTGGAGGAGACTTGAAATAAAATTTCTATTTTGCTTGTCTCCCACTCTTTGACCCCATCTTCCCCTGTATGTATTGCTGAGCATCCTGAGCTGGTTGTGTGCATGTGTACTGGATCACTGTTGGTTACTACCGTGATAGCCATTTTTGACCCTGGTTTTCCTTCCATCATCTGAAGCAGAGCAACTATTAAGAGGAGGATGTGGAGAGATTTGCAGTCATTCTGGTCTTAAAACAGTGCTACTGCATCCACTGAAAATCATTCCGGGGCGTTGCACAGCAAAAATCCCCCAGTATTCCAGGTACTTTTGCCACGTCATCTTCACATCCCCATAATTAGCCCTCTGAACAGCCATTCCTTTCATGTATCAGCTGGGGAACTTTCAGCCAGGTGTAGCAGATCTCTAGGAGCCCAGCAACTCAGAAGTATCTTGCATGTGAAAATGTCAGGGAAGACATTATACCCCTAATATTTTTGCGGTGCTTTTTGTTTTGTTTTGCTTTGTTTTGTTTTCATTTCTGGTAAAGAACTAGTAAAATATAGAGCACATATGGAAATGGCAGACGTTGTTGTTGGGTTCTTGATTTTTTGTTGTTGTCCTTGTTTCTAAAATTAAGCATACAGGAGTCTGCAAGATCCTGCAAAGATTTCAAACAATATTGTACAGTCATGTGTTCAAGGAACCTTTTTAATCTAGTCACACACACGCACACACACACACAAATACACACATATAGTGAATAGATCCAGGTTTAAAAAAAAATTGCAGTAAGGAGAGATGAACCAAATGGAGAAAGACAAAATACTGCAAAATATCTGTGATTGTACTTAAAAAAAGTTTAGGTTTTGCTGCTGGCATTCTGTTGATTCCTTTTTTTTTTTTTTTTTTTTTTTTTTTAAGTTTGTTTGTCCTTCCCTGTGTAAGAAAAGAACTTGTGGTATCAGCTGTTCTTGTCCTTAGCAAAATGTTGGTAACTGAAATGTGGATCATGTGAGCCAAGGGGTCCCTGTCTGCCGGAGAACTAACCCTGGCTTTTTCATATGGGTAGGTTATGAATCCATTATGGTCCCATCCGTGCACACGAGGAGTAAGTTTTCAGTCTGCTGCTGCCGTATGTTGCTCAGCTCGGTTGCAGGAGGAGCTGTGATCTCACGGCTTGACCACAGACGCGCTTGGTGACGTTCCCATGGGCCGAGCTGGTTGCAGAATTGGGTCAGCAGGACGCTATCCTGGGAAGCTGCCTGGTGCGGGACCCTGCAGGCTCTGACACCTGCTAACTGTGGTAACTCAGGCTAGCTGTTGTTGTATTTACATAACAGCTTTCTTGAATGATTTTACTTTTACATCTCCTGGACTTGAGCTACTACTACAAGACTTCCTCCTCCTTGAGGCAGTTCTGGTGGCGTGACCCACACCACTTCAGAGCAAGCGTTACTCAAGTCAGGCGCTGAATCAAGCTTGCGCTTTGCAGCTGCAAAAAATGTACGGCACGTGATGTAACTGTGGGTGATACTCTTTTAATTGTTTCTGACAGTAAACTTAGTAAAGAGGTCTTGATATGTATATATCTGAGCGTATGCACTGCACATCTGAAAAGCAATGAGCACACATACATATATGCATTATATTGCAATAGTTTTCCATGGGGAGTTCTGTTATTGTTGTCCCTTTCACAAATTGCGAACCTGTAATTTTTCATGGGCTGTTCTTTGGCCCACTCTGCCAGAGAGGCTCCATCTATCATGTTAAAAAAATCAATAAAAAGTCTAGAGGTTTATTTATAAAGTGGAGCGTAGAGAAAAGGTGCAAAAATTCCATTAAAATGGCAGTTTAGCGCTAGCTATATCTCTTTGGGACTAAGCTCCAATATTTTAAACTATTAAAATTGTTACAAAAGTGCTTTTAAAGTACCACAAATCACAGTAAGGCTTTCTAGTTGAAACTTGCCTTTATATAGTACATAGAAGTCAGCTTATGTATGTTTTTGGAATGTCTGATGCTGCCCTCAAATGCCATTTTAGCATCCATTTTAGAGCTTTATTATACTTAATAATCTTATAGGTTTACACTCAAGTGAAAGTACACGGATGTAAGAAGTCAGAATTTATTTTCTTGAGTGTATGTGTGTCTTTGTGCAGATGCAGCTCTGTGCAAGTTAATTATTTCTGAGGAGTCTATAGGCTTCTAATGTAATTCATCAGAATTGCTTGGCTTGGCACATGTTACTTCGTTAGAGGAACTTACAAATTCACATGGCTGTGGGTTTTTTTATTGCATAGCAGTTTTCACCACTGATGTGTTGGTCATCAACTCCATCTTTCCTATCCAAAGAAATAAATGTGTCCTTCTGCTCATAAATGTGATGCTGAAGGGTTTATGGGATAGTATCCGTATGAAACCTCTCAGATATCAGAAGCAGTGGATTTGAAGTGTGAGCTTAACCTCCCCACAGTATCCTCCTGACTTGCTTTAATAGCTGAAGAAGATTGGTTTTGAAACTGTTGAGTTTTAAACAAAAATGATGCTGAAGGGCTTTATGTTGTCATCTTTTTTCCTGGGATGAGGAGGTTTAGTTCCAGAAAAAGATGGCGAATTCTTATTTATAAAGGCTCTGTGTGTTGTGGGTTTTATTGTCTGGTCCCTGAGGAAAGCCTGTGCGACTTGGGAGGTGGTGGAGGTGTGTGGGCCTGGGCCGAGGGCAGGTTCCCCATCTCCAGGAGGGAGCACAACACTCTGTAGGGGCTGCGCAATGAATGTGGCAGGAGGCGAAAGAGAAACCCCAACTCACCAAACGTGTGCGTGGTGTAAATACAGGCCCTGTCACGCGGTCATATCCCTGCATACAACTGAATAACTCAGTCCATCATTCCTGCATTATTCATCCATCAAATTTTCCTTTTCTTACTAAATTACAGCCGCATTCTACCTTTCTTCTTGCTGTCTTTCTCTGTGTATGTTTTCTTCTTTCCTGGCTGTATGAAGTTAGGGTAAAGTAATGATCCCAGAAAGCTTAAAAAAAATAAGACTATTAACATCGCCCTTTTGCTGTTAAGTAACATTTGAAATTTCAAAGGAATTAGCCTATGTAATTACCATGTGGCTAGAAATCTGTTGAGAATTCATACTGGTGTTTGGAAAAGCTTTCCGGGGAGAACATTAAAGCTTGAAAGAAAATGCCTTTTACTCTGTCCCTTTCTCTGGCCTTTTTCTAGGTGAACACTACTAAAATCTGTTTCATAAGGTGTTTTTCTGTGTGAAAGGGAAGACTTTGGTTGTGTTACACAGCTCTGAGTATAAATGATGGTTAGCTTCCCTGCTTTTGAAATAAAGTAAGCAAGTAACGTTAATGAGGATAAAGGAGAACAGCGTCCGTAAAGAAACAGTTTCCTGCAAAGCCCTTCCAGTCTGGAGTCACCAGTCTGCCAGAGACAGGGCTGCAGGTGGGTTAATTGGATTTGGCCAAATTGTGATTGCTGCCACTTGAGGTTGGCTTAGGCTCTTCTGTCCGGTCCCTTCCTCTTCCTCCTCCCTGTCTGGCGAGGGAGCAGTATCTTGGTGCTGTGTGCTGCTGTCTTGCCCAGAACCTGCAAAAAGCCACGAGATGGGGAGAGGAGCCTGGAGACTGATGGAGGGTGTGAGAAGAGACAAAGGAGGGAGATTGAGGAAGTGTTGGGCTGAGGTCTTTGAAAGACATTTGTTAGGCCAGGGTACTGCAATGGTGTGGTGGTTGCTCAAAGTGATTTAGGAAGGGTGGTGCCCTGGAAGGGAAGGGAGGGTCTCTTCTCCTCCAGCCATCCCACAGCTGCTGTGGAGGTTGCTCCCTGGCTGCCTCTCCGGCCTGGCTGGTTCAGTCCATGGTTCCCATTTCTCCGTGGGTTCCCATTTCATAAAATCATGGAATCATCCAGGTTGGAAAAAAACTTTAGGATCAGCAAGTCCATCCATCCATTTCTCCTCCCTCTCCATGTTCTTATCTTCATAAGAGGCTTCCTCCATGGTTTTCTCTCGGTTTCACGGGGTGCCTTTTTGTTCCTCTTTCATCCTGTGTTAGTGACATGGAAGCATACAAAAGATAGGTTATTACAAAATACTTCCACTAGGGTAAGCCTGTTGGGTCCTGCATCTTGGTGGCGTGCTGCTGCTCTGGCAGCATTTGGAGGGGTCTTTTTCCTGCTCAGCTCCTCATCCTTCAGCACGCAGGGCTAGGGTCCTGGGCTGCCATCCCACCTTCTTTTCCTTCTGCGCCTGCTTTTGTAGCATCTCTGGCAGGATTTGTGGTGGAGGATGTGGGACTTGTTGGTTAGAGAATCTCAGTATCCTCCGAGATCCCCCAAAATTCAATCTGTCACGTACACATGTTGTTGGAGAGTCGGGTAGGTGTGGCAAGGTGCTAGGAGAAGGCCAACAGTCTGTGGAGGAAAACTTGCTGCTTGTCTCTTCACCTGTGGCGCTGGCCTTCTGCAGGTAGTGCTAAAACCACCTTTTTTTGTTGAGCATTGACCATTTCTGGTGCTGTCCCTGAGGAGAGAGGTCTTGCCCGGCGCGCTGAGCCGGCCCCGCGACCAGCCGGCGCGTTTCGTGTAATCGCAGAAATCTGTTGGGCTGGGGCTGAGCGGCTCCGACTGAGCCCTGGCTCGTGGCCAAAACAAGCTGTCCGGGTTTGTCTGAGGGGTGGCAGCCGATGGCTTCAGCTTCTAAAATTTCTCTGGGAGCAGCTCTGCCTCTTGCCGGCTGCTTGAGTTTTGTCCTGTCGTCTTCGCGTTGGGACACGGTCCGAACCCTAAAGAAACCGAGCCTTCTGCCTGGCCAGATTTCCTATTCCAGTGGTTTGGGGTGCGGGGGGATTCTCCTTTCCTCATGTGGTGTGGGGGGAAGGGCCTCTTTTGCGGGCTTGCTGTAGGGAGGTTGTGAGTTTTTAGGATATTCTGTGCTTTTTATGGGTGTGGATGCTGAGCAGGTATCCAGTGGCTGCTTATGAGTGGGGAGGGCTGTCCTTCTGCAGGTCTGTCTGATGTTTCACGGTCCGTGGCTTGCTTTTATAACACTCCCCCTCTGAGGTACAGAATGAGGTCGCTATTTAACCAAGCTGGTGTAACTGTGTGCGTGTTTGGCTTCGGGGGGCTTCCCCACCCAAGCTGCTGGTTTTGCTGCTTCTCCGGTGGTGTGTGAAGGCCGGCATCGGCCCTCTCCAGCCTCTGGGCTTGTCTGCAGCAGGCAAGACAGAGCTCTCTAGTTTTTTCTTTCTTTTTTTTTTTTTGGCTGAAGAGAGGAAGTGGTAGATACCAATCTTTCTCTCTCGCACACCCTGCCATGCACATCTTGCTGGTGGCCACCCAAACTGCCCCCTAGAGATGCTACTCTACCGTGACTAATTTCCTGGCTTTTATTTTGAAAACCGAGTCATCAAAGCTTGCACAGATCAGCTGGTGCAAGCTCCAGTCTGCTCTGTATGTGAAAACCTAGAAAGCATACTTCTGGGAAGAGATGTTGGAGACTTTTCTATTTTTTCTTCAAATCACACACACACAAAGGGAGGGCAGTAGTGAATGTTCAGGATGTAAATAATTTAATTGGAGTGTCTTGGTCTCAAAATCGAGACTAAGTGCATCGGGAGTAGTAGATGTAAACTCTGCCAGGTACGAAGACTAACCAAGGCTGTAATCGTTAAAAATTTATACTGCTAATTGTAAATCTATAAAAGCTCTGAGTCTCATTTGTGAGATGATCCACCTGTGAAATAAACACTATCATGTCCTTCCCTTGCTGTTTATACCAATACTTGTCACTAGTATTTTGTGGGCAGCACCACTTAAGTGACTGTGCACGTTAGACATAACTGTTGATAACTATTGGTTAACCTTCCATGAAGAAATATTTTAGCTAATAAACGTACAAGCACATGAATTTAGCCATTCCTTGCATGTTTTCCCAGCTATAAAAATGTTTCAGCAAAGGAAAACATCATTTTTCTCAGCGAGTAACTGCTGCTCAGGAGAGAGTTCGGTGTTTTTTCTGCTTTTTTGTTGTTCTTTAAAGCGCACACACAAGAAGAATGCTAACAATAAAAATCTGTGTTTGAGGTATTAGTGATTTGCTCATGTAGGGTCAGGTATTTTTGTTTACTTTCTTGTGTGCCACTTGCTCAAAACCAAACAAATGCTAACATGCTCTTGGTGTGTATACAACTGCAGATGTGAAATACAAAGCACTGAGTAGAATAACAAAATTAAATTTTAATTGTAGTAGATGCCCTGAATTAACTCAGTTGCCAGCGGAAGTGCATTTAGAAAGATGAAAATTAAGACAGGTCCCCCCTTGATCTGAGCAGAAAAAAAAAAGTCAGCAGAAATCTTCTACAACTATGTTTTTAAAGCCAGTACAATTTCAATACCTGAAAACCATTTTTTCCTGGATTTTGCCTTTATTGACAGAGCTGTAAATGCAGAATAACTTCACTCTACTTGGTAGAGTTCCTGCAGATCTGCATCAGCTTAACAGCTATCAGCTGAGCCTCACTTCCTCGTTGGCCAGAAAACCCAACCCAGTTCTTTTTTAAAAATAAAAAAAATAAAAAAAATGGGGGGAAACTGGCTGGGCATTAATCTTAGATAACCAGGTTCTTGCTTTAAGGAAAAATAATAACAATAATAAAAATCTTTTTCAGACAGATTGTTCCTTAGGAATGCTGGGAGGAATGGTGAACCAGGGAGCTTCCTGTTAGCAGTCTCAGTCCTAGCATTTGGCTCCAAAAACCCAAACCACAGCAACCTCAGAAGGTAACCCCCAGCTTCTCAGAAGGCTGCACGAACCCTGCCCAGAGCATCCTCCGTCCTGCAGCCTCCCCAGCACAAGCAGTGGGGCGAGGAGGCTGGAGAAGCTCTCAGAGCCTCAAATACTATCGGGAGGCTGCTGCTGCTTTGGTGGGAGCCCCAGGAGAGGGAGTGGGATGGTTGGGAAGCAGTGCTAGCTAACTGCTGTGACATTAGGAACCCAGCCCTTTTTTTTTTGTTTTGTTTTCCTTCCCTCTTTTCTTTCCAGTGAACAGCTTTGAGATTGCCTCGCTCTTTAGGAATTGGTTGATACCATTTCATTTGTGGGAGAAGTGAGTCAGCCCTACCCCAGCATAAAGTATTTCACAAAAAAAAAAAGATATATTTTCCTCTTTTCTATACATTTTATGTCTAGATAGTAAATGATGATAATGATAATGATTAATTAGTAAATAATTAGTAAATAGTGAAAAATTAATTAGTAGAATAGTAAATAATGATAATGATTAATCTTTCCTCCTTTAAAATTGCCTTGGAAAGCTATGGCAGTGAGCTGTGACATGGTTGTGACACTTGCTGTCTTGATATAAGCCCGCATCGGGGGCTCTGCTCCTGCTTGTGCAGCCCTGCAATAAGCTCCAGTTGGTCGGACACGTCTCAGTTGCCACGTGCTTGATTTTGATGCTTTCTGGCACATTCTTGTGGTGGGATTTTGCTGGATCAGGACCATGAATGAGCTTCTCAACACGCTGTGGGTCACCCTTGTCTGAGGGGGGTTAAGAACAAAAATTGCATGCAGACTGCTAGAGACATAGCAAGTAAAAGCAGTCCACCTTCTATTTTAACTATGGGTGGTGTAGGTTTTACTGAATTGTTGCTAAAGGAGCTTGGTGAGATTGAAAACGGGCCTGTCCCACCTTTCTCCAACCATCCCAGCGCTGAAGTGCTGCAATGCTGTTTGTATGTTGCTGCCTTTAAGAAAAGTAAAGAGAGACAGCAGGAAATGAGGACGTAAACTCTGCGCGCTTCTCAGAAGCAGAAGGAAAGTGACATCACTGCTTTTCAAACTTGGAGCAAGCTTCACTTCTTGTAGTGGTTCTCGCCATATCCACTTCACAAAGAAAAATGCGTATGTTATATAGCACTGATGTGTCATGTTCTTAATTTTTCACAGTGCTGGTTTATGCAGACGTCTTACGGTAACTGCTTCAGAATGGTTTCTGTTTTATCGAAGACCTGATTAGCTAGGAAGGAATGGGAAATCCAAATCTTAATAACAAGTACTACTGGCAATATTTATTTTTCTCTCCCTATTTAAATATGTTTTCCTTTCTTTTATTTTTGTTTGCATATTATCCACTGAACTATTAGTCTATGAACCAGTTGTAATTTAGAATCCTGCATAGTAATCCATTTCAGCAAAAAAGTGCTGCGAAATTTGCTATTATTTAAAAAGTAAATGTCCTAAAAGTTCTGGAATCTTTTTCTTTTTTCTTCCTCCTTTTGTAATTTTTACTCTGTGTGATTATTTTCAAGGGGTTCTGCTGCCTTCTGAAAAAAATGATGCTCAATGAATATCATGGGATAATACAGAAGCCTGTGTAGGATGTGCACTGACCTACCTAAGAAGCCCAAGAGAGATAATTACAACCTTTCTTAGTCTAAATACAACCGTGCTTTGCAAATGTTTTTCCATGCAAAGAATGTGAGCCAGTTACATTTTGGAGGCTGTATGTATATGGAAAAGGGACTATAAAGTATAAAGGAGATGCCTATTTCAGGCAATTTTTGACGAGTTCCAGATTAAAAAAAAATAAAAATAAATTATAGCATATTAAATTATTAGGCATCTTTATTAGGGTGTGAGGAAGATTTATGCTGTAATGAAATATTGCTGCAACCCAATTTAGAACTTGACAAATCTGGTTTTATAGGCCTGAATTATAAGGGATACCTCATTATTTGAGGGGAAAAAACTTTTATTGTTATTTTTGGCACCCTTGTCTCCTTTTTGGTTGGGTTGTGCTCTGCAGGAGCTGCTCTGGGCAAGATGTCTCAGCTGATGCTTTTTCAAGGGAGCTGTGCAAGATGAAGTCATCATCAAGGATCACATCCTGGCAAGCCTTTCTTACCACATGTGGTCACTGATTTCAACTCAAAACTCATTCAGTCTTTGTTGCTCCTCTGGACCAGAAACATAGGTCTTCTTAAAAGCATGGAGTTCCACTCTGTTGTCAGATATATCAGACACAGCATCAGTATCTGATAAACACATCAGTATCTGCAGCTATGCCAAGTGTAGCTACACCAGAATTACACATATACTGCTTTTTTTTTAAAAAGAAAAAAAAAAGCCTTATTCCTTCTGGGCTGTCTCTCCATTTGCACGAAGGTTTGCTTGGAGTTAATGTGTTTGCTGTATGACCTGGTGTAGGTGTAATGGCTTGCAGTGGACCATAGTATTTGTCAGTCTGCTCAAAATTTTGGTAGCATGTTCTTCTCTGAATGACTTTTGAGACTGCTCGGGCAGTTCTTGTGGCTCATCACAGGTATTCTCCCTGCTGAGAAGTAAAACTGGAAGCAAACTGAGTTGGTGCATTTGACTGGAGTGGAGAACATATCTTTGCTGGAAATAATATTTTTTCTAGAGCAATGAGTTCCTTGTGTGCAGGGTTTCTGTTTCCCCGGCTGCCCTGGCATGCAAAGTGATTGATCTTGAGCAAATGACACACTTGTAGCTGCAACCATGTAGGCACACATTGGTGAGCATGTGACAAAGGAAAACAAAACGCACGGGGCAAGCTCAGCCGGCAAATCCTCCAGGTGTCTTTTTTTCTGCTCCCTAGGGGAGAGGGGCACAAACTTGTCCCTACTCTGCTAGTGACTTGCTTGCTCGGTGGCTCTGCGAGTGCCCTTTTGGTGTGTTGTGCCTGCTGAATGGGATGAGTACAGCGTGTCTGGGTGTAAGTAACGCTTACCTGCGGGAGAGCGCCCTGTCACGCAGAGTGATGAGGATGACTTACTGGGAAATGAAGTCTTGGGAGTCTGAAGCTGGAGCAGGCACAGCTTGGCGTGTGCCAAACGCACGCTGTGTTACGTGCTGGGCTCTCGCTGAACCATTTGCTGAGTTGTAGGGACCCTGCTGTTTTGTTGGTCTTTTTAACCCCCCCCGTTTAGGCATCGGTAGCCAAGTGTTTTGCCTCTCTGTGTAGCCTTAAATTGCACTTTTTTTCTGATGCAGTCATCAGATCAAATTATTTATAAAATGAGGACATCCTTTTGGACTTCAAGTGTAAACAGTCCTGTAAGTATGTGCACAGGCAAGGAGATTCTTGTCTGTTTATCCGCAGTTGAAGCCCAGATATTAATAAATACTAACGTTAAATAGTGCATTTTTTCCCCTCAGTCTGCTTCTGAGTTCTCCCTTTAGGGCTCAGATTTCTTCTCGGGGTTACCCAGAGGAGAACTTCCACCTCGCCCCTGCTGGAGTTACGAGTTGCAGTGCGTCTCTGCTGCTGTCATTTACCTGGAGCTAGGGCAAGGCAGCGAATCCTTTTGGATTTGGGATTCTCAGGTATCAGCAGTGCCAAAGCCGTGGCTGCAGTTGCTGGTGTGTGCATTTGAGGGTCGGGTCTGCCGTTTTCATGCAGCGGGATGATGCTGGGTCTGTTCCCTGGGAATTAACATCGAGAACTGGGAGCCCGCTGAGGTGCCCTCAGATGTTTTGGCACCAAGCTGATGCTGGGCTCTGCTTGCTTGTAAGACACCTCAGTGGGCAGCCGAGTGCTTCAGGGGTGGTGGGGAGGCACTCTGCAGGTTGGAGGTGGCTGGTGCTGCCCCGGTGCTCGCCCTGAGCATCCTCCTGCGTGGAGGCTGCTGGTGGCTCCGGGGGAGACGGGAGAGGTGCAGACGCGGCGCTGTGAAACAGAGGCTGAGAAAGGAACGTCTCGCAGGGGTCTTTAAGGTACCGGCTCCTGCAGGGTGACTTCATGTGTGTTGTGGTGTTTATTTTAGCTCCCTGGCTTGTTTTTTTGGGGCGGGCTTATTTTTTAAAAAAACAAAACTACAAACAGGCTCTTAGCCAATGCCAGCGCAGTTTGCAAACCAAAACCAAATCTGAGCAGAGCACTACTCTCGAGTGAGCTGCGCTAATCGAAGACGCGCTTCAGTTTCCTGCCTCGAGCTTCTCCCCGGCTCTGGTTGGGTGCATGTACGGTACGGCGTGCTGAGAGACACCTTTCAGGCCCATCCCGTTAAAGAAATGTGTGCTGGCAACCGCTCCGAGCTCCGTATTGGATGCGTTTATTGCCTGCCTACTCATGGTTAGCAAGCAGCTGCTTGGAGTCAGGTAGGCTACAGACGAGTCCTGGGTTTGTGAATTAACATCTCAAATGGATCGGTTGTGCGTCCTTCCTGCGCGTTGCACAGATTTCTGTGTTCCTGCGATCAGACAAAATATGTACTCTGACAACAGTAATAATAATCCCCGTAAGAAATGTCACACAGTGCACGTTGTGTGTGAGCAGAATATTTTATGCAGTGAGGATGTCGAACTGATGCAATCCTGAGCACTCCGGCTCTGCTGTTTGCATAAAAGCAGCACCTCAAAGCCCCTGTGATCTGTTCCACCAGCAACGCCGGGGCTGACTTTCACTTTCCTTACTGTAAGGGGATTGGTATAGGAGGGAATTTGCCATCCGCTCTTAGTCTACGTTTTTCCAGACAAGTTGGCCTCCACAAACGTTACAGCCTCCTTTTTCTCTGCGTGGGAGAGTACAAACTGCTGCTGGAGGCAAGGGGGAGAGATTAACATTCATCTGTTTTTTTTTTTCTCTTTTCTTTTCTTTTCTTTTTTTTTTTTTTTTTTTTTTTCATCCCGTGGGCATGGCGGACTTATGAATGTGCTGCTCCTTCAGGGAGCGTTTCTGCTTGTTGCCCTGATGAGAAGGCCGCAGAGGAATGGGTACGGGTGTGAATTTCATGTCACTGGTAATCAGGCACATGAAAAAGCCAAGCACAGTGGCTCTGTGGAAGAGGTCAGAGAGGAAAATGGAAGGACCAGCAAAAGCCTTGGGCTGCTCTCTGAGTGGGGGCACTTGCTAGGAAACCTTTTCAGGAGTTTGTGCATGTTGAGGGTTTAATGGAAGGCCCACCTCTTTGCTTCAGCTTTTCATGAAAAGTGGTAAAAGTTTTATTTTGCCAGGGCTCTGTGTTGAGCAGAGAGATACTTCTTCGATCCTTACTGTGATTTAGTGTTGCATGCATAGCCAGAAAAACTGATGGGGAAATATATATCTATCAGAAACAAAAAATGTTTAAAAAAGAAACGAAAGTCTCCACTGGCATGGAAACCAGAGCTGAGATTATCAGCGCGTGTACAATCACAGCAGTGACTGATAACGCTCACGCAGGATCAGGAGGCTTAGTTTCGCTTTGGCAGGGGCAGGAAAGGTCTCTCCAGCACGTGCTTCTGGACACCCCACTGCGAGGGGAGCTTCCGTCTGTCCGTCCAGCCGTCCGTCCAGCCTTGCCCTTCGGTGTCCTGCTGTGAGGGGCAGGTACTGTGGTGCGTGCACGCCGTGAGGGTGATGCATCTGCCTCTGTCTGCCTCCTTCCGCAGAAGCACCAGCCTCCCCGGCACTCGAATTGCCTGTGCAGAAGCAGCAATAGCCTCGTGGTCCCCAGGGTCTCCCGCTGCTGCCAAATTAGAGTATCTCTCTCAATTAACAGCCAGGCGTTCTTTTCCCCCCCCTCCTTCTCTCCCCCTCGCCCCATCCTAATGGGGAGTGGTTAATAGTTATCATTTACTAATTTAGGGATCTGGAAGGTTTGTTCTCAATGCGTTGCAATCAGGAGAGCTCGCTCCTCGCCCAATTAGTGGGCCCTGCAGCCGGGCGGGCAGCCTGCCTTCCCGCTGTGGGGTGTCCGGAGGCGATGGGGCCGCGGGCCTGGGTGGCCACTGGGGGATTGCAGCGCCTGGGGAGCCACCCCAGTGTCTCGCCTGAGCTGCCAAAGGGGTACGAATGCGGTGGTTTTGGATGGATGTGGTAAGGATTTTATCCAGGGGATGGCATGGGGATCGCTGGAGGGTGATGGGGGGCTGCCATTTAAAGGTTTGGAAGGATGTTGCTAATGGGCATTGCATGAGGTGAGGTCAGTATGAGAGGAACAAAAAAAAGCAACAAAATGAGGTGAGAGAGGAGCAAAAACCCCATTCAGGTAAGGGCAGGGCAAGGGCAGTGCTGCCCCATGAGGGGCTGGTTCAGTCAGGGTGGGTTCGTGCGGTCGTTTCCGAGGCTCTTCAGGAGCATCCTGTGGGGCCGGGCTTCCCCTCTCGGACATGTCTCTGTCCATGTTCCAGCCAGATTTTGGCAAAGTAGGAACAGCACCATCCGCGTCTGACTTTATTTAAAAAGAAAAAAATAAGTCTTGAATGCCAGCCATCTGCTGTTGGCTTCGTATACAGGCCGTGTCCCCTCAGGGGATGGAGGTGGCGTGTCTGGCCAGAGAACCGCCACAGGAGCACGTCCATCATGCCGAAAGAGCCCTGCCCAGTGACAGGGAATTTGGGTCCCTTCCTGCTGGAGGGATCCACAACACGTTGCTTGTGAATCCTTGAGAAGAGATTTGAGCCTCTCTGTGCAGGGGATGCAGAGTGCCGGTGTGGTTAGGAGCTGCCGTACTGGTGATTGAGGCAAGAAGATAGTCGCCGCTTTTCTTCTTGCAGGCTGGTCGTGGGGTGTAATGTTGTTTTGGAAACGGTTTAGGTTGTGGTTTTCTACAAGTTGGCTATTAAAATAGGCCCACTATCTTGATGGGAGCCAGTATGAGCCCTTAGCCTGAAGCAGGAAATGGGCAGACTCGTTTTTCTTTCATTCTTTCATCCCAGTGACCCCCAGCAAATGCCCAGTCAGTGTTGATTTGCTTCTGAAGGTGCTTTTTCTGAAGTCAGTGTGCCTTGCTTTTCTTTGTTGTACTTCCCCGTTTCTTCCTATTATAGAAGTCAAGTGCTGACTCTGTTCCTATAGCTCCGGGTGAAGGTGAACACTAGCAGGGCAGTAGACAGTTAAAAAAAAATCCATTAATTAAAATATTTACATTGGAAGCTGCAAAACATTTGCTCGTTGAGTAAAACAAACTTCCCCATTGTTCTTATACCATTGCTGCAATTTCTCTGAAAATAGCCAGGAAGAGGTTGAGCTGTGAGGAATTTTACTGGGTTGGCAGGGGAGTAGGAGCACAGGGGTGCTCTGCTGGGCTCCTGGTCAGTGGCTCTCTTCTTCCTCAAATCCTTTTGTCCTATGGACAAAAGATCTCTTCTTCACACACACCCACAAAAGAAAAAAAAATACCACAGTGAAATATGTTGGTATGGTGTTTCTGGTGATGCCAAAGCCTAAATGATCCATGTCCTTATGAATAAAAGGTATTTCTCAATGAAGCAAATGGCAACTGAAAAGAGGAAATAAGAGGGAGTAAATTGTGTCAGTAAAAGATGAGGAAATGGTTTTCAGTGTATGACAGGTTTCTTTTTAGCGCTACAAGTCTGCACTGCTGTACACTTCAAAAAGAAGAGCACAGCACAGAGGGGTGCCCAGGCTGGGACCCAGTACCACTGCTCCCATCCCGCTGCTGGGGAACTGGAGGATGTCACCTTCCCCATCACCTGGCGCTAGGCCCCTGCCATTCCCAAAGGGAATTGCTGCCTGAGGGAAACCAAGCCAGCATGCAAAGCAGGCATGTCAGATCCAGGCTTAAAAAGCAGTGTTTCCCTTGCATCCAGGTTTGTGCTTTAGGCACAGGAATGCTCTTTGTAGAGTTGTTGCAGGAAAAAAAAAAAGTAAATGTGAAAATAATTCATTTGAAATCCTTCCATTCCTGCCTTGTCTCCTCCCAGACAACTAGATAGAGAAAAAAGTTGTTTTTTTTTTTTTTAATTTTATTTGTTTCTTTTTTTTTTTTTTAAAGTCATCACCACCACCCTGTTCTCTCACAGAGCATCCAGTTTCACTTGTGCATTTCTGGTCATTTTCAGCTTGGCAGTGGACTAACAGGCTTCTAGTGCTGGTGGGCAGAGCGCTCAGAGTGCTAACATAACATATGGAGGGGTTTGTCTGGTGGGTTTGGAGATTCTTGGTTCACACTTTTTTTTCTAGGCAGACTCTTAATGCTTTTCAAGGTGTCAAACTGGACATCTCCCTTCTGCTGTGTGGGTTTGCTAATTGGATGGATTGCAGGTCATGCCCCCTTAATTTAATGGTGTTGCAGAAGCCTGTTTGTTTGAGCCTGTTTCTTTGAGCCCCAGTCTGTCAGGATTTAGATCTTATTAACTCTGAAGTTGCAGTTTTGTTAGTTAGGTGCATGGCACTCTTTCCTTGTGACCCCAGGTACGTTGAATTGTATTATGCTTACCTAAAAAAATCCTTCTGTTCCTTGTCAGTTTGGTGTGCAAAGGTGGTAAGACGTTACTTGATCAGGGTTCAGCATCATTTAAACTTGTGCATGAGAGCTTTGTTACATCCATGTCTTGCATGCTTTACCATATTTAAGAAGGACTGTGTGTTGACAGTTTCTTGGCCTGCAGATAAAAGGTGCAACATACCCAGGTTTGATACACTGACAGAAAATTGTCTCCACGAAGTATAAGGCTGCTGTGATTATTTCTGGCCATTACCATTGGTCTCATTTTACAACTGTGCACATTATATAATTTGATGTTCATTTAATTTAATGAGAGGATGCTGCAGACTTATTTATGACTTGGTAGGGCAACCTGTACACTTTGGCCACCTCTTTTAACCTTTCTGAAGGAGGAAAAGCATGTTTCTTACAGAACATGTTACAACATCTTTAATACATTTATATCCAGGTTTCCCAGATTCCTGCAGACAGGAGGGCGACTTGCCTGGGGTGTGGATTATACTGGAATGGGAGCAGAAGTTTAACTTTTTTTCTTGAACTGCTTCTCAGCTTTCTATTATAAGGTTATTGAGTGGTATTAATGGAGTTTTCCTTTTGTTGCAGATGGAATTTTGTGACTTGCTGGATTCTGAATAGGGCGAGGAGATGTGTCTGATAAGGTAAGAGAAGAGGGTAAGATAAACATGTTCTTACATAGAACAGTCTCCCTGGTCTCGTGTTCTGGTTGAAGACAACTGTTTCATTCCTTGGCAAAGCCCTGCAAATAATTGAGGTGTTTATTTATATATTTTTTCTGTCTCTGATCTCAGAGCAGGGATCATTTCAATTCTGTACAGCTTCACTAGTCCTTTCTCCTGGTGAAGTGATATACAAAGTCTAGACAACAGAAATACAACTCTTTCAGGCACGAGCTTAGCCAGGTTGGTCATGCTTACCTTAATATTGTAAAGTTTCTTAAAACTTACATGTGAGGTAGAAGCATTTTTGTTTGGGTTCAGGATTCCCCCCCTCCCCCAGGACTTCTGAAAAGTGAAAAGATCTTTGAGCTGTTTTAGCTTCTATGCTTTAAAACTTGTTTTTCCTGTTGCAATATTTTCAAAATTGGACTGTTTTGAATAGGATAGAATGTATATCAGCAGAAAACCTTTAGGTTTGAGTTTGAAACAAGTATTTGCTGTCACTGATATACTGAAGGAAGTAAGTTTGCAGAATTTTAATAACAGCATTTGAAAAAGACTGTGTTCAGATAGGTGCTTTTTCTCTTTCAGTTTCTGCTCCAGACTTTTCTACTGTCAGAGAAGAGTAGATGTCTTTAAAACTAAAAGCAGTGGAATAACTATATTCAGACACCAAACAGCTGAATACAGTAGTAGCATGATGCAGGAATTATCAGTCTTTCAACCTGCAGTCCAGCCTATCACTATGCACCTCATTCATTTATGCATTTCATTTCGTCTCCTGTTTGAGCTCTGTGTAACTTAGGGGCCTCAAAATCCCTTTTGTTCTTCGAGGCTGTTGGTTGGAAAGTGTAGTGAAAACAGCTAAAAATATTATGTCATCGTGCAAGGATCAGGATTAAAAGCCTTTTTCCTTCAATTGAGAGATTTAGCTGTTGCAGACAGTCCTTTTTTTTTTTTTTTCCATTTTAGTTTTGTTTGCTTAGTGGAGTTACTGTTTTGGAGGGTGGCTACCCGAGCAAGAACTGAAAACTTTAGGTGGCTCTCAGCCCAGCGTGGAGTATGCAGGAATCAAAAGCTCGCTTGGTTCTTAGCCTTCTGCAAATATTGGGCATTTTCCCCTTTGTCCATTCGAACCACACCCTTTCATCCCACCACTGAATTACATTATAAATATTTTATTTAATGGCTTATGAGGCCACCTTTGAGTAGACGGTATGTATATAGCTGGTAAAATACAGCTCTTCAGGTGAGAGGTCTGGCAATCTGCAGCGCTATTATGTAAAGCACCTCAGCGCATACCTCGCTTGTTATGTAAACCATCTTCACTCACTCGCACGTGTTGGAACCGGCCTACTTCTGTTCCAAGGGTGGTGAATTACGAATTACGGCTGTGTTCAGGACTTCTTAGAGCGTGTTCAGCCCAACCGTGCGGGCGGCCCGGCTGCCGTCCCCTCATGTGCCCGCCACTGGCATTGCTGTGGTGGTGGCCGCCGTAGGGGAGCCACCGCCTGCGCAGAGCCGATGTGTGGAGTCGAGTGTGGCCTATATGGGTTAAATGCTCGTGTTCAGGTTGGTTTGGTTTAGCAGATTTTGTCGATTTTGGGGAAGAATTTTATTCATCTGGCAGTGGCAGGCACTGCTTTGGTGTGCTCCTCAGCACTCACTCAGCTGCTCGTGTTTTCCTAGGCTCCTCATAATTATTTCGTTTGTCTAACTCAGTCATTTGATTTTTGTTTAAAGTATCGTTCTTCACTGCAAAGTGGATATTCCTGAATGTACGTGCTTTAACCTGAGCAGCAGTTTGTTTTAATGCCTCTCGTAGGGCAAGCTTGCTCTCTCCTTACCTCATAGAAAGCTACCGAGGGAGCTTTGCGTCTCGAGCATGTTCTGCTGCTTCAGGCCTTGACACCTCTTCTTGCCATGGTTTTATTGCCAGCCCCAGGCAGGTACAAATCGTGAGTCAGGTCCCTAGAAATCACAGGACTGGCTTCAAAATGAGATTCTGGGAGAGAGAAGTTAACACTTCCCACTGGCTCTCGTCTTTCACCTCTAGAAGAGAAGATTCTGTCCTGGCAGTGTGTGATGCTGTTTCAGGGTTGAAATTAATCCTGAGCTACAAATATGCCTGTCTCATTCTCATCTTTTGGCGTTCAGAGGGACTTCATTTATTTGTTCCTTCCCTGGCAGCCTGGGGCAGAGAAGTGTCACTGTCCCACTCCCTGTCCTGCCTCGCAGGAAGAAGCGGCTCTCCTGTTCATGCTCCTGCTTAAGGCCATCATTGTCAGGCACCCCTAGTTCTTAGAGCCATCCCTTATTACTGTTAATTTTTTAAACTACTGTGTTCCCTCTCCCCATTTGCTTCTGTGCTTTCATCTTTCCAGACAGGCATCTGGATCCTGCTCCAAACTTGCCCTTAGGTCCTGTCTGTGCCTCGTGCCCAAGCTTTCCCCTGATTACTTACAGTTTTCATGGATATTTCCTAACCCATTCCCTGCTGCTGCTTCTGGAGTGGAACTTAGGAAGTATTCATGAGAGCATCATGAGATGTGGCGAGCTTTTGCTGATGTTGATGGGTGCCAGAACTCTCACCCAGCATTTTCTTTTCTTTCCCCTGTATTTCCCTGTGCCTTTATCTCGCTTTCTTCCAAAAAGCCGGGGACCCTTGTGAACGAGAAGTTGAGCTTCACTCGGGGTCTGCCTGGTAATTTGGATCAGAATCATAAATTCATTCTATCAGAGCTGATCTAGTTTCAGAGGTGCATTTGTGAGCTGAAAATGACTCTGATCGCTGTGATGGCGTTGTGTCATATTGGAAAGGAAATGACAAGGAAGTAACAGTTACCAGGCCTATTTTCACCCTCTGTTAAACTGCATCGACCTGATGGATTGCTGCGCCAAGGCCGCTTGTCTTAACAGTTCCAAATTAGATTACCAATTAATATTGATTATCTGAAAAGCAGTGTGTTGATGTATATTCTGTTATTAATGGCTGGGGCATGCTATGTTCATGCATTTTATAATAGCAATCTGTTTTGCAAACATTTCTGGTTGTTCTTTTTAAATGAGTCTTGGCAGTGAAAACACCAGTTTAATTCAGAGTATCTCACTGAAGTATTTGTGTTCTTTTCTCGTTTTGGGTGTTTTGGTGTTGTTTTTTAGTGGGAGTAACACTTGATTTTGATGAGACCAGATTCAGGCAAAGTCAAAGAATGATTTTTGTCTAAACTGGTGCACTGTGGTTTCTTGCATTAATTCACATACGTGCAAAATTGTGGCATTGCTGCTAGATTACTTCTGCTAATGTCCTCTGACATTGCGTATGAATTATTTTTGTCTCCCCAGAAGCCATCTTAGAAAAATGTTCAAAATAAGAAAGCTTATTTGAATAAAAGAGTAACAGATATTTTGAGTTCCCTTTCTTGTGTTATTTAGTTGTTTTGTCACAGTATGTGGAAAGTACCTGGAAAGTACAGGGAGGAAAATGGGAAATCTCTCATGCATAAGGAAAACCTCTAGATAACAAGTTGGGGGGAGGGAGGGTGGAATATCTACATAAATGTAGACATCAAGGTAAATGCTTTTTCCTTTTCTTTTTCTTCCAGAAAATTTGAATATTTGCTCAATCTGATGTTGCAAGTTGTAAATGCTTAACACTTCTGAAAGAATAAATTACTTCAGTGCCTGACTGTGTAGATAACTGTCAGCTTCAAAGGATGAAGTGAGTTAGAAGGAATGTCTGGAGATCTCGGCATAGGCTAATATTAGGCAGAATACTGAAAGTGGGGGGGAATACATTCAGCTAACATAACAGAAGCCTAGATGTACGTTTATGTATAAATTAAGAGGAGCCATGTTATGAAAAGCAAATTTCTATGGTTCTGCTTTTAAAGTGGAATACTCAGTTCCCCCTTCCCAGCTCTGTCACACTAGGTTTCCCAAGCTTGTTGTTGTAAGAATTGTGCTTCTTTGATAAACAGCGAGATGGAAAATTGACCAATCTTATACTTCTCAAGTTATCTTTACGATAAAGGTCACCTTCCGCTGTTAGAGTAGTGCTGTGAGCTGCTTCGTTCTGTAAGAGGCAGGTAACTTTTTCTGCAGTCTTGACCAAGCAATTAAGAGAAACTGAAATTAGCGCTGTAAAACGCACAGTCAAGCTATGGGGCTAAAATTGAAAGAGCCATTTCAGTTTTTGCTTGAAAAGTGAACTGATCTGCAGTTCCCCTCTGAGCTTGTAAGCACAAAGAAGGAGCAATGTTGGCCTCACAGTTTCTGGGGTGCATATTTCTTGTTTCTCAACCCCTCTGTACCATCTCTGCCATTTGTCTGGTTACTCAGTGAGCTAAGTCGGGGTACGAGACCTGGACCAGCTATGAGCTCCTCCTTCTCCTCAGGGTTATTTTTCTGATCCGTGTCCCTGGGCTCAAACAGGCACAAAGGGGAGCATCAGGATGGACCCAGGGGGCACAGCAGCATCGTCCCTGCTGCTGATGATCTCTGGGCACCTCTGCAGCTCTGACAGCTCGACCAGAGCTTGGAGATGTGGTATGCAGGGTAGGGGACCCTTGGCCTTGGGAGCCTGCTGCGTGCCCGCTCCGCTGGGCAGGGCGGCCGCCGGTGCCAGTGCGTGAAAATAGCGCTGGAAGCCAGGAACTTGTAACTGCAGCTCTGCTAATGACTAGCCTGTGGTTTTGGGCAACTCCCTCAGCCCTCTTTGAGTCAGCTCCCCTGTCAGTAAAGAGGGGATAATACTCCTTTATAACTTACTGCTGAAATGATTAATTGCTGCGCACAGTGCTTCAGGTACCCAGGTCCTGCCATGTATTGTTACCATTGCTGTGGTGAGGCCGATCTCAAACTTTGTTCAGAAACCCCAGCTCCAAAAACACAAAAGTTTTGGGGGGGTGTTTTTTTGTTGTTGTCGTTGTTCCTCTTAACTATTGAAACAGATCAGATTGACTCTCGGTACTGAAGTGCTAACCACCAATACCGGCCATCTGGATCGTGCCCACCTCTCCTCCCCTTCTCCTTCCTCCCCACACCTCCTCTTTTGCCTTTCTTCTCTTCGCATCAGCCGTTTCCTAGATGAATTAAGGACAAATTGCCAGGAGATCTAAAAGGGAAGTTTTAGTTGAGGCTGAAGGTGAAATCCTTCAGTGCTGCTGAGGCAGAGAGGTAGGGAAACGTTGTTTTTTTCTTTTCCAGCCCATTCTGGGTGGCAGCCATGCAATTTCCAAGCTCTGGCTTCTGTTGCCAAGCCGAGATATGCCAGTAACTCACTGGTTCAACAAAAAAAAAAAGAAAGAAAAATCTAAAAATGTTGAGGCGAGCCCAGTGAGTGCAAAGTTGCAGAATTCATATTTGAGATTTAAAAAGAAAAAAATCTCTAGAAATTAAAGAAAAAACTAGTCAAGGTCCCGGGGCTGAGCTGGTGGCCGTGCTCTGAGAACACCAGAAGCTCGCTTGCACTTAGCTTCCCTCAGAGATGTGCTTTTCTGGCTCATGATTGACCCTCAGCTGTGGGTGGGAATGTCCTGTTCCCACTGGAAGAGATGGATGCTGTGAGGAGCTGAGGCCTTGCCCCATGCCACGCGTCTGAAGGTGGGAAGGGAAGGACAGGCGGCCGTCACTGGTCCTTGCTGGGTGGCAAGCTGCTGGCAGCCCAGGAGGCCAAGCCTGCTGCAGCTCCTGTCCTCTGCTGGGCTGCTGTCTTTGTTCTTGGCCAGCATGCCCTGAAATGAAATAAATTGCTCATGATGTGCTGGCATCATAAACGCCAAGGAATGGGCTGTAGCTTTAGGAAACCTATATTCTGTGGAGTACTTTCATAGATGTCTGTCCTCAGAATAAGCCTCTGTTGTCTGCTCATTCTGTCTTAGTGCAGATCATGAACTCTTGCTTGGTAATTTCTGCAGAAAGCCCCCAACTTCTGTTGTTACTTTGCAGAGGTGTCCACTCTCAACTATAAATGACAGAATGTGACATGTTGAAGTTGTAAATTGTGTTCATTTCTCTCTGGAAGGATTTTAGGCAATTCTCTTTTCTGTGCTGTATACATTTTTGCGTACTTTGATTGTAGTAGTAGAGCGTTGGGCCAAGCATTCAGCAGTATGTCGAGCTCTTTTGTGTCTGTAACTGTAGGGGGGATGCAGTGCAGGGCCTTGTCCAGGTGTCCTTGTTTAATGCAAGTTGCTATGAACCGAAGAGTGGGGAGAGGAAGATCTGAATGTTACAAGCTTCGGTGCTCAGATCTGCCACGAGCGATTCTTTGGGAAGCTTGCTTTGTGTCCTTCATCCAGCCACACAAAAATTGGCACCTCCAGCACTGATTGACACTAGCTGGACTGATCCACAGCTCTGCTGCTCTGTCCTGGAGCGCTGGGAAAAGCCTTAAATACTCTGAACGGAGGCCATGGAGCACTCTTAAGACCCGTAATGATGAACTATGATTTTAATATTGTAGTGGTGCATAGGGAGCAGCCTGTGCTTCTGAAGATGTCCTCCGAGAGCGGTTCTGGTAGGAGTTGCTGCAGAGGTCTGCATTTCTGAATGTACGGCGTTGCTGCATGGGGAAGATGTAAATGGCAGAGCAGTGGGGCAGAGTTTTAGTCGGCTGGGTAAGACGAAGTGTTTCTTGTGGATGCTGCGTTTCAACAGCTTGCTGCCGATGAGTTTCTGGGCGCACCGCACACTGTATCAGTTAGCTATAATTAAGTACCGTCAGGCAGAGGAGATTAATTCTGAACTCTTCAAAATGTTTTCCTCTGCCCAGCAGCATCTTTTTGGGGCCTACTTTTGACTAATGTATTCCTTATCTTCTGAGTAAATTTTTGTAGAGACATCTAGCCAGTTTGTCAGTAAGTCACTGATAACCATTATCCTCTTTGATAAGCAAAATACGCTGACTCTTTAACTCTCAATATAAGATGTATTTTCTGAGTCTTTAGCTGTTCTAGTGGGACCTTCTTCTCTGCAGTGAACAGACCAGAAATACATGTTGCTCTTGCTGTTATTTTTCTTAGATAATGCTCTCCCTCCCACCCAGCCTTATACAAAATAATGCTCTTATCCATCCAGCGGCTGGGTTTCCTTGCTTAGCTGCAGGGTCGTGCAGGAAGTTCAGTGTCTAGATTGTGTCTGCCGTGACCCCCAGGCTTTTTAAACAGGATCGTTGCTTTCCAGGATGCAATTCTTGTGATTCTTTTTGATTCCCATAACTTTGTAACTTTTGTGGCATTGCTGTATTCAAAGCTAGTTGTCATTCACGTAAATTATATCTATCAAACAAATAAAAAGCCTTTACCAGAAAGTAACCTGACTCACTTTCTGCTTACGGTTGTTCCAGGTTTTGTGTTCTGTGCCAGTGACAACTGCAGTCATACCTTCTTTCAGGTGCTTGGTACAGGCAATGGATAGCATTGCTTCAGGCCCCCAAAATGCCAAAGGAAAAATGTGAGAGGAAGTGGGGTACATGTTGTCATTAGAGATAATACTTAAAGGATTTTGAATCTCGAAATTGAACTACTTGTACTTTGCAGTTTGGGTTTGTGTGAACATAATTGCAACTTTGAGTTCTTTCTTTTAAATATCGTATGTATGTGGGGGTGTAGTTGTTTTGTTTTTGCTAAGTAGCATTTTTCTGGAGAATTGTATTCATACCACTTGTGTTTTTTTGAAGGTAAAATTTAATGTTGATACTTTTTTTGGTCTAGTTCTTAGGAGATTGAGTACCAGACAGTTGCGCATTACCACCGACTAATAGTCAAAAGGTACAGTCTTGCAAAGACTTGACTAAAACTAAATGAATAGCTCTCAATTTCCTGTGGGTTTTTCTTTTTTTGTATGTCTGTGTGCTGCTTACCAGTAAGGAATAGAGCAACTTTCTGCTTCTGAGATAATGTTATTTCCAATTTTTATACTGTTGAAGTAATTTTTGTTAAATGAGAAGAAAAAAAGTTAATAACCTTGAAAAGGAATTTCTCTGCAAAGTGTGCAATCAGGGTTGGGATCTTTTTTGCTCTTCTGTTTCATCAAGAGGAAAAAAACTGTGGTGCTTTAGTACTTCATTAGCCTTTTGCTTTCAAATGCAGAGCCTTAGCAGTATGCTGCTTTCATGATTCATTTTAGCATTTGCCCGTGAGAATAGTATTTGAACACCTCTTAGAGATGAAAAATGTCAAGACCTTTGTTTCCACGACAGTGTTGTACACAGCTTTGTTTTATTCAACTCACTGCCCATTTCTGAAGTGAGTTGAGGAATCTGCTTGGGGTGGCCCAGGAAGTCTGTGGGAGCTGGAGGGATGGTACCGTCCCACCAAAACCATCTTCTGGTAGCCAGGGAATGCTCTCCTTTGTGTCTGTCTTTTGTAGGCTTAGGTGGATTTTTACCTTTGTTAAACAGTAGTGGTCTCACTTTGATCCTGTGCATTTCATAAACCTGAGTATTACTCCAATTACATGCTTTTTTCTTATAAAAGGAAAAGCGAATGCTTGCTGGCCCTTATCCTAGTCTGTGCTATGTAAGACAGGCAAACAAGTAGACTTGTTGGTGTCCCACTTAAACTTCCTCTAAATTTCTTGAATAGACAAGTTGAAAGAACAAATTATCCCCTGTTCTTTTTCTCTTGTCTTTCTTCTGCTGGATTGCAGCTTAAAATATTCTCTCTCTTAGTAGGCTGAAGCAGGAGTGATGAAGTCTTCTCTAGATGTGTCCTCTCAAGTTGAACTAGCTATACCATTAATCCCATTAACAAAACGCAATTGAAGTAGAACTTTTTGACATGATGCTATTGGGATATCCAGCAAGCTTTTACTGAATGAAAAATGTGAAAAATGTGCTTGGAATGTACTTGTGCAGTTTCCTGTGTAACTTTTGCCTTTGATAGGCTTTTGGAAGGACCATGCTGCCTAGAAAACTTTGTTTGTACCAAGAGAGGCTCTTAGGGAGCCCTTGAGGGGTTGCTGCATTCTCTCTCTCGCCATGGATAAATGCACACTCTGTGGGTCACTTGCTCAGAGAGACCAGCTGTTCCTGAGCTTTGGGTTGAGGGTTGGAGCCAAATGTGTGTTCTTGTTTCTTGAATTTCTGGATATGGTGTGAGGGAGTGAAAAGGACGGCGTGGTGTGCTCTGAATGCCCCAAAGAAGAGTGGAATCTTGAGCCCGTACAGCCTTGTGGCTCAGCCTTGCTGAGAGAACAAAGGAGGTGAAACTTTTTTTTAATTTAGCCTTACAAGATACATAAGGGTCATCTGTCGGTTGATCTGAAGTTCAACCAGCAGCTTCTGGTGAGACCTGTTACTGTGTGAGGTTTGAGTAAGAGTAATAATGGTCACCATTCAGCAAAACCACATCTGGCAGCGGTTAATGACAAGGTATCTTCTGGCATTATAAAAGTGCTGTGTTAAAACAAGGAAGAGGATCGTGTGCCCAGATGCCCAGATGTGTGCCCAGATGATCCTAGTGTTAGAGTCCAAGCAGGTAACGTTCTTTAAGCGCTGGTGAGTCATGGACAGTCAGGGGCTCCTGTGCTGTCTGTCATGTAAGGCAACTCCATGGTCACTTCGCTTGCCTTCTTTGTGTACATGATTTTATTTTTCATTATGGATTAAATTTGAAATTATTTCCTTACTCAGATATTAACATAGTATAAAATGTTAACCCTTTTCTGGTTGCTTGTCTTTTATATATGTTTTTACGTACTTTTTATTAAAGCAATCCTGTTATGTAATTACATAAAGTGTATACGAAGAACAGTTGAATGTGAGAGAGGCAGACTGACCTTCTATGTTCTTCTTCTCCTGTTTAAAACAAATTGAGACTTTTGTGATATTTTACTAGCAGTCTCTTGCTTATCCAGGGAAATTATTTTTAAAGACCAGACCCTGGGAGTATTCTTTTCATTTGGAAGGGGTTACTGTTAGCTTTCCAGGCTCAGCCAATGTGGCTGGTATCGGGGATGTAAAAACATGGCCACACAGGTGGTGAGAATGTTGAGTAAGTGTTTTTCTTAGGAGGAGGTGAAGTTATTTCTTAATGATTTAACTGCTTAATCTTAGGAAGTCCTTGGAGGGGAAATAAAAAAAAGATGTCTGGGAAGTTCTGCCAGAGATTTACGCAGGTGTAGTGAGAGAGGAGAGAAGGGACTATGCTTTCTGAAGTTAAACGTGGGGCAGGAAGTGCTGGAGCAAGCGTTGGCCAGAAATGCTGAAATACAGAATGAATGTGGGGAGGCAGAACACGAGTTCTTTTGGTGGTTGCACTGCCAGCAAGCTGCTTCAGCCTGCCTGTGCCTCCGAGCCTCCACCTGCGTGGAACGAGCTACAAGACATGCCTCACAACTATTGTGAAGGTGCTAAATTAATGCTTTCAGTAGAAGATCACAGAAGGCTTTGAATAAAGCTTTACAAAGTGCAGAGTGTTCTTACTATTAATACCAAATAGTTTGTGTGCATCTCTTAAATGACAAGGAAAATGAAATGTGCCAGATTTGTGTAGCTGGAGAAACATTTGCTCGTTATTTTGGAAGAGCTGGTAAGTGCAGATGGAGAAGAGAGGATTGAATCTAGGTATGGAGGACAAATCCCATGGATTGTCATCATGGATGTGGCTTTGGACTCCTTCATCTTGTTGCCTCACATCTGTAAATCCTTTTGTAGATGGCTGAGCTTTTCTGAGCCCAGTGAGAGGGAATACAATGTTTACCAATGCAGAATAATGCATCGCAGAGGAAGCTGCTGCTGAAACTTCTTAGTTGAAGAAAATGTGACAAACCAGGAACTGCTGTAGTCCTTTTCTTAAATAGGAAATACACGCAACCACAAAAGACAAGTACAGTGCTAAGTGACTGGCTGGAACCTATATTAGAAATTCGGCATTTAAAGAAACAGTCTCTCAGCCTGCTTTGTCATTTGGATCGTACTCGAGAAGCTGCAAAAAGGCCAATATGTATCCTGCCAGCAGAACAACAACCAAGCTGCATATCTGTGGTTGGGTTCTCCTTTCAAGTGACGGCCTGACCCGCTCTGCTCGGTGGAACTGAGGTTTGGGCCCACCTCGTAGCGAGGAGGGACCTTGCGGCCGGTCCTTCTGAGGCAGAGCTGTTCTTGGTCGCAGTTCCTCCATCTGCCCTGCCCAGGCTGCCCTTCTGCACCCACAGGCCTGATGCTTGCAAAAACCTCTTGGTTCGTCTGAAGGCAGCTCATGGAGAATGGGAGAGATGAGCAGATGGCTGGAGACTCATCTGGTGCTTCAGTTATTTTAGCTGCTACCGGCGAGGTGCGGACTTCCTGCGAGCAGGTGAGAATTGAAAGCCCTGCCACCGCCTTGATTTGGATACCAGCACGCTCAGAAATGAGGAAATTTCTACCCTTTGACTTATGATGGGGATCAAAACAAAACACAAAACTCCTATTCAGAGAAGTGAGTCCTCAGCTTGGCTATTTCAGGAACAGCTCCATGATGATCTCAGTGCTCCTCTGATTGGCAAGTTGGCCATCCTTTGAACTCCTGAGCTCTAATGAAGCTTTTTTTTTTTTTTTTTTTTTTTTTTTTTAATATGAGCTCTGGTAAGTATGTTGTTAGCTAATCAGTTAAATATCCTAGGGAAGGCTTTGTGGCTGATGATTAATTCCAGTAATTAATTCTGTTGTTGAACTGGGGTTCAACGGATAACTGTACTGGTTTTACTTCAGAATTGCTAACCCGAGGAGATATGTTGAAACCTTGACTTCGTTAAAAAGTTAAAGCTCTATTAAACTTTAGCCTAGGAAATGAGCCTTTTAGATCTGTGTTGCGTTGTTTCCATGCCCTAAATAAATCCATGTAGGCTGATCAACAGTGGGTACTTCAGTTTTGAGTCAATCCCGGCTTTTCAAGAGTCATCTCGGAGCCTGTAACATCATCTGACGTTTAGCTCCTTTGTGATGTTGGGTTCAGACTCTTCTGCCTCTGTTCCTCTTTGTGCGTGCTGCATTTCTAGCACAGCATCACAGTACTGGTGCCATTTGTCTAGAAGATAAAGGTTTTTTACTCTTAAAATAAGGCAAAAAAGTATAACTGTATTAGTACTTTTGTTTATAAATATGAATTATCCTTTTTGAGCTGAAAGCATAAGAAGCACTAGGTTCTAACAAGTTGTACTGACTTAACTTCAATGGTGGATTTTTTAAATATTCATTAAATGCTTTCCTGTATATAAAAAACAAAACAAAACATTTTTATACTGGAATAATGAGTATCTGATATGACAGCATGGAGCAAAAGTTTATTATGCATATACAGATGAGATAAGTTAACTTGTTTAAACTGTATTGTAGACACAGTGCTCCTGCATTTGAAAAAGTTTCATGACTCCATATAACTATATCAACATGTTTCCATAGTTAATTTCCAGCCTACAATTATATTATCTTTTGTCTAATGGAACATCATCATATTAAGTAAACTAATAACCATAATGTTAATGTTGCTGATGCTTTATTAGATACTTTAAAGAAAAAAAAAAAAAGGAAAACAAACAACAAACCGCAATCCTGCATTCACTTAACCAGGATATATTTTAACTCATGAATCTTCTCTGTGAGGGGAAAATTGAGGTTGCATTTGAAGTACTGTATCAAGTGCTCAGAACGGACCAGTATACATCAGTATGCCGTACTGGTGCTTGTGAGAACATCAAATACATGTTTTCAGTGCTCCTCAACACTTCTGTGCAAGGAGGAACAAATGCTACACCAGGACTTCTGACACATATACGTATGTCTACGTTTATGACACAGATACAGAAATAATGGCAGTAACTATAAAGGGGTGATGAGGCAAATGAATTATTTGGAAAGCAAAGGAAGAAGTAACTGCAAACCTTTAGTTGGTAGAACTGATACCAATTTATTTCAGGATCACTAATCATTATGCTAAACAAAGTTAGTTATTGTTAAATTTGAAAAAGACACCAAAAATCAAGGATATAGTAAATAATGACATGTCCTTTTGTCTCACACAGGATTAATTCCCTTTTTGTATAGGCTTACGTTTATATTATGGCAGCACAGACTGGTCCACCTCTGTATGTTATGCAGAGGGAAGGACTTAACTATGTTCTGCAGGGCAGTTTACAGTGGGAAGGAGTTGGGACGATGGTAAAAAGCTAACAGAATGCAGACACCTTGTAAAGCTGCTAAAAGACTGGATGCAGTCTTTGGACACAAAAGCTAAATGTGTATGGTAGGAGTATATAGTATTACCAGGCTATAATGGCACAAAATCATTACTTGAATACTGAGTCCACTACTTACGTGCCTGCTTTAGAAAAAAAATGCTAACAAAATGTTTTCAGAGAGCTGAGAGATCGATTACAGTTGGAAAACCTGTTTTACTGTTAGATAACTTCTTTTTTTTTTTTTTTAAATTAAAAAGAAAAAAGCCTTGCATGCTTACTTTAAGTGACGTGTCTGAGCTGTATTTTGCAAATATGTATAGAGGGGAGAGAAGGTACAAAGCTCTCCTGTTTAGCAGGAAGAGTAAGTAGCAAGATGGAATAGCTGAAACCAGATGAATCTGGGCTAGTTGTAACAAATTATTAAATGGTGTGAATTTCTCAGCGAAACAACTCCCTTTGGATGTGATGGATACTTTATCACTTGCTTTTGAATCGGCAGTAAATGCTTTCAGCAAGGGGGACTACTGCTGATGGATGTATTCTGAACTTCAGACAGTGATGTACCTGCGTATAGTCCTGTGGCCCACCTGGGGAGGGAAGACCAGCCAGGTGGTCACAGGGGGCTCATCTGTTTCAGGATCTGTGAGAGAGGGATAGAGAACACCTGATACGAAATGACATTATCCTACAAGTCTAGTGTTTGTGTACGTGCTTTTATTTGTTCCTGGTACCACTTGCAGTAGGCTGGTATTTCTTTGTTTTATTGTTTCTTTTCTCTTCACCAAATCTGCTGCTGTTTGGGTTATGACTCAAAAGGAAGAAAACAGACTTGAAGTCCTGCTCACCCACCTTTGTGAAGAGGGGCATCTGTAGTTAAAGGAGAATGAGTTGTGGGGGGGGGTTGCTGGAGTCAGATAAATGAGGTTTTGCATCTGTACTGCTATCATGTTGGGGAAGAACCATCCAGTAAAATAGAAAATGAAATACTGAATGCTCTTTGTAAAGCAGCAGCTGTTCAGACAAACTTATGATCAAGTGCTTCATGCAGCTTTTGCTTGATCTTGTGGGAAATAGGTGTATCTGCATGGGTCATGGAAATGTACTAGGAACCTTCTACCTTTTACATAGGTTATTCAGGTTCATTCTGTGTCAGCCGCAACTGGATTTTTTTTTTTATGGCAACTGTTTGTTTACATGTATAAATAAAGCTTGTATTAATCTAATCTCCTACCGAGGCATATTTCCATCACTGTGTCAACCCTGTGGCACAGTTTGTGTAATAACTGCTGCCCCAAGTTTTCACAGAAAAGCAGAGGTCACATGTGGAGTTTTCTGTCAGCTTCTGCATTTGCCTCTTCAGGTCACAGCAGAGGACACAAGGTAGAGCTGTGCAATGCTACCCAGACAGTGGACTGGAGTTGTCAATCCGGTATTATTTATGGGAGTGAAAATAAAACTGATGCACTATTTAATGTTTTAAATGACTTGCACTGTTTTGTTCCCAGAGTGGCAGTTCTTGTGTAGAAGTCTCGACACAGGAATCTGTGTTGGTGAAGAGACTGTTTGTGGAGAATGAGGTGGTGTGATTTAATGAAAATTCAGTACCTGTTGCGCTTCTGATGTTACAGCATAGCTTTTGGTTCACTGATCTTGGTGAGAATGGCGGAGAAAATGCCACTGCCTGTTTTGTGGAACTGTCTGCGCTTATGACGCATATTTAGCATGAATAATTTATGGTCCTTCATTGCAAATGGAGTGTTCTGTAGTATATTTGTAAATAATGAATTCTTTATGGCAGGACATCTGTGTCTGTGCTCCGTGGATCCTGTGTTACAGAACTGGTTTTCTAAATATGCTTCATGATAAGATAGCTATCCTTTTTCCCAGACTGTAATAAAGTACTTTGTATTCCTGCTCTATTATCCATTTTGACTCTGGCTCATAAATCATAAATGTATAGGTAAAAGTTTGTGCTGTTTGTTGAGAGTTGACATGATGTTGATTTTCTTTTATAATAAGAAGCCAGGTATCCTCAGACATTCTGATTATTTTTTATTTTTTTTTGTGCTGTGTAAAATCAAGTTAGTGGAGGACTTGTGTGCCATATAAATTAAGTTTGCTGCTCCTAACTTTTCTGAAGAGTACATGTTTTTATAAGACAGTGCTTTAATTCTTACTAAGGAAAAAAAGAAAAATGTTTCTGGCAATGCCACAGAGGTAATGAAAATGCTAAGTACAGTGAGCAGTTCAGAATGGTCATTAAAAAATGGGGGGATTGCCTGTTTGTCCCACTATACAGCTTTGGGACTAACTTCTTCAGATGCTTATCTGTATGATTTGAACAGGACTTAGCTGAAGGCTTAATTAGTATTACAATGAGTTATGTAGCAGGAAGGGAGTGAAACTTCTCTGGATTTTTAGGATAGTCAGTGGAAGCACGGAGTATAAACCATCTCCTGCGTACCTTCTGCAAAATGTTATTACTTGACTTTAAGCATCCCTCTTGATTGCTCCTTGCTGAGGGTTTGTGGAAGGGACCTGCTCCACCTGGTCCCTTTTCCGCCATTTCCCAGCACAGTGCCAGTGAGTACTGTTAGTGTATTTGCACGTGCCTTTGCAGGTGAAGGCTCCTGTGTTGCCATCTGTCTGTGATTTGGGACATGAGAAAATGGTCTCAGGCTGTGCCAGTGGAGGTTTAGATTAAAGACATGAGGAAGAATTTCCTCACAGAGGAGGTGGTTACACCTGTGTGTGGGCTGCCTGGAGAAATGGAGGAGTCCCCATGCCTGGAGGTCTTTCAGAGATGTGGATGTGGCACAAGGGGATGTGATGGCAGTTGGTAGATCGGGTTGATGATTGGACTAGGTGATCTTGAAGGCCTTTTCCAACCTGGATGATTCTGTGATTTTTATGATCTCCGCTGTGAGTGCGGGAAAGGGCACTGGTGGCGCAGGAGGAGCTGCCATCTTGGGGGACCACGGCTCTGCAGCCCAGCAGGGGGTCCCTGAAGGGCTCACCCTGGCCTGCACTGACTGAATCTTTTGGGCAACTGTCCTCTCAACCAAGTCATGGAAACGATCCAAGCTGGAAAAAAAAAAAATTCCATGAGGAAAGGGCTCGTGGCCTGGTGCATCGCATGGCCTGCAGACAGTCCCTGCCAGCTGTGGGTCTCTGGTGAAAAATAAAAATGAAAAATAAAATAAAAACCACACACACATTTTCTTTTTGCAAAGAGAAGGAAGCAGCCTTCCATTAAATCACCTCCTGCCTACCCCACCTCCATCAGCGTGTGGTGCCCTGTCCTCCTGTCTCCCACCCGCCACTTCTCCTCCCTTCATGTCTCCCTGGACCGGCTCCCCGGGGCTCAGCACCAGGTACTGGTTGTCAGTGACTCCCTCCCGCCGCTAATTCACAGCCGAACCCCTTGGTTCCTTCAGCAGGAGGAAGGAGCCACCCTCCATGCCTGTCTGCCCCTGCGCTGCCGCAGTTGCCTAGCAGCCAGGCGGCACGGCGAGGAGCGCGCTCGCCCCGTGCTGAATCATCCGCCAAGGGACACGAGAAGACAGTTATTACTGGTTGCACTCCCTAACGTTTTTTTTTCCCTCTCTCTCTCCTGCACGCACGTACATGTGTGCTTGCCCTCACACACGCACAGTTAGCTGCCTCTGCTTGACGGCTTCTTTCCTCCAGTTTCTTGCAAGCTTTAATGGAGTCTGCCACGTTTGGGCAGGGTGCTGAACAGCCCCGTGTGGCATAAAGCAGTGACCATAGGTGGCAGTGACCGGGGCTTGGTCCATATTGTCATAAATAAACTGCAAAAGTTCCCTCGGGTCTCTTGGAAGAGCAGAGCTGATGAGATGCCTCAGCTGACAAGGCTGCAGTTTTGGACATCAGCCTCTTCTTCAGGGTTTTCCATTTTTGGCTGCAGGGCACTCAGCACTTCTCGCCAAGCCCTGACAGTCGCCCTGCCAGGAGCCCACCTTTGTGTGAGGCCTCACCTGCCTGAGGCTGCCTCCCTGAGGCACAGCGGCCCCTGCTGCTACCAGGGCGAGGAGAGAGCAGCGTGTGCCCTGCCTCGGCCACCCTGGTGCCGGCTGGTTGGAGGCTCAGGCCATGACTAAGGAACAAAAACACCCGTGAGTGCTGGGGGGGAGCAGCAGGTGGATGAGTATCGTGTCGCAGCAGCTTTGGTGAATGAGAGGGATGGAGGCACAGCTCTCCAGAAGAGGATGGGAAATACCTGAGCCTGTCCGCCTACAGTTCTCACCAGCCATCATGGTGCTTGATGTGATTTGGCACTTCACGTGTCTTTTCTGGAGTGGACTGCCCATCCTGTCTTCACAGTTCCTCCACATTTCCTTCTTTCCCTCTGAAGAACTGCTCACCCTACCTGCCATGATGCCGGAGTCCAGGCTTTGGACAGGAGTCAAGTTAAAACGAGCCCAGACTAGATCAGTCTTGTCTGTGTACCAAGATGTCATTTGCAGAACGTGTTTTGTTCCGGAGGGTTTTCTGTAAGTTTGAGCTGGAGAAACTAAAGATGAAGAACGTCTGTAATCCCTGGTATATTGAATTAAACAGCTCACTGCTTATCTTGCCGAGGTTGTAACTTGCCACTACTGTTCTGGAGCAGGGACTGTCTTCAAATAATACAGCATGCATGCCTGGCACAGTCGGATCCCTCCCTGTTTCCTTCTCCCCCATGAACATTTATTTCTGACTGACACCTCTGACTAAAGCATAAGTGAGTGATGCAAACAGAAGCTGCTGGGTGTAGTAGGCTAATGTTTAGCTAGTTTCATGTGTCATTATACCTTTTGTTTTAAGGTGGGTTCCTAGATGGCCATGAAACTAGAATTGGAGGAACAAACTTACGATTTATATGAAGAAATACAATGGATACTGCTTGGATTTTATTTTAAAAAGGATAATTGTGTTAATTTGCTTGAGACACAATTATCTCAATGGGATTGATTTGTTTAATTAACTTGGGATGCCTGCAGGTTAAATAGTGAGTATAAATAGGAGGACAATGGGGAATGCATCATTCATGTTTGTATTGCAGAAGCATTGACTCATATGTAAATGAAGTGCTGCAAGCCTGCCAGGCTAACCTAGTTCTGGTGTGGTTTCAAGACACAGAAATCTCACACTGTCATGCATAACACGGGGTTCATACATTCAGGAATAAGTTGACGAAGAACGTGCATTTTAGTACTAATGACAAGAATACCTTGCTCCCTTTGTAAACACCTTGCATGTGAACAGTTTTGTGAGTGTTGCAGAGGAATGGTGTCTGAAGGAGGCCGTTTGTGCCAGACCACTGCAATGGCACTGCCCTGATGCGACCCAGCTGCTGCTTGTGTCTGCCATCTTGCAAAGTAAGTGCAAGTTTTGTTCCAAACTCTTCAGAGACCACTCTTGAGCAAAGTGAGCAGTATCTTTGAATCGGCTACGCTGGATCTAGCATCCCTAGGCTGACACCTCATAGCAAAGCTTTGTATTATCCTCTTGTTCCCAGCTTCCTCTGCCTTAACCGTATGGAAACGGTGCTATGGAAACTTGAAGAACTAGATGAACTTTAAAGTCTCTTCCAAACCAAGCCATTCTATGAAACACCACTCGGCACTTATACTTAGATACTTAAGATACTTAGGTATATTAACGGACCAGGTCTGCAACCTGTGTGTGTCCTTTTCCTACCATTTGGAAGGGCAATACTAGATACTATAAAATGTCGTTTGTCCTAAGGTGGTAGCTGTGTTGCAGCCCCACTGGGGAGATTCTGAACCAGTTCTGTGGTGTTTGGTCCTGCACCATGGAAGTCTTGCACCCTGCAAGTCTTTACCCTGTCTAAAGCAACTTACCTCGTTGTCAGGAGCTATATAAAACTGCAGTCTTTCTCTGAGTCTTTGAGGTCTTCATTATAGCTTGCGGCAAAAGATGGTGCAAACTGAGCACTGAATAAAAATAAAATGAAGAACAGCAGAGCACCACCACAGAGCCAAACCAACTAAACAAACATACATTTCCTTTCAGCAGCTGTAAGTGTATTGCCGTTTCAAAGATGCCCTTGCTTCTACATGAGAAGAGTGTATAGGAGTACTGCAGTCTCTTCCACTTCTATTTTTGTATATCCTTGATAATGTATCCATCTCCTGTTAGTGTAGTTGCTTCAGACTTCACAGCCTCTTCTGTACAGGAATCGTTCTTTGTCCCTAATTATTTTTGTTTCCATTTTCTGAACCTTTTACTACATCTGCTGTCTCTTCTCGAGATCAAATGATAAGAGCTGAACACAGCATTCTGATGGAAACGTGCTACTGACTTGTGCTGTCGCACAACACTGTTGTCAGTGTTTTCCCTTAGATAACCATGTGAATGCTTTCGTCTCTAAAATGGAAAAAAGAATATTTCTCAGCTGTATCTTGGCATATCTAGCAGTGGTTTTCATTTATTTGCTGAAGACTTGATTCAAATATTGAGTTGCTCCAAGTTGCTGTTAAACCCAACAATGAGTTTTGAGCGCTTCACTTTTTTCATTTAAATGCACTTTGCTTTCTATTGATCTGTCGTAGATTTAATTTGCCCCTTGGCCTGGCCTTGTGTGGTTCATCTGGAATTCTTTCCAGTCTTCTGTTTTTGACCAACTGTAAATAATTTTATCATCTGTGGAGTTTCAACTGTTCAGTGGTGGGTTTTTTGTTTTCTTTTTTTTTTTTTTGTGTGTGTGTGTGTGTGAGGGGGTGCCTTCATGTCATTCCAGTTTGTTCAAGATTATATGAAACATTGCTATCCCTGATACAGAGCTGAGGGCGTCTCTCCCATGATCTTTTTTTGCCTTACTGAAAGCTATTTCTTTTGTTCTCTTGTATTTTCTTTGTCTCTCAGCTGCTTTCTAATCTACATAAATGCTCTCCCTAATAAAACTCAATTTTCTTAGTAGCCTAAAAGGATTTCGTCAAGTATTGTTTGCAAGTCAAATTCACAGCCTTTTAAAATCCGTACTTATGTTGACAAGTCCAAAATACTCATGAACAGTAAAGAGAAAAGTAGGAAGGCTTTCTGTAGTGGAGAAGCTAAGCTTGAAAAATCATATCCTGTTGGAAATATTTACATTAAGTGCAGCAAGTCTGTAGCTCATCCACCTTCAGGACACTATTGCCTCTGTTTGCATTGCTCTTTGTTATATCTTAAATGTTTTATTTATGATCAGTCCTTTTTGAATGCAGAAAACCATTTTTCTACATCTTCCAGGCTATTTCCAGTGACAGTAATAGTCCTGCTTTATTCTGTGTCTACCTGAAGGAGAGTTGTGGTTTGATGGGGGATGGTGGTGGTTAGGGTTAGGTGTCTTGGCTTCTAGCTGGAGGTTACTCAGCTTTTCCACCAGACGAGTGTCTTTAATCCAGGGCATTTATATTTTGACCAAAAATGAAAATACTGGAATTGTAGAAGAAATGACGTACTCCTTCCAACGGCCATCAGTCCGCTGGGTGCTGATACCCTGCTTTGAATGGAGGCTTTGACTCTTCTTGGGCTTAACATAGACACCGTTTTGCCCTACCTTATAAATGTATGTTTCTCTCCTTCCTGTAAAGTAGGGTTTACCGGGCTTTTGTCTGTAGTTAAGTTTAGTGAATAATGTCAGTTTATCTTTTTCAAGTAAATACTACGAATGCAAGTAGTAGCGAGAACTCTCAAGCATCTGTGGTTGTTAGGAGGTGTTTTATTCCTCATTGTAGCATCCCAATCTGGCTGGGTTAGCGTAGGATGGTAATACCTGAGGATGGTTTGAGATCTGTTGAGGGAAACCATACATAAAACGTGTACAAGATTTCTTAGAGTTGCTTTGAAGCTCAAGAGTTAGGACACAGCAATTGTTCTTCCCAAGACACGATTTCTGACCGAGGTATGTAGCCTGTAGTTAGTGGGTTTTGTTCATGTAAACCAGTATTTCTGCCTTGAAACCACTGCAGGAAAAGTTCCTTGTACAAGGTTTGTTTTTAAATCTTTTACAGTGTTGGAGCATTAAATAGCTTAACACAGCAGGAGCTTATTCTTTCCAGTCCATAGCTTTCCTTTAGAAGAAGTGGCGCTTTGAAAGTGATGCTGCACAGACGAGCACGGGCATGCACGTGTGTGCACACAACCAGACAGCGGCGTTAGTTTGGCTTTGAAATATGGTGAGAGGGTAGGAACGTGGAGGGAGCAACACCAGGCTGGTCCGATCAGGGTGTCCAGCAGTCTCTGTATTTAACCTCAGAAACCATGGAGTGCCATGCTTTTGTACTTCATGTGTTCAAAGCTTCACTAAGGCAACTCGAAAGACTTGTGCTACCCCATAATATTTATAAATTACAAAGCTCTCACACAGGAAAGATGTAACATGCTTTCCTACAAAATTACAAGCGTGAGTGGTGCATTTTACAGCCGTGCAGGTTTTTTGAAGGTAGGCTCAGAAATCTGAGTAACGGAGTGTAGTGGACTAGCGTAGGCCAGCTAAGGAAAACTGATTGGAAGGAGGAGGTACCTGTGTGACAGCAGAGGCCCTGAGGTGGATTTAGGGAGTTTGTTGGATCAAATTTGGAGTTTATTTTTAAAAAGCTTTCCAGGATAATGTTGAGAGACTATAAAGAACCATCAGGAATGTGAACGAAAAACTGCAAAAGATAACAGGTAGAGAAAAACCTTCCGAGAACAAGGATGGTCTGGAAGAGGATCAAACAAAATGCTTCTCGATTTTCATGTAATGGGCTGTATTTTGCTAGTCCTGAATGCAAAGCTCATCTTTTTTGTTTTGTTTTTACTGCAGAAATGCCTTTTTTTTTTTTTTTCCCCTTCTGTGGTATTTTAGAAAGCCACATCTTCAAGTAGAATTGAGTTTGACTTGCTTTTGTTGTTTCTTTATATTGTTGATATTGAGTTATCTGCTTACTGGATGCATGCTTTTCATGCATACCATCTAAGATGCCACCGAGGGATGGTATCCTTGAGGGCTATTTTCCATGTGGTTCTAAAAATAACATTCCAAAATTGAAAGTGCTTTTTCCATATTATTTTGTAAGGATTAAAATCATTTTTCCCCCTTTCAACTGAAGTGCAGAAAATAGGTTGACTGAAAGGCTGACTATCAAATGAAATTTGTGCGTGTTTTAAATAACTTTTCACATTGAATCTCCAGAGATTTTTCTCCCTGTATCTGCAGAAATGTCAGCGAAATTTATCTTAGTCCAAGTTTTTACCAGGGAGAAATCTCAAAAATGTGCGCATTCATTCCCTCCGCCCTTCCCTTTCCTCAGTTCTCCGCCAAGTTGTGCCTCTTTGCCCTTCCCCTGGGTGCTTCTCCCCAGTGCTGCTTGCCCAGATGAGTTCAGGCCTGGGACAGACAAACACATCTGCTTTCATCAGCCAGCTGTTAACGCTCCTGTGTGTACGGATTTGTGTTTGCAATAAGCCTCCTTGTTTATCGTGGCTGGTTTGTGGAGATGGAAGGAGCTTCTTAGCACTACAGAATATTCTGTGCGAGGGGAGGTTGCTACAGTTAGCAATAACTAGTTCATAAAGTAGGACAAAGCTGTTTTTACAGGAAAACTTGCTCTATTTTGCATCTGTTTCTTTTGAGTGATGAGTGAAAAAAATCATGATTTTTGCTTTTAATTCTGCGAATTCCTGTAATGTTCAGAAAAAAAAATGTGAATAGAACTTACAAGATTATTGCAAGATTATGCAATGGTCCCATATTTGTGAGCAGTTCAGGGGGAAAAAAAAGTCCCTGTTACTTGTACTGTCACTTAAATATGATATGAAAGAGAGACACTTCCCTCCCCTGCTTCCTGCCTCCTTTTATGTTCTTTGCAATATGAATATACTAACATCTATTTGAAAGTTATTTTTGTCACCTAGGCCTTCTTCTTCACATCCACCTCAGAAGCAAGGCGTGCATCTCAGCACTGTGTGTTTGTTTAATTTAAGGGAGAGCAAAACTCATTCAGATGACTGCAAAGCAGGAACAATTGCGTGCCTGAAAAAAAAAACACGATGGCATGCAATTGTTTACCTCACCTGTAAGGTGTTTTGTAATCGCTTTTTTCCCAGATCCAAAAGATAATTTCCTAGGAGATAACAGTTAATAGATGCAAATACTGCGCGAATTATACTCGCCTCAGTCTACCCTGTGCTACAACAAAGGAAGAAAAAAGAAAATGGATATTGGTCCTTGTTCTGCAGTGTGTTGAGGGCCCTTGACTTGCCCTGAGGCAAATAAACAAAATGGATAGATACAATGGAGTAGATTTTTTTTTTCCTCCTTTCCTTCAGCTCCTCACCACTTCTGGTTTTGCATAGATGTGATGGAACTGTTGTTTTTGAGTGTTAAATAATATACATACTTATATAAGAACAAGCTCTATCCATTTTTTGTGGGAGTGGTACTGCGTGCTGGGATTTTTTTTTTTCCACCAGCCACACGACAGCAGCTTTACGGGCTGCTGAGATTCTCACAAAAATTCTCCTTCACGGCGCTGCCCAGTGGAAGAGGCCGGGTGCTCGGCGCCGGGCACCTCGTGCCACTCAGCTGGGCTGTGGCGATGGGCGAATGGCACACGGGGCGCTTCGGTGTGTCCAGAGCTGGTTCTGATGTAGGTAGGGGGTTTTAATGGGTGGCTTTAATGGGGTGGGTGGGCGGTCAGCCTTACTTGCATGGGTGCTTGGGCATGGGACGTGTTTGGGGGTTTCGCTTGGGTGGGTGGGTTTGGTTTGTTTCAGCGTTAAATGATATTCATGGTTCTCCAGCGTAACAACAGAGCAGCGTTGGATCTTTGCTGTTTTTGCCTTACAGGAGCCTTTACTCTGTGTTGAGTGCAGTTGCACTTGCCTTGTTGCAGCCTGCTTTCTTGTAACCTGCAGCAACGTGCCGCTTGTCTTCGTTAGCAGTGGGTTGTTGGACCTCAGCCTATAGAAAACGAAGTGACATCTGGCCCCTCAAAAGCTGATATTGATTAACTTAGAGGGAAAAGGGTTCACCGAACTCACTGTCATCTCAGTTTATGGTATAAACTGCAAAAACCAGCAGTATTAATAGCAGTAGTTATTAGGAGTTATAGTTCCAAGGTCAGGCTCCTGACTTGGTCAACTGATTTCCTTAGCAAGACAGAGGGGCTGTCCTTTAGGGCGGCTCAGCAGGAGCTTCACTTCAGTGCTCCAGGGCACTCGCCTCTGCTGGGAACTTTGTCCTTTTCATTGCCTGTGTGGGGTACCTGGAGGGATAAGCCAACCTGGCTGGCAGTGCTATCAGTGGCATCCACTTCCCAGTGTAGTCAAGTGGGACATCTTCAGAGAGAATAAGGAAAGCATTGGTCTGAAAGATTGTTTAAGTAGCCTGCCCAGTGGAAAATACTTTTTTCAGCAAAGAAATGTCCTTGAAGGAATGCTTACAGCTTAAAGCAGTAAGTCCCTGCATTTCTTTCTTCTGTAAATGCAGCAGGCCTTTGTGAATTGATAGCAATCAGCTCCTAAATCTGCTCACCGGTAAGAGCAAAATACAAACTGAAACTACTCAGTCAAATGGATTGCAGAAGTGACACACATCACTTACTCCTTTTGGTGAAGTGCTCGCTAGCATCTGAGCATCTGTATAAACAGATCCCTTCTGCACCGCTAGCAGCTGTTGATAGGCATTTTCTAGGATATTAGAAACTGCCTCAAAACATCCTGCCAAAGGAACGCCCAAAATGTGCTGGGTTTCTTTTTGTTGTTGTTGTTCTGTTTTGTTTTTGGTTTTATTTTTATTTACTTTTTAGGCATTTATTTCTTAAGTGAACTGACAAACCAGAGAGGAGAGCTTTTGGCGTACTGTGAGTGTTTGATGCAACCTCGTGAATTTCAAGATATGGAAAATTTTGGGTCTGGCGTGATTTGGAAAAGTGCTGCTGAGAGGCCAAACTTATTTTGTTTCCATTTTAAAAATGAAATGAAAAATAGCTCTTAGAGTTTTTCGCTATGATGTTCCATTGCTGAGTAAAAGCATAACATTTGGCCAGGGCCAGTAGCTGTCGGATGGAAGTTTAGCCTGGATGAATTCATTCTCGTGTGGAGGGGTTGGGTGAAATAACGTGGTGCAATTCTACTTTTTCCTATAAAACCCTTTTACTGAACAAGCAGGTCTGCTCTTTCTTCCTGGAGATTGTGGCTGATGAACATGGCAGTAGTGAGGAAAGTTGTGGGTTCATCAGCTGGGGAGGAGAAGGATGCATGTGCTGCAACTCCAGCCTGTGCCTTGGTCATCGGAGGAGCTGTACAAGGTGGCCTGCAGGGCCTGTGAGGCACCTCTTCAGGGCTTTGCTGTTTGGAGACACGAGGCCAGTCCTTGGCGAGCACCTCTGGTTTCAGGGAGGTGTTTCAGCCACCCTTGGGAGGGGGTAATTGCTCGTGACCTGCTTGTGTGTACACTGGTGCCTCCCACGTGTGTGCTTCCACACATCTTCTCCACTCCTGTGCACCTCTCCTGTCCTGCTCTGGCTGCAAATAGTAAAAAGGGGGCTGAGCAGACCCCAGCCTTGCTTTTCAGGGCTCTTTCTCAATCTGTCCGAAATCAGCGAGAGTGGACTTCTGAGCACAAGAGACAGATTCCTATCTCTAGTGGTCACTTGTTGGTTTTGAGGGCAGGGAGGATGCTTTTAATTTTATAAATTCCTGTTGAAGTATCTATGAAGAAATACTCGTATATTTGTGGAAAAAGAACTATTTTAGATAGCTCTTTGGGGTAAATGTACTTGTCATACAACTTTCTTTTTTTTTTTTTTTTTTTTTTTTGCCACGTGGTCTTTCTGAACGCATCTGACATGATCGTTACTCATTTGTGCCATTTGTTTCCTGTCTAATTATATAAGTTAACAAAGCACTCCAGGGTTACCTTTACTTTTATTTGCTTTAGAAATTGTACCATGAAAAACGTTCTCGTCGGGTTGCCTGCTGCTGAACGGAGAGCTGTAAATAAAGTGGTTTCTAATTGAAAGACAGGAGAACCACAGAAGCATTATAATTAATGTGCTCTCTGTTCTTTTTCTTTCTTTCTTTTTTAATATTACCACATGTCTTTTTATAAAGCGAACCGAGTTTCTCTTCCTCCTAGCTATGCTTACCTTGAAACAGTCGCTTGTTACTGAACCAAGTACTCCAGAGCTCTGTTGGACATTTATAACCTTTTATATATCTGCCTACCTCTGGTGCCATTAAAGTTTGTGTACGCTTCTCTGGGTAGCTGAGTGGTGCTAGGAGGCATTCCAGAAGCTGCCCTCTCCCTTTTTTTAAACTTCACAATTCACTTAGGAAGAAGAGCACTTGTGGACAGGAGTAAGGAAGAGGTATTTTGTGGGAAAGCATCCGTGTGAGCATCTTGTGATCTGCAGGCAGATGTTACTGAGAACTGATTTGCTGTTTTTGACTGGTAGGGTGGGCACATTTTGCCACTTGTGTTTTAATGGAATGCTCCATCTGCTGTCTAGCCAAATCTCTTTCTGAACAGGAAGGTTTGTGCCAAAAGTAGCATCAAATCAAGAGAAAAGAGGTAGTGTATTTTCTTCGGTTCTCACTAAATGTTAAAACTCAGTGTATCTGAGCGGGTGGGCGACTCCAGATCTCTTTGTGTATCTGCTTATTTTAAAACATCAGATACATGTAATTCCAGTTGGTTGCTAATTTGGAAACAGAGGCAAGTTCTTTTTGTTTGTAAATGACTGTTCTGTTGTACTTCAGTTCTCCAATTTGGTATTATCTGCTTTATTCAGAGAGTTTTCCTCACAGAGTATCTGATGTGATGAATTCCTGCCTCCTGTGATGAATGTTATTTTTACCATTTTTTCCAAGAGTGGTGCTCTGCCCCTAAATAAGTACATGTGTGTGTTCCAGTGTTAGGAAGATACAGCATGGCATCCGTTCTGAAGATCTAGAATTTGTAATACTCATGCACTTTGCTTTAATCATCTCTGGTTATATAATTTTTAATTTTCAGATTCTCTCTACTGGCATGGCACTATTTTGTTCAGATAACGACAGTCATGAGTCATTCAGCAAGTTATTTGATTCAAATGGATGATTTTTTTTAAAGCACCGTGGGGAGGAAGGGGAAAAAACTCTTCTTACTACTTCACCAGAGACAGGAGTAGGAGCTATCAGGATCTTTCCTTCCCCATGCTTGGTACAAGCTAACAGATGCCAGCAGCCACCTGAAGCCAGAACTAGTCGTCTGTGGTGAACTTTTAAGCATGGGAATGGAGTTAAAGCCCTGACATGTGTCAGGGTTTTCCCTCTTATTTCAAGTCTTATAGTTTAGGACTTTCCACAAGACTTGAACCCGCTGGAAATTGTGACGTTCTGAACTCCAGGGCAAGTTCCTTCCCATCTTAACCCAATACTCAGGAGACTTCATCTGTTTGAGGATGCAACTAAAATGAGACCAGAAATGAATCTGCTGTCTTGCTAATGATTTGTTGTTGTTGTTATTTTTTATTGAGCAACATCATATTGTTAAGAACCTCTAAGAAGCTCAGAAACAGACATGAGGTCTGGCAACTGAATGTATCTGGAAACATTCAGATAGCATGAACCAGAACCCCCTTGCTGACTAGGTGTCCTACGCTCGGGGACATCTAGAGTATGCCAGTATCTTGTGTGTGTGAAAAACCTGTACCTTGTGCAGCAGACCAGTGAAGTCACATCCACGGAGTTAAGCTACGCATTTTTCCCCAGGTTAAATGAGCTATGTAATCCCCCCAAGAAATAAAAATAGTGATCAACCACAGGCTGTAGGGCGAAGCTGCATGGCTGTAGCAATGGAGGAGGTGAGCAGAGCATATTTGCTGTTCTTTGTGCTGTGAAAAGAATGAAGAAATGTAAGCACCACAGATCTTGTCTTCCTCAGTAAATTCATCAGAAGCCTCAAACTAGAGGTGTCTAAGGTGTAGCCATCTCAGGATTTCATGACTTAAGTAGCACTGTGTTGTCCAGAGACAGTTACTAGTAATGGATGTGGCTTGAATTTGTAGCCCAGATTACTGAGAGCAAGGCAAAAACGAGTACTCTTTTGATGATCTTTTGTCTCATGCAGTAACTTTTTATCCAGAAATCAGGACAAGAAGCCTCGTTTCTGAATCTTCCATAAAGACAATTTGATTTTGCAGTTTTTATTTTTTCTAGGTAGGTCCATTGCTTATTAAAAGTGAAAGCATTGTTTTGCATAAGCCGAAATAACATTACGGTTGTTCTGGCCTAATTCTTAGCATCTGAAAGAAAACAAATGCTTGTACACTAGTATTTGGAGGCAGCTTTAAATCACATGTGCAGTACTTTCACTGTGTCTTAGCAGTCCTTCTCCTCCTTTTAACTGAAACATGGTAGTAAGAACTGTACTTTGCAAGATAAAACAACACTTGTAGTGCTGAAGGCTGTAGACACATCGGAGAAAGTCCTTGAATAACATTATAGCCCTCCCTGAGAGGTCTCTGCTTGAGGTCTTTGTCAGGTGTGACCATGGTTTGAACATTTACCTGACACACATGCAGGCTGATGCTTTCCTCCTGTGGATGAGGCCTGGGAGGAAGGCTGTTGAGGCACTGTGCTGGGTTCGGGCACCGCACACGTACCTCAGCCTTGCTGTTGGTAAGTCCTGACTTCCAGTGCTGGGACCTATATAGTTCTTTTAAGAGAGCTCTTTCTAGCTTTTATTTTTCTTCCTGGTAACATTGGATTTATTTTCATGCAGCTATCCAATTAATTATTGAAGTTGTTTCTAAGAGATGCCTTTCTTGAGCTCCTGTGGCTTACATCAGTGCTGCAAAACACCTCGCCGCCCTGAAGAGACTGTGTGGGAGCACGGACCCAAGCTGAGGACCGTGAGGTTTGAGCAAGAGGAGCGATGGTGTCTCTGTGGTGTTGAATGCCAGTGTTGTGCCTTTGGAAGTCAGTCCGAGGGACAAAGGCATGGCTTCAAGAGCTTCAGGCCACACAGTGCCAGCCTCCACCTGGAAGCGTGCCACATGCACTCAGCAGGAATGTTTTCACTGTGGGAGAGGTTCCTGGAGACTCGTGCCTCTGTGTGCCTGCTCACGTGGACTTCGCTCCTGTCTGTCGAAGCTTCAGAGAGATCTTTGGCTGCATCACTTGGCTGAGAGAGGCTGCCTGCTCGTGCTTGGTTGGCATTGTACGAGTTGCTTCTGCTCCTGACTTGCTCTGTATGACTGCAAAGTCTCTCACTTTTAATTTCTGTTGCAGTTGTTTCTTACCTACTGTTTTAATTGTGGTTTGTAAATCAACTCAGAACACGTCCTCCCTCCTCACTCCCCGTCTCCAGCCCCGAGTTATCTTTGCTGGTATTTGTGGTGATGAGGACTGTTAGAAATGGCACTATCTGTCACATACTTCAATCATGAAGGAGTCCGCAGTCAGAACTAAAAATACATGAGGTTCACAGCATTACTTCTCAATCCTCTGGTCATGGTGCATGCAGCTATGGATTCTTGGGCGGTTCCCAAGGATGCATCAGTGGGGAGGTTAGCATCCATCCTGCTCCAAGTCTCAAATTACTTTTCCAGTCAGATCTCTTGGGTAGATAGATACTCCAGAGAGGCTTCAGGCTGCTGTACGTGAAAAGTGAACAGAAGGGAAACCACGAGTGTGTCAGCAGCACCATCTTCTTTCCAGAATCCTGTGATAAATCAGATAACACTGTTCTGAGAATTGCTTGCTTACTAATTATTGAAACAGCATTACCTTTTCTGCATCTTTAATTAGCATTTCAGCTTGAGTCTAGGACTTGATGATAAAGGGGCCATGTATCCCAGAGGTTCAGTAAATGATGAAAAACTGATTTGTGTCTGCTTACTCTCCTCCGAAAACAAAGCTGAGCTGCTCTTGAAGTAGAAATGGTGTCAGAAATAATGTGCTCTAAAGATGGAGGTTGCTTTTATTTTTTCTCCATTTCCCCATCAGATGGCTCGCAGTACATGTAAACAATGCAATAAATAAATACTCTGATAAATCCAATCTTAGCTAAGATAAGCATGGAAAATCCTTTTATGCATTTCTAAATCAGAGGATAAAATGCATCTCCTGCAAACTGGTAGGAGAATTACAGAGTAAGTCTTTAAAAGCATGGTCTGGAGCAGCCTAGATTTCCAGATAGCACACTCTGAAACTTAATATCCACATAAAACAATTGATGAAAAATGTTGATGTAAAAAATATCGCGTATCTATCTGAGAGAAACTTTTTGAGAGAGCTCAAAATCCAGGGCCAGCTCTATAAAGTGGTATTGGGGTGGCAGACACCAGCCGTGTGATCACTGCTGTCTGTTGGAGTTTGAGGCCCAGAACTTGGTACTTGGGCATCCGAATAACCCAGTGCCTGAAGTAAGAGCTCAGGTAAGAGACTTACCTGAGCAGAATTTATGCTGGGCATGTAACCCAGTTTGTTTAAAGATACGGGAGCTTGTTCTGGTGTTGTCGGGGGTCTTTTGCAGACGGTTTAGGGAGATAATTCACGGAGGCTTCTCTAGATGACAGCAGATGGGAAATCACAGATCTTTGCAGAAGTCTGATGGCTCGAGAAGAGAGAGGAACCGGTGAGCAGACTGGGTGGCTATTCCAGAGACGTACCTGACAGGCTCGAGTAAACAGGACTTCAGAATACGTCCCCTGCTACCTCCTAGCAACCAAAACTTTTATGAGGCTCATTCGGCGCAGATCCATTTGCTTGGAGGGCAATTACGTGTAATCCCTGCAAGAATCAGGTCGCTGTGACCTCGGGCAAAAAGGAGGCTTGAAAGGAGAGATGATCCTTGGGCTCCCTGCTGCAGAGCCCCCAGTTCCTCGCCGTTGTGCACAGTGCCGTGCCAGGACACTGGCTGGGCAGCAGGGAAATGCAGGCAGAGCCTTTTGGCTCTTGAATTATCATCCAGGGTAGTGTGTCAGGCGGTTTGTAATATTGCTGAAATGAGGATGAAATGGTCAGGTGTGTATAGTTTTCAGTTACAAGTGTGATGTTTGGTAATGTGCCAGGAATTATGAAGGATGACTTGGTCAACCAGTACGTAAGGTAGAGCCATAGACAACAGGCAGGTTTATCAATATCACCTTCTTGTTACCTGCTTAATTTGTTCCTGGGAGAAGATACAATGGTGTTGAGCTGTGCCTGCTATCCAGAAGGTTTCTTCCTTGGTTCTTGTTAGGTGCTCTCTGGAAAATCCTTCCTAGCATTCTGCTAAGAAGCTAGTTGGCAGTTTTGACAGAAATCTGACTTTAACCATTCATTTATTTAAGTCCCCTTTCTTAGGATACTCTTCTGTGTTGTTTTTTTTTTTTTTGTTTGTTTGTTTGTTTTGTTTTCTCCTCAGTTGTCCACAAAATAAAAAGATTAAAAACCAGAACCAAAAAAATTCCCAAAGCAAAAATAAACCAACCATGTAACCCATGGCCAAATAATTCTCCTTAGTCTTGGAAGGGAAAAATTACCTTCATCTGTGTTTCTCTGCTTGCATTTCTCTCAGGTAAGCGTTAAGCAGGATGAACTTGCTCGTTGTAGAATGTTATTGATGCTGAAGTGAGAAAGTAAACATAAAGTATTCCTGTAAGGTGTCCTGTGTGCTTTGTCACAAGCGGACAAAATTGGAGAGGGCGTTGTGCTGCCAGACATGCATTTAGTGTGGGAGATACCTTGAGAGGTAGGTTAGAAGGACTGGGAGCAGGTATGCTCTGAAAGTTTAGGCAGTCCAAGACAAATTGTAGATGCCCCTTCTCAAAGCATCAGAGGTTGTGTATCTGTGCCAATGGGAAAATCAGGCAAATGTTCACAGCTTAACCTAGGAGATCTTTTGGGAGCGTTCCTTGTTGGTTTTGCAAATATTGAATGCAAAATCTGGATTAGTTACAGAAGTGCATCCTTACATTTTGCTTACTTCACCATTCTCCCATGCCTGTAAGCTAAAGGCACGATGATACCAGAAAACACAGTCCTTTTTCCTTTTTTTGTGGCACTTCTGGTTATGGGGAATACTGGGAGAGGAGCGTGGGGATCAGCAGATAGCACCTTCTCCACAGAAATGTCTGTACAGGGGGAAGAAATGGATTTGTATGGGGATGGCTAAGGACTTTGAATGTAATGAAGAAAAAGATACTTCGTGGAGCTAATACTTGTGGGGAATAAATTCATCACGCAAAGCTGAGAAAGCTCCTGAGTGTCAATGTGCCTCTGAAAATGGTAAAAGTAATTCTAAAAGTTGAATGGCATGGCATTTAATTATGTGAGGAACCGAAGGGGCTAAAAAATAATAACCTGGTATATCAGAAAGCAATTTAAAATGTAAGCTAGGGAAAATGGAATATTTCTGTCACAATAAGATGAATTCCACCACTGGCTGCATTGATTTAGTGCCTAGAGTTTTGTTGCAAACAGATCTGTAACTATGGAGGAAAAAAAAGCAGACTTTTGTTCCCTCAACCTCCCAAGCCAACCCATTGCACTTCTCAGCAGGAACGGAGAGGAAGATTTGGGTAAATACACAAACAGGACTTAAGAATTTAATTAGCTCTGTTGGTTGTTCAATCTCCAGTTGTCTGATTTAATTGTCCCTTTCAAAGGGATCATTTGAAGCAGAGCTCCATATGTGATGTGAATGTCAGTAAACCCAGCTTGTTAGTGTACAGTACGAAGGCCAAAGCTGAATTCTTGTGGGTATTCGCAGCCTTCAATAAATAGTGCGACGGTTCTGAGGAGAGATCGTTCCTTACGCCCACTCGCCCTTAAGATGTTTCCCTTCAATTCAGAAATGAATATTCAGTTAAAAAGTTATTATACATCTTGTCTTTCAAAATATTCTTGGCACTGCATAGGAGTCTGCCTGCAAAGGGGTGGGATTTTTCTCCTCCTTCCACCTTCTGCATGGAAGCGCTGGAACCGAGCAGTGCCTGGTAGACTTATAGGTTTGTCTGCGTGTTTGTTTGGCTTCCTTTGGGGCCTGCCAGCCCTCCTTCCTCGGCGCTGGGCCTCCTGCTCCGGCCTCGCAGGGCAGAGATGGCGCGGCGGCCTGGCGTGATAGCTCCAGGCCTTCGGCTGTGGGGCTCTTGAGTCTGTCAAAGTGAAAGAAGGAGGGCTAAGGCTTGTTACAGGGAGTGCCTGCTGGATGATGTATCTTTTATTTTGAGCGATGGGGGAATTTCATTTAGGAGAGTGGTTGTTTTCCAGTAATTTTGCGAAGGGAAAGTGTAGTTTAAGGGTTTTTCAGGGAAGCGGGGTTGTTTACTGACATCGTTCTTGGCGATGATTTGTTTGAACAGTTTCAGTCGCCTCGTAGCTTAAGTAAGGAACTGAAATCTTTGCGAGAGTGTAGGCTTAGGGTATTAAGAATAACGAAAAGAAGGGCTGACAGAAATGTGTTGCGGGAGAACTCCTTGTACTGAGTGATTGGATGATAAAAAGCCAGAGGAAATTGCTCGCAGATAAATGAAAGTAATGTGTGTGGGAGGAAGGGGGGTCACAGCTCTCCGTACGCCGTGATGAGTTCTGCACCAGGTGTTACTGCTCTGGAGAGGTTTTGTACTTACAGTAGTTCTGTAAAAATGGCAGTGTAATTATCGGTAAAATAGGTGCCAGGACTCATTTGTGGAGGAATAGAAAACAAAACAGAAAGCGTAAATGTGCCTCTGTGTAAATGTGCGATGTTCACCTGTCTTAAATACTGTGTGCGGTTCTGGTAACTCCTCACCTTGCCTCTCACCTCCCCCACTCCACAAACGTTGTAAAGAAGGAAAATCTCAAGTATGGAGTCACAAAACCTAGTAGGAGACCTCAGTTTGGAACGTGTCTGATTAGGAGACCTGCAAAAGCCATGAATGACAAGAAGAAGGGAATGGAGAGTGAGCATCTGCTGTCCTTTCCAGGAGACTAAGGAGCCCTGAGCAAAACGCGCATGAGAGTACTAGGGATTTGGGGTTTTGGATTAGGTATTTTTCATTGTCTTTACCTTACCAGTACGGTGATGACACTTGCATTCCTACACAGCCTTTCTGGGCTCTTGTGTGTTTTTGGCCTGTGGAGAGGAGAAGAAATGAGCTTGCAGGAGGACAGAAGAGAGCTGAGGTGAGGCTGAGGAGGGCAGCCTCGCTGTGTGCTGGAGGAGTGAAGCCTGCTCTGAGAGAGGAGGAAGAACATGGACCTTGGACGCAGGATCACTTTTGCAGAAAGGACTGGGGAATGGATGGAAAGGAAGGAAGCAGCCAAACACAGGAGCTGTAGAAATAGGCAGGCAATCCTCTGCCTACTGAAACACACTTCCAAGGAGGGGATGGAAACAGGAGTGTCAGGATCTGAGATTCTGCTGTCAGCAAATGCCTGTCAAACTCGTGAGCATTGTGCCAGCACTCCATCCCCCAGCAGATGACAGCCTATTACTGGTATAATTTTATTTTGTTCACCTTGACTGCTCTGTGTTGAGGCCGTGTTACTGACTGAAGAACCATTATAACTTTTAGACAACACCTCATAATGGAATATTCTTTTTAAGTGACACCACATAGGTAAGAAGATATAAAGACACTCTCAAGATTAAACACCAGAATGAAAATACGCTTTTATAACGTCATTTTAGACTTGTTTTACATAAATGTACTTTTTGAGGTATCTGTAAACTGAATTGGTTTTTTCCTTACAACATTGCTGCCCAGCTTGGTGCATATGATGGACTTGCTGAGAAGACAGATTAAACATGTGTAGAAGAAAGCTGTGTTGGATCTCCAGTTCATTTGCAGCAGGTGTTTGAAGTTATGTGGTGAGAGATGCAAGAAATGGCAGTAAAGAATATTTTCTCCTGGACAGGATGAGCTGAACCCTGCCCAGGGGAACTGAGCCAGTGCCACAGAGCTGCCATGTAATGTGCTCATTGAAAATGGGCATCTCCTGGCCAGGCATCTGCTACATCTGTGGTGGTCTCTTCCCAGGTTTCAACTTGGTCATCTGTTTTTGTGTGACTGGGAAGCATCTAACTCGATGCCTCGAGCTCAAATCAAAACCGCTTGATCTATAATCTAGTGAATATAATCTAGCGCAGTGCAGTATCTGTTATCTGAAGTGCTGGATCCTACATGTGGAAAACTACTTCGTTTTGGAATTCATAACTATCTGTACTAGAGCATCTCATCTGTAAGATGTGCCATTTGTCTACATTCATTTCCACAGCAAATCTCTTAATGCAATATTGTTGGAGCATTTAGAAGTTGTAGAAATGAGCATGTCAAAAAAAAAATAATTACATGCATGAAGAATCCTGCCCTCAGAAGAGAATTTAAATTTCTAGAGGGCTTTTCTAGGAAATAAGGTGCAGTCAGAAAGCTGAATGCCAGAAAGACTGGAATAGAGACTGTGCTCTTCTGTAGTAGTTAAGCAAGCCAATTTAATGGATGACAATAGTTCTGGTACTTTCAACATTTTGTTGCTGGTTTTGCCACTTGATGTTGTTGCCTTTAGGTATTAGTTGTTACGGTTATGTTCAGTTGTTGTTCATCCGCTTCATACCTTAAGGTGGCTTAATTTCCCTTCCAAAAAATAATTTAAATACTGTTTAATTACGATGGACCAATTCAGATAAAAGGATGCTCTTGGTCAACCTTGTAACAGAAATAATGGCAAACAGAGTGGAGAAAACTCTTGTGTCTCATTGGGTTAGAAGAGGTTTGTTCAATTTGCAGGAAGGTTATCAGCTGGTATCTGTGTATGGTGCGTTTGGCTGCCACTGGGCAGGAGGAGAAGAGAATCACAAATGAGTTGTGTTCTTGTAGGGTCACACTTTGGATGCTCTGATGGTGTGTGGGGAGTCTGAGTTCCCAACTGCAAGTCAGTTAAGTTCCTGATGCCAAATGATATAAAAGTCCATCTTGTTCAAGTAAATATTGTTGTTGTTAAGGTTGTGTGTCCTGTGTCATTGGATTCATTTTACTTTGATAGAGGGTATGTGTACCCTCATCTTTGATCTGTCTTGCTCTTTTTATGTCTAAAATCTGCCAAGCAATAGCAGCTGTAGCATTATTTTTGGAAGCACGTGGCCTGTGCTGGACAAAGACAAGTAGAGTGCAGTGTATTTGCCTGGCTTTGCCTTGGTGCCACCGCTCATCATGGTGGGGCTGTGTAGTGTCTTCTAGACGGAGCTTCGTCTTGTCCTAACCTGCTGCTGGGCCTCAGAGCAGCAGCAGAAGTTCAGGAGGGGGCCAGTGTCCTGGAGCACCATGTAGTCACAGCAGGCTGGAAGATCTCTCTGAAGGCTCTTGACTTGGGGCGTGTAGCTGAGGGGAGCGGAGGTTTGCAGCAAAACTGGCGGCCCAGAGTTGCCACCACAGGGCACTGCTGCAAGGGGTTTGCTGGTGTTTGTGTGATCCCTTCTAGATAACCTGCGTGTCTTTTTGCTTCTCCTTAAGTCTGTTGTGCAAAGGGTTTAGCACCCACTGATTTAGCCCTTGTCAGTTGTCTTCCTGCGATGTTTCTCAGTAACTTGCAGGCAGGTGGAAGCTTTGGGTTTCTGGGGTTTAACATGGCTGGTCTAACTGCGGGTAGCTCCCTGGCAGTTCCCTGGCCTTTGGTGTTTTGTCTACAGTTTACTGCCATCTTCCATTTTATCCCTGGAAAATACCTAGTGTAACTTTCAGCGCGGAGCTTTGCTGATCAATATGTTATAAGCGTAGTCAGGTTCAAGAAATTGCCTTCATTACTATCTTGAGATGAAAAATTGATTTAGTTGCATTCTCTCTGTGCTAATTCGTTGGTGCTTTACATTGCCATAAAAGGTATTAAGAGCTCCTTATTTTCCAGCAGTGTCATCAATCCTAATGAAGAGAGAAGAATGAGAATTTATATTGTGTGTATGGGATAGCTGATCTCTGACTTAGCTCTTCATTTGTAAACGTTGCTGAAGACTTTGCTTCTCTTCTCCTTACTGTGCTTAGGTTATAGCTGGAATCGAGGGGCTGGGATAGGAACAAAACTGAAGAATATGGTGAAGGAATACTAATTTACACTGCTTTTTAATCAACTTCAAAAACGAGATGATGAAAATTTAATGAAAGCTATTGTCAAGGAATTAAAATGTTACTTGTGAATTTGTTTGGTTTGGTCCTGCATTAATTAATACTGGGACTATTTTTAATATTTATCAGTCATTAGTTCACTATTTTTGGCTCTGAAATGTCCAAAGTTTTGTTCTTTACCTGTGGTGTTATGCAGAAGAGCTTTGCACGTGCCTGCTAATTTAAATACAACTGCGTGTGGGTAATCTTGTAGCTCTGCTGATGAATGTGAGTGACTCAGTGGCATAAATGAACATAAATGAGCAAAAAGGGGGTGTAGTGGGAAAAGAAGCCAAAAGAAAAAAAATAATAATAAGGAAAGGGTTTTCTTGGGCATTCCTGTTGTTGCTTTTCCCACTGTCCATAGGGCTGATCTCTGCAGGAAGCTGCCAGGGATGGTCTGTCTGCAGAACACTTTGGCATTTTTAGGTTCAGTACAAGCGCTCATTGTTCCAGAGCAGATGGATAAACTAAAATCAAGCCGAAGCGTGTACTGTGACTGTGGTCACTGCTAATGATAAAGCAGTTATTTTTTAATGATGTTTAAAAAGATCTTGGCAAGTTCTAAACAGCCGTGTTGAGCTGAAAAAAAAAAAAAGCTTTCCCTTTTGTCTCCACTAAAGTTAACCTTGGGTTTTCCATCCACTTCCGAATATTTCTTGTTACAAACACAGGTGATAGCAGTCAGTCCTCTCTGAGACTCATCGTGCATCTACAGGTGTTGAAGACCAGGATAAAAAAAGAAGTTGGCTAAAACATAAAGTAGATGCAGCTTAAAAAAAAGTCTTATGTCAACATACAAGCAGATTTATTAGATTTATAGATGTTACTCTCAAAAGGTGGGCTTCCCTGAGAAAAGCCATCAGCAGATAGGATGCAAGCAGGTAAGATAAGGTGTGCTTTCTGGGACATCCGCAGCCTTTCAGCTCACATGCAGAATGAGATCTGGGCACGCACAAATTGCGGGTACTGTGACTCAGTAACTTCGTATGTGAGAACTCGCTTGTCTCCAAGAAAACCCATGTGTCCCTGTGCGAGGCTCTCAGCATTTACTGTCAGCTGAGGGGTTCTGTAAAAGAATCACCTTGGGGGCTGGTGAGGCTTCACGAGGAGCTCTGTTATCTCCTGCAGTGTGTGTTTTGGTCAGGTGTGTTGGGGTTGTGCCGTGAACCCCCGCTTTCCTTTGGCTTTGGGGGGGGCGTGAGGTGGGACACTGGGGTTGGTGCTGGGCCAGGTGAGGGAGCCACTTGTGTTGGTTTCCCCTGCTGTGGGGGGTGAGGGAAGGACCTGCTGCTTCTGGGGGTTTTGTTTCTTGCTGCGTGCAGTCGTGTCACAGAGCCTGGGACCCATCACCAGAGATATTCAGAGAGCGCCTTCAGCAGGCCTGTCTGACGGGAAGGTGACAAGCAGCCAGTGGGCGAGAGGAGGAAGATGCTGGTTGAGCTCATGGGGTCACCTGTGCCCTTCTCCTGCGAGCCACCGTTCATATGGTTACCTCTTACGGCTCGAGTGACTTTCCAAAACCTCCTAGCAGGGCCTGATGCGAATGGAAAGTTTCCCATTGACATCAGTGAGCGGTGAAATCTCACCTTTGGTTTCCAGGCTGGCCTCATTCAGGGCCTTCCCTAAAAGCCGTCTTGGCAGCAGCACCTACAAAACAAATACGTTGCTTTCATTTAAATAATTGAAGATGCCTCGTCTAGATATCTTGTCTGAACTGGGTGACAACCTGATTGTATCTCCCACACCTTTGACTTTCATTAATCCCTCCCTTCCTTCTCTTGTTTGTGTCATGCTTGCCAGCGAGGTCTCCTCTCCGTGAGAGCATCCAGCCTGCCCTCGGGTTCTGTCAAAGAGCCGTGAGATGCTGCGGAGTCTTTACGGTCTCTGCAGTAGAGACACAACATCTTGTTTTGTTTATTGAGTCAACGTAACCCATTCCTCATTTTTGCAGTAGGCGCCAAGCTGAGTAGGAAGAAAATATGAATTTTCTCTTATTTCAGTCTGTAGCTTGAAGGACCATGAATGTATTAATCCCAGAGATTTGACAACAAAGCAATCCCTTGCTGTCGATATGGAAAAGTAGGTACTTTACTGTTTTTTAAGGGAATTACCAAGCTGATAGATGTCTTCTGCAGTAATGAATTGAAGAACAGAGTAGGATGAAGATACTATACTGAACAGAAGTTAATATTTGGTTGTGTTAACAATAGGATGCTCATTCTTGCAGGTCTGCTGATGATTTGGGATGAGTTGGTAATATTTTATAAGTTAACCATGCAGGAAAAAAATGAATTTCCATTCTTTTGTTTTATGTTTAGATACATCACTTTGAAATCACAGCATGAAAGCAGCATGAAATGTTATGGAGAAGACGGCACGGCAAGATACAGCAGTCTCACAAATAATCAAAAATCAGGTAATGTTGCAACATCACAAGTCCACTTTCTACTAGGCTTGCTTGTTTAATGTGGCTTGGTGCTTTTTGACTATTTCCCAGAATTCGCAGTTCTGAGTCTCTGTAGCTTTACTGATGGGCTTCTTAAATATGGCTAATTGTGTGTTGGCTATTTCCTGTGAAACACTGTTTTATGTACCTCAGTATGTATGGCACAGGAGATCCCCGTGTTTTTACATCTTTCTTAAAGGTCTTAAAGGCCTGCCTTGGCTTTATTGTCTAGTACAAGCAAAGTCGACGTGACCTTAATTAAAAGAAGTGAGTCTGTGGTGCTCAGTTCAGCATAGCTGCTCAATTTTATCAAGTCCCATTGCTAGGTACCAACATGATGTATTTTAGAGGTACTTTTCAAAGGGTCCTGCAGCTGCATTTATGAAAATGTGATTTCCTTTGGGGGAGATGCTGGATCAAAATAGCTGTTCCCTCCCTATTGAAAGCTTAGCCATATGCTATTTCCCACATGCTACTCCTGCCTGTTTTTTTTTCTTTTTTTTTTTTTCCTAATTGTTTATTTGTCTCAGGATGTTTCCTTCTTGCCTGTTTTTGCAAATCCCAGCATATGTTCTCTGACTGCTTCACGGCAGTTACAGTCACAGAAAAAGGCAATCACCTTACAAGCTTCAGAACATAAACACTACAGAGGTCAGGAAGAAATTGGCAAAGTGCATTATAAGGGTGCTCGCCTTATACTAAAATATTGTTTGCCAACTGCTGAGGCTGGAACAAGAGCTGATGGATTGATGTTTGAGTGGAAAGGCATAAATATTCCCCCCTCTCTCAATTCCATCAACAAATTCATCAAATCAACAGTAGTGACTAGACATTGTAATGTACCCATGTCTGGCAGTGGGCAAAGCCTGACCTCTCTCCCTGTGATCTTCATGCTGGGGTCTTGGCAGGTCTGCAGAACTAGGGTCTTTCTGAAGAAAAAAAAATTGCTCAGTTAAGTAATACAAGTAAACTGGAAAATGAAATTGAGGGCAATTTGGATCACAGGACATGTTCATCTTCGAGGAAGCATGTGGAAGAATTGCCCTTGATGTAGGACTCAGCAGAAGGTGATACAATTTCTTAACACATCAGCAGTCAGTAAACCTGAATTGGCTGAAGACATTTCAAATAAAGTTTCATAGACAGCTTCAGCTTTGATCAAATATACAATGATGTATTGGTGAATATTAAAAAACATTGTGTTTTTATCAGAGGTGATCAGCCCCTTTAATAAATGCTGTCTTCTGTAAGCTTTTTAGTTACTTAGTCTTGGGATATGCAATTCAAATGCCCTTCTGGCCTCAGCCAAGGTTTTATATTTTATTTTTACTTTATCATATTATATTTGCACATCATTTAACGTTTGCCATTTTTATGAAATAATGCTGTGCTTGCTTCAGCCACAGTTCTGCAAAACCTTCAAAGTACCTTGAAACCGTAACGTTGCTTAACTGACAACAAAGATGATTGGAGCGCTGAAGCAGCCTTCCTCATTTCTACGGGACCCATGGAACTTTATCTCCCTTAAACTAAACTGAGTTAATGGCTTTATTTAGGAAGTAGCCTCCTCTTCTTGAATAACAAGAATTCTGTTAGTTTTAGGAAAAAAAGTTTTCATTAAATTACCAGTGCCTCAGAATGCATTTTCTACTTATAACTTAGATCAAAAGAAGAGGAAAATGTTTCTGCTTGTTTGTCTTCCTCTCTCCTCCCCCTTTATTCTAGAGACTTTCCTGAGATGATCAACTGTTGTTTTTTCGTTGTTTTTTTTTTAAACTTTATTGAAGTGGAGAAATTGCTCGGTTCCCCTCCCAGTGCCGTTGTTGCTTTCCCCTCCCCCAAGTCCAATGTGTTTTTTATTAAAGTGAATTAGGACATTCTCATTTCTCTTAAGAGTGGAAATGGGAACAGCTCAAATGTGCAGCCACATGAGACTCACCAGCCTTTCCAACTGCACTGCAGAAGGAGCTCAGCTGCAAAGGGAATGATAATTTTTGAAGGATTTGTGCAACTGTTGAAGAATTACCAGTGTTAATAATAAAAAGCAGCTAATCTGTTTTTCCTCTTCCGTTTTGAGTGTTTAGCTTTCCTGATATGCTTTCTATAAAACCAGTGTACTAAGTATTTTGCTTCCTTTCCATCTTTTTGCTTTTGCAATTATTTTATTCCTGTATGCTCTCCTATGTCAGAGTGTTTTTGTGGTGGTGTTTTTGCCTAACAACTCCATCTTTGGGGTTTGTATGCAGATGTGGGGCATGGATTTGAGACCTCTACCATTGAAAGATAGCATTGAAGTGCAGTACAAAACATACAAATAGTTTTATCCAGGACTGGGATAAAGAGGTTTTCAGCATGAAGTATTTGTCCTTGAGATAGCTATATAAATTGTTGGTGGCCCTTGAAATCCACATGGCTGTTTTGCTGCTTGTTCTAACCAAAATAGCTACAATCCTGCATCTTTTAACCCTTATTTCCAGTGTTTGCCTCTCTTTGTTGTTACATCCGACACTCATTCAGAAGTTCTGAAGGAAAAAAGGTAGATGTGATGTTTGAGTTACTATCTTCCTACCTCCCTATCTCCTTTTCTCTCTGCTAATTCTCCCAGCTACCTTGCCTGGCATTAGAAAGTATTGGTTCTGCTTTAGTTCTGTGCCTCTTTCCTCACATGCTTATTTCCTGTGCCAAAAAACTGGAGCTGGGGCTTGAGCTGTAGCTAAACGAAGAGTTATGGAAGCAAACCTCGTGTCTCGGCAGCCTGCAAGAGCACGGGTGTCTCTGAAACATACCGCTCTTCCTCTCCCAGCTGAGTTAAGGCTTCTGAAGACGTAGGGATAGAGCCAGCTCTGTTCCTGGAAGCTGGCTTTGGGAAACGCAGCTGTGTCCCATCTCATAGATCTCTCCTGGGTTTTAAAGGCGCTCTCTCTGGTGGGTTCTTAGTGGTGGTTTTATGCCAGTAGTGCCCAGCTGAGAATCACTCCTGTCTGTGCTATCATTTACTTAAAGGATGGCGTATAGTTAGCTCAGGTGTCGGGGGCTCCTGGTGCTGTCAGTGTTGGCAAAAGAGAGTGTATCAGGGAAGGATCTACTGTGTACTTGTCTCTGTCCTGAGAGAAATCGGAGAGAGAGAGATAGATGATGTGAATGATGGCTGGCTGGATTTAGGAACAGCACAGCAAATCATCTCACAGTTCTGAGTTACAAAGCAAGCCAGTAAAAACATTCCGGTAAAAAAGCTAAAATTGAGTAAGATAAATCCTGTTTTGTTTCTGTTGACGCTAAGTGGTAGGAAAAAAAAATGAAAGAAAGGAAGGAAGGGAACAGAGAACTTCTGGTTTTGGATTTTGACTTATGTGTGGTAAAAACAAAGCTTATGTTCTGATAGCAAAAAGACGGGCACCTGAGAAAGCCCTGTCTCAGCCTGTCTGACTAAAGGGCAATAAGGTGTCATTAAAACGTGACTCTGGTGTTGGAAGAACAAAAAGTAGTGATGCATTTCTCTAAGCAGGCGTGCTTTGAGTTAAATATTATTCAAAACAAACAAACAAACCAAACGAAAAACCAATCAAACAAAAAACAGAACAAACAACCACCCAACAAAGCAAAACAAAGTTGTTTAAATTGCTGAAAATGGTAAACTTACTGCAACTGATGTGTTACAGTCCCTGGCAGCACTGTGCAAATCAGCATCTGCTAATGCTATTGCTTGTGAGTAGCTGCAAGTGCTCTGTCCTGCAGAAGCCAGTTGAGTGTGGAAGAGTTGTTGGTTTGTTGTTGTTGTTTTGGTTGTTTGGTTGTGGTTTTTTGTTTGTGTGTGTGTGTTTTTTTGCTTCTGCCTTCTTATCTAGTCTTCCTTTTTCGGACTAACTGGTAGTTCATCTGTAAAAACATGTAGATTTTTTTGAGTAAAGTCATTGCTGAAAATTTTGAAGTCAGTTGAAACTATAGGATCCAATTCCATTTTGATTTGCAGCCATGCAGCATACTGAGACAGCTTAGATCAGTGCCATAATAATTTGACAGCCTATTAATGAGACTGCTTCCTTCAGCGTGTGCTTGCCTACAGTCTTTTGTTATCCCTCTCCATTAACTTTGTTCTGAAACTGGAGTCGGCTGGCATTCGGTCCTGTTTTTGCAGCCCACACCCAGCACAACTTGCGCGCACTGACTTATTTGGTGTGGATGTCTAGCTCTGAAATTCGTGCTGGGTTCAGGGAGCTGAAAAATGTGACTGTGACTTGATATGTTGTGTACTAGAGTTGAAATTTTCTGCAGGTTTCAGGTTCTGTGTTGTGTGATAGAGCTTTTTCTTTTTTTTTTAATATGTTACAATTATCCTCCCCTTTTTGCTGCCTGCCTTTTTCTCTAGGATTTTCTGTCTCTCCAGTGATACAATTTATGAAGGATGTAAAATCGGATCATCTTTATTGAAGACTGATAACATCAGAATATTCTTCCATTTTCTGTATACCAGAATTAAATTATGGCGCGCTTCCAGGAGCAACTATTGCTTGTATTGCCTTAGAGTTGCCTGTGTTTTGAAGAGGGAGACAGTCGGCGTGTGTAAAGGCATTTCGGCAAGCTCAGCATGTCTGTGGCTTTCAGCCTGTGCAGCTTACAGGGACCACACTGAAACGATGAGAGAAGAGTTGGAGTGAAACCTCGTCTCTGCTGAAATCAATTGAGCTTCCATTAGTTTGAGTCCAGATTCCATCCATAATGTTAAATAGGGCATTTCTCTTTCTAGGCAGTCTGCAGAAATGTTTCTGTCCTTTTGCATTTGTTTTCATGTTTCTTCGTAACGATTGCGTAATTGGGATATATCTGCAATGTCAGAAATGTAATAGGCTCAGAGCGTAAGTGACTGCTGGAAAGGACAGGAGCACACGGCTGCAGGACCGCTCCTACTTTAAAACTCCTGCTGCTTTCCGAAGTTGAGTTGTTTAATTTAACCATTTAGTAGTAAGCTGCTGTTGTGATAAATGGCAATTAGAGGTGTTCAGAAGTGTGTGCTTAACAAAAAGGAGAAAAAAGCCTTTTCTTCCTGTCACTGGAAGGAACAGAAATCATTCAGCACGCTGCCAATGGCTTCTCACTTGGCTAGAGACTAACTTCTGTGCTCCTACAGCCTTAATCATGTTTCGTACAGCATCGGAATACTCCTTGTTAACTTTTAATCCAGCAAACAATGTATTCTGTGGGCTTTTCGTTAAATTTGATTGCAGATACTCAGCATATAGCGTCATGCCCTTGAATTTAAGCCTGTTCAGGTACTAAAAACAACTCTGATGTCTCAGGGTCTGGTTTATTACTGGCTGTGCCTCAAACACGAACACCTTGACCAGTACATGGAGAACCGGGAGAGGTAAACCCCCAGGTGAGAGAGTGCTGTAAGTGGAGTTTGGTGTGGTTTCAAACAGCTGCCCACAGAGCTGCCGTGGCTGCGGGTGGTGGCATCAGCCAGCGTGGTGCTCCTCCTGTGGCAGAGGTTCAGGGACCTGCCTGGCTGCTTGGGTCGTTTTTCTAGCTAAATTGTGTTATTGGCTGCTTTAGGAGTAAGTGCTCCTACTGCCCTAGCCCTGAAGCTCTTGTGGTCTTTTAATTGTCTCCTGAAGATATTTACTCTCCTTCACTGGTTTGTGTCACTGTTAGGTCTCGTCCTTTGGCTAATGCTTGTCACTTCACATAAACTGCAAAAAGAATGGCTAAAACTGAGAGCTCGGTGTAAACTGTAATGCCATCAAGAAGCGAAGATAGGACATAGGTCCTATGCAAAAGGTGTATGAATAGGTCCACTCGTGCCCTGGTCTCAGGGAAAGATGGTCAGAGTCCCAGCCAAGCTTTAGGAATTGGCAGGCATGAAAGGAGATGATATTCCTGTGCAGGATCCCCCCTTCCTCTAAAAGCTGATGGCCTTTCAGTGTGAAATACCACACAAGTGTTTATTTTTATGCCCTTTGAATGCTTTGTGCAGGCTTTGTGTAGTTTCTCTTCATAACTTTTAATAGGAAGTCTTTGAAGTTGGGTTGTGGCTAAAAAAAAATCTTGTTGGCAGGCTGGCCGTTCATTGTTGACTCCTATCTTTTTTAATTGTACATCCATAAAAATCTGGAAGGGAGCGTGCGCGGAGCAAATACGAAGCGACGCATATTTCTGGAAGGGGAAATAAGCTTGCAATTATTCGCTGCCATTATTAGTCACGTGAAAAAGTTACATACTAATGGTTGCAGATGGTGTACACAAAAACTGTCTGTACGCACTGAAAGCCTTCTTCCTTGGGAGCTATGGTTTTCTGTCATACATTGTGCTACAACGGAAAGGGGGTTTTGTGCCCGCAGCTATATATTGCTCTTATTTGCTGTTGCTAGCACAGGACTCGTTAATATGCATCTGGCAATGGTTAAAATTGTCTGTATCTGTGGCTTCACGTTTATTCATCCACATCAAGGATTCTCTTAGGTTAAAAAAAGGTAAGGAGATCGGTACAAAGGAGCCTTTGATGGAAAGTGTTACGTGTAGAAAGGCAGATGTGAAAGGGCAGGGTTGAAGTTGTGGGCTAATATTGTTGTGTTCTTGTTCAAGTTCAGAATCACGGTTTGTGTTGAAACGCACTCGTGTGTGCAGGCACATTGTGCCTCCCTGCATGTGGATGATTGTAGGCACAGCGATCGCGTCGTGTTGTGGGATGGAGAAACAGCCTCGTAACGTGACTACATTTGTGTTGTTGTTGTGCTGTTCATTGAAAACGGTACAGGCGTCGGTGAAGTGTTGTTCTGAATTGCAGTTTGTGTGGTGAGAAAGATAAATGGTTGCATTTAGCATGAATTAGTCTGTTAAAATAATGCAAACTGAAGAAAGGTAAGAGAGGAGAAGAGAGGCTGGAATTCAGTGCTTCTGGTGTAAGGTGAGCGACCATAACAGATTTCCAAGGACTTATTTGCTCTTAGCACTGATCAGATTCCAAACAGGTGAGCAAAGAAAGCTGCAAGCACAGCTGCATTTGGGTAACTGTGCTTGTGATTTGGGGGTGTGTTTTTATTTATTTATTTACTTGTTTTAGGGTTTTTGTTTGTTCTGTCACAGCAATGAGCATTGGTCTTGCATCTTACTCTTCAGTGATGCTTTGTTTTCATTCCACTGGTGGATGCTTCCTGTAGGTACCCTGAAAGCTGTGAGAAGCTGTGGAAGGCTCTGTGCAAATCCTGGATGGCAATTACGTATTATTTTTTTTTGGAGGTCCTTTTAATCTGAGTACTGTCGGCTTTGTTGAAAGCCCTGGTTTTCTTTTACCCTTCTTTTCAGGCCTTTGTGCAGGCGTCTGTTATTTTATGCTAGAAAATGGATGTGTTGCTTCTGACGAGAAAGCTGTAATGCTAGAAAAGGTGATTTGGCTCGATAGTTAACTGTCTGGCTAAAGCTAGTCACAAGAGAGCAATATGTGGCCAGCTATGGCTTGAATGCTCATATACTTCAGGAAGAAATAACTCTTGGTTTAGAAGAACGGGCCTTTATGGGTCTGGCAGAATGATTTTATCAGAGAACTAGAGAAGAAGCAGGATAATGGGATGAGATGAAGTAATCTAACTGCTCTGGAATAGCCCAGCTGCTACAATTTTGCATATGATTATGTGTTTTGAACCAGGAGATTTTGCGGTTTGCTTTGAGGCAGTAAGGAGAACAGTTTATGTGGAAAGCCAGCACTTACCCTGCCTTTCTGTTGCCCCACAGGTGCCTGGCGCGCTGAACCTGTCACCGGTCTGTGTAAGATTTGCGCTGTGGTCCATTTTTTGAAGATGTGAAGCAACGTTGAGTCTGCGATTGGAATTACTGACAGACTGGAGGAAATCTTAGTCCTTGCAATGCACACGGACATGCTGAACTATAAGTAATCCTAGCTTCTCTTCCCCTCCCCTCCCCTCCCTCACTCAGCTATCTCAGGGTTCATAGAGATTTCAATGGTTCGCGTGCCTGTAAGCTTGGAACAGAAGTGACCAAAAATGGGGGACCAGCAATTGTATAAAACTAACCATGCTGCCAACAGCAACGAGAACTTGTACTACCAACAGCACCAAATGAACTCCCTTCCATCGCTAAACCACAGTTACGGGACATCTGTTATGGATGCTCCCCAGGCGTCCCCTCTGTCCCCCCAGTTTCCCCAAGATTCAAGAGACAGTATAGCTTTGCCTGTAGGTTCAAAAAGTCTTGGGTCAATGGATACACCTAGACAAACATGGACGCATTCTGGCTCAGGAAACCATGTCCCAGCGAGGAACAATTTGAGTAATCAAAGCGCAATGTGGAGCCCCCTCGGGCAGGGGGAGTCTCACGACGGATACCAATATCCTTATTCTCAACCCAGCGAAAATCGGTCGCAAAAAATTACCAGTGGGGTCCTGCATAAATTGGACTCCTTTACGCAAGTATTTGCTAACCAAAATCTGAGAATTCAAGTCAACAACATGGCTCAGGTTTTGCACACCGAGTCTACGATGGTGGATAATCCTGGTGACAGCGCGCTCAGGCAGCTGCTGTCCCAGAAGCCAGCGGTTGAGCAACAGCCTGTAACTTCCAGTGTACAAAGATATCAACCAGTGCCACAACAAACGCACCAGAATTTTGCAAGCACACAGCAAAAGCAGCAAATGCAAGTCATGCAGCACCAACAGTTGTACTACGACTACCAGCAGCATTTATCGCAGATGCAGATGCATTCCGCCTTTCAGCAAGGGCAGACGCACGTGCAGCAGGTGCAGTCCCAGCAGCTCCTACCGCAACAGATGCAGCACTTGCAGCAGGCTCAGTACTACGCTCAGCCGCAGCAGGGACATCAGCGGCTCTCGATACAGGAGATCCAGCAGCAGCAGCCACAGCCAACTCGGCAGCAGCAGCAGAGGCAGTGCCCGATGCAAATAGCTCAGTATTACCAAACGCAACCCGTCATGCAGCAGCTCCAGCAGCAGCAGCAACAGATGCAACTGCAGCTTCCTCCGTATCACCGGGAACCCGATCCAAAGACTATGCACGAACCCCACCAGTACCCTCAGGACCCGAGTCATCCTGTGCAGCTCATCCAGTTGGGAGCGGTGCCTCAGTATTGCTACCAGGACCCCCACGAGCAGTACAGGCACTTGTACCCGCAGGGTTTGCTGCAGCAGCAGCACGACCAGCAGAAGCAATACCCGAGTGAGAGCAGAGCTCCCTCTCTGAACTCCCACGTCGGCCTCACGCCGCCAGAGACAGCGGAGGATCCTGCGCGGCCGGAGATCAACTCTGTGGGTAACACTGTCCCTCATCGAACTCTTTTGCCACCCTCGGGAGCTCATCTGAACAACAAAAGCTCTCAGCAGGACTCGCCCAGCGCCGGGTGGCCTCAGGTAGGTGGCATTTCAGATCCCTGCTCAGACAAACTTATTCTGTAGAAGAGCAGCCAGGTATGGAAATGAAACTGCTGCGGGAGAGCTGGGAAGGTATGATGTGAGCAGTGGGCATTGCTTGGGTGATTTGGGGAGCTGTGGTAACAGACTTTGCTGTCTGCATGGCTGGCTTGGCTACAGGCCAGGCTGGCAGCAGCATGAAACCACTGCTGTGGGGCTGCTGGCTCCCTCTGGAGAGGGTTCGGGGAGCTTGGGGTCAGGTTCAGGGGAGGAGAAACCCGGTTACAGCAAGGTCCTCCTGCTCCTTTTTTGACGCCTGAGGGCCTGAATGTGCACGAAGACTTAGCTCCTTGTTTCCAAAAGTAACACTGCTGGGTCAGAGGGAAGGCTTTGAACAGCAGGTGGGTGCAAGAAAACTTGTGCTCGCCATGCTCACAGGGGCACTGATTTGCTGGATACATGTAAGGCTCTCAGTTCAGAGACCTGTAGTATTAAGAAAATCATATGCAAAATGCATGCATAAAGCTGTGAGGATGTTCATTTATGTATTACTATTTCCTGAAAAATTCTTTTTTGCCTTTTTCCCCTCGTTTTCCCTCTCCTCCTTTGATAGCAGGTGCAATTGTCAGACGGCAGACTGCAGCCGCTGTCGCCAGAACAAAGGTATTAATATTTTGTGTTAGTGGTTTAAATATGAGAAATACAAAGCAGTGCTGCAGCTTAAAGGGAGGAGAATGCAGTCTGGGTAGGTCATAGATCTTACTCTTCTAGAAACATCTTTTTTTAGCTTTGTGGATATAAGCTTGTGTGATTTTACACTCCACACCCTTCTAGCAATAAAATCAAGCGCTTTGTCTTTCCCCCCCCCAAAAAAAACAAAATAAAAAAAGAACCAGGCAGAGGAACAGCCTGCACTCGGTGTTGCATTTGTAAGAGAAGGGCGATGATGCATTTAGATTTGTATCTTCAGCAGCAGGGACCTTCTATTTTTCTTAAGGTCTTGCCTCTGCAGGGCTGAGGCATCCATCCCCCAGCCCTAAGCAGGGGCAGTACATCCAAGTACTCGCTGAGTGCTGTCACAGAGGGGAAGTGAGGATCTGTCACAATAGATCTCCTGGCTTCTCAGACTTCTCCATGTCAAGGGTCACCTTATAAAAGCATGTTAGAGGGAGTTCCTACTTGAAGGTTTCCTTCTCCCCATCTTGGGAACAGCTGGCCTAGGTTATCACCTGTGTATTCCACAGTACTCACCCTGTGCTTAGCTGTGGCTTCATAAACATTTAGCTGTAAAATTTTATTGACTTCCTTAACAAAAAAGCTTCCTCTGCAATGAAAGGAACATGCCAACCTGATGTCTCTTCTTCTGTTCCATGCTAAAAAACAAACAAATAAAAAACAAACAATAGTGGCCAGAACAGAGAAACACTTCCTGAGAGAGCTGATGTGAAGAACAAGCTAACGTGTTCAATATGCTTGAAGGAGTTTAAGAGTTTGCCTGCTCTGAATGGTCACATGAGATCTCATGGAGGAGTACGAGCATCTCCTAACTTCAAACAGGTAGCAGTTCATTTTACTTCAGTATTTGACTCTCTTCTTTCGATGTTGATGTTTGCTTGCTTTGCCACGCTTTGCTTTGCTGTGAAAACCTGTTCTCCTTGGCGCTGTTTTATGTCACACCCTGTGGAAGTAGAAATGCACAGAATTCTGCTAATTTACAGGCCAGAAGTCTCGCTTAAAAGTGAGAGAGTGGTGGAGGACAGAACAATGTTTGTGCCTCTTTGTGTCTCTGCACATTACAAACACACGACGAAGTCATGGCACAAGCTTCTGAATTTTTCCCCTTGTGTTTGTTTATTATATTAGAAATATCAGGAACATCAAGTCTTCCTTATTTTCATTTGGACTACTTAGATGACTAAGGGATGTTTATTGGAAGCATTCCCAGGCTTTAATTGAAGGAGCAGGATTGTTGAATCTTTGACAGCTTTCTTCCCGAGTGTTTTAGTTCTATAGGTATCAACAAATACCAAATGAAAAATGTGGGTTTAAATTGTTCTGAATAAAAATAACTTGCCTGTCAATCAGTTTTTCAGTGTCCTGATATTTAAAAAATCCTCTCTTGATGGGGAGAACTACGGGAAGGCAAAGAGCTACCACAGTTACACCATCTGTATCTCTTTGTTTTTAGGTGGGTGATGGGGAATTCTGCCTTTATAGAGATCTAAAAAAAGGGGCACATCTTTATTGCCCATTCTGTGAGTGATCTGTAAAGATGCTTAATGTGGTTGTTTATCACCGAGGCTAAATCCTGTATAGGAGTTGCAAGTAATCTGCCAACTTCGTTCAAGGCAAAGAGTCCAAGAAGCAAGGCTGTTGTGTGTTTCGTAACCCTGGCCACTTCTTTTCAGCCACGGTGCATACGTTGTGTAGTTATCGATCCAGAAGCAGCCCTCCCTCACTCGGGCTGAAAGCCTCTAATTGTCTGTACAGGATGAAGGAGAGAAACCACCACAGCAGCCGCTGCCTAAAGAGGTGGATAGCCTCGCGCCCATCATCATGCCAGTGTCTGTCCCTGTAAAGCTTCTGTCACCCGAGCCCAGCACGCAGCCCTCTGCCAGCACTGCCACAGTCAAAGACAAGCCTGCCAACTCTGTGTCAGATGATGAGATGCCCGTTCTCGTGAAGATGACTTACTCTCCACCGTGCAGTCCCAAAGTGGCCAACCCCTGCTCGTCCTCTGTGAGTGCTGCATTTCTTGCCACTAACCGTGCTGTGCTTGTTAAATCCCTTTGCTTATAGTGCTGCTGTGTTCTAAAATGTCCGTGTTTTAGAGTATTTTCTGGAATCCTAATGATGCCTAAAAAACAAAAAGAGGCCATGGCATTGTATCATTTCTTCCTCGGTCCTTTGAAAATACTAATTTTCTCTTTACTGGGGAATCAAGACTTAGCTGAAAATAAGCCATTTGAAATTGGAATGTGATACTCTTTTTATCCCACTAGAACAAAGGGATTTAGTATCTTTTTACTGTTTTTGTTTTTTCCTTTTCAGGCTGCTTTGTTTTTATGTTATTGCTTAAATTCGGCAGTTTTATTTCTTCCTGTTTTTTGAGTCAGATATATGTGCTTCTCATTTCAGCTGTAGATACGAAGGCACTGTGCCGTACTTAGTGCGTGCTGTGAGCCAATACGAAGCTTGCTGACTTGGAGTTTTAAAACGAAGTCATTTTTCCCTTTCCTTCTGCATGCATCAGATCTAAGGGTTAATCATTGGGAATTCTGACATAGGAAAAATGGCTGTGCTTAGTGCTTTCATTTCGCTCATAAAACTGAAATTGTCAAATAGCACGAGGAACTGATGAGCCCTTGAATGAGATGTGAGAACGCTCTTTATTGTTTTCCTGAAGAGTCCTGGAGCAAGCAGTATTATTTTGTTCACAGTCCAGTCCAGGAATAGATGCTGCTCATTGTTTTGAATCCGTGCTTGCAGACTACGCCATGATAAGGGATTACTGGAGAGTAGAAGTACTCTACTTATCCATAATATTATCTATATAATAACGTGAGAAATATTCCAGTGATTTTTATTTTCTCACCAGTCAGATGGCTAAATGAGGGGACAGCATACACCATCATGGGTGGCTCTTTGTAGTATCTGTATATTTATCCCCCTCCCCTCACCCTTCACTCAGACATGCCCGCTAATTTAAATACACAGAAAATCTTTACTCTCTTCCTCTCAGATGGAAATTTTACACACAAACTTCCACTCTGCTGTGGAAACCAGCATCTCACAGTACTTAGCTTGTAACTTGCCAGTGCAGTTTCTCTTTTCTATTTCTAGTTTCTGGAGAGGAAAGGGACAGTCTTTTCTGAATCCATGAGCTCTGAGTGGGAGATCTTCTCTAGAGACATCAGAGTAGGTGGCTTGGGCTTGTGTATTTCTGCAACGTTTATAAAATGACTGTGATTAAATCTGCCAGAGTTTGGCTAAATGCATGTTCATTCACTCAAAATTAAGCTTGGTAGTCTTTGTTATTGCCCAAGCAAACTAAATTCAGTTTCCTGAATTTAGATCCTAGATCCTGTCTTTTATTTAAGCAGCAGCACTGGAAACATTCAAACACCAGAAGATCTGCAGTTCTCTTTTCTTCTGTAAAGGGATTGTGCCATTGGAGACTAATTTTCTTCTTTAACCAAAGAACTGAAGCCATGTTGCATTTGCACTGTGCTTTGAGCTGCCCAGAAAATTGCTCACAAATTCATGGACTCAGTAGAAGTCAAGCAGTAGAAGGAAGTAAGTCTTCAGCAAGACTATGGGATGCTGGGTGTGGTGAACCCAGCAGTCAAGTGAGGTCCATTAGGGTCTACCCAGAGTGGATTTGTTGAGCTGGGGCAGGTGGAAGCATAAATTCTTGAATAATGGACATCAGTTTCTGGAGCTTCAGAGTAGTGTTGAGGTGATTCTGCACTGAAAATCCATGGACACCAAGATCTCCTTGAATATTCAGTGTGGCCTTTTTTGAAAATAGCGTTGGTGTACTTAGATGTACTTAACTGTTTGAGATGTCACCTTGGCTGGTTAGTTGATCTTACACTAGTGAGAAGAATGCCAGCTCTTTCACATTTAAAGAGCAGAACAAAACAAGCCTTTAATCGAAGACATAGATCTGGACTTATATTTTTTTGGGGGGGGTTGGAGGGGTTGCTAGTTTGTTGTTGTTTTCTTAAGTTTAGAGTCTTTACACTTTCACCTCTGCGAACGCTAAATGTTCACCATCGTGGCGGGCTGTCTGTGACTATAGGTAACCCTCACCCTCTTGCTGTTCTGAATGCTCGTTATTTGTAAAATTCTCTGCAAAGCTGCACTTTTTCTTCTGCTAAAGGAAAAATTTTCTGAAACTTAACTTTTTTGGAGAGCAAAACCATCAACAGCTGTTGGAGAGGATACAGCCATGATCTAACAGAGAGGACAGGACCTCTGTAATCAAAAACATTTCCACAAGCTGGAACACATTAATGTAAGGGATAAAGGGTGACAGTGCTAATGCTTCTTTAACATGATTTTTATTGGGTGAATGTGATTCTCAGGAACCACCCATGGTGTAAAGATATATATTGTATAAACAGACATGGTAGTAATTCTTTTACATAGTAATAGTACTTATAGATGATGCAGACATTCTGGAGTAACCCTGTTTTGTCTGTCAAAAATTTTCTTCCGCTTTCCAGTTTAATCATAGATCTCCAATCTGTGCACCTTAAAGCAGCGTATTTACTACTGTGTTCATCTACCAGCTTTTGTACGTTTTTAAAGCATAATCTGAAAACCTGTTTCTTACCCATCCTCAGGATAGCCAGATCCTAGGTTTGCACAACTGTTGTATCTTCTGCTTTCTGTGATTTCTAGGGATTTAGTATTAAATGATTTTTAACCTTCAAATTTGAGGAGTGTTTGAATGCCTGAATTTCCCAAATGGTTATCTACTACCCTTTTTTTCCTCCAAGAAAAGAGGAGAGAGTTAAATTTAGGATTTGTTGCAGCTGGACTGTGCTCAAGCTGATGGGAATGTAGTGATAAGAGGCGAAGAATTTGAATTTATTACATTTTTCTTCCTTTCCTGCTGCTGAGTGCTGCAGTAATTTCACTGAGCTCATACGTCCTTCCTAGTCAAACAAAATAAATGCATTGGAAAACATCTCGTATAAACTTCCTAATAAACCGTGGCTGGATAGTGAAGCAACTTGCAATAGCCTTTGTGTACTCAGTGCTAATTAAAGTGCCCAGGATGTTCAGGTGGAGCTGAAGGGTGTGGGAGACCCATGGCCTGAGGGGACTGCTCTTTGCACCTTCAAAAGCTGGCTGCAGCCTCTCCAGGTCTGTGCCTCCAGCTCAGCCCTGCTTTGACCCAGAGGGATCCCTGTGGGAGGTGAGGGTAATTCTTCCAGGCTCTCCTCTTTCCTCTGTGGTTTCTGGGTAGGACCAGATACTGTACTGACCAGTACCTGAATAACTGCCTGCTGGTAACAGCATTTCTGTGGCTGTATTCTGTGCCCTAGGCTGCAGGGGATTGCGTTCAATGCAAACCACATGTAAGCATGGCTAAATATTACAGTTCTGTATGTTTTCCTTTAGGAAATCAGCAAAAAACCTCATCAAAGTGCTTCAAAATTGGAAGAAAACTTAAAACCATTGCAGGACAAGAAGAAGTATCGGCACAGACCCGAACCTCTCTTCATACCTCCTCCTTCCTTCAACTTCAGCATGTCCCACTCCGGTGCCATGCTGTACCAGAGTCAGCTTCGCTCTCCCCGCGTCCTCGGAGATCATCTGCTGGACCGGCCGCACGAGCTCCCCCCCTACACTCCACCACCGATGCTTAGTCCCGTTCGGCAAGGCTCCGGGCTCTTCAGCAGCGTCATCACGTCATCTCACAGCACCTCGCACGCTCAGCTGCCGCTTACGCCGCTCACACCCACTCCACGGGTGCTCCTGTGTCGGTCCAGTAAGTGCTGGGTTTACAGGGAGGCAGTGTGTAGCAGACAGCGCCGAGCTCTTTCCTGGTGGTACCACACTGAGGGTTTTATGTGTGAGCACGCGTGTGGCTGGTTGTGTTATGTCACAGGACAAGTCTGTCTTCCTCAGTGGTTTTGCATTGGATTTGGGAGCGGTGGTGTTACAAGCACGAAGTGAACAGAGGGGCCTAACCAGTGAGAAGGGCCGAGATCTTTCACCGTGGGCTGCCTCCAGGAAGGACTGCTGTGCCTCTCCATGCAGCAAGGCCGTCTGAGATGGAGGGAAGAGATTAGTTTGAGCCTTGGGGTTTTGTTTTTCTTTGGTGCTTCAGAAGAAAAGGTGGCTAACCATACCTGATCATGGTGGTAGAGACATGGGCGTGACATTTGTTACCTTTAACGATTTAGACAGTCTTTATGTCTAAATATTGAGAAAGGGTAACTTTTCCATAACAGAATGGAAGAAGCCTCCCAGTTGAAAGGAGGTGGTAACTGTACTCTGAGTCACTCCGGACAGGGTCACCAAAGGCTTGTGTATTTTGTGATGGTTGCCTGTGCTCTCATAGCAATACCTTAGAGCTCCCATTGCCCTTCTTTCAACTCCTTCTTAGTTTTGTAAAATGAGCAGGTTATTAGCACGAAAATGCAAGGAGTAAGCTAAAATCTTACTTACCAGACCACCACCTGTGTCCTGTAATCCAAAGAAAGTGAAGCTCCTGTCACTTTTCCCACTTCTCTCTTGGAGAGGTCGGTAACCTATCTCTCCTCTCATCAGAGCCACTCTGGCTTGGGAGACAAGCATGTGACAAACTCTTTTTAACCAGTGCTGATGTGGTTTTGGTTCCCTGTTCTCCTTTCTGTGCTGCAGTACCACACCAGTGCTGCTCAAATGATGAAAAAACATGCTGGGTGGCTTTTTGTTGGAGGCAGCAAGAGTAAATGCCATAGCCTGTCATGCTTTGGGGTAGGCATGAGTAGACTCACAGATTTATCTTACGTTTTCCTTCCTGTCTGCCTGCTCTTTTTTGGAGAAAATTGGGAAATAGAAATCAGGACTGGCCATCTCCACCTTCAGGAAAGTAGTTTGTGCATGAATCTTTTGTCTTCTCATAACCTCATTAAAATCTAGTTGTTAGTTTCCTCAAAAAACAAAGCAAAATGGAAACTCCTGACTGGAGGGTTGGGGGGGTGGGGTTGCATTTTGATGCAGAATTATTTACAAAATCATTTCATCTCACAAAAGCTGTTCTCGGCGCTTCAGTGAAAGGATGTTTTCAGAACAGTTGAAGTATCAGTACTTCTGACTTGCAGAGGTTACGGTTGTGAGTCGAATAGGACAAAACTGTAGGTCAGGTAGGAGGGAGAGTGAGGAAGAGTTAAAGCAATAGCTTTTCTGAAAGGGGGAAAGACTGCGTGGAAAACAAGCCAGAAGATGTTGTAGCTATGAATGAAGGTACATCAGAGGTGCAGCGTTGATTGGAACAGTCAAAGGTGGAGGGGAGGTATTGCAGAGCTACAGCTACAAAAGCCAAAGTAAGAATTGCTTTAAGGAACCTAAATCATTGTGTGTTCTTTGTGTTCAGCTGTTTTACCACCCTGACTAATGTTTTCCTCCAGACCAGCAGAGTATAGAGAACTGTTAGTTATTGTTGATGGTATGTGCTTTAAAGTGAACTTGTTTTAGCCCCTCAGCTATTATTTAACCCTGTGTATCGTGCCTGACTACTCTTTTACACAAGAAGTACGCCTGATTATGCAGGAACTAGGTAATTTTGAGCCAAACACATCCCAGGTGCTGCTAGCTCTCCCAGATGTAGCCTGATGTCTCACCAATTCCTGCAGGATGTTAATAGGAAGGTGGCAAAACAGCCTGGGTGGTGGAGCATCAGCAGGGATACTGTTGTTACCAAAATACGTCGTAATCACCCCGCACTCCAATCTCTGTTTCAGATAGTATTGATGGAAGTGTCATTCCAGTGACGCCTGGGCCCGGAGAACAGACTGTTGAACCGTAAGAAAAACAATATTGCTTTTGTCACTGCTTTTATAGACTAGCTCCAACCTAGAGTGCGTGCCCTGAAATATTTTGAACCGGGCACGTAGTGTTCAGCTGCCTGGATGCATGTTGGTCTGGATGCGTTTAAGGGTACTCGGCGTGATGGCCAAGGGCTCCTGGAGCAAAGTGCCCGTGGGAGATGTGGGTGTCGTGGTTCTGAAATGCTAGGAGAGGCTTGGTGGGAGCCACTGAAGGTGGAAAACAGTTAATGATGGCTGGAGAAAGGGTCACAAGGAGAACATATGCTGCTCCAGTACTTTTGTATTTTATATATATACATATATGTAGATATATATGATTAGCATGTATATATGCCAGCTTGGGTTTTCTTTATCTGTAAGGTACGGTGTCTCAATATAGTTTAAATTGTGTATGGAAATTCTGGTTTCCCCCCGAGAGATCAGTTCTCTCTAATATTCAAAATACTTATCCCACTGAGAGCAAAGCATTGCGTAAAGCAGTCTGACACAATTTCCTGCCACTCCAGTGTAATAAAAGTTTTGTTGGGAACAAAGTGAACGCTAATGTGACTTCCGTTTTTTTCTGCATGTTGCATGCTTGAATACTTGTTTGTTTGTTTGTTCTTATAGACGAATCAATATTGGGTCCAGGTTCCAGGCTGATATTCCTGAGCTGCAGGACAGGTTGCTAATGGACAAAGATGTGCACAAGGCTACTTTGGTTTGGAAACCATGGCCAGAACTGGAGAACAAAGTCTTCCAACAAAGGGGTATGATGACTTGCTGTTCTAAACACCCATACATCACCCTCTGCCTGCTGAAGAAATTCCCATCAATTTCTCATTTGTATACTGTACAAAACATTCAAGAGAGTGTTAATTACCAAGAACTCAGGGCAGAAGACCAGAACTGCATGTTACAGATTCAGAGCAACATTCTGGGCCTTTAATGTGGATGAAATGTTCTCTGGCAGCCAACAGGGAAAGGTTATTGCTGGGAAGAGATTTCTGGGCACTGCACTGCCTGGGGTAAGGGCAGAGATCACAGGTGAGAGGCAGCTCTTGGTTCCTAGGCCTCTCCTGGGACCATAATAGAGATGAAATTTGATGGTGTTATTGATTACTACAGTCCTGAACAGAGTTTATTCCTGCTCAAGTGTAGTTCATTCATTTCTGTTCCTCTGCCCTGACTGGAGCTTTCTTGGTGCAGCAGCACCGCTGACCATATCTATCTGTGCAAGCCACTGCTCACAGCCAGGTCTCTGCCTCTGGCTTTATAATACTCCATCACATCCCAGGGACATGCTCTGAAAATCCAGTCACGTCCCCTCCTCAGTGAGTGATCCTAAAACCAGGAGAAAAACTACCCTGGGGAGGGAAAACGTGAAAGCTGCTGCCCTGAACTACGTTGTCTGTAGTTACAGAATCATTGGCTCGGGTTGTTTAACTGACTGGTACAGTATTAGCAGTAAAATGTTGACTTGTTTCTAACAGTGGAAGACCTCTTAAATATGAGTTGTTCCAGTGTGTTACCTGGTGGAGGAACTAACTCGGAATATGCTTTGCACTCCCTCTTTGAGGCAAAAGGAGATATTATGGTAAGATAAGCTGAAACGGGAGAGATGATCCTCTTTGCAGATAAATTAGCATGCTTTATTAAATGGATTTAGATATGGTTATATAATAAGGAGATTTCTGATTGATTAGCAGTGACGCTTTAAGCATCCTGTAACATTTTTGGGGAATGACTTTTCCCTTTCATTCTTTAATAAATTTAAATTTCAAAGCAGTCCTTCTTTGAAGGCTTACTGTATATTTCAGATAGATAAGATTGCTTGGTTTATAGCCTTGGGACTTTGTCTCCCAGTGCTTTCTCCAGACCTGATATTTCACAGGGTTTGTGGTCAGAGAGAGCTTAGTCTTCTTCTAGCCCTTATAAAAAAAAAAAAAATATATATATATATATATTTTAGCAGCAATCACATCTACTTGTTTATTTGGTACTGTGAGGTAATTGCATACAGTTCTCATACAAATGATGCATTTCAAATGTTTGCATTAGCTTTGTGACGGGAACATTACTAAGAGGCAAAACATCCCTTTTGCCCAGTGTTAAGGAAAGACAAGGTCCTGCCCCAGTTCCTGGAGAGCCAGTTTAAAATAAAATGCAAGAGAACATGGGCCTGGAATGAATCTCACAAGATAAGCTAATATGGTGTCCTTTAACTTGCATCCCACTTCCGTCAGGCTCCATTAGTTGTATCTGGGGGCTCTGAGACAGGTATCTGGGTCTTATTGTCAGGATTCGACATTTGCTGTATGGGAATATGCATCATCTGGGGGAAAAAAATCAGGAATATACAAATCATCTTTCTCCCTGATCCAAAGGAGAATTAACTATACTTGTTGTCATTCCTGACAGATGGTGACTTAAACAGGTGTTCTAAAACAATGCTACCAAATCAACCATTAAATATTAGTATTAATTAATAGTATCAAGTTAAACACTATGATCGTATTTGTCTGTGACAATCGGGAGGGAGGGAGTTGCTGCAAGCTGCTAATAGCCACATTTATGCTAATGAAGGCTGGAGAGGTGTGCACTGGGTGCTCTTATGTGAGCTACAGTGTTAAAGGGCCTTTGGTGTGAGTTTTGTGTGACAACAAAAAAAGATAACATTATTTAATATCCTACCAAGTAGTCTCCTGAATGCAGTTGTATGCAGCAACTGACTGAATGTGCTAATTTTTTTTTTTTCCTTCTGCTTATTCATTTAGGTTACTCTTGAGAAGCTGCTGTTGAGGAAGCCAGTGAGATTGAAGTGTCATCCTTTGGCAAATTACCACTACGCCGGTAGGTTTCCTTGTGATCTCTGCATCTGCTGGTACACAGAGCCCGAGGCTGGCATCCCCGTCCGGTGTGCGGAATCGCACTGCTCTCTCTGCTGTCTGCTGCAGGGATGGCAGCCTCTGACAGAGGGCGATGTGGACAGTGCTGTGTGGTACATCCAGCCTTTCATTTACGAGTTTTGCAGTTTTACCTGACTAATGACAGACAGAAACCTTGTAGTCATGTTCCTGTGTAGGGTTCTGCAGATTATAAACTGCCTGGAGTATTTTATTTTTTCTTTTAACTAAAATTTAATTCGTTGATCTTCCTTTAAAACAGCTTCTATTCATACATGATTGATTTAATAGCAATAAGGTCGTCTTCCTGTGCTGTGTAACTGTCTGCTGTCATGCCTTTCTCTTTTGATGTGATGGTGCATGATAAGGGAATGTGATAATCATGAGCATCCGTCCAAAAAGACAGTGCTATAACTCTCACCAGTGTCTTAGTGCTGAATACAGAGCCTCTCTTGGCATGGATACAGCCTAAAAGAAACAGGTTTGGGGTGGTGACAGCTTTAACAAACACAGCAAGAACCTCATTTTGGTTTTGAGGCAGAAGTGCTCTGTGACACACACAGGGTGGCGTTAAAGTTATTGGGCTTCAGTTTTGTCACCTAAGCATAGCTCAAGGTAACACATCTCTCCTCTGCAGTCCTCCATATTATTGCTCTGGGCTTTGCAGTGACTGACAACTGCTTTAACACAGAGCAGTGTTTTATTTAAGAGACTTGAGACTTTACCTTCAGTTTAGGCTCAGCAGGAAACAAGCCGAGAATCTTCTGGTGGTCGGTCAATCACAATATTCAGGGCCATATACTCATTTCCAGTTGTAGTCACTGTGCCACATAAGTACAAAAACAAGCTACTTGCTGGCTGTAGCAGCTCACTGCAGGGATTCCCAAGCAGCAAGGACTCTTCTGCAAAGAACTCCTAGTTGAGGCCTGAGAACCAGTACAGAAGTATGTCTGATGGCCACTGGTAACAGGAGTGAATAAAGGTGAAGGTCAGGTTTGAGTCTTGGCTGGGGGAGATGCCTACTGCCTTTGAAGGCAGCTCCACTGCAGTCTTAAGAATGGACGTGGAGCTGGCTGGAGGAGGAGGATGTCAGCCAGGAGCTGTAACCAGGTCCCTGAGCGTTCATGTCTGGAGGGAGAACACCAAAGCACGTGTGTGATGTGGTCCCAGGGAGGAGAGTAGGGGGATGAAGGATATCCCAGCAACCTCATCCTCGGTGAGAGATGGAACTGGCAGAATGAACAGATGAGAAAATACTGCCTGTGTGGCAGAGGGGGGGATAGTTTAAGCTGAAGCAAGTTCACAGTAGTTTCAGAAAGTGTTCTGTTGTGATGCTGGGAGGAGCCAGGAGAGACTTTAGTTTCATCTTTCACATGAGATGATGCTAATCCTTGTTAACTAGCAGAGAGCTCTGGACATTAGAGTAACAGTATTATAAGTAGTATAAGAAATAACTAATTTATTTCTTAAGCAGAAAAGGAAGTTTGTCTGCTTATCACAGCATGAAACAAAATCTCACCAGCCTAGGTTTCACTGCCATAAAACGACAAGAGAAGCATTACTTACTAGTGCTCTTGAATGCAACATGTGATTGCAACTTACATTGACAGCTCAGCTCTAGCACCATGCAGCTCTTGAATAATAGATTTTGTGGTTGATAATCAGGCACTCAAGACGTATGTGGATTTCTCAAAATCTAGTGTGTGAATAGCTTTATATAACTTCAAGTTGTTTCAGATAACTCATTGGGCTTTCTGCTCTGTATTCAGAAATCACAGCTAACAGGCACAGCTACTGTTAAAGCTGGAGTAGACCAAAACAGAGCGCGGCACTGACTCCTGAGGATCAGGTGATTCCACAAATAATAAATATCCACACTCATCCTACGCATTGCCCTAGAATAAAGATGTGAGTGATAGCTCATCATACAGTCACAGAATGGCTCGAGTTGGAAGGGACCTTAAAGACCATCTAATTCCAACCCCCTGCCATGGGCAGGGATGCCAGTGAAACCTTCGTCCTTGAAACCTGTTGGTTTGTGAGGGGAAGCAAGTTGTAAAACTTCAGACGTTTCTGTTGTCCACCAAGAGAGCTGGGCATGTTGACCTCGGGCTGCTTGGAAGAACACCCTAACCTCTGTGTCCTAATGCTTTGCCATCTGCCAGGATGGTGCATTAGGGAAGAGAGAGGGAGCACGTACCTCATACAAGAGGAGCGCTTTTACAGATGTTTGAATGGTTTTTCATTTGAGCAGCAAAATTTCTCAGGTCTGATGTTCTCATGCAGTGAGAATTGCAGGAATCATAGCATCATCCAGGTTGGAAAAGACTTTCAAGACGTCCAACCATCATCTTAACTTGCTGAGTCCCAGCACAAACCCAGGGCCCTTAGTGCCATGTCCATGCATCTCTTACATACCTCCAGGGATGGCGACTCCACCACTTCCCTGGGCAGCCCATTCCAGTGCTTGACCACCCTCTCCATGAAGAAATTCTCCCTAATGTCCAACCTGAACCTCCTCTGGCACAACTTGAGACAGGAGAAGTGGTGTCTGCACTTCAGGCAGTCTGAAAACTTTGATAGGTGCTGTGATGGTGTGAGGCTCAGACCCAGTGTATGTGACATGTAATGGATTTGAGCTGCTTCTCGAGGGGGCTCACAAGTGGAGGCGTGGTTCCCTTGAAACCCACAGATTGGGCCTAAAGACCCCCAGTTCATAGAATATATTTTTTTCAAACTATCAGTTCAATCAGTTCAAAACCAGTATTTTAATATGGCAGATAAAATAGATAATCTCTAAGCATAAAGATCAGCTTTAGAATTTGATCTGTATTGCAAAGTCCAAAATTCTTTCTTGCTGCATTGCAGATCTCTCTCTACACGTTCTGTATATCTCCCTCAAGCTAACAAGAGCAAAAGCGGTTTCCCAGCAACCAGAGTTAAAAACAGCTTTTCTTCTGTTTCTTTTCCTACACAGGATTTATTCTATTAATTAGGTTACTTCCAATTAACCCTCGTAATCTTATAAGGGTCTCTGCTAATACCATAGCTATTGGGGAAACTCTGTAAGGCCTGAATTTGCCATAGATGTACAATAAAATTAGTTCATAAAAGTGATTATTATTAGTATTATTTCAGGAGAGTGGGGTAGAGACAGGAGAGGGTGACTGGAGAGGATTGCTGAAAACTAAAATCCATCCTGTGGTGTTTTCATGCTTTCTAAAATGTTTTAGTAAAGTAGACCAGGACCCTGGACTGGATCAGTGCATTTACCCCTGCTCAAAAGGAGGGTAAATGCAAATGAATGGCCGGCTTTGTAAAAAGGGAACGGCACTGGTTTGGGATGGAAAAGATGGCAAGGCAGTGTGTCAGCAAAAAGATCTTTGGGTGGTAACAGAATAAATAAAATTTGCAGCTTGAAGCTGGTGCTTTTCTCTGACGCTTAGACAGAGAGCTTTAGCATAAATCTCTGTGGAAATAACTAATGCGTGCTTATAGCCAGTACTGGAAAAGCCTACAGAAAACAGGCTGCAGAAAAGTTAATTTGGAGTTTTCAGTATATAACGGAGTGGTGAGATACCTGCTCTGGGCTTTTAGGAGCCTGGGAATTGACACTGAGAAGCAAAACATTTGCAGTTAATGAAAAATGTATATATTCTTTATAGACATAAGTAACCTGCAGAGTTCAATACCGCACACGGTGCCAAGCCCTAGTTAATTGAGTTCAGTGCAGAGGCAAGCATTTCTGTGGAGAATGGTAACATTGACAGGAATATTAGGGATTTCTTTTAATGATGAAACTTTCAGCTACTCTCAGACTGTGGTAGAATCTTCTCTGAGTCATTTCAAAGGCGTCTGCCTTATGGCTTCTTGCATACCCTGCCTTTAATGTATGTAACACCCGCTCTTACAGTCAGGACACGGGGGTTTGATGCAGTAGAGCACTTCTGTGTTCCTTCTGTAGGACTGATACCGAGGAAGCACAAATTCATTTCAGTTTAAGTGTTGATTTCACATCTTCATGGGCAGTTAGGCTGGTGAAGCAAACAGAATAATAATATATGAAAGCTTTCTGTACAGCTTCCATTAACTGATCAGAAAGCACTTTGCATGTATTCCACACTGCCGTGCCATCTCTATCTGCTTGTGGCCTCAGTCACAAAGAATTTCTCTTACCTCAAGCCATACAAGTGAACAGCTGCTAAAGGACCTTTTGAGAGTTGCTGTCTGGAGAACAAAATGCTAGCTGAACTTCTGAGAAGCTGAATATAAAGTGGCATATATAGGAATTAGGCAGTACAAGCATTACATATAAAATGATGAGCTCTGGCTTGATACTTATCCATTAGAGTGAGACCTTGGGATTATGATGGTAGTTGTATGAAAACATCAGCTTTGTACTTCACAGCAGTTTAAAAAAAAAGCACAAGTCAGATGTTAAGAGAATAGAGCACGTGGTGGTGCCGCTGTGCACGTCTGTGGATTATTATCAGCCTTTCTGTTCCCTTTGTCACTAGATGGGGGTTTTGGTACTGAAAAGGTTCGGAGAGGAACAACAGTTGTGACCAAAGGCATTGAAGCATCTTGGCCTCTTCAGGAGGGGAAAGAAAGTGACAGAAGGGACATGAAATCCTCGGTAGCGTGCAGATGCTGGTAGAGAATGGGTTCATTTCTCTTTTCCACTTGAATAATGAGGGGTCATCCAGTGAAGCTAGTTGGGAGCCAGGAATCAAAGAAGAGGAGCTGGATCCTTCATGGAGATGGTTTAGTGATCTGCAAACCCCCCTTGGCAAAGCATGTTGGGGATGCAAGAGACTTAATTAATTGAAAGGAAGAGTGGGTCAGCACTTAGAAGGTTGGTTACCACATAAGCAAATTCCGGCAGATTCAGGAAATCCCCTGAGCCATAAATGGTCAGAGGTTAGGAAGAATTAGGGAGAGGCGTTGTATTTGCTTGCCCTGATCTTACTGTTTCCTAGGCAACTGCCTGGGGCTGCTGCTGGAGATGAAGTGCTGCTGAGGTGGGCTTCAGGCCGGAGTCAGCACAGCCAGACTTGGTTTGCGTGGCAGCAATCGCCAGCCTGTGCTTCAGGTTTCCCAGTTTTTGGTCCAGATATTACTTCAGCATAAAGGTGGAAGGTTTTTGTTGTTTCTAATGAGTTCACTGTGTGTGTTTTATTTTTTTTTAAAGGCTCTGACAAATGGACGCATCAAGAAAGGAGGCTGTTCAAAGAGGCACTGTCCACCTACAGCAAAGATTTTATATTTGTACAGAAAATGGTAAGGTTGTTTCTGTTCTGTTAACTGTTTGCTTCCATCTGCTGCATTCTGCTCCCCTTCATCTTCCCTCCAGTGACAGACCCGCTTACTGCAGGCACAGACGCAGCAGCAGGTAGAAGGGTGCTGTCAGTGGGGTTTTCCATTTGCTGTACCTATGCATGGAACTGCAGCACTGGTAAAAAGATAAAAATAATCTGTTCCTCTTGTTAAATTTAAAAGTTGGCATATCAGAAATCCAAGGCTCCCCAGTTATGGTGCCCCCCAGTGCCTTCACGTTCCCCGGCAGTTTGTTGAAAGCTGCCCGTGTCACAGGCACTGAGCTCACACCAAGGGTTGAAACATGCTCATAAAGAGAGAACGTGTTTGGGCTTAATTTTCACGTTCTGTCACAAAGCAGAAAAGATGAGTTGTGTCTGTCTCGGGGCAGAAGTAAATCCCCTTGCTGTTAGCTAAAATGTTGGAAAACATTTGGGTTTATGGGAACCAAGTCTTAATTCTCAGTGGTATTGTACGCTTGAGCTATAAATGTACTTTCTTGGTCACTATCTGACCAGAGTCTAGAGGATCTCAGAAAAATGTACTGAAGCTGAAACAGTCAACACAAATTTGACTGAAAAGCAATAATTAACAAAATGATTCTGCAAGACTTTTTGTGTTGTATTTAAATTGACTTTATTACTCCATTTGAATGTTTGATAAACAAAACCTGCCTCTCGGGATCTATTAAACTTGTCTTGAATTAAAATGAGAAACTAAGATTGGACTATTTCTGCAATTCCTTAACTACAGGTTAAGTCTAAGACGGTTGCACAATGTGTGGAATACTACTACACCTGGAAGAAAATCCTGCGGTTGGGACGGAAACACAGAACACGTTTAGAGAAAAAAAGAGAGGAATGCATGGTAAATGGAGAAGAATATAAGAAAGTTTAACAGTTTCTAACTTTGAAGTTTGTACTGTTTTGAGCAGGAGGTTGGGCTAGATGACATAGGCCTCTTCTGACCTAAATTATTCCGCAATTCTAAATTATGTTCTGTGTGAGCATTCTGTAATCTCAGCTACACCAAGATTTTGTGTTTCCGTAGTGAGATAAAAGTGTGTTAATCAGTGCATTATCTAACTCTAGTCCAACAATTATGGCTTTGCTACTGATGAAACAGGTAACCATCTGTAAGTTATTCCTCTGTGTGTGTGTGTGCGTGTGTGCATGTGCCTGAAAGTGCTCAGCCATTCTGGTACAACTAGCATTTACACGGACTGGCAATGAATTCTTGGTGTGCGAGGTCAGTATTAGGTTGTTGAAGCATTCTTAAGAGACATGTTTTGTTTAGAAAGCCATTTAATTCAACTATGAATGTAGTGTACATCCCCATTCTAAAAATGGGAGTATTGCACTTTGGTATCTGTAGCCTTCTGGAGCCACAGCTCCATAAAACAGTCAGAGGGCATTCTGAGTGCTGCAGTGAAGCTTCATGAGCTGTAGCTTGTCCACTAAGGAGTGGTGGTTCCATCGAGACCAGAAGTTCAGCCAGAATGGGAAAAAATCCCAAACCCTGGAAGCAGACTTGGCTAACCTGTTTCAGCAGTTTCTACATTCTACGAGCCTGTGCTGTCTGTACTTGGCCATATTTCTAGTATTTCTTAAACGCACTCTATTTCAGACAAGCGGAGAAGAGGAAGTGTTAGAGGAAGATGAGGAGATTGAAGAAGACAGAAAGGAAGAAAGGGAAATGCAGAAGTCTCCTGACCCACCAGCTATCCCTCTTGTAGGACCTATAGACCTGCCTGCCCTTCAGAGTCTTTCACTTTCTTCATCCTCCTTCATCTGTGAAATGCCAAACTGCGGCGCTGTACGTGCATTTCATATCTTTAAGTAATAGCAGGGGCTTCTTATGTTAACGAATAGTGATTTTTGGAAATCAATTTGCATATATTCCTGGCCAGTGATACCTCCTGAATATCTTGGGACAAGTCATTTCATCTGCATTGAAATCTTATACTATTAAATACAGCCAATATGGTGAGCTCTACACCAAGTTGTATCCTGAGATGATGTAGGGATGACAAGCACTATATAGTAACAGCTCTGTTTGCTTTTTTGTTATACAACTGTAATAATAAGATAGCTCATTGGTTTGCTTTTATTATAACTGAGTTACAAGTTTTTATTATAACTTGTTTGTGTAGCTCTAGTGGGATATAGCTGAAAGCAAGCAGCGTATGACCAAGTAGATGGTGTGTATCTGACACTACAGTTGTTTTTTTATCATATGCATTCAGCTTTCTGTAGTTCCTGTTCTAGTGCAGTTTTTCTTGATGTTTTTTTCCTTCCCTACGCCCCATTAGGTGTTCAGTTCCCGACAAGCGCTAAATGGCCACGCTCGCATCCATGGAGGTACAAACCAGGTGACGAAACCACGATGCACTATTCCAGGCACTAAGCAGAAATCTGGTACGCAGAGCGGATACTGCTCCATCAAGAGTTCACCTGCCCACAGCACGACGAGTGGTGAGACCGACCCAACAACAATTTTTCCTTGTAAAGAGTGTGGCAAGTAAGTGGATATGACTGTCTGTGGTATCGCACCGCATTTGCCTTTTTACAATCCAAATGAATAGTGTTGCACCAAATTATTTATTCTGCTGTAATGGTCTCAAAAGAATAGTTTCCCCTAAGATGTCGTGTTCTCCTACCAAAACCTTCAGAGGTAGGTTTGCATGACATTTTAGATGCATCTCCTGCAGCGTTTAATCCAATTTTCATGAATTTTCTCCTCTGCTGGAGTTCCTGCAACTGACACTCTGGTTTCCTACTTCATCACAGGCTTGCATGTGACTATGATGAGCAACTTTCTCTATTTCTGTGCTCGAGTTTGTCCATTCTAGCAGGGGATTCCTTCACTTTTTGCCTGTTGTGCAAGAACGTGGTGAAAATAAGTCCAGGGAGGATTTCAATGTGTGTAGATACTGAAGCAATTGTGGGAGCTGCAAAATAGCTTCAGCAGTCTGAGTAGGCCATTTTGATACCGTCAGGATGTACAAATCTGGAAGTCTGTCCCTGAAATTCTCACCATGGCACTGCAGGCTTCGCTGACTTCTATTTCAGAACAAGGAAGCAAATGTACTGATAGGTTGTTGAGTCTTTTTTGGCTCCCTTCATCATAAGCAATGCACTTTTATCTGATTTTTTTTTCTTTTTTTCTTTAAAATTTTAGAGTATTTTTCAAAATCAAAAGCCGCAATGCTCATATGAAGACACACAGACAACACGAAGAACAGCAAAGGCAGAAGGCTCAGAAAGCTGCAGTGGCAGCAGAAATGGCAGCTACTATTGCGAGAACTACTGGGCCAGTTGGGCATAGTTTGATCCCTCTGGATCATATGAGTTTGGTTAAACACGTTGAAAATGTTGGTGACATTGACGACGATGTTGTTCAGGAGTTAGGTGATGTCATGGAAGAGAATGAAGTCATGGATGCTGACCTTTTATTAGATGATGAAGATGCAGATCTACTGCAGGATGATGCTGAGTTGTAAATAAAGTTGTTTGATAAAGACAGCTACTGAGCACACCCTGAATGCATCGATCAGGAAACCTGGACTGTTCGTTTATTTCCCACTGATTGTAAACTACCTGTTGAGAAATGATAATTCTTTTATCCAGGTCTAGAAAAGAAATCTGCTTTTTTTTTTTTTCCCTTTTTTTATTAATTTGTGTTTTGGGGGGAAAAATAAATAATTGGTACAAATATTCTTACAAGGTGTTTTTATCTGGGCTTATTTTGCTGGTATCTTCCAAGGCCACTAATTAGAGAAGCTCGCAGTTCTGCTGTCATTTCCCTCCAGACACTCACAGTAGGATCTTTAGTCTTTAACCCTTCCAAGTTTCACTTTACCCCACTTACAAGAATATCTTTGCACACTTCTGGTGGAACATTTTTCTTGCCTGCACTGGATCACTTCCAGCATCTTCTAGAAGCTAAATGTCATCTCTGTTAAGGAGATGATTACATTCTTTTTCTTTGTGCTGTCATTTCAAGGGAGGTAGAAGAAAAAAAATCTTTAACTGTGAATTAAATACAGGAGTGACTGTATCATCTGCAGTATCACAGTACTTTTTCAGTTCTGTCTTGCCTTAATGCATACATGTTAGTCAGTTCATAAAAGCTTTGGTTACCTTGTGCGTTTTAGAGCTTCCTTTTTAAGAAGGTTTTGATCTGCTGATTTTAAAATGACCTAATTCAAGGATTGAAGAAAGAAGACAATTGTGCTATGGTTCACATCATCTGATGGGAACACTGAATCAGAGCACTGCCTTGGTAATCAGATTGCACTGGAAATACATTTTGCTGTGACAATAAATCACACTGTTGAATAGCCATCTCAGTGGTTTTAGGAACATATGCTTGAGCAATGCAGCAGCTTACTCTTACTGGGCAAATGCAAGGAGGTGTTCCTGCCTGTGGAAGAGATTGATGGCGTATATGCCTTCAGCATATGTTAGTTAGTATTCCTGTGCATGAAATGTTGCTCTTGTGCCATTTTCAGTCTTCCTCATTGCATCAAATTCAAATGGTATTGATTTAGTAACACACACTCCGAAGGTGAGATGATGTTGCTGTTTGTTTACTGTTTCTCCTCCCATAGGCTCAGACCCACATGCCAGATGTCTAACTCCATTTATATAAATTTGAATGTGGTTCTCTAAATGAGATCTGAAAATAATCGTACCTTGCAGAATCTTGAGCAAATCTAGAACCTCTGGAAGAAATGGAGTTAGGCTGAGTGGACCTTTAATTACAAAAAAGGAGTACTGACTTTAGAGCTTTCACAGCAAGTAGCACTGATTTTCTTGTAATCTCGCACAGTAGAGGGTACTGCTAATTTTATAAAATATTTTATAAGACCAATTTCAGATCTTCCAGTTTCCAATTTTTTATGGGTTGGGTTTTGTTTTTTTGTTGAGGTCTTTTTGTCACATTCCTAATGTTTTAAGACTGAGAGATGGAGGGTCTTATTTTCTACTATCTTTTTTTGTGTGTAACTATGCAAAATGAGGGTAAACCACAATACTTTTGTATAGAAGTACTGGACCACAATTTCAAAACCAGTGGGATTCACTGGCAGAGAGGTGACTTCTCTGTCAAAGCCAAATACGTGAAGCCAAATGACCTGAACTTTTTACTTCAGGTCAAGTGTTCTGAAACTAAAGATAAGCCCTTCAGGAGAATGGCAGTCACTTCTCAGTTTCAGGTTAGTGAAGTTCCTGTGTATGTGGTTTTAGTGTTTTGGGGGTTGTTTCAGAGACTTTTCGGTTATTTTTGACCAGTGGGTAGAATTTTGCTCCCTCTCATGCAGAAAGGACAATGTTCTCAATTGCTGTACCTGTGAATTTCAGGAGATCAGGCAGCAGCCTTCTTTCCTTTCCTGAGCTGCCAGTCAGCAGACTCCTGATCAGTTCCAGTCCACGCTGTGACACGTCACTGTTTGCAGGGCCCGCGTAGCCCAAGTTCAGCTGGGTGCTGCCAACTAAATCCACGGATGGCACATTTTGTAGGGTGCACAAGTCTTAGTGTTAGCAAAGTTAGCAAGCTTTCGTGAGCTGTAACTTGAGTTGGCCTGTGGCAGAAGCAATCGAGCAGTCTACTCTTTCTCTTTCAAACCTGTATGCTCTTGAACTTCAAGGAGGTTTTGGAGAAAGGCTTCCACCCTGGCATTTCCCGACTGCCGTATCAGTGGTGGGAAGCAAACCAAGTGTCTCAGCAAAGTGGTTAACTGAAGTCAGTGAGAGTTCTGCTTGAAGAACAGAGTGAAGTGCAGTAAAACTTGTGGACTGGATTCTGAAAAGCAGCTCTGTGTCAGAGAAACTACAGCGGAACTTTTCTAGCACCAATTGGACAGGTATCTGCTAAACCCAGTGATAAATACGTACATATATATGCCTGGTTCAGTAATACTAATCAGGTGCTGTTTTATTCTACAGCCAAGAAGATGATAGAACAACAATAACCAAAGAAGTTATTCATAAAGAAAAAAATGCACATGTCTTACACAGTACACAGTTTAGGCCTCGAACATTGACTTCTTTAAGTGTTGCATTGGCTGATGTGAAACAGATGCTGTTCTGCTTATTTGTACATAAATTGGACAGTTTTATTTCAGGGAAGATGTTTTCTTACTGATGGTTGATGATGGAAAACTGTTCACTATTGAACTTGGTCCTCTTTGCTAAAACCTGTACATACAGAAAACATATTTTATGAGAAAAATCTTATTTTCAATATTTAACTGTTATTTTATTAGAAGATGGTTGTAAATATTTTAGGTGCTTTAGTGTAAAAAGCAGACTGTTAATTTTAGGTGGCAGAGGAAGTAACAAAATAAAAAAATATATGCATTTTATATAGCTTGTGATCTCTGCTGGTTTCAGGTTCCTGCTGTTAGCATTTAACTTGCACACAGCTTAATTGCAGGTTATTGCTTGCCTGGTTGTGTACTAGGAGGGCTTAGTGGTGCGAATTAAGTGCTTGTTCACGTCCCCTGCACCCTTCGTGCTTGGTGAAAAGGGGTGAAGAACCTGGGTGACGACTGAGGGGGTTTACGTGACGAGACGCTTCTAGTCCGTTTTATTTTCGCAAAACCCAGCCAACAGCGTTTTGCTAACAGGTTATTTGAGCATTTTTCAGAGGGGTGAACCTCAAAACCCAAGCTCACGAGTAACTTTTCGGATGGCTTCTGAAACGTTCCAAGAAAAAAAAATAATGTGTTCACCTGCATACGTGTGGGTGGGCAGAGGGGAAAACGGCGCATTATTTGGTGGGGGGGGGGGGGGGGGGGGGTGGATAAAGTTGACGAAGCCTGATCTACCGTCTTAAAAAACAAGCCACCTCTGCAGGCCGGGGCTGGGAGGAGTGTCCCGTAGCCTCTTTCTTCCCTGCGGCACTGGTTTTCCCCTTGATGCCTGGAAAAATCGGAGAGATTTGAGGGCGGCCGCGGAGGGGCAGAGCCGGTGCGGCGGCGCCCTTACCCGGGGGCCGGGGAGCGCAGCCGCGGCTCCACGTCCCCATCCCGGTCCCCATCCCGGTCCCGGTCCCCATCCCGGTTCCCATCCCGGTCCCGGTCCCGGTGGCCGTCCCCCTCCCGGCGGTGCCGCAGTGCCGGCGCCTCACGGCGGCCGCGGCTCCTCCGGGGCGGCGGGGGCGCTGTGCGGCGGCTCGGCACAAGATGGCGGCGGGGTGCCTGTGGCGGCGGCTCTGGCAGGTGGGGGCGTGCGGCGGGGCAGGGGCGCCTCGGCGGCCCCCCGGCCTCCTGTCCCTCATCTTCTCCCTTCCCGGGGGCGAAGGGGAGGCTCGGGGCCGCGTCTCGGCCGCCGCCGTCCGTGCAGGGGGCTCCGGGGGGCTCCGCTGCAGCCCGGCTGCGGCGGGTTGCTCTGCGGGTCGGGGGTGGCGGCGGCTGGGGCTCGGGGTCGCGCACCGAGCTCGCGTCTGGCGTGAAGCTCCCGGTCGCGGAGCTGCAGGGGGGAAAGCAGGGAGGCTGGCCGGGTTCACGAGGTGAGGGAAATACAGCGCTAGGAGTTTCCCGTTGGGTTCCCGAAGCCCTAAATGCTCGCGGTGCATGTGCTGTCTGCACCTTCCAGCCAGCCGTCTGCATCCCGTCCTGCTCGCTTCAGGATCTCTCCCCCAAATAACGGGGCTGTTTGCCACTGAGAGGGAGCGATAGTTACGATTTGTGCAGGGGACTGGTTCAAACAGGGAATTAAATTAAATCCTGTTGCAGTTTGATCATCTCTTCCACCTCCCACAACGGCCATTAGCAAGGATACGTCAAATATTTCAGTCGGACAGCAAAAGAAGCTGTTAGAACAGATTTTAATGCACGCCGAATGCTATTTTGGTTACCTGGGGTACACCAAGTATCAATCAAAATTTGCGCAGAGCACCTTTCGTTTTATTTGACAGAAGCTTTAGACTCAACACTTAGATGCACAGTTAGCAACACAAGGGGGCTGCGTGTGGGGGGAGCAGTGCTCACAGAACTGTGAAGGCTGTGGGGTTCAGTACGCGGGGTGTAACTCTGATATTTCATGGTTGGTTTTATTCATCTGTATTTTACAAAGACTGTAATTTCTGTCTCCAGCAGCACAGGGTGTAGGTGCTATAAGCATGTGCATCTTTATGTGCAAATAATGTATCTGTAATACAAGGCCAATTAGATACAGTAACAGACTGTGTATGTATCAGAGACTGCGTACACACAAAGCACAAAAGCACCAATACAACTTCTAGCTACAATTTTTTTTGCCCTTTTTTAACAGCAGTTTACTTACCCCATGTCTGCCCAATCCGTGGTCTCTCCTTTGCCATCTGGGGTAGGATGCAGCCACACGCAGTTTAAGCCCTGATCTGAACAGAAATTTTCTGTGCTTGAGGGGTTATCAGTGCTCTGACATGATGTCAGGTGATGGCGATGACTGTGGGTTTTCCACCTGAAAGGAAGGTGGTATTCTGATTTCACATCAGGAGAATGGAGGTGCAAGGGTCAACGTAACTCCATCAGATCTGTTTCTTTAATTTGGGGTATTAGGTCTCAAGGGGTTATTAATGTGAACTTGGAAACATTTTGGTGGGCATCAGCTACAGTGGCAAATCTTCTGTGCTCGTAAAGTTGCTCATTGTATTGTGTACTTAAGATGTAATGCCTGTGATCATCTGACAAAGTTTGGATTTGCCTAACGGGAGACACTCAGCCTGTTCTTCAGATAACAATTAGCTTTGTAAACAGGAAAGCGTCCTGCCTCTTCCTTCCTACTGAATGCAGAATTTGCTGGGTAAACAGTGACCGAGGCAGAATTACTTCAGAGAACGGCTTCATTCACTGCTGATCTGTAATTAATGTATAATGCGTACTGCATTATAAGTTATACGTGTATATATGTTATACATTGCGTTATACATTATACATGTATATAAATTGTACATGGACCTAATAGCACCATAAAGCTAGAGTTATACATATTCATGAGTGACTAAGTTAAGGTTACATGGACAAGCGTTAATTCTGACTGGTGCGCGGGGAATCTGTCTTCTCTCTCTGAAAGCCATGACCCCAGCACCTGTTAAATAAGAGTACTAAGGGGCTGGATAAGTAGGCTCAGCTCATGGTGCTCCTTCATTCTGCACAGTCTTGAGTTTTTCTTAAGCAAGAGGGTTCTGGTTCCTTGTCCCCCCGCCCCGAGTAGTCTCTAACTTTGCCAAGTTGAGTTACTGGTAGGAAGCTAGAAGCCACATGAACATTCAGAAGGGAGAGATTTATCTGGTATGACAGACAGCAAGGTTACATCTTGATTAACAGTTGGGTTTCCATTTTAACACCAAAAAATCATGCTATCTTTTCAACAGTTCATTTAATTGTTATAACCATTTGTATTTTCTCAACAGAACAAATGTTCAAAACACAAGGAACATTTTCTTAAAAAAAGAATGGAAAATTTCAAATTAAATTCAGAGGTTGAATTTTTGCGTAGTATCTTTCTAAGATACTATTTTCAACTGCTTTTACAACAGCAAGACCTACTTGGGCTTGTCTCTTGATAGAGCTAATAGATACTGTCCTATGGAAGCAGGTCTAAACAGGAAACTACTATATGCCGAAATGGTATCTGATGCCACACAAAATACGTTTTTCTAATAAAAAACACTTTATGATTGCTATTCAGGTGCCTCGTTAATAATAGCTGCATGCTGTTAGCTTCTTTCCTGCATGCGTGTGGGTTTTCTTGGTTATTTTTGTGGTTGATGATTTTTTTGTGTGTTTTTGTCATTGTTTTTATGATCCTATTGTATACTAAAATATGATTCTGTGCTCCTGTTTTCCTGTGTTTTGCAACAGAGCAAACTTACTTAGTTGGTAGATCAAATGAGTACCTTTTGGTAGATCAAATGAGTATCATCATGGTGCATAAAAGTAACTTCTAATAAACCTGTATTATTAGCTGGCTACTTTCGGTTTGAGGAGAAAAAAAAAGCCATTTGACTGTTTGTTTTATACAGGCATCGGCTCGTCCTGCCAATTATGCAAGCAGAATTATTCAAAAGCAATGTTTTCTTCCGTAAGTTTAAAAGATCTTTCTCCTTTCCACTTTACCCCCAATTTCCCTTAAAAAAATCTAACTTTAACACTAATGTTACACTTTTCCCTTTACCATCTATCTAGAACCAGTGACTTGATGGGAGTACGATTCTCTGGATCCCATGCTCAAACTCAGGAGCATAAAACTAATCCTCTGGTAAGTGTTTCATAGAAAAATATTTTGCAAATCGTCTTAATAATAAAAAGGATATACAGAAAAAAAAACATCCTTCAATTTCATCTTTTTAAAGTTCTGTCTAAATTACGTCAAATTTGCCGTAGAGAAAGAAAACATTTTAATTATTGGTATTTGGGATTTTTTTTTTTCCCAGAAAGATTCCTGAAGCTTAAAGTTGCATCTTTGTCACCTTCTTCCTTCTCTCTGCAGCTGTAACTCTATGAAAAAACAGCTTTTTGGCCACATTTAGTTCAGCACTTGCAGCATCTTAGCCAATCTTTCTTTCTGTACTTTAGTACTTTTTAGTACTTTTCGTACTTTGTTTCTAGTTTGGAAGCTGGGAAACCAGGGCTGGTGAGGTGGAAAGTTCTTGGAAGCGTGTGGTGTATATCTTATATATAGAATGTGGTTGCCTTGATTTTGTCTAGGATTTCAGACGCATGTTAAATTTCTCTGATAGATGCAAACAAGCCAAGTTCTTACAGGCAGTGTGCTAGATCCACAGTTAGATTCCAGCCTTCCTGACACATCTGCTGCATACAGCATTTACTGCTCTAAACTGCAGGAGAGTAAACCTGTGAGAAAAGCAGTGCTTCCTGGACACACCAGGGCTTTTTGGATGAATGGTGTCAGAAATTAATGCTTGAACTGAAAGTCATAAATTTGTAATTTGAATGTCACAGACTTGTACCTGGACAAACAGAAAGGATACTTCTCACATTTACCAGGGACAATAAAACTAAGGACTGTCAATCGAGGTAATACAGCCAGCTTCTTGCAGGTAAAAGAATATGAGCAGCTAACAGTGTGTGAAGTTTTTTTTCTTCCCTGTTTTTCAAATGTGGCACACAGGCTAAGAAAACATAGAACATATTGCATGGATTATTTAAGGAGAACATGGAGTGTTAACTCTTATCCATTCTTAAACGCAGGTGACTATTTCAGAGGAGCCAGAAACACTGTACAAGAGACTGTCCCTTTTGGTTAAAGGCCACGATAAAGCTGTGTTGGACAGCTATGAATATTTTGCAGTGCTTGCAGCTAAAGAACTTGGCATCTCTGTTGAAAAAATGTAAGTAACTGATCTCTAGCATGATGATGTGTCAGGTGCTTTTCACATTGTCAACTGTAACTTAAGTTCTGTGCTTACAAGTATTTCCTTTTTCAGAAGAAATGGGTGTAATCTGACATTTCTCAGGTTATAAATCTAACACTTTCTAGATAGCAGTGCAATGATGGGGAAGCAGCAGCAGTGATACACACAGCACTGCCACAGTAGGATTGCATGTTAAGTGCATGAAGAATACCAACAGTACTCTTGTTACAGCTGTTGTAGCTTCCTTGAACTAAAGCTGGTTAATACCTGAGAATGAACTGTGCCCATATGGATTAATACTAAACGTACCAGCACTTAATACTGTGGATCTTCAAAACGTCAAATAAGAACAAGGATTTCACCATAATCTCAGTTAATTTATATTAGCATCCTTTATATAACATTAAGTATTACAACATTTTCTTTGTGCTTTGTTCAGACACAGACCTCCAAAGAAGATAGAACGATTTACTCTTCTAAAATCTGTACACATTTACAAGAAGCACAGAGTTCAGTATGAAATGAGAACACATTACACATGTTTGGAGGTAAGAAAGATGTTAAATATATATACATTAATTGGGCTGGGGAGGAGAGTACCGAGAATAGCAGAAAAGAGCTGATCTAGGTACACCAAATGTAACACCAGTTACTCTGAATGTACAGCCTACATAATTTTTGGACTAAAAGGCTGATTTTGATCACTATCTGAAAGAATGGTTAAAAATAAGATAGATATCAGAGTTACTTTTGTATGATTTATGTTCCTGGTTTCCAATAATCCAGGGAATAGGAACTTTCTCGGGAAGGGAAAAAGATGCAGGTAAATCATTGTCACTACCAGTCAACGAAGGTTCTGTTCTCTGTGAGTTTGCCTAATAATTTTTGGACACTTTTGCCCTATGCAGCATCATGTAGCAAACTAAAAATTGCAAGGGGGAAATACAGGAAAGGAAGTGTGTACAAACCACTCGCTCTGTGGCTGATGACGCAGACTTATGTATGGTTTAGAATGCAGCTGTGGTTGACTTTCTTAGAAGAAAGGTTTACTGCCAGCATTTTGTGGCCCCTGGGTCTCTTACTGTGTAATTGCACAGAGCTTAGCAAAATGGGACTTTGCATAACGTCCCCAGACAGTCGGGCAGCACTGCCCGCAGACCAACAGCTTTAGCTGTCTGGGAGAAACCAGAAAATCAAGAATGCAGTGGAATTCCAGAGTGGCAGGATTTATAGCCAGCTTGAACTTTGAGAGCATACAAAAGCTGTGAATTTTTGCATAACCTCAAGTTGATTTGATCAGATAGTTGCACTTCGAGCATAATCAATGCTTATGATCACAGGCAGTATGCACAGTTCTGTGGTATGAAATTGCTATTTCATACTTGCATAACTGTTATGTACAGCTTAACTGTCTCCATTCTCGCTGTAAGATGCATGGTCCCATAGCAAGAACTAGAGAAGCTATAGAAAACTCATTTTTTATATCCTGTTTGAAATATTAGTTGCTCATTAAAAAACATTACTTCTGTTTTAGTTAAAATACCTAACGGGTAGTACTGCTGCAGTGTACTTGGAGTATGTTGAACGAAACTTACCTGAAGGAGTTGCCATGGAAGTAAAAAAGGTAAGTTTCCATCTCACATTATTAACTGCTGTGAGATTAAGTCCAAATGTAAATACTAATAACTGTCAGTAGAGGAAATGCACGTAGTTTGTAAAGGACCTTTTTTCAAAGTATTGAAAGGTAAAGAGGCTGTATTGCTTGAAAACGCCACTAGGTGGCATTTTTAATCTGATAAATATCTCAAACCCAACTAAATGAAGTTGTTAGATGTTAACTAGTTCGTATAATAAATGGTTTATTTCTTTTCCTTTTAGACTAAGATAGAGAAAATACCTGAACACATTCAGGAACCAGTTTGGGATACACTACCTCAAGTAGAAGAAACAGAAGTCAAATCATGAACTCGATGGGCACTTGGCCATTAGTAGTGTTCCTGTCAACCTCATTTACTAAGACACTGCTGACAAATAAAAGTTCTCTTTTACAAAGAAATAATATAAGCTCTTGTTTTACTGAGTTATTCTTGATCATAGCTCCAGTACTTGTAGACTGAACAACTGTGAAGTGTAGAAGTTTCACTGCACTCTGTGGTCAAGAACTGTGATCATCTGTAACATTTGTAAAAAGTTACCATTTATTCATCTATAATCTTGATCCCTATGTGATACTGAATGGCTTCTGAATTCAGAAATACTTTCAAAAAGTTGCTCATATTTGTGTAATTTTAAGGTAATGAATGCCAGATTTAGACTTTTTTTCTCTATTACAAAAAAAAAAAAAATAAAAATCCACTTGTGTACACAGCTTACCTATTAACTTACAGTAAGTCAGGAAACAATCTTAGGGAACAGTGAGTCGTGAGAGTTTTTTAGGCTCTTGTAGTTCCAACAGACTCATTTCCAATATTATTAACTACTTGCTAAAAGAAGAACACAGTGATTGCAGTACAGATGTGAGATTTCCATGGGCTTATGTCTCTAACTTACATGAAATGTCTGTAGAACTGTGTTGCAAAGCAAATGGATAATAGAATGTGTCACTGCAGGTAGGACAAATTGCATTAAATTCTTTGTTTTATTGTGAGGAAAGTGTTATAAATGAGGTCTCAACTCAATCTGAATTTTGTAATATTTATAAAACAAATATTTCTAAAAGGTATAAAAGGCAAGTAAACAGCGCTGAGTGTGCAGGGAGTCTACACTCCACCAACATGCACACACAAACATCAAACATTCTAAATATACAGAACATTGCTTTACATACTAAACCCAAGTATGCCTATACATACATACAATCAGGATAGGTAACAAACAATCCTTTAAGTTCCATAACTTACTAAAATCGAGTACACCTATACATATATACGATCAGAAAAGGTAAATAATCCTTCAAGTTCCATGACTTAACAGTCTTCATTTTCCATTCCTTTTGAACAAGATGTCTTGCTTTAAGTACCAGGACAGTCTTTGTTCCTAAGGACGTGTGATTCCCCATAATGCGCAACTGCTAACCAGCGAGAGGCAGTTGTGTGCGTGGCTCCGCTTCTCTCAGCTTGAGCTTATCTCCAGCTACAGTGCGCCTGTTTCCAGCGACTTTCTGTACGAGCTTCTCTGAGCAGTTTGCTGAGTCTGGCCGAACGTAGCTTCATGAGGCAATCAATGTGCCTGTTCCCGTCCTGGTCTCCATTCTGCCAGCCTGTTCCTCTTCACTTCTTTTTCCTGCTTCTTTATTGATGTAACTTAATCGTGCTGCCCTTTTTCGTTTTTTTTTTTTTTTTTTTTTTTTTTTTTTCCTTCTCCACTCTGCGCCCCACCCACCCACTCTGTGCCCCTTTTCTTTTTTCCTCCAGTGCTTGGAAGGGAGCTTAGAATCCACTTAAGTAATTTCACAGAAAACAGACAAGGTGAAGGAAGTACTCAAACTCCTCAACGGTAACAACCACAGAACCCAGGAACACTTACCTGCTGTCTTCTGAACTCAAGTCACTTCCAAAGTGCTTTGCAGTGAAATAGTGCCACCAGGGTTTTTCTGAAGAAGGCACCACCAATGTAACTAGCTCATAGAGTCTCTATTTCACAGGGAGGGCAGAAAACATGAAGGAAAAGCAGCCTAGTAGGGAACAGTGAGCCCGATTCACCACAAGAGAAAAACACCCTAGGCTACCCAAGCCTCAGTCTCTCCTGGGGAGGCAATTCCCACACCCCTCCTCAGGCTTCCTATACAGCAAAGGTCAAATGACCCACACCTGGCAGGTTTCACTTAACAAGGTTGGAGCCAAGAGACCTTGTGGAATAAGCTCGTCTACCTGGCTTCAAAGTTTTAAGGTCTATTACTCCTTATCGCTAGTAGAAAGAACCTGACAAGGGGCTTAGTGGTTACAGGTGACCTAATGAATTAACTACAAAAGGTGCACAAGGGTCATATTTCTGTTAGTCATTCTGTGAGCAAAATTAGTACAGAGCCTGTTAAAAAAATAAATACAAATAAATAAAAGAAATTAATAAAAAAGAAAATTACCTTAAAGGCAAACTTGCCATCATAGATTTTCATCTGTCTAGTCATGACAGATAAAGAATTTAGCAATCAGAATTCCTTTTCTTGATATTAATGTTATTTACATTTTCTTCTCTGAGATCCCTTCTTTATGCAGGACTTTTCTAAATCTAGCCCCATGACCTCTGACTACACTATTTATAGAATCATAGAATATCCTGAGCTGGAAGAGACCTACAAGGATCATCAAGTCCAACTCTTGACACCGCACAGGTCTACCCAAAAGTTTAGACCACGTGACTAAGTGCACAGTCCAATCGCTTCTTAAATTCAGACAGGCTCGGTGCAGTGACCACTTCCCTGGGGAGCCTGTTCCAGTGTGCGACCACCCTCCTCTCGGTGAAGAACCTCTTGCTGACGTCCAGCCTAAACCTTCCCTGCCTCAGCTTAACACCGTTCCCGTGGGTCCTATCACTGGTGATTACGGAGAATAGGTCAGCACCTGCCTCTGCACTCCCCCACGCGAGGAAGTTGTACGCTGCAATGAGGTCCCCCCTCAGCCTCCCCTTCCGCAGGCTGAACAGGCCCAGTGACCTCAGCTGCTCCTCATACGGCTTCCCCTCTAGGCCCTTCACCATCTTCGTCGCCCTCCTCTCGACACTCTCCAGCAGTTTAATGTCCTTCTTGTACTGTGGTGCCCAGAACTTCATGCAGTACTCGAAGTGAGGCCGCACCAGCGCAGAGTAGAGCGGGACAATCACTTCCCTCGATCGACCAGCAATGCTGTGCTTGATGCACCCCAGGATATGGTTGGCCCTCCTGGCTTCCAGGACACACTGATGCCTCATGTTCAACTTGCTGTCGACCACCGCCCCCGGATCCCTCTCTGCGGGGCTGCTCTCCAGCATCTCGTCAGCCAGTCTGTACGTGCAGCCAGGGTTGCCCCGTCCCAGGTGCAGGACCTGGCACTTGCTCTTGTTAATCTTCATGCGGTTGGTGATCACTCAGCTCTCCAATCTGCCCAGATCTCTCTGCAAGGCCTTTCCACCCTCATCTGAGTCTACAACTCCTCCAAGTTTGGTGCCATCAGCAAATTTGCTCAAAACACCTTCTAGTCCTACATCTAAATCGTTTATAAAAACATTGAAGAGGACCGGCCCTAAAATGAGCCTTGAGGGACCCCACTAGTGACCATGCGCCAGCCTGATGCGGCCCCATTTACCACAAACCCTTGAGCCCTGCCTGTCAGCCAATTGCTCACCCACCGTATGATGTGTTTGTTAAGTTGCATGCTGGACATTTTGTCCAGTAGGATCCCACGGGATACTGTGTCAAAAGCTTTGCTCAAGTCCAAAAAGATCACGTCAGCTGTTTTCCCTTGATAAGCTAGATGGGTGATCTTATCATAAAAGGAATTCAGATTTGTTAGGCAGGACCTACCCCTCATGAACCCATGTTGGCTGGGACCAATGACTGCATTGTCCCCCAGGTGCGCTTCAAGAACTTCAAGGATCATCTTCTCCAGAATTTTACCAGGCACTGATGTGAAACTGACAGGCCTGTAGTTGCCACGGTTTATTTTCTTGCCCTTCTTGAAAATTGGTACGATATTTGCCAGCTTCCAGTCCACTGGGACCTCTCCAGATTCACAAGATCATTGAAAAATAATTGAGAGAGGTCCCGCGATGGTGTCAGCCAGCTCCTTAAGCACCCTGGGATGAATCCCATCCGGACCCATGGACTTGTATAGATCCATGTGGAGCAGCAAATCCCGCACACATTCAGGGTCGGTTGGGAGTTGATCATTCTCACCATCGTGGTCCTCCAGCTCAGGGCACCCGGGGTGTATTTACTTTGGCTGTGTAGAAGCTATCACGCATAAATGCCAGGCTCCAGATCCTCACTCACTATTCAGGTCAAGGACTGGGCTGCAAGTTTTGGCTTTAATTTGGTTATGTGCCTACATTGCTGTTTCCTGGCAGGTCATGGGAAGAAGGTTGGCTGGCTTGCAGCAGCTTATGTGCACGTGGCTTTTAGGCTGCAGCCAAAGTGTTCCTCTAGATTTGGAAGTTTGAAGATGATTGGAAAAGCCATCTGAGTGGTTAGAAAGCTGCCTGGCAGAGAAGGACCTGGGAGTACTGGTGGCTGGTCGACTGAATATGAGCCAGCAGTGTGCTCAGGTGGCCAAGAAGGCCAACGGCATCCTGGCTTGTATAAGAAGCAGTGTGGCCAGCAGGGCTGGGGAAGTGATCGTCCCCCTGTACTCGGCTCTGGTGAGGCCGCACCTTGAGTAGTGTTCAGTTTTGGACCCCTCGCTACAAGAAGGACATGGAGGTGCTCGAATGAGTCCAGAGAAGGGCAACAAAGCTGGTGAAGGATCTGGAGAACAAGTCTTATGAGGAGCGGCTGAGGGAGCTGGGATTGTTCGGTCTGGAGAAGAGGAGGCTCAGGGGTGACCTTATCACACTCTACAGATACCTTAAAGGAGGCTGTAGTGAGGTGGGGGTTATTCTGTTCTCACATGTGCCTGGTGATAGGACAAGGGGGAATGGGCTAAAGTTGCACCAGGGGAGGTGTAGGCTGGATATTAGGAAGAACTTCTTCACTAAAAGGGTCGTTAGGCATTGGAGCGGGCTGCCCAGGGGAGTGGTGGAGTCACCATCCCTGGGAGTCTTTAAAAGATGTTTAGGTGTGGAGCTTAGGGATACGGCTTAGTGGAGGACTGGTTAGTGTTACGTCAGAGGTTGGACTACGTGATCTTGGAGGTCTCTTCCAACCTAGGTGATTCTGTGTGGCGGTCTCCAAGCTGGGATACAACCACCTGTTAGTTCGGCATAACTGAATTTTGTGTTCCTTGCACTAGCTGTTCCTTCACCTCCTCTTCAGAGACAAGGACACGCATCTCTTTCACGCTCCTTCATTAGTAAGCAAACCAGGATAGATTAAAGCCCCTTTCTTCATGTCAGTAAGATACCTGCCTTTGGTTTCGGTGAAAATTCAGGCCCTAGAACCTGAAGTTTCTTCTGGATAGTGTTTCTTCTGTATAGGGTAATTTCATTTCCCTGTTGAAGACTTACAAGGACGTAGTAACAAAAGCAAAGGCATAAAACAGTCCAGGAGGCATAGGCTGCTTTTGAGCCTGCAGCAGACTATAGGTATGATATTATCATTTCAGACAAATACAGTCTACGTAACGTGAATGGTTTCAGCATGCTTGCACTCTGCCAAAAGCCAGAAAATGGGACCTTCATTTTATGACCAGATGGAAAAGAAAAACAACAACGACAAAAATTAAGAGAAGGAACTTTTCCTTCACCTAAATTTTATTATTTTGCAACTCCTTCAGGTGTCCACAAGGAATTATCAACACCCTCCTCTCCCCTTCCCAACCCCCCCCACCAAAAAAAAATAAAATAGAGGGACATTGTGGCATAGAGGTATAATTTCAGTTCACACCAGAAGACATTCTTCTCACTGAAGTACAGCTAAGCCCCACAAAGCATCAAAACAAAACAAAACAAAAAAAGCCAAAAAGAGATGTATTTACGAGTTAGTTTTATGTGCCGTCATTATTTCCTTGTCTGGTCTCGTATTCAGGGCAAGATCGATCTGGAACGTGAAATGCCGTGCAAGGTTGGTTGGTGGTATGAGCGACAACATGACTTTAAAATTTTGAGCTGTTTGTATAGAGGCAAAGTACAGAAACTAATTATAATAATCCTGGTATTCTCTTTTTTTTTTTTTTTTTTTTTTTTTTCTTCTAGAAGTAGTAATGAATATATGTTAGCCTAGGAGCATAAAAATCAGCTGCTTGATGTAACTGGTGTGTGTCTTGGTGGAGCAGAGGCTCGTGGCGCACCCAGCGCAGTTTGCTTACCTCTATTCCTTTAATAAATTGTAAACTTTGATTATAGTCCTATTTTGAAGACTGAGCCATTTATAACAGTAGTGAGGACTTCCCCCAGCCCTTCTATGTCCCCTTTAGCTCCCCTCCCTTCCCCCATCAAACCTAGTTTAAAGCCCTGGTAATCAGCCCAGAGAGCTTGCTCCCCAGCACACTTGTGCCCCACTTGCCCAGTCCTGGTCCCCAGATTTTTGCGCCAGGAACATGATTCCACAGAGCCTTCAAGCCTTTCTGTAGCTTTAAAGATGCTGAAATGGTCCCTGGCTTAAGAAGAACTATTTCCCTGCCTGGCACTACGAATCGTTGCTTAGGGCTAAAAGCTGAGGCTCTTGTCTGTTACGTGAACAGCCAGGGAGACTCGGCCTCCCTTCTCTGTTGAGTTCGGTGCTACCTAGCCTTAACATTTTCAGTACTCAGTAGCGTCCCCCAGGCTCTTGTATTTTGAGAGGGATTGCACTCCCCTGACATCATACGGGAATCCCTGTTTTCTGTCGTTGTTGTCCATTGCCATGTAAATTAAGGTCATGAAAGTACCTTCTACTGTTTCTTCTTCCCTTTCATTTGTTGTCTGGTTTCTACCAAACATTAACATATTTGGTGAAATGCCTTAAAACAACATTACTTTTTAATTAAAAACTTTTTTTTTTTTTTTCTCTCTAGGTATGCCAGTAGCTGTAGAAACACCGTCCAGAAGACACTTGAGTTTTTAGGGCCTGAATTCTCACTGAAACCAAAGGCAGGGATCTTACTGACTAATAGGTGGCTGGCTCTGAGCTGGGAGACTGCAACAGAAACACAGAACTATCTAGGTTGGAAGAGACCTCCAAGATTATCGAGTCCAACCTCTGACCTAACACTAACCAGTCCTCCACTAAACCATATCACTGAGCTCTACATCTAAATGTCTTTTAAAGACTTCCAGGGATGGTGACTCCACCACTTCCCTGGGCAGCCTGTTCCGATGTCTAACAACCCTTTCGATAAAGAAGTTCTTCCTAAGATCCAACCTAAAACTCCCCTGGGGTAACTTAAGCCCATTCCCCCTCGTCCTGTCACCAGGCACGTGGGAGAACAGGCCAACCCCCACCTCACTACAGCCTCCTTTAAGGTATCTGTAAAGAGCAACAAGGTCGCCCCGAGCCTCCTCTTCTTCAGGAGGAACAAGCGGCTCCCTCAGCCGCTCCTTGTAGGACTTGTTCTCCAGACCCCTCACCAGCTTCATTGCCCTTCTCTGGACTCGCTCAAGCACCTCGATGTCCTTCTTGTAGCGAGGGGCCCAAAACTGAACACAGTACTCGAGGTGCGGCCTCACCAGAGCCGAGTACAGGGGGACGATCCCTTCCCGAGCCCTGCTGGCCACACTGCTTCTTATACAAGCCAGGATGCTGTTGGCCTTCTTGGCCACCTGAGCACACTGCTGGCTCATATTCAGCCGACTGTCAACCAATACTCCCAGGTCCTTCTCTGCCAGGCAGCTTTCCAACCACTCATCTCCCAGCCTGTAGCTCTGCTTGGGGTTATTGCACCCCAGGTGCAGGACCCGGCACTTGGCCTTGTTGAACTTCATGCAGTTGACCTCAGCCCATCGGTGCAGCCTATCCAGATCCTCCTGCAGAACCTTCCTACCCTCGAGCAGATTGACACACGCGCCTAACTTGGTGTCATCTGTGAACTTACTGAGGGTGCACTCAATGCCCTCGTCCAGATCATCGATGAAGATATTAAAGAGGACCAGCCCCAGCACCAAGCCCTGGGGAACACCACTAGTGATTGGCCTCCAGCTGGATTTGACTCTATTCACCACGACTCTTTGGGCCTGGCTATCCAGCCAGTTTTTAACCCAACGAAGCGTACGCCAGTCCAAGCCAAGAGCAGCCAGTTTCTTGAGGAGAATGCTGTGGGAAACGGTGTCAAAAGCCTTGCTGAAGTCAAGGCAGACCACATCCACAGCCTTTCCCTTGTCCACCCAGCACTTCACTTTGTCATAGAAGGAGATCAGGTTTGTCAAGCAGGACCTGCCTTTCATAAACCCATGCTGACTGGGCCTCATCACCTGCTTGCCCTGCAAGTGCCACGTGATGACTCTCAAGAGGATCTGCTCCATGAGCTTCCCTGGCACTGAGGTCAAACTGACAGGCCTATAGTTCCCCAGGTCTGTCCTTTGGGCCTTCTTGTAGATTGGCGTCATGTTTGCTAGCCGCCAGTCAACTGGGACCTCCCCCGATAGCCAGGACTGATGATAAACAATGGAAAGCAGCTTGGCCAGCTCCTCTGCCAGTTCTCTCAGTACCCTCAGATGGATCCCATCTGGCCCCATCGACTTATGCACATCTACGCGCCGTAGCAGGTCGCCAACCGTTTCTTTGTGGATAGTGAGGGCCACATCCTGCTCCCCATCCCCTTCTGCCAGCTCAGGGTACTGGGTATCCAGAGAACAACAGGTATTGCCGCTAAAGACCGAGGCAAAGAAGGCATTGAGCACCTCCGCCTTTTCCTCATCTTTTGTAACAAGGTTTCCCCCTGCATCCAGTAAAGGATGGAGATTCTCCTTAGTCCTCCATTTTGCGTTGATGTATTTGTAAAAAGATTTTTTGTTATCTTTAACGGCAGTAGCCAGATTGAGCTCCAGATGAGCTTTGGCCTTTCTAATTTTGTCCCTGCACAGCCTCATAATATCCTTATAGTCCTCCTCAGTGGCCCGCCCTTTTTTCCAAAGATTGTAAACCCTCTTTTTTCTCCTAATCTCAAGCTGCAACTCTCTGTTGAGCCAGGCCGGTCTTCCACGCCGACTCATCTTTGGGCATGTGGGGACAGACCGCTCCTGCGCCATTAAGATTTCCGTCTTGAAGAGCGCCCAGCCTTCCTGGACTCCTCTGCCCTTCAGAACCGCCTCCCAAGGGACTCTACCAACCAGTGTCCTGAGCAGCTCAAAGTCAGCCCTCTGGAAATCCAGTACAGAGGTTTTACTGGTCCCCTTCCTGGCCTCGCCAAGAATAGAGAACTCCACCATTTCGTGGTCGCTCTGCCCAAGACAGCTTCCGACCACCACATCTCCCACCAGTCCTTCTTTGTGAAGAGAAGGTCTAGCAGGGCGCCACCCCTGGTAGGCTCACTAAACAGCTGCGTCAGGAAACTACCTTCCACAGAAACCTCCTAGACTGCTTTCTCTGGGCTGTGTTGTGCTTCCAGGATATGTCAGGGAAGTTGAAGTCCCCCATGAGAACAAGCGCCGATGATTTTGCAACTTCTGTCAGCTGCCTGTAGAACTCCTCATCCGTCTCCTCATCCTGGTTCGGCGGTCTATAGCAGACCCCGACCAGGACGCTGGCCTCGTTGGCCTTCCCGCCGATCCTAACCCACAGGGACTCAACCTTGCCATTCCCAGCCTCGAGTTCCACAACATCGAAAGATTCTCTAATATAGAGAGCCACACCACCACCCCTTCTGTGCTGCCTGTCCCTTCTGAAGAGCTTATAGCCAGTCATTGCAGCACTCCAGTCATGAGACTGGTCCTACCACGTCTCCGTGACGGCAACCAAGTCGTAGCCTGCCTGCTGCACGATGGCTTCCAGCTCCTCCTGTTTGTTACCCATGCTGCGTGCATTGGTGTGGATGCACTTCAGCTGGGCCATTGCCTTATCCCCTGGCCTTGCCATTGTTCCCCCTGGCACAGCTCCAACAAGCCTTGAGCGAATGAACGGCTGTGCGAACGGCTGTGTGGTGCTTAGCTGCCGGCTAGGGGAAACCATGACAACAGCAATGTAGTCATGTAACCAAATTGAAGCCAAAACTTTCAGCCCGGTCCTTGACCTGAACAGGGAGTGAGGATCCGTATCCTAGCATTTATACGTGATAGTTTATGTGCAGCCAAAGTAAATACTGCAGTCAGAGGTCATGGCGCTAGATTTTTAAAAGTCCGGCATAAAGAAGAGATCTCAGAAAAGCAAATTTAAGCAACATTAATGTCAAGCAAAGTCTTTCTGATTGCTATATTCTTTATCTGTCGTGACTAGACAGATGAAAATCTATGACGGCAATTTTGCCTTTTAGGTCATTTTCTTTTTTTTTTTTTTTAAGTTTATTGATCTTATTTTAACAGGCTCTGTACTAATTTTCCTCACAGAATGACTAGCAGAAATATGAGCCTTACGTGCCTTTTGTATTTAATTCATTAGGTCAACTCTAACCACTAAGCCAGGTTATTTCTATTAGCGATAAGGAGCAATTGAACCTTAAACATTGAAACCTAGGTTGATGAGCCTATTCCACGAGGTCTCATGACTCCACACATGTGAAGTGAAATCTGCCAGGTGGGGATCATTTGACCTTTGCTATAAAGGAAGCATGAGGAGTATGGGAAGACTTGCCACTCTAGGGGAGTATGAGGTTCAGGTTACGTAGGGTGCTTTTCTACTGTCCTCGTGAAATGGAATCAGTGTTCCTAAGTAGGTTACTTTTTCATTGTGTTTTCTACAGTCTCTGTGAAATAGTTTGGGACACTTTATGAGCTAGTAACATTGGTGGTGACTACTCAGAATGGGAAAACCCTGGTGGTGCTACTTCCCCATGAAGTTGTTTGGTAGTAAGTAAAATTCAGAAGCTGGCAGGTAAGTGCTCCTGGGTTAAAAATTTGATATGGGTTGGGGAGCTTGAGAATTTCTTTGACCGTGTCTGTAACAGGGCCCCGAGTCCTCCAGTATATTGATGTTACCAAAACTAGCATCCGCTACTAAGACTAAAGAACAATATCACAGATTATCTTCACTTAATCAAATCTGCTTTCCACAGGTAGCAATTGTTTATGGCACCAATTTGGTCAGCTAGATGTACAGAACAGGGAAAACCTTAAAACATCTAAGATATTGCTTATCTTCTCAAAATGATGTTGTGATGTGACTAACTCCTGTCCCTCAGGAGACATACAGTATGGTATAATTGCCATGCTCGTGCAGTCTGGCTTGTCAAAGATATAATCACTTAGTTTTTTTTTTTTCTGAGTGTATGAAAACACAGCTTCATATAAAAGCCTGCCTCCTGGAAGTGAGATGTAAAAACAAGGTGAAGTTGGCAAAGCATAAAGAAGCTAGATAATGCTTGTCAGTTCTTGTAAAAAATTAGTTCTTATTCGTGAATGTTTACTTTGAAAAGTAAGTATGTGCTGAAAGTTGCATGTTGACTGTTTGATTCTGCAAAGCTATCATATCTCTGCCTGAATTACGTCCTAGTTACAAAGGTATGCCTCTGCACTAAGTGGGCAAAGACAGCATAGAAGAGAATAAAGGGGATTTGTCTGATTTTATTTTTTACATATTTTTTTTGTCTGTAACTATGGACCTTGTTTTTTAATTATCACTATTATTTTTTTTTTTCCCATTTCCAGCTTGGATTTCTTGAATGCTTCTCATATTCAGCTATGGGGGATAAGCAAAACACAGCTACTGAAAAGCATATTTGCACTAAGACTTAGGATTTGTCTCTCCTGTCTTAAGTTGAGGTTCATAACCAACTATTTTAGGTTTAATGACTTTAGATTCTCATCCTCAAGCATATATCGTAGGAGTGCATGGCATAGATCTGATGCATGCCACTGTACCAGTGCCTTATTTCTCTCTGATAAATATAGACTCTAAAACTCCCTGTAGATATTTAAAATTAAGTTGCCGTTTACAAAGAGGGGTTTATATTGACTTGATTGCATTTCAGACTATGGCTGGTCCACTTGGAACTACCTCCTAGTGGACATCTAGCTTTTAGATACCTTTTTTTTTTTAAATTTCAAGGAAATATTTTTTAAATTTTAAGGAAATATTTTTTTAATTTTCAAGGAAAAACGGATGGGTAATTAGACTTGAGTATCTAGGCAGTACTATTCCACATAGCTACAGGCATCTTAGGAACTTGGGGTTTTGTAAAGTTGCTGTCATGTGATCCAGTTCCTGGGTCCCCAGTTCCTGGGTCCCCAGTTCCTGGGTCCCCAGTTCCTGGGTCCCCAGTTCCTGGGTCCCCAGTTCCTGGGTCCCCAGTTCCTGGGTCCCCAGTTCCTGGGTCCCCAGTTCCTGGGTCCCCAGTTCCTGGGTCCCCAGTTCCTGGGTCCCCAGTTCCTGGGTCCCCAGTTCCTGGGTCCCCAGTTCCTGGGTCCCCAGTTCCTGGGTCCCCAGTTCCTGGGTCCCCAGTTCCTGGGTCCCCAGTTCCTGGGTCCCCAGTTCCTGGGTCCCCAGTTCCTGGGTCCCCAGTTCCTGGGTCCCCAGTTCCTGGGTCCCCAGTTCCTGGGTCCCCAGTTCCTGGGTCCCCAGTTCCTGGGTCCCCAGTTCCTGGGTCCCCAGTTCCTGGGTCCCCAGTTCCTGGGTCCCCAGTTCCTGGGTCCCCAGTTCCTGGGTCCCCAGTTCCTGGGTCCCCAGTTCCTGGGTCCCCAGTTCCTGGGTCCCCAGTTCCTGGGTCCCCAGTTCCTGGGTCCCCAGTTCCTGGGTCCCCAGTTCCTGGGTCCCCAGTTCCTGGGTCCCCAGTTCCTGGGTCCCCAGTTCCTGGGTCCCCAGTTCCTGGGTCCCCAGTTCCTGGGTCCCCAGTTCCTGGGTCCCCAGTTCCTGGGTCCCCAGTTCCTGGGTCCCCAGTTCCTGGGTCCCCAGTTCCTGGGTCCCCAGTTCCTGGGTCCCCAGTTCCTGGGTCCCCAGTTCCTGGGTCCCCAGTTCCTGGGTCCCCAGTTCCTGGGTCCCCAGTTCCTGGGTCCCCAGTTCCTGGGTCCCCAGTTCCTGGGTCCCCAGTTCCTGGGTCCCCAGTTCCTGGGTCCCCAGTTCCTGGGTCCCCAGTTCCTGGGTCCCCAGTTCCTGGGTCCCCAGTTCCTGGGTCCCCAGTTCCTGGGTCCCCAGTTCCTGGGTCCCCAGTTCCTGGGTCCCCAGTTCCTGGGTCCCCAGTTCCTGGGTCCCCAGTTCCTGGGTCCCCAGTTCCTGGGTCCCCAGTTCCTGGGTCCCCAGTTCCTGGGTCCCCAGTTCCTGGGTCCCCAGTTCCTGGGTCCCCAGTTCCTGGGTCCCCAGTTCCTGGGTCCCCAGTTCCTGGGTCCCCAGTTCCTGGGTCCCCAGTTCCTGGGTCCCCAGTTCCTGGGTCCCCAGTTCCTGGGTCCCCAGTTCCTGGGTCCCCAGTTCCTGGGTCCCCAGTTCCTGGGTCCCCAGTTCCTGGGTCCCCAGTTCCTGGGTCCCCAGTTCCTGGGTCCCCAGTTCCTGGGTCCCCAGTTCCTGGGTCCCCAGTTCCTGGGTCCCCAGTTCCTGGGTCCCCAGTTCCTGGGTCCCCAGTTCCTGGGTCCCCAGTTCCTGGGTCCCCAGTTCCTGGGTCCCCAGTTCCTGGGTCCCCAGTTCCTGGGTCCCCAGTTCCTGGGTCCCCAGTTCCTGGGTCCCCAGTTCCTGGGTCCCCAGTTCCTGGGTCCCCAGTTCCTGGGTCCCCAGTTCCTGGGTCCCCAGTTCCTGGGTCCCCAGTTCCTGGGTCCCCAGTTCCTGGGTCCCCAGTTCCTGGGTCCCCAGTTCCTGGGTCCCCAGTTCCTGGGTCCCCAGTTCCTGGGTCCCCAGTTCCTGGGTCCCCAGTTCCTGGGTCCCCAGTTCCTGGGTCCCCAGTTCCTGGGTCCCCAGTTCCTGGGTCCCCAGTTCCTGGGTCCCCAGTTCCTGGGTCCCCAGTTCCTGGGTCCCCAGTTCCTGGGTCCCCAGTTCCTGGGTCCCCAGTTCCTGGGTCCCCAGTTCCTGGGTCCCCAGTTCCTGGGTCCCCAGTTCCTGGGTCCCCAGTTCCTGGGTCCCCAGTTCCTGGGTCCCCAGTTCCTGGGTCCCCAGTTCCTGGGTCCCCAGTTCCTGGGTCCCCAGTTCCTGGGTCCCCAGTTCCTGGGTCCCCAGTTCCTGGGTCCCCAGTTCCTGGGTCCCCAGTTCCTGGGTCCCCAGTTCCTGGGTCCCCAGTTCCTGGGTCCCCAGTTCCTGGGTCCCCAGTTCCTGGGTCCCCAGTTCCTGGGTCCCCAGTTCCTGGGTCCCCAGTTCCTGGGTCCCCAGTTCCTGGGTCCCCAGTTCCTGGGTCCCCAGTTCCTGGGTCCCCAGTTCCTGGGTCCCCAGTTCCTGGGTCCCCAGTTCCTGGGTCCCCAGTTCCTGGGTCCCCAGTTCCTGGGTCCCCAGTTCCTGGGTCCCCAGTTCCTGGGTCCCCAGTTCCTGGGTCCCCAGTTCCTGGGTCCCCAGTTCCTGGGTCCCCAGTTCCTGGGTCCCCAGTTCCTGGGTCCCCAGTTCCTGGGTCCCCAGTTCCTGGGTCCCCAGTTCCTGGGTCCCCAGTTCCTGGGTCCCCAGTTCCTGGGTCCCCAGTTCCTGGGTCCCCAGTTCCTGGGTCCCCAGTTCCTGGGTCCCCAGTTCCTGGGTCCCCAGTTCCTGGGTCCCCAGTTCCTGGGTCCCCAGTTCCTGGGTCCCCAGTTCCTGGGTCCCCAGTTCCTGGGTCCCCAGTTCCTGGGTCCCCAGTTCCTGGGTCCCCAGTTCCTGGGTCCCCAGTTCCTGGGTCCCCAGTTCCTGGGTCCCCAGTTCCTGGGTCCCCAGTTCCTGGGTCCCCAGTTCCTGGGTCCCCAGTTCCTGGGTCCCCAGTTCCTGGGTCCCCAGTTCCTGGGTCCCCAGTTCCTGGGTCCCCAGTTCCTGGGTCCCCAGTTCCTGGGTCCCCAGTTCCTGGGTCCCCAGTTCCTGGGTCCCCAGTTCCTGGGTCCCCAGTTCCTGGGTCCCCAGTTCCTGGGTCCCCAGTTCCTGGGTCCCCAGTTCCTGGGTCCCCAGTTCCTGGGTCCCCAGTTCCTGGGTCCCCAGTTCCTGGGTCCCCAGTTCCTGGGTCCCCAGTTCCTGGGTCCCCAGTTCCTGGGTCCCCAGTTCCTGGGTCCCCAGTTCCTGGGTCCCCAGTTCCTGGGTCCCCAGTTCCTGGGTCCCCAGTTCCTGGGTCCCCAGTTCCTGGGTCCCCAGTTCCTGGGTCCCCAGTTCCTGGGTCCCCAGTTCCTGGGTCCCCAGTTCCTGGGTCCCCAGTTCCTGGGTCCCCAGTTCCTGGGTCCCCAGTTCCTGGGTCCCCAGTTCCTGGGTCCCCAGTTCCTGGGTCCCCAGTTCCTGGGTCCCCAGTTCCTGGGTCCCCAGTTCCTGGGTCCCCAGTTCCTGGGTCCCCAGTTCCTGGGTCCCCAGTTCCTGGGTCCCCAGTTCCTGGGTCCCCAGTTCCTGGGTCCCCAGTTCCTGGGTCCCCAGTTCCTGGGTCCCCAGTTCCTGGGTCCCCAGTTCCTGGGTCCCCAGTTCCTGGGTCCCCAGTTCCTGGGTCCCCAGTTCCTGGGTCCCCAGTTCCTGGGTCCCCAGTTCCTGGGTCCCCAGTTCCTGGGTCCCCAGTTCCTGGGTCCCCAGTTCCTGGGTCCCCAGTTCCTGGGTCCCCAGTTCCTGGGTCCCCAGTTCCTGGGTCCCCAGTTCCTGGGTCCCCAGTTCCTGGGTCCCCAGTTCCTGGGTCCCCAGTTCCTGGGTCCCCAGTTCCTGGGTCCCCAGTTCCTGGGTCCCCAGTTCCTGGGTCCCCAGTTCCTGGGTCCCCAGTTCCTGGGTCCCCAGTTCCTGGGTCCCCAGTTCCTGGGTCCCCAGTTCCTGGGTCCCCAGTTCCTGGGTCCCCAGTTCCTGGGTCCCCAGTTCCTGGGTCCCCAGTTCCTGGGTCCCCAGTTCCTGGGTCCCCAGTTCCTGGGTCCCCAGTTCCTGGGTCCCCAGTTCCTGGGTCCCCAGTTCCTGGGTCCCCAGTTCCTGGGTCCCCAGTTCCTGGGTCCCCAGTTCCTGGGTCCCCAGTTCCTGGGTCCCCAGTTCCTGGGTCCCCAGTTCCTGGGTCCCCAGTTCCTGGGTCCCCAGTTCCTGGGTCCCCAGTTCCTGGGTCCCCAGTTCCTGGGTCCCCAGTTCCTGGGTCCCCAGTTCCTGGGTCCCCAGTTCCTGGGTCCCCAGTTCCTGGGTCCCCAGTTCCTGGGTCCCCAGTTCCTGGGTCCCCAGTTCCTGGGTCCCCAGTTCCTGGGTCCCCAGTTCCTGGGTCCCCAGTTCCTGGGTCCCCAGTTCCTGGGTCCCCAGTTCCTGGGTCCCCAGTTCCTGGGTCCCCAGTTCCTGGGTCCCCAGTTCCTGGGTCCCCAGTTCCTGGGTCCCCAGTTCCTGGGTCCCCAGTTCCTGGGTCCCCAGTTCCTGGGTCCCCAGTTCCTGGGTCCCCAGTTCCTGGGTCCCCAGTTCCTGGGTCCCCAGTTCCTGGGTCCCCAGTTCCTGGGTCCCCAGTTCCTGGGTCCCCAGTTCCTGGGTCCCCAGTTCCTGGGTCCCCAGTTCCTGGGTCCCCAGTTCCTGGGTCCCCAGTTCCTGGGTCCCCAGTTCCTGGGTCCCCAGTTCCTGGGTCCCCAGTTCCTGGGTCCCCAGTTCCTGGGTCCCCAGTTCCTGGGTCCCCAGTTCCTGGGTCCCCAGTTCCTGGGTCCCCAGTTCCTGGGTCCCCAGTTCCTGGGTCCCCAGTTCCTGGGTCCCCAGTTCCTGGGTCCCCAGTTCCTGGGTCCCCAGTTCCTGGGTCCCCAGTTCCTGGGTCCCCAGTTCCTGGGTCCCCAGTTCCTGGGTCCCCAGTTCCTGGGTCCCCAGTTCCTGGGTCCCCAGTTCCTGGGTCCCCAGTTCCTGGGTCCCCAGTTCCTGGGTCCCCAGTTCCTGGGTCCCCAGTTCCTGGGTCCCCAGTTCCTGGGTCCCCAGTTCCTGGGTCCCCAGTTCCTGGGTCCCCAGTTCCTGGGTCCCCAGTTCCTGGGTCCCCAGTTCCTGGGTCCCCAGTTCCTGGGTCCCCAGTTCCTGGGTCCCCAGTTCCTGGGTCCCCAGTTCCTGGGTCCCCAGTTCCTGGGTCCCCAGTTCCTGGGTCCCCAGTTCCTGGGTCCCCAGTTCCTGGGTCCCCAGTTCCTGGGTCCCCAGTTCCTGGGTCCCCAGTTCCTGGGTCCCCAGTTCCTGGGTCCCCAGTTCCTGGGTCCCCAGTTCCTGGGTCCCCAGTTCCTGGGTCCCCAGTTCCTGGGTCCCCAGTTCCTGGGTCCCCAGTTCCTGGGTCCCCAGTTCCTGGGTCCCCAGTTCCTGGGTCCCCAGTTCCTGGGTCCCCAGTTCCTGGGTCCCCAGTTCCTGGGTCCCCAGTTCCTGGGTCCCCAGTTCCTGGGTCCCCAGTTCCTGGGTCCCCAGTTCCTGGGTCCCCAGTTCCTGGGTCCCCAGTTCCTGGGTCCCCAGTTCCTGGGTCCCCAGTTCCTGGGTCCCCAGTTCCTGGGTCCCCAGTTCCTGGGTCCCCAGTTCCTGGGTCCCCAGTTCCTGGGTCCCCAGTTCCTGGGTCCCCAGTTCCTGGGTCCCCAGTTCCTGGGTCCCCAGTTCCTGGGTCCCCAGTTCCTGGGTCCCCAGTTCCTGGGTCCCCAGTTCCTGGGTCCCCAGTTCCTGGGTCCCCAGTTCCTGGGTCCCCAGTTCCTGGGTCCCCAGTTCCTGGGTCCCCAGTTCCTGGGTCCCCAGTTCCTGGGTCCCCAGTTCCTGGGTCCCCAGTTCCTGGGTCCCCAGTTCCTGGGTCCCCAGTTCCTGGGTCCCCAGTTCCTGGGTCCCCAGTTCCTGGGTCCCCAGTTCCTGGGTCCCCAGTTCCTGGGTCCCCAGTTCCTGGGTCCCCAGTTCCTGGGTCCCCAGTTCCTGGGTCCCCAGTTCCTGGGTCCCCAGTTCCTGGGTCCCCAGTTCCTGGGTCCCCAGTTCCTGGGTCCCCAGTTCCTGGGTCCCCAGTTCCTGGGTCCCCAGTTCCTGGGTCCCCAGTTCCTGGGTCCCCAGTTCCTGGGTCCCCAGTTCCTGGGTCCCCAGTTCCTGGGTCCCCAGTTCCTGGGTCCCCAGTTCCTGGGTCCCCAGTTCCTGGGTCCCCAGTTCCTGGGTCCCCAGTTCCTGGGTCCCCAGTTCCTGGGTCCCCAGTTCCTGGGTCCCCAGTTCCTGGGTCCCCAGTTCCTGGGTCCCCAGTTCCTGGGTCCCCAGTTCCTGGGTCCCCAGTTCCTGGGTCCCCAGTTCCTGGGTCCCCAGTTCCTGGGTCCCCAGTTCCTGGGTCCCCAGTTCCTGGGTCCCCAGTTCCTGGGTCCCCAGTTCCTGGGTCCCCAGTTCCTGGGTCCCCAGTTCCTGGGTCCCCAGTTCCTGGGTCCCCAGTTCCTGGGTCCCCAGTTCCTGGGTCCCCAGTTCCTGGGTCCCCAGTTCCTGGGTCCCCAGTTCCTGGGTCCCCAGTTCCTGGGTCCCCAGTTCCTGGGTCCCCAGTTCCTGGGTCCCCAGTTCCTGGGTCCCCAGTTCCTGGGTCCCCAGTTCCTGGGTCCCCAGTTCCTGGGTCCCCAGTTCCTGGGTCCCCAGTTCCTGGGTCCCCAGTTCCTGGGTCCCCAGTTCCTGGGTCCCCAGTTCCTGGGTCCCCAGTTCCTGGGTCCCCAGTTCCTGGGTCCCCAGTTCCTGGGTCCCCAGTTCCTGGGTCCCCAGTTCCTGGGTCCCCAGTTCCTGGGTCCCCAGTTCCTGGGTCCCCAGTTCCTGGGTCCCCAGTTCCTGGGTCCCCAGTTCCTGGGTCCCCAGTTCCTGGGTCCCCAGTTCCTGGGTCCCCAGTTCCTGGGTCCCCAGTTCCTGGGTCCCCAGTTCCTGGGTCCCCAGTTCCTGGGTCCCCAGTTCCTGGGTCCCCAGTTCCTGGGTCCCCAGTTCCTGGGTCCCCAGTTCCTGGGTCCCCAGTTCCTGGGTCCCCAGTTCCTGGGTCCCCAGTTCCTGGGTCCCCAGTTCCTGGGTCCCCAGTTCCTGGGTCCCCAGTTCCTGGGTCCCCAGTTCCTGGGTCCCCAGTTCCTGGGTCCCCAGTTCCTGGGTCCCCGCCTGTCAACTAGTGTCTCAGGCTGTGGTGTATGAAGATGCACTCCATCTGCTTTCAGGCTAGCAATGGCAGTGGGCAAGCTGCCTGACCTTAACATTTTTCATTTCATTTTTCACCAGAGTTTTGCTGGTTTCCCACCATTCAGTCTTGGTCTAGGAAAAAAAAAAAAAGTGAATTCGGATCAAAATAAAAGGATTTCCTTTCCACTAGTTCCGTGTTCTTAACTTGACAGGTTTGATTATCGACTTAGAAGGCAAATATCTGGCCAGACTGCACGACTTGTGCTCGCAGCGTGGGACGGCTCTCGTAAAGGTGATTCAGGGTAGCTTCTGGAAAACAAGACATCAGATCTCCCAGACAGCTTTCTTTGTGCTAATGTAGGAAGGGCGAGTAAGAGTAAAGGTCCAGATACCGTAAGAAGTGGAAGGTGTGAAGGAAACTTCCTTCTGGCTGATACAGCTCCATATCTAGTTGTCAAGTATGAAGAGAGCAGCGCTAAGTTTCTTGGGGAGAGGAAAACAAAGAGGCTGGGAGATTGTACAAAGAAAAAAATGGGATGAGCTATTTCAGGAAATCCTAGGAACTGGAAATAGAGATGGGAAGAGTGCTTTAAGCCAAGACAGAAACTTTTTAAAACTAAAGCCTAGGAGTTGGATGAACCAAGAAATGAATCCATTTTGATTATGCAGTTGTGTCCAGCGTTATCTTGGGAGATATGGTTTCCACATAAATGTGTCTGGGGCTTGAAGTTTTCCTAACGCCCTTCTCTGTGTATTCCCTACTGTTTGGTAAGCGCTGAGGTCACACTGCAGACAGCAGCACGTCCTCTCCCCACTACTTAGCTGTCTGTTTTCACAACATGTCTAGGAACAGAATGGCTTGGACACAACTGCGCCTATGACCGAGTTCATTCAAGCTGGTGGACAAGGTAAGAGCTCTGGACAAGCGAAGGGGAGGGAGGGATGGATGGACATACAATATGATCACTTTAATCTCATTTCTCTAAGAACCCTTGCCGAGAAAACAAACCAAAACAGAACGGAACAGAACAAATGAAGCAAGCAGCCAGCTTGCTGGAGACATTGTCTGGGAAACAGTGAAAACACTTGCAGACAAAAAGCATACCAAAGGACTAACTCTTTGAGCTTAATTCTAATCAAACAGCATAACCTCAAAGTCCTGTTTCTGTTCGTAACAGGCTGGTACAGTAACATGTCACATTTGATGACTTTGCAGCAGAGATGTCAGGAGTGCAGCTTGGGATCACCTCCTTCTACTGAGAGTTCAGTTTGAAGGGATGAGCAAGTAATTTTTCCTGGGTGGACGGAAATCTAAAGTCTGTTTTCTAACACTCTTCCAGACACTTCTCTGTCCATCGGCCTGTCCTGCCAACTCTGGTGCGAGTGTGAAGTTGTGGCAAGAGGGGTTTCCCGTTCCTATTTGACCTGGTGGACACCAGCTTTCCTAGGAAATGGCTGATGTTGCTGAGGAGGCGGCAGTATCAAAGCCCTAGATTCTGAAAGCAGCAAAGCAAGCTAGAGGAAAACTGTATGTCCGGGTAATTTTCTTTCTTTTTATTTTTTCATTCTTCACTTGTAAGAAAATCTAAGTCTTTAAACCGTTTGTTTGAAAACACAGCTTTATGGAAATGCTTCTGGGTGTGCTCCTTCCCCTTGTTTGGAGCCTGCTTAACCTCGCTTCAGCTCTAGGACACCTATGCTCGAATTTATGCTTCCCATGATAAAGCGGCGTTCTTTCGGTATTCTCTTCTGTGACGGTTGCAGGTGAGGTTGAAAAGAGCTGTCAGTACGATTCTTCGTTTCCTTTGCAGTATCCAAAACTCCGTATTACAGCGGATCTTCTCCTCTGATCTGAAAAGCTTCACGGGCCAAAAGAGAATTGAGATGAAGAAGGAAATAGAGAATGCTGACCAGTCTTTGCAATTACCACCCGTAAGTGTTGTGAAAGAATCCGGTGCATTTCTGTAGTGGTAGAAAGTTAATAAAGTCATGATCGTGCGCTTGAAGGCAAGCAATGTTATAAAAAGGAAGAATGCAAGGCCCTGCTTAAGGACAGTCTTCAGGCTGCTTCTCGATCAACAGCTCATTTGGTTGTTCCACAACCTCATCTCCGCTTGCTTAGAAGTTGTGAAGGTCGGAAGCACACTCCGTGTTTTTCATCCATCCCCTCTGTGTATCTTTTCCCTGACAGCAACTTCTGTCTTGGCTCTTCACATCCAGCCAGAGCAGTTTCTTTGCCTCCGCAACCTGCAGGTTGTCCTCGCGTGTGTACCTGTGGTGGACTGAGGGTAATGCTTGTAACGCACACAGATGCTGTATTCACTAGCACTTTGAGAAAAGAGAGCAAGAAGCTAACCTGCGCAGCAGTTTCTTAGGTTTCTGTATCTCTCTCTCTCTCTCTCTCTCTCTGCGCATATATTTCATTACTTATTTACTTTTTTAAAGATCCTTTAAATATAGTAGATCCTTTAAGAAAGCTTACTTGTCCTTCTCCTTTACTTGTTTTTAACGTTTACTTTTCTAACCAATCCTTAATGTTACAACATTGGATTTATTTAGTTCTCAGTTCTTAGAAGTTCTCAAAGCACATCAGTGATTTCTCTATTTCTCAATCTTTCCATCTGCATTGAGACCTCTTATCTGAATTTAGGTAGTAGGTGAAGAAGAACACTGAAACCAGCTGAAGCCGGATCAGCATAGATGCTTCTGTGCTAGGAAGTAATTCAGAGTGCTTCCATGGTGTACTTTAGACAGATTTCCTCCGGTCCTCTGGACTCAGCATCCCCAAGGGATATTTCAAAGCTCTCTGAAGGACCCGTCATTATCTCTGACACTGCAGTCTCCATTAGGAAGGGGTAAATATGCCTTGCCCTTGTGCAAAGGAACTACTCAGTTAGCTGTTTCTAACCCAAATCTCTTTGTTGTCTTGTGTTGACAGACACCACCCGGCTAGCCAAGCTAACCCATTGAAAATGGAAGGAGTGGGACATCTTCCAAAGCCTGCTGCTGCTTCTAAGCAGAACTGCACTGTAGGTGGGGACACAGCAAGAGGACACGTCCGGGCCACGGTGGAACTGCAAGGCACCTGTCTAAGCCACAGAACGAAGTCAGCGATTCCCAGTTGGAGACTGTTGCTCGCCTAGTGACACAGCAGCTGGAGCGCTTCTGGTTGCTGCTGATGGGTTCCCGTGAATCAGCCAGGGATATGAGCTATGAGAACGACTGAAGCAATCTGAAGATACCTGAAAGAAAGAAAAGAGGAGGGAAGAAGACAAGAGGGGAGGGAAGGGGAGGGAATAAAAGGAAAGGAGGGGAGGGGAAGGGAGGGGAGGGGAGGAAAGGGCAGGGGAGGGGAGGGTAGGATAGGGTAGTGTAGCATAGCATAGCGTAGGGTAGCGTAGCGTAGTGTGGTAGAGGGGAGGGGAGCGTAGGAGAGTATAGGGTAGTGTAGGGGAGCGGAGTTTAGGGGAGTTAGGGTAGGATAGCGGAGGGGAGCGTAGGGGAGCATAGGGGAGGGGGAGCATAGGGTAGTATAGGGGAGGGGAGTGTAGGGGTGTGTAGGGTAGTATAGGGGAGGGGAGTGTAGGGGTGTGTAGGGACAGGGAGCATAGGGGAGGGGAGGGCAGCGGAGGGGAGGGCAGAAGAGGGTAAGATAGTGTAGGGGAGGTTAGGGGAGGGTAGGATAGGGTAGTGTAGCATAGCGTAGCGTAGGGTAGCATAGCGTAGCGTGGTAGAGGGGAGGGGAGCGTAGGAGAGTATAGGGTAGTGTAGGGGAGCGGAGTTTAGGGGAGTGTAGGGTAGGATAGGGGAGGGGAGCGTAGGGGAGCATAGGGGAGGGGAGTGTAGGGGTGTGTAGGGTAGTATAGGGGAGGGGAGTGTAGGGGTGTGTAGGGTAGTATAGGGGAGGGGAGTGTAGCAGAGTGTAGGGACAGGGAGCATAGGGGAGGGGATGGCAGGGGAGGGGAGGGCAGGAGAGGGTAAGATAGTGTAGGGGAGGTTAGGGGAGGGTAGGATAGGGTAGTGTAGCATAGCGTAGCGTAGGGTAGCATAGTGTAGCGTGGTAGAGGGGAGGGGAGGGCAGGGGAGGGGAGGGGAGGGGAGGGAAAAGAGGGGATGGGAGGGGTGGGGAGTGCTACCATAAATAAAATTGCCAAATACATGACATTTTGGACTCGGAGCCAAATATTTGTGTTGCTGAAGGGATGCAAGACACAGACTCCTGATGGCTCTTGAACAGGAGGCGTTTATTGCCCTTTTTCACTCCTACATGTCCTCTCCCCGTAGCCCCACGTGCTGTCCACGCGCCCAAATCTATCATACAGTTGGTCAGAGACCCTCAGACACGCACCTGGAGCCAGCCAGCAATTGCCCACTGCCCAAAGGTCCTCTTTAGCACTGTAGCCATTTCTTGATCTCAGCCTGGCTCAAGGTTTTGTTCCTACCACTTGTTTCCTCATTACCTCTAATTCAGGGACCTGCGAAACAGTGCGAAGCCACCTGAAAATTCCCTCCCCACACGTTGCCATTCATTCCACAACCTGATTTATCGCTGCCATCCGCGCATTGCACAGTGCCATGACAGGTTTGGCATGCACAGAGGTGGCTGAGGATTTTCAGAAAGAACTTTCCTTAAGAACTGCATCAAGACTTTTGCTGGAAGGCAAAAGATCGGGTGATTGATTAACGTAGGGAAGGCAGCTGAGCAAGGGAAGCATCTTCCAAACTTCCAAATATTTCCTGGATACAGAACTACAACTCCTCTGCTCTCCGCTTAGGAGTTTCTGTCACCTGCTTAGGAAGCAGAAGCAGTAACATGGGATTTAGAGGATCCAGCTGAAGCGTCAGTGCCAGTTAGAGGAAACCATCAATTTACGGGCTTTGAAGAGAGTTTGACCAGTGTTCCAAGGAACATGTACTAGTGCTGCATATATATGTATATAAATATCTCTACAGCTGGCTTGTATCAGACCTAGAGTGGCCATCAGGACTAGGGAAGCGGTTGTCCCTCTGTGCGCGGCTCTGGTGAGGCCGCACCTCGAGCACTGTGTTCAGCGAAGAGCTCGAGGTGCTGGAGCGTGTCTGGAGAAGGGCTCTGAAGCTTGTGAAGGGTTTAGAGAACAAGTCTGGTGAGGAGCGGCTGAGGGAGCTGGGGTTGTTCAGCCTGGAGAAAAGGAGGCTCAGGGGAGACCTTCCTGTGCTCTACAGGAAGCTGAAAGGAGGCTCCAGAGAGGTGGGGATCGTTCTCTTCTCCCAAGCCCCAAGTGACAAGACAAGAACAAAACCCCTTAGGTTGTACCAGGGGAGGTTTTGGTTGGTTCTTACGAAAAATTTCTTCACCGAAAGAGTTGCTCTGGTGCGTTTACGTGGCAAGGTTTTGGTAGCAGGGGGCCATAGGGGTGGCTTCTGTGAGAAGAACCTGGAAGCTGCCCCACGTTAGATAACGGCTCCCCTGCTGGCCAGAGCCAAGCCAAGAAACGATGTCGCTTGTTCCTCTGTGAGAGCATATTGAAGAAAGGAGAACAAAAATAACAAAAAAAAAGCTGCTTCCCAGGGAGAAAGAGAGGAGAAGCAGCCCTGCAGCCCCCCAGGTGAGTGCAGCAGGAGGGCAGGAGGTGCTCCAGGCAGGCAGCAGCAGTTCCCCTGCGGGCTGTGCAGGGAGAGGCCCCCGGTGGAGCAGGCTGTCCCCCTGCAGCCCATGGAGCAGATCTCCACGCTGCAGCCCCCCCGTGGGTGGAGGAGCCCCCGGTGGAGCAGGTGGATGTGGCCTGGAGGAGGCTGCGGCCCACAGAGAGCCCCCGCAGGAGCAGGGGGTCTGGGGGGAGCTGCCGCCCAGCCGTGGGGGACCCGTGCTGGAGCAGTTTGCTCCTGGGGGATGCATGGATGGAGCCCGTGGGACAGAGCCGTGTGGGAGCAGTGCTTGAGGAGCTGCTGCCTGTGGGCAGCCCGTGTGGGATCAGCTGGGAAAGGACGGCATCCCGTGGGAGGGACCCCACGGGGAGCAGGGGCAGGGAGGGAGCGAGAAGGAGCGGCGGGGACAAAGCATCAGGGACTGACCGCAGCCCTCAGTCCCCTGTTTCCCTGCGCTGCTCAGGAGGAGGAGGTGGAAGAGGGCAGATGGGGAGAAGACGTTTTGGGTTTCTTTCCTTTGTTTCTCACGTGTCTAGTTTGTTGGTAGTAGGCAATCACTCTTACTGTCTCCCTATGCTGAGTCTGCTTTGCCCGTCACGATAATTGTTGAGTGATCTCCCCGTCCTTATCTCAGCCCTTGAGCCCTTTGCATCGTATTTTCTCCCCCTTTCCCTTGGAGGAGGGGGAGGGAGAGAGCGGCCGTGGTGGAACTCGGCTGCCCACCCGATTCAGACCAGCACAGTTGCAAAGGACTGGAAAAGTTTTCCGAAGAAACAAGATGTTTAACAAGGAAGTGCATAGTTTCCTTTTTAAGGCTTCCTGGATGTTTGGGGTTATTTCATATGCCCAGCTCGGAGGAAGAGAATTGTTGATTTCACCTTCTTTTTTCTTACATGGAAATCAAAGGTGAACTGCTCTAAAGTACGGGCAAAGTATCAGAATCAAGCTCTTTTGGTCTGTAGTCCTTTCTCAAGGAAAAGATTGATCACACACCTTCCACAGATGTAGGGGAGCAGGGAATAATTTTTGAACTACCCTAATTCAAGTCAGTTTGGGCATAGTGGTACTTCTCTAGCTGTTTCTGAGACATACGCGTTAGCAACAGAGAGTGTTGTGCCGTCACTGGGAGGCGCCTGCGGTGATGACTTCAGAAACAGAACTGAATTATGTCACCACAGCACTTTGGGAACAGCTGCCTCTGCACACGTTTAGCCGGGAGGGACAGAGAAGGGTGCTGGATGTGTTGAAACCACGTGAGGATTTGTGGATCTCACCTCGAGGTGCACAGAGAGGGCCCATGCCCTTCTGTAAGTGTTTTGATGCTTGGCTGGGGAAAACAGTGTGGTTTTGTTGTGAATGTTTCATTTTAGTATTCTGTAGTTTGTGGAAAGCCCTTAGAGAAGCATCAAGTTTGGTACTTTGCTCAATGATGGAGCTGCACAGAGTGAGAACAGACCCAATGTACTGGTGAGGGCCTCTGCACGTTCTCTTCTTCCTACAGACGATCAACAAATAAGGGGAGACAGAGAAGAGTGGGCTGTGGTCCTCCCATAGACCGCAAGTACTAAAGCATAAACAAGAGGCTTAAGAGTCCCCCTGTCACGTTAAAATTCAGGACAGCAATGGACTTCATCACATGGGCTGGCCTGTCGACTAGTGTCTCAGGCTGTGGTGTATGAAGATGCACTCCATCTGCTTTCAGGGTAGCAATTGCAGTGGACAAGCTGCCTGACCTTAACATTTTTCATTTCATTTTTCACCAGAGTTTTGCTGGTTTCCCACCATTCAGTCTTGGTCTAGGAAAAAAAAAAAAAAGTGAATTCGGATCAAAATAAAAGGATTTCCTTTCCACTAGTTCCGTGTTCTTAACTTGACAGGTTTGATTATCGACTTAGAAGGCAAATATCTGGCCAGACTGCACGACTTGTGCTCGCAGCGTGGGACGGCTCTCGTAAAGGTGATTCAGGGTAGCTTCTGGAAAACAAGACATCAGATCTCCCAGACAGCTTTCTTTGTGCTAATGTAGGAAGGGCGAGTAAGAGTAAAGGTCCAGATACCGTAAGAAGTGGAAGGTGTGAAGGAAACTTCCTTCTGGCTGATACAGCTCCATATCTAGTTGTCAAGTATGAAGAGAGCAGCGCTAAGTTTCTTGGGGAGAGGAAAACAAAGAGGCTGGGAGATTGTACAAAGAAAAAAATGGGATGAGCTATTTCAGGAAATCCTAGGAACTGGAAATAGAGATGGGAAGAGTGCTTTAAGCCAAGACAGAAACTTTTTAAAACTAAAGCCTAGGAGTTGGATGAACCAAGAAATGAATCCATTTTGATTATGCAGTTGTGTCCAGCGTTATCTTGGGAGATATGGTTTCCACATAAATGTGTCTGGGGCTTGAAGTTTTCCTAACGCCCTTCTCTGTGTATTCCCTACTGTTTGGTAAGCGCTGAGGTCACACTGCAGACAGCAGCACGTCCTCTCCCCACTACTTAGCTGTCTGTTTTCACAACATGTCTAGGAACAGAATGGCTTGGACACAACTGCGCCTATGACCGAGTTCATTCAAGCTGGTGGACAAGGTAAGAGCTCTGGACAAGCGAAGGGGAGGGAGGGATGGATGGACATACAATATGATCACTTTAATCTCATTTCTCTAAGAACCCTTGCCGAGAAAACAAACCAAAACAGAACGGAACAGAACAAATGAAGCAAGCAGCCAGCTTGCTGGAGACATTGTCTGGGAAACAGTGAAAACACTTGCAGACAAAAAGCATACCAAAGGACTAACTCTTTGAGCTTAATTCTAATCAAACAGCATAACCTCAAAGTCCTGTTTCTGTTCGTAACAGGCTGGTACAGTAACATGTCACATTTGATGACTTTGCAGCAGAGATGTCAGGAATGCAGCTTGGGATCACCTCCTTCTACTGAGAGTTCAGTTTGAAGGGATGAGCAAGTAATTTTTCCTGGGTGGACGGAAATCTAAAGTCTGTTTTCTAACACTCTTCCAGACACTTCTCTGTCCATCGGCCTGTCCTGCCAACTCTGGTGCGAGTGTGAAGTTGTGGCAAGAGGGGTTTCCCGTTCCTATTTGACCTGGTGGACACCAGCTTTCCTAGGAAATGGCTGATGTTGCTGAGGAGGCGGCAGTATCAAAGCCCTAGATTCTGAAAGCAGCAAAGCAAGCTAGAGGAAAACTGTATGTCCGGGTAATTTTCTTTCTTTTTATTTTTTCATTCTTCACTTGTAAGAAAATCTAAGTCTTTAAACCGTTTGTTTGAAAACACAGCTTTATGGAAATGCTTCTGGGTGTGCTCCTTCCCCTTGTTTGGAGCCTGCTTAACCTCGCTTCAGCTCTAGGACACCTATGCTCGAATTTATGCTTCCCATGATAAAGCGGCGTTCTTTCGGTATTCTCTTCTGTGACGGTTGCAGGTGAGGTTGAAAAGAGCTGTCAGTACGATTCTTCGTTTCCTTTGCAGTATCCAAAACTCCGTATTACAGCGGATCTTCTCCTCTGATCTGAAAAGCTTCACGGGCCAAAAGAGAATTGAGATGAAGAAGGAAATAGAGAATGCTGACCAGTCTTTGCAATTACCACCCGTAAGTGTTGTGAAAGAATCCGGTGCATTTCTGTAGTGGTAGAAAGTTAATAAAGTCATGATCGTGCGCTTGAAGGCAAGCAATGCTATAAAAAGGAAGAATGCAAGGCCCTGCTTAAGGACAGTCTTCAGGCTGCTTCTCGATCAACAGCTCATTTGGTTGTTCCACAACCTCATCTCCGCTTGCTTAGAAGTTGTGAAGGTCGGAAGCACACTCCGTGTTTTTCATCCATCCCCTCTGTGTATCTTTTCCCTGACAGCAACTTCTGTCTTGGCTCTTCACATCCAGCCAGAGCAGTTTCTTTGCCTCCGCAACCTGCAGGTTGTCCTCGCGTGTGTACCTGTGGTGGACTGAGGGTAATGCTTGTAACGCACACAGATGCTGTATTCACTAGCACTTTGAGAAAAGAGAGCAAGAAGCTAACCTGCGCAGCAGTTTCTTAGGTTTCTGTATCTCTCTCTCTCTCTCTCTCTCTCTGCGCATATATTTCATTACTTATTTACTTTTTTAAAGATCCTTTAAATATAGTAGATCCTTTAAGAAAGCTTACTTGTCCTTCTCCTTTACTTGTTTTTAACGTTTACTTTTCTAACCAATCCTTAATGTTACAACATTGGATTTATTTAGTTCTCAGTTCTTAGAAGTTCTCAAAGCACATCAGTGATTTCTCTATTTCTCAATCTTTCCATCTGCATTGAGACCTCTTATCTGAATTTAGGTAGTAGGTGAAGAAGAACACTGAAACCAGCTGAAGCCGGATCAGCATAGATGCTTCTGTGCTAGGAAGTAATTCAGAGTGCTTCCATGGTGTACTTTAGACAGATTTCCTCCGGTCCTCTGGACTCAGCATCCCCAAGGGATATTTCAAAGCTCTCTGAAGGACCCGTCATTATCTCTGACACTGCAGTCTCCATTAGGAAGGGGTAAATATGCCTTGCCCTTGTGCAAAGGAACTACTCAGTTAGCTGTTTCTAACCCAAATCTCTTTGTTGTCTTGTGTTGACAGACACCACCCGGCTAGCCAAGCTAACCATTGCAAATGGAAGGAGTGGGACATCTTCCAAAGCCTGCTGCTGCTTCTAAGCAGAACTGCGATGTAGGTGGGGACACAGCAAGAGGACACGTCCAGGCCACGGTGGAACTGCAAGGCACCTGTCTAAGCCACAGAACGAAGTCAGCGATTCCCAGTTGGAGACTGTTGCTCGCCTAGTGACACAGCAGCTGGAGCGCTTCTGGTTGCTGCTGATGGGTTCCCGTGAATCAGCCAGGGATATGAGCTATGAGAACGACTGAAGCAATCTGAAGATACCTGAAAGAAAGAAAAGAGGAGGGAAGAAGACAAGAGGGGAGGGAAGGGGAGGGAATAAAAGGAAAGGAGGGGAGGGAAGGGGATGGGAGGGGAAGGGAGGGAAGGGGAGGGGAGGAAAGGGCAGGGGAGGGGAGGGGAGGATAGGGTAGTGTAGCATAGCATAGCGTAGGGTAGCATAGCGTAGTGTGGTAGAGGGGAGGGGAGCGTAGGAGAGTATAGGGTAGTGTAGGGGAGCGGAGTTTAGGGGAGTTTAGGGTAGGATAGGGGAGGGGAGCGTAGGGGAGCATAGGGGAGGGGGAGTATAGGGTAGTATAGGGGAGGGGAGTGTAGGGGTGTGTAGGGTAGTATAGGGGAGGGGAGTGTAGGGGTGTGTAGGGTAGTATAGGGGAAGGGGAGTGTAGCAGAGTGTAGGGACAGGGAGCATAGGGGAGGGGAGGGGAGGGCAGGAGAGGGTAAGATAGTGTAGGGGAGGTTAGGGGAGGGTAGGATAGGGTAGCATAGCGTAGCGTAGTGTAGCATAGCGTAGCGTAGGGTAGCATAGCGTAGCATGGTAGAGGGGAGGGGAGCGTAGGAGAGGGGAGGGGAGGGCAGGGGAGGGGAGGGAAAAGAGGGGATGGGAGGGGTGGGGAGTGCTACCATAAATAAAATTGCCAAATACATGACATTTTGGACTCGGAGCCAAATATTTGTGTTGCTGAAGGGATGCAAGACACAGACTCCTGATGGCTCTTGAACAGGAGGCGTTTATTGCCCTTTTTCACTCCTACATGTCCTCTCCCCGTAGCCCCACGTGCTGTCCACGCGCCCGAATCTATCATACAGTTGGTCAGAGACCCTCAGACACGCACCTGGAGCCAGCCAGCAATTGCCCACTGCCCAAAGGTCCTCTTTAGCACTGTAGCCATTTCTTGATCTCAGCCTGGCTCAAGGTTTTGTTTCTACCGCTTGTTTCCTCATTACCTCTAATTCAGGGACCTGCGAAACAGCGCGAAGCCACCTGAAAATTCCCTCCCCACGCGTTGCCATTCATTCCACAACCTGATTTATCGCTGCCATCCGCGCGTTGCACAGTGCCATGACAGGTTTGGCATGCACAGAGGTGGCTGAGGATTTTCAGAAAGAACTTTCCTTAAGAACTGCATCAAGACTTTTGCTGGAAGGCAAAAGATCGGGTGATTGATTAACGTAGGGAAGGCAGCTGAGCAAGGGAAGCATCTTCCAAACTTCCAAATATTTCCTGGATACAGAACTACAACTCCTCTGCTCTCCGCTTAGGAGTTTCTGTCACCTGCTTAGGAAGCAGAAGCAGGAACATGGGATTTAGAGGATCCAGCTGAAGCGTCAGTGCCAGTTAGAGGAAACCATCAATTTACGGGCTTTGAAGAGAGTTTGACCAGTGTTCCAAGGAACATGTACTAGTGCTGCATATATATGTATATAAATATCTCTACAGCTGGCTTGTATCAGACCTAGAGTGGCCATCAGGACTAGGGAAGCGGTTGTCCCTCTGTGCGCGGCTCTGGTGAGGCCGCACCTCGAGCACTGTGTTCAGCGAAGAGCTCGAGGTGCTGGAGCGTGTCTGGAGAAGGGCTCTGAAGCTTGTGAAGGGTTTAGAGAACAAGTCTGGTGAGGAGCGGCTGAGGGAGCTGGGGTTGTTCAGCCTGGAGAAAAGGAGGCTCAGGGGAGACCTTCCTGTGCTCTACAGGAAGCTGAAAGGAGGCTCCAGAGAGGTGGGGATCGTTCTCTTCTCCCAAGCCCCAAGTGACAAGACAAGAACAAAACCCCTTAGGTTGTACCAGGGGAGGTTTTGGTTGGTTCTTACGAAAAATTTCTTCACCGAAAGAGTTGCTCTGGTGCGTTTACGTGGCAAGGTTTTGGTAGCAGGGGGCCATAGGGGTGGCTTCTGTGAGAAGAACCTGGAAGCTGCCCCACGTTAGATAACGGCTCCCCTGCTGGCCAGAGCCAAGCCAAGAAACGATGTCGCTTGTTCCTCTGTGAGAGCATATTGAAGAAAGGAGAACAAAAATAACAAAAAAAAAGCTGCTTCCCAGGGAGAAAGAGAGGAGAAGCAGCCCTGCAGCCCCCCAGGTGAGTGCAGCAGGAGGGCAGGAGGTGCTCCAGGCAGGCAGCAGCAGTTCCCCTGCGGGCTGTGCAGGGAGAGGCCCCCGGTGGAGCAGGCTGTCCCCCTGCAGCCCATGGAGCAGATCTCCACGCTGCAGCCCCCCCGTGGGTGGAGGAGCCCCCGGTGGAGCAGGTGGATGTGGCCTGGAGGAGGCTGCGGCCCACAGAGAGCCCCCGCAGGAGCAGGGGGTCTGGGGGGAGCTGCCGCCCAGCCGTGGGGGACCCGTGCTGGAGCAGTTTGCTCCTGGGGGATGCATGGATGGAGCCCGTGGGACAGAGCCGTGTGGGAGCAGTGCTTGAGGAGCTGCTGCCTGTGGGCAGCCCGTGTGGGATCAGCTGGGAAAGGACGGCATCCTGTGGGAGGGACCCCACGGGGAGCAGGGGCAGGGAGGGAGCGAGAAGGAGCGGCGGGGACAAAGCATCAGGGACTGACCGCAGCCCTCAGTCCCCTGTTTCCCTGCGCTGCTCAGGAGGAGGAGGTGGAAGAGGGCAGATGGGGAGAAGACGTTTTGGGTTTCTTTCCTTTGTTTCTCACGTGTCTAGTTTGTTGGTAGTAGGCAATCACTCTTACTGTCTCCCTATGCTGAGTCTGCTTTGCCCGTCACGATAATTGTTGAGTGATCTCCCCGTCCTTATCTCAGCCCTTGAGCCCTTTGCATCGTATTTTCTCCCCCTTTCCCTTGGAGGAGGGGGAGGGAGAGAGCGGCCGTGGTGGAACTCGGCTGCCCACCCGATTCAGACCAGCACAGTTGCAAAGGACTGGAAAAGTTTTCCGAAGAAACAAGATGTTTAACAAGGGAATGCATAGTTTCCTTTTTAAGGCTTCCTGGATGTTTGGGGTTATTTCATATGCCCAGCTCGGAGGAAGAGAATTGTTGATTTCACCTTCTTTTTTCTTACATGGAAATCAAAGGTGAACTGCTCTAAAGTACGGGCAAAGTATCAGAATCAAGCTCTTTTGGTCTGTAGTCCTTTCTCAAGGAAAAGATTGATCACACACCTTCCACAGATGTAGGGGAGCAGGGAATAATTTTTGAACTACCCTAATTCAAGTCAGTTTGGGCATAGTGGTACTTCTCTAGCTGTTTCTGAGACATACGCGTTAGCAACAGAGAGTGTTGTGCCGTCACTGGGAGGCGCCTGCGGTGATGACTTCAGAAACAGAACTGAATTATGTCACCACAGCACTTTGGGAACAGCTGCCTCTGCACACGTTTAGCCGGGAGGGACAGAGAAGGGTGCTGGATGTGTTGAAACCACGTGAGGATTTGTGGATCTCACCTCGAGGTGCACAGAGAGGGCCCATGCCCTTCTGTAAGTGTTTTGATGCTTGGCTGGGGAAAACAGTGTGGTTTTGTTGTGAATGTTTCATTTTAGTATTCTGTAGTTTGTGGAAAGCCCTTAGAGAAGCATCAAGTTTGGTACTTTGCTCAATGATGGAGCTGCACAGAGTGAGAACAGACCCAATGTACGGGTGAGGGCCTCTGCACGTTCTCTTCTTCCTACAGACGATCAACAAATAAGGGGAGACAGAGAAGAGTGTGCTGTGGTCCTCCCATAGACCGCAAGTACTAAAGCATAAACAAGAGGCTTAAGAGTCCCCCTGTCACGTTAAAATTCAGGACAGCAATGGACTTCATCACATGGGCTGGCCTGTCGACTAGTGTCTCAGGCTGTGGTGTATGAAGATGCACTCCATCTGCTTTCAGGGTAGCAATTGCAGTGGACAAGCTGCCTGACCTTAACATTTTTCATTTCATTTTTCACCAGAGTTTTGCTGGTTTCCCACCATTCAGTCTTGGTCTAGGAAAAAAAAAAAAAAGTGAATTCGGATCAAAATAAAAGGATTTCCTTTCCACTAGTTCCGTGTTCTTAACTTGACAGGTTTGATTATCGACTTAGAAGGCAAATATCTGGCCAGACTGCACGACTTGTGCTCGCAGCGTGGGACGGCTCTCGTAAAGGTGATTCAGGGTAGCTTCTGGAAAACAAGACATCAGATCTCCCAGACAGCTTTCTTTGTGCTAATGTAGGAAGGGCGAGTAAGAGTAAAGGTCCAGATACCGTAAGAAGTGGAAGGTGTGAAGGAAACTTCCTTCTGGCTGATACAGCTCCATATCTAGTTGTCAAGTATGAAGAGAGCAGCGCTAAGTTTCTTGGGGAGAGGAAAACAAAGAGGCTGGGAGATTGTACAAAGAAAAAAATGGGATGAGCTATTTCAGGAAATCCTAGGAACTGGAAATAGAGATGGGAAGAGTGCTTTAAGCCAAGACAGAAACTTTTTAAAACTAAAGCCTAGGAGTTGGATGAACCAAGAAATGAATCCATTTTGATTATGCAGTTGTGTCCAGCGTTATCTTGGGAGATATGGTTTCCACATAAATGTGTCTGGGGCTTGAAGTTTTCCTAACGCCCTTCTCTGTGTATTCCCTACTGTTTGGTAAGCGCTGAGGTCACACTGCAGACAGCAGCACGTCCTCTCCCCACTACTTAGCTGTCTGTTTTCACAACATGTCTAGGAACAGAATGGCTTGGACACAACTGCGCCTATGACCGAGTTCATTCAAGCTGGTGGACAAGGTAAGAGCTCTGGACAAGCGAAGGGGAGGGAGGGATGGATGGACATACAATATGATCACTTTAATCTCATTTCTCTAAGAACCCTTGCCGAGAAAACAAACCAAAACAGAACGGAACAGAACAAATGAAGCAAGCAGCCAGCTTGCTGGAGACATTGTCTGGGAAACAGTGAAAACACTTGCAGACAAAAAGCATACCAAAGGACTAACTCTTTGAGCTTAATTCTAATCAAACAGCATAACCTCAAAGTCCTGTTTCTGTTCGTAACAGGCTGGTACAGTAACATGTCACATTTGATGACTTTGCAGCAGAGATGTCAGGAATGCAGCTTGGGATCACCTCCTTCTACTGAGAGTTCAGTTTGAAGGGATGAGCAAGTAATTTTTCCTGGGTGGACGGAAATCTAAAGTCTGTTTTCTAACACTCTTCCAGACACTTCTCTGTCCATCGGCCTGTCCTGCCAACTCTGGTGCGAGTGTGAAGTTGTGGCAAGAGGGGTTTCCCGTTCCTATTTGACCTGGTGGACACCAGCTTTCCTAGGAAATGGCTGATGTTGCTGAGGAGGCGGCAGTATCAAAGCCCTAGATTCTGAAAGCAGCAAAGCAAGCTAGAGGAAAACTGTATGTCCGGGTAATTTTCTTTCTTTTTATTTTTTCATTCTTCACTTGTAAGAAAATCTAAGTCTTTAAACCGTTTGTTTGAAAACACAGCTTTATGGAAATGCTTCTGGGTGTGCTCCTTCCCCTTGTTTGGAGCCTGCTTAACCTCGCTTCAGCTCTAGGACACCTATGCTCGAATTTATGCTTCCCATGATAAAGCGGCGTTCTTTCGGTATTCTCTTCTGTGACGGTTGCAGGTGAGGTTGAAAAGAGCTGTCAGTACGATTCTTCGTTTCCTTTGCAGTATCCAAAACTCCGTATTACAGCGGATCTTCTCCTCTGATCTGAAAAGCTTCACGGGCCAAAAGAGAATTGAGATGAAGAAGGAAATAGAGAATGCTGACCAGTCTTTGCAATTACCACCCGTAAGTGTTGTGAAAGAATCCGGTGCATTTCTGTAGTGGTAGAAAGTTAATAAAGTCATGATCGTGCGCTTGAAGGCAAGCAATGCTATAAAAAGGAAGAATGCAAGGCCCTGCTTAAGGACAGTCTTCAGGCTGCTTCTCGATCAACAGCTCATTTGGTTGTTCCACAACCTCATCTCCGCTTGCTTAGAAGTTGTGAAGGTCGGAAGCACACTCCGTGTTTTTCATCCATCCCCTCTGTGTATCTTTTCCCTGACAGCAACTTCTGTCTTGGCTCTTCACATCCAGCCAGAGCAGTTTCTTTGCCTCCGCAACCTGCAGGTTGTCCTCGCGTGTGTACCTGTGGTGGACTGAGGGTAATGCTTGTAACGCACACAGATGCTGTATTCACTAGCACTTTGAGAAAAGAGAGCAAGAAGCTAACCTGCGCAGCAGTTTCTTAGGTTTCTGTATCTCTCTCTCTCTCTCTCTCTCTCTGCGCATATATTTCATTACTTATTTACTTTTTTAAAGATCCTTTAAATATAGTAGATCCTTTAAGAAAGCTTACTTGTCCTTCTCCTTTACTTGTTTTTAACGTTTACTTTTCTAACCAATCCTTAATGTTACAACATTGGATTTATTTAGTTCTCAGTTCTTAGAAGTTCTCAAAGCACATCAGTGATTTCTCTATTTCTCAATCTTTCCATCTGCATTGAGACCTCTTATCTGAATTTAGGTAGTAGGTGAAGAAGAACACTGAAACCAGCTGAAGCCGGATCAGCATAGATGCTTCTGTGCTAGGAAGTAATTCAGAGTGCTTCCATGGTGTACTTTAGACAGATTTCCTCCGGTCCTCTGGACTCAGCATCCCCAAGGGATATTTCAAAGCTCTCTGAAGGACCCGTCATTATCTCTGACACTGCAGTCTCCATTAGGAAGGGGTAAATATGCCTTGCCCTTGTGCAAAGGAACTACTCAGTTAGCTGTTTCTAACCCAAATCTCTTTGTTGTCTTGTGTTGACAGACACCACCCGGCTAGCCAAGCTAACCCATTGCAAATGGAAGGAGTGGGACATCTTCCAAAGCCTGCTGCTGCTTCTAAGCAGAACTGCGATGTAGGTGGGGACACAGCAAGAGGACACGTCCAGGCCACGGTGGAACTGCAAGGCACCTGTCTAAGCCACAGAACGAAGTCAGCGATTCCCAGTTGGAGACTGTTGCTCGCCTAGTGACACAGCAGCTGGAGCGCTTCTGGTTGCTGCTGATGGGTTCCCGTGAATCAGCCAGGGATATGAGCTATGAGAACGACTGAAGCAATCTGAAGATACCTGAAAGAAAGAAAAGAGGAGGGAAGAAGACAAGAGGGGAGGGAAGGGGAGGGAATAAAAGGAAAGGAGGGGAGGGAAGGGGATGGGAGGGGAAGGGAGGGAAGGGGAGGGGAGGAAAGGGCAGGGGAGGGGAGGGGAGGATAGGGTAGTGTAGCATAGCATAGCGTAGGGTAGCATAGCGTAGTGTGGTAGAGGGGAGGGGAGCGTAGGAGAGTATAGGGTAGTGTAGGGGAGCGGAGTTTAGGGGAGTTTAGGGTAGGATAGGGGAGGGGAGCGTAGGGGAGCATAGGGGAGGGGGAGTATAGGGTAGTATAGGGGAGGGGAGTGTAGGGGTGTGTAGGGTAGTATAGGGGAGGGGAGTGTAGGGGTGTGTAGGGTAGTATAGGGGAGGGGAGTGTAGGGGTGTGTAGGGTAGTATAGGGGAAGGGGAGTGTAGCAGAGTGTAGGGACAGGGAGCATAGGGGAGGGGAGGGGAGGGCAGGAGAGGGTAAGATAGTGTAGGGGAGGTTAGGGGAGGGTAGGATAGGGTAGCATAGCGTAGCGTAGTGTAGCATAGCGTAGCGTAGGGTAGCATAGCGTAGCATGGTAGAGGGGAGGGGAGCGTAGGAGAGGGGAGGGGAGGGCAGGGGAGGGGAGGGAAAAGAGGGGATGGGAGGGGTGGGGAGTGCTACCATAAATAAAATTGCCAAATACATGACATTTTGGACTCGGAGCCAAATATTTGTGTTGCTGAAGGGATGCAAGACACAGACTCCTGATGGCTCTTGAACAGGAGGCGTTTATTGCCCTTTTTCACTCCTACATGTCCTCTCCCCGTAGCCCCACGTGCTGTCCACGCGCCCGAATCTATCATACAGTTGGTCAGAGACCCTCAGACACGCACCTGGAGCCAGCCAGCAATTGCCCACTGCCCAAAGGTCCTCTTTAGCACTGTAGCCATTTCTTGATCTCAGCCTGGCTCAAGGTTTTGTTCCTACCGCTTGTTTCCTCATTACCTGATTTCCTCATTTCCTGATTTATCTGGCCCCGGGCCGGAGCTGCAGCCTCTGGGGAGGAGCCCCCGCAGGAGCAGGGGGTCTGGGAGTAGCTGCTGCCCAGCCGTGGGGGACCCGTGCTCAAGCAGTTTGCTCCTGATGGGAGGCTCATGCCGGATTAGTTTAGGAAGGATGGCATCCCATGGGAGGGACCTCATGCAGGAGTAGTGGCAGATGAGGAATGCCATGGACTGAGCACAGCCCCCATTTCCTTGCACCGCAAGGAGAAGATGTAGATGAAGGTGGATTTTTTTATTTATTTATTTTAGTTTGCTTGTAGTTCCTTACTGCTCTTGTTAATTAGTAATAAGTAATGAATTACATTAATTTCTGTGCTGAGTCTGTTTTACCTGTGGTGATAATTGGTGACTGATCTCCCTGCCTTTGTCTCAACTCTCAAGCTCTTTTCCATTGTTTTCTCCCACTCTTCCTTAGAGCAGAGGGAGTGAGGGGGCGGAGTGGTGGTGTTTGGCAGTGTAAAACAACTACACTCAGAAAGAAGCAACAGGGGAGCTTCTTTTCAAGTGCTTTGTGTACACCTGATATGATACTGTCTCTTCAGGACTCATATTTTGACTCCCTATTTGAAAGTGGTATATATTTAATTTTTACACAGCCTGACATTCCTAGTTGGATTTATTTTGATATGGAAAAAAAAAAAATTACTAGTTTTTATGGGACTGAGGTAAATAGTAAATGGAAGCATGTGTATGTTAATGCTTTCACAATTAAGGCATAACTTACCATAACATTTCTGAACAAAATTAATAGCATTTAGATCATTTGGATCCTGGAGTTTTTCATCAACTCTTCTTTGAAACAGTTGTGGTACAAATATTTCGTTGACTACCAAAGTGATAAGGCTGATTTCATAAGTAGTACAGGATTCTTCTGTGTTACTGGTTTGGTAATTACAGTTAAAAGTGGCTCTACAAATACTAAAATACTGGCAAGTTTTCCTGTCTGGAACTTGATCTATTATAGGAGGGCATATTTATAATGAGAATCTGAATTCTTTAAAAAGAAGCAATCAACATGTAGAGGGAGACTCAAATTAGGACGTACTGTGTGGCTTTTGTGGCGTCCTGATTTGGCTGGGTAAAGAGTTAAGGCATCTGTTGACATCAGCACGATCTGGCAGGACTTGTTATCACTTAACTTTCCCGCAGGTGTGTTTTTCTTTTTGGTGCAACTGTGAGAGATGCTGTCATTAGGGTATATGCTTGTCTTGATATTTAGGACAGTGAACTTCAAAGAGAAAAAGGGTCATTAATTTTCTAGTTCTCGGCAGTGCAAGTTTGAGCCTCCCCTTGCCTGTCAGAATGAAGGAGTTCTCAGCTTTTTTCCTTCTCAGTGGGAAAATTCTATTTCTCTTCCTTCCAGCTGCCCTGATTAGCACAAAATTAAGAAAGAGCTGCAGTTGTACCTCTCAACTCAGAGGAGACAAAGGTACTCTAGCAAGACACAAATGTTGTGCATATTTGCATATGCTATGTAGGTCATGGCGAATCTGCTACAGCTCTTCTCACTGGCTTTTATTGCATAAAATCACGCTGATTTTAAAGCAGGAAGAGGAAGAATTATCCTAGCCTTTTTTTACAGTCTAATGTGTAACCACTCAGTGTGGTTCACTTCTCGTTCAGGAAGGAAGATCAACTTACTTTGACAACAGTTTGGCAGCTTAGATGGTACCTCAAAAATTATATTTACAGTGTGATAAGCTATGTGCGCGTATGTGAACTTGGAAGTGTTTGTGTGTGGAGGGTTGTTATTATTCTTCCAGCACATTAAGTTGATCAGATTTTGGACCAGATTGGATTGGATTTTGTATGTAGCCAAGCAGTGTACATTTGCTTGTGCATATATCAATATAAAGGACACCTCAAAATCTATTTCTCTGCGTCTCATTTAATATGGGAAGCAGTGCATTAGATTGTTAGTCTCTGTCGACATCTAGTGGCTATTGGAGCAATGGCAAGCTGTTTAATCCCGTGTTGTGTAAGGGAAACTTGAAGGGAGAACAAGTCAAATTTTGTTCCTTTGCAATATTTTTATTCATTTATTATTATTATTTTAAATTATAAATAGGAAATGTGAAAAAATTTAAGGTGTTTTAACATTGAAGGTGATTGTTTGAGATCTTCCACTGCAGAGGCTGGATAGCACTGCTAATGCGACTTGTCACCCTTTGAGATCTGAAGGGAAACTATTCACAGAAGCCTGTCACACTGAATGACCAGTATTATTTCATCTTTCCCTGTGTTTAGCATGTCTCTTATGTTCTATAGTGATTAAGTTTCTAATGCAGAGTAGACAGCATCTGATATGCATCAAAGCTCTTTCTCAATTTTATCCTATTTCATTTTACCAACCTAAGAAAAATGATGACCTAGAATTTTCATTAGTTTACCTGCAGTAGGTGGCTGAAAATATGTTCAGAGAAACTATAGTAGAGTATAAACTATATATAGAGTGGAAGGCAGCCAGAAGAGCTGGTCTAGTTTCTATTTCTTACACTGAAAATGTACCTATATTTTTTTAAACATTAAGCATGTTATTCTCAGGTAAGTTTATTTTGCCCTCAAAAATAATAGCTGTTGAGAACATTTAATGCTTTTTTATTATGTTGTTGTTTTAATTGCATTTTCATTCGTAGCTACTGAGGCAACACTTGTCTGTCTTCTGTATACAACTGTAAAGCTAGAAACTTTCTTCGAGTGAAAAGCTTTTAATGTTTTCCAACCTTTAATAGGTTTCATGCAGCTGTGATCACAAAACTACCCCTGTCTAATCACGTCGATATTCAGATTTACTGCAGGGCTAAAAGATATTCATGTCACGAACCCCCTTCTGAAACTCTGTTTTCTGTATCATGGACTTTCCATTCAATGTTTCATGCTTTCATTTTAAATTATCTTTGTAAGAATAAAGGTTACGCTTCTGTACTTGTCAATGTGATTTTAACAGACATGGTAGAAAAGAAGAAAATTGTAAGCTGTTTGTACTTACCTGTCTTTGAAAGTCTAGACCAAAAAGCAGCTTGTTTTAGGTCTTGCCATCTTCCTGCTACAATCAAAATGAGATCATTTTATAATTAATTTCTTGATTTAGTTGGGAAAATATTAACATCTATGTAAAACTGTATGTTGTGATCATGTTTGAGTTTTGCTAACTCACAACTGAGTAAACAGTTTGAGTAATCTGGCAGTTTATATATTTATGTAAAACTTAATGGTGAAGAGTTGCCCTTCTATGTGCTGCTGTGTAACTTCTGTTTATGTAGCTCCGGCCTTTTTTGATTGTGTTAACTTGCAGTTAACTCTCTGCAATGTAGCTGTTTGTTGTTTTTTTTTTTTTTTTTTTTTTTTTTTTTTTATCTTTATTTTCCTAATTTGTAATTGCCATATATTTAAGTTGCAATCAAATGGTTTAGTAAGACTTGTATACTACTGAAAAGAGAGTGGTAGTGCTACTGTACAGAATATTTTATGCCAGAAGAAATACTGCACAGTTTAATAAGAAATCATGCTTAAGTAAGTAAATGGTGAAAGGTTTTCATTGTTCTTGTTACAGTAGATAAAGCTGTGTTTTTTTAGAGGGCTGTTCTGTGGAGGTGGTGAAGTTGTTGAGAGCTGAGTGACAAAACCATGGAGCTAATTAATATTGGAATTGTTGCTCTCAGAAATGCTACTGTTTATTTAATAAGAAATTCAAAGAATATTTGTTGTCATTTTATATATTAGGTCATACCTTGGTTTTAAATGGCAAGCCAAGTTAGTAGATCACTCAATCCAGCTGACAGTTAGAAGGTACCAGTTTGTAGGGCCTTTATACTTGTGCTTTAAAATGTGCTGCAGACTCCACAGTTCTCCAGTGCTTGGTTTTTGTGCAGCACTATGCTTTCTATTTTGTCTTCTTTTTTTTTGTCTTGAAAACTTAAGTATAGAAGTACTGTATAAATATTGAAGATACCAGCGATATCAGCCCTTCTTATTTTTTTTTTAATTTTTTTATTTTTTTACTTTTTCTAAAAAAAGTATTTTTAAAATTATTATTATGTCTTGCAGACAAGAGCATGTATTCCCACTCATCCAGAATAGTCAAACCTCTTAATCTGTCATGGGCTTAAAGAAAGATGAGAGATGTCTCTCTCTGGATTAGTGTTGCCTTTGCAGTGTTGCTCAATGAAGAAAGCTGTATAAATAATAAAATGCACATGTTAAGGAAAACTTGCAATGTGTGACCCAGGCCTGAAATGATAGTAAGACATTTCACTGAATGATCTGTCCTGCCATAACAAGGACAAAGTGTTTCTGCAAGTATTTGTAAGTATTTTTATGTGAGAGTATTTATGCAAATATTTGAAAGCTAACCCATGTGGCAAACGCAGTCCACAAAGGAGTATATTGAAATGGCGATAAGTACTGTGAAGTCGTGGGGTAGTTCTAATCACACCTGCTCTTTGTAGTAAACTGAAGACAATGAGCAAGCCAAATAAAGTGAAAACTATGCATTTAAGTTCTTAAGGCTAAGCATAACAGCATTCTTGGTGGGAACTAATGGAACTTTCACTTCAACAAAGCATTTGATCATTTTATTTATGGGATGTTAAATGTAACAATGAAATTATATATTAAAAAAAAAAAAGCATTTTTATTTTTTTTTATATATTGTTCCTGGAATGACTCCATAGCAGTGCTGAGGAAGACAGCAATGAGTAGAGTGAGATAAGCAAAAATGCTTTCATATAAGACCCAGTTCATCTCTTTGTAATTGCCTATTATTTATGCTTAGTGGCATTACAGTGTTACCAAAAGATCAGGTACAGTCACTCCTTAAGCATGGGTTTATGCCTTTGTTCAAGGGAAGCAAATGTTAAATAAATACATCTTGTTAAGTAAATACATCTTGCTGAATCTGCTTCTGCTTCATGGGTGCACAATGCTTAGCTGTGAAACCACCTACTCTAGACTTGGGACAGAAAGTTATGATTGACTAATTACAGAACATTACATCAGAAAACAGGGAGCTGACAGACCTAATGAATTTCCATTGTCCTAGACACAGACTGAAAAGGTGAAGAGGGACAGGAACTGGTATAAGTACCGTGATCCACACTTAGTCTTCATTTTAGTTCTGCTGAGGACCACTAAGCTCAACTCCCAAGGGGAGGGAATGCATAATTATTTCAACCGTGTGATAAAAAACAGACATGGGACTTCCAGTATTTTAACCAGTGTAATGTAAACTGTAGGTTTTTCTTGTATTTCTGCATAGATCTGAAAATGAAGATAAACTGCAGTAGTCTTTCCTAGGCTATTCAGTTTTATTCTACCATATATTTTGTCTAATATCGTTTGAAATCTTCAAATTGTTTGAAAATGAGTTGTGCTCATGTGCTGTTTTATGGCTGCTGTTTTGGAAGTTGCCTTTTACTCTTTCAAAGGTATTGATGATCAGTCCTAAATTTACTGCAAAGAAGATACTTGCCTCAAACCAGGAGTTGAACTAGTATAAAGAGCATGAATTACTTACTCCCCTTGGGAACCAAATCTGCTTGCTTTGCAGTGACCCTCTAGACTTCTTCACTCTTTAACCAGGTTGGAAGAGGTGTTGGGAGATCATCTAACATAACATCCTCCTCAAAGCAGTGCCAACAGTTGATTCAGAACAGGTTGCTCAGTATTTTGTCTTGCCTGATCTTGTCTTCAAGGACAGAGATTACTGGATCTCTTTGTATACATGCTCCCCTGTTTGACTGTCCCCATGGTGGCTTGTTTTTCCGTATATCAACTTCTTTTTCAGTTTATGTCCATTCTCCCTCCTCCTCTAACTTATGCACTGTTGTATTGAAAGCTGCTCATAAGCCAAGCTGAGCAAGCCCCAGACCTTTGACCTCTCCTCACATGGAAATACTTCAGATATGACCTGCTTGGGGACCCTTCACTGAGGGTACTGACTATTCCCTTTAATTTGGTGTCATTGGAAACTTGATGGTGTATTCGGTCTTTTATGTGGCTTATTGATAAAGATATTAAATAGGCTGTTCTGGTGTTGTGTTTCATTGAAGTAGGTCATATGTGGTTCCTTCTTCATTGACAGTGGTAGTTATCAATATCACATAAGAGTCCTACTCATGAAGTGAGAATATTGTCTTCAGACAATTTGCAAATGGTCAAACAAAGATTTAGTCTTACTCCTGAACATCCTTTTCCTTTTTTTTTTTTTTTTTTTTTTTCTTAGTTCTTCTCTACTGTGCTTAAGGATTCAGTTATCTATGATTATTATTTTTGTTAAGGTTTTTACCTCTCTAAAAGATCTATCTATATCCTTCCTTTGGAGAACTGAATGGTTATATGTTTTCACATGCACAAGTCATCTTGGGAATATACTTGCATTAGCATGATTGTATAATTCGCCTCATAAAATATTACTTATCCACTTCCAGGATAACTGTGACAGTAAACGTTTTTTTCAGTCAAGCAAATTTCTAAACAATGTCCTGATGTGACTACTTTCTTTGTGTTACTAGGGATTCTAATAATGGTAGGTGGTAGTTTCCTGGCACATAGCCTAAGAAATTCTTAAGGACAAGAGCTATTTTAAAACATTTATTTATTTTAAACAGCTTGGGTATGTTCAATTTCATGTTCATATTCAATGCTTGTGTGTGAAGGGAAAATGACTTGATGTGTCAATGTCCATGTCACTCTCAATAGATGTTAATCTTCAGTCAATCTTCTGAAAGATGAATAAGAAGCAGGTTTCTTTCTTCTCTGCCTCTCTCCCTTTCCTGATCCTGTCTAATTGTGGCTGATGTAAATGTAAGTATTTTATTACCTTTTGTGTGGGGGAGAGGGATGTTTGGTGGTAATATTGTGGAAAATATTCTTGAATCAACAAAAATGTTATTTTTTTCTATTGCCTATTTTTCAAGATTTATTTCTGTTTGTAGAAATCTGGAGTTAGAATTCTCGACAGGAAGAGAGCCACCATTTTTTTGTACGGAGAAGGATGTTTTAGATCCTTTGCTAATTTGCTTCAAAAATCTTTTGCTTAATTAAACTTTGAAACTGCCACTTTGACCCTTTATTGCCATTAGCAGGGCTCTTTCATTGTTGTTACAGTTTACTGCAAGATACCTTTGCTATTTGACCAGATGCAGTAGATTTACTGGAGCACCTTTTATCAAGGATTATGAATACTAAGGCACTATGTGCATTTTATTTATTTTACTTCCTGGTTTGTCTTAGTGGAGTAATGCTTCCAAGTATCCGAAGGGTTGTGCAACCTGCACATCTTAGACTGCATCCCTCATATAGTTTGGGTATTTGTGTTTGCGCATCCATATCTGCACGCATTCCTGCAACTTCACCACTTTACTTTTCTTGTTTGGGTTTGCTGGTGCTTTTGTAGTAACACTTTCCTCCAGAATAATGGTCTGAAGATTTGGGGGGAAAAAAAATATATATAGAGAGAGAGATAGATAGATAGCTATTTACATCTTTTCTGTTTAGTTAGTATATTACACAGAAATACCCAAAGGAAGTTCAGTGAATCTTTTATAATTGACTATTACATATGAAGAAGCTTTCCTTTCTAATATCATATCTTTGTACTTCACCTCTTTTATATTTATGCTATCATGTTGGATGCTGCTTGACTTTCAACATTTGTAGAGGACTTATTTGACTAGTGACAGGACCCGCGGGAACGGGGTTAAGCTGAGGCAGGGGAAATTTAGGCTTGACATCAGGAGGGGGTTCTTCACAGAGATGGTGGTTGCACACTGGAACAGGCTCCCCAGGGAAGTGGTCACTGCACCGAGCCTGTCTGAATTTAAGAAGAGATTGGACTGTGCACTTAGTCACATGGTCTGAACTTTTGGGTAGACCTGTGCGGTGTCAAGAGTTGGACTTGATGATCCTTAAGGGCCCCTTCCAACTCAGGATATTCTATGATTCTATGATTCTCTTTTTTCTCCTAAGCTCAAACCACAATTCTCTGTTGAGCCAGGCTGGTCTTCTTCCACGCTGGATCGTCTTTGGGCATGTGGGGACAGACCGCTCCTGCGCCATTAAGATTTCCGTCTTGAAGAGCGCCCAGCCTTCCTGGACTCCTCTGCCCTTCAGAACCGCCTCCCAAGGGACTCTACCAACCAGTGTCCTGAGCAGCTCAAAGTCAGCCCTCCGGAAGTCCAGTACAGAGGTTTTACTGGTCCCCTTCCTGGCCTCGCCAAGAATAGAGAACTCCACCATTTCGTGGTCACTCTGCCCAAGACAGCTCCCGACAATCACATCCTCCACCAGTCCTTCTCTGTTTGTGAAGAGAAGGTCTAGCGGGGCACCACCCCTGGTAGGTTCACTAATCAGCTGCGTCAGGAAGCTATCTTCCACTTTTTCCAGAAACCTCCTAGACTGCTTTCTCTGGGCTGTGTTGTGCTTCCAGGATACGTCAGGGAAGTTGAAGTCCCCCACGAGAACAAGCGCTGAAGATTTCACAACTTCTGTCAGCTGCCTGTAGAACTCCTCATCCGTCTCCTCATCCTGGTTCGGCGGTCTATAACAGACCCCGACCAGGACGCTAGCCTTGTTGGCCTTCCCGCCGATCCTAACCCAAAGGGACTCAACCTTGCCATTCCCAGCCTTGAGTTCCACAACATCGAAAGATTCTCTAATATAGAGAGCCACACCACCACCCCTTCTGTGCCGCCTGTCCCTTCTGAAGAGCTTATAGCCAGGCATTGCAGCACTCCAGTCATGAGACTGGTCCCACCACGTCTCCATGATGGCAAACAAGTTGTAGCCTGCCTGCCGCACGATGGCTTCCAGCTCCTCCTGTTTGTTACCCATGCTGCGTGCATTGGTGTAGATGCACTTCAGCTGGGCCATTGCCTTATCCCCCGGCCTTGCCATTGTTCCCCCTGGCACAGCTTCAACAATCCTTGCTTCAGCCCCATCCCCCTTCTTACCTAGTTTAAAGCCCTCTCAATGAGCCCTGCCAGCTCCTGGCCCAGGATCCATTTTCCCCTAAAAGATAGGGACCCGTCTGTGGCCATCAGGCCGGGTGCCGAGTAAAGAGCCCCATGGTCGAAAAACGCAAGATTTCTGTGTTGGCACCAGCCCCTGGGCCACATGTTTATCAGGTGGGCTTTCCGTGTCCTCTCTGTACCCCTCCCTGTCAACGTAGGGATGGACGAAAACACCACCTGCACTCCCGCTCTATCCACTAACTGCCCCAGTCCCCTAAAGTCTCTTTTGATAGCCTTCAGGCTTCTCTCTTCAATGTCATCACTACCTGCCTGGACTATCAAAAGAGGACAATAGTCAGAGGGACGAACCAGGTTGGGAAGCTTCCTGGCAACGTCCCTGACCCTGGCCCCAGGGAGGCAGCAGACTTCCCTACGGGTAGGGTCAGGCCGACAAATAGGGCCCTCTGTTCCCTTGAGAAGAGAGTCTCCCACAACAATAACCCTTCGGTCTTTCTTGGTGGAGGCAGTCCTGAGGCGTGGAGTCAACCTCCTCGCCCTAGGCATCCTCCTGGGTACACTTGCTACCTCTTCCTCACACACTGGCCTCTCAAGCTCCAGGGCCTCAAACCTGTTGTGTAAGGGCACCTGGGAAGGCGGGGCCGGAAGGGGAGGGCATCGCCTGCGATGTAGAGCAGGGACCTGTTTCCATTCCTCCTCAACTCCCAGATCCCCTCCCTCTGCCCGAGGGCTTGTCAGGATCCTCACCTTACAGTTAAATGCTTAAATAGTTAATTAGGAGTATGAGGTTCAATGTTCTATACTGAAACTAATCTGCAAGATGATCCTTGTGTTTCCACTTAAAGACAACCTTTTCCCTCAGCTGATTTTGCTGTTTCTAACTTCATTACTGTGAGCAGCAGATGGATTTGGCAGCGAGCACATTCCCACTGTTGCTGGAGGAATTAGAAACCTAACTAGGTTTGCTAAGTGAATGGGCTGAAGTTCATTTTTCCTCATAATCAGGAGGAACAAGCACGTGTCAAATATTTATATTTGAGTAGGTAACAGCTCCACTCTGCTGCTGCCACTATCAGTATGGGCCAGAGGGAAGAGAAGGCAGCTTTTACCTGTTCTTGCAGCCTTGAGTACCAGAAAATTAGTGTGTTTTAAATAGCCATCATAAGTGAAAAAAGCTGTTAAAGGGAATGTATTTATTTTGGTATTTCAGCTCTCAACTGAGGGAAGCAGATGCATGCTAATTTTGTGGGAGCAGAGAACATGCAGTTCTTACATGTATTTAAGTTGCTCAAAAGACTTTTTGCTCTCTATTAGTCTTGCTCAAAAGAATACAGTTGAGCACCAGAGTAAGAACATGATTAAGACTTCTGAGACTTTGATTTTGGCCCCATAGGTGACTAAATCTTGGTTTCCTCTTTAGTCTCTCAGCATATTAATGTGATGCACAAAGTGACACTGGGCAAACTTCATCTCTAGTAGCTGGTCTGAAGACCGTGAATTTATAAGATGGCACTTTTCCTTTACTATTTCTCATCTATTCATCACATGATGATTCAAGTTAAATCTGAGTGTTGATTACAGTAGGTCTTATAAGAACTAGTATACTTTTCAGTCAAAAGGAAAACATCCAGCACGAAGAGTGAACAAATGCAACCTTATTAAATCTAGAAAATCTTAGGCTTCCATCACACCTTCCAAAAGGCATTTACAGCATTGTTTAAAATCTTAAGACAAATGTATGAGACTAAGGTCAGAGACGAATGACAACAGTAGTTGTGGAAATGCAATCAGTTATACCTCGCTATATGAGGTCCCAGCTAACAGCTCAGGGTAAAAAGCATGGAATTTGTTTTTGTGATCAGGGGTATTTAAAGGTATGCATAAGTCTGGCCAGGATTTGAGCGCTGGTTTTCTACCATTAAGAAAAAGAGCTTAAGTTGTTGGTTTTTAGCATCTTATTCAAAATACATTATCTTGAAGTAGAAGATTCCTCTTAGGAATTATTCTGTCTTCTGTTTCAAAAAAACAAAACAAAACAACAACAACAAAAATAAAAAACACAAAAAAACAGAACTTTTGACATTTATGTATTTCATGATGTCACACATGATTTCATAGTGTGTGATGAACACTACTTCAAAAATATCCCATTAATAAGAAAATCACCTCAGTGTAAGAAATCCAAGGTGATACATGAAGCCCAAGTAAATACAAGGTGTCATATTAGGACACCTCTAGTTTAACAAAGGATCTCATAAGTTTTCTAGTGATGGGAAACCTTTGGGATCGTAGAGATAAACTGAGGATGAATCAATATAATCAAAAACAGACTTTCACAGAGTTCTGGCTTTGGCAATTTTGCTTTTCTTTCTTTCCTTTTTTTTTTTTTTTTTTTTAAAAACGCATTATTGAAAAGTCCCAACCAGCTTTGCATCTAAAACAACTATAAGCAACATATCATTGAAAGAAAACAGAATGGCTGTCATTCACCACTGTGATTTCACAGAGATCCCTGATTGCCCGCAAATATCACACCACTTATATACAAACATGGTAAGCAGGTTACAGCCACAGTAACACCAAAGGCTACATGCTCAGAAGTAAAGATAAGAAAAGACAATCAGTACAGGCTTTGAAGAAAACAACTGTTCAGGTCTTCAAAGGAGTAGCTTGAAAAGGCAGAGAGCCCTACTTTTGGCTTGTTTAAAGAACCAACTCGTCATCATGCAGAGCTGCTGTGTAGTTGCTCTTCCACCAACTGCTTTCCTTTGGAATGTGAGGCTGGAGGACCCCAAACTTCACCTTCTTTCAAAGTTAGTGACTTCTTGTATCTCATACTCATACCCTTATAGCATACAGATATTTGGGCTGTGAGTGTTGGTAGTAATGAGCTGTTCCTCTCACTGCAATATACTACTGCACAATCTGTACTTCAGAGACATGAGACTTACAGTGTAGCCTTAGGCATTCAATTTCTGTAGCTCAGTTATAAGCCAAGCCTTTCTATACCACCAATAAAGCCTCCAGAGACCCATTCAGAGCTCTTACTTCTTCCAATTCACAGTAGGTACTTATTTGTGTACAGTCAGATGCCTCAATCTGGATAATGGAGTATCTCTTCTCCTCCCTCATCTTTATGTTTCATGTTAATTTATTAAATCCCATCTCCAAGGTAAAGAATTGTTCCAAGAGAGAGGTGCTACTGTGAAGAACAGCGTGGGGAACTCCTCCTGACATTTAGGCCAATAGGCTGTAACATCATTCTTCTTTAGGAAGACTTTCTTATTCCCTGCCCTCTCATAAGTGGGGAGCAATTAGATGATGAAGCTTGTAATACACAATAAATGTTTGTTCATTGTCTTTTGTAAAAACAAGGAGTTCTGTTTGAGGAATGGGATTTGTGAAAACTCCATGCTGAAGTAAGGAGCTGTATAATGCTTAGCTAGACACTATGAAAATTCCTTTGCTTAATGTAACAAAAAAGAGAACCCTCTCCCCTTCTCTCCTTCTGCATCTCAGTAGCCTCTTTTGTTCAAAAAACACTGCTGCAAAGTTCATGTAACCATCTCCTGATAAGTTGTTAAACTAGTGTATCAACACCCTGCCTCCCTGTCTCACGCTGGGCCAACATGACCAAATAAAGAAAGAAGTTGAACCACAACGCCGAGGAAGACTACGGCCTTCATCTTCACGACCACCAGAGGGACAGAGACGACCCCCTAGCAACAGTGCGCGCAGTCGCAGAACATACCCGGACGTGCTGCGTAATCCTGAAATCACCAAGATATAAAAAGGGACCCTGGGGGGGGTGAGGTGCGCGCCGTTGGCGGAGCCGAGACTCCCCGGCCGCCCAGCGCTGTTTTGCTTGCTGTTGCTTACTCAATAAATTCCTTTCTATTATTAAAGCAATGCTCTCTGAAAAATTAATTAAGAGGGAGCTTATAACAAAGCTTTTACAAGAGTAATATTAAGCAGCAGTAGTTGAGTCCTTTTATTCAGACAAAAAAGACAGACTTAGTATTTTAATGGATTTGGGATAGGGGCAACAACAAAACAGCATTTGTTTCATAAAACAAGAAATCAATGCTAAGTTTTAATAACTTTGACCAATTATTAGAATCTTAAACAACTAAACTTTATGTAATTATTTCCCTAACGTGGCAGTTACTGGTTAAATCATTGCAGACAGCTCTTATTGGAAGCATTCCTTAAGAAAGTTAAAGTTTAACTTCTAGAAACCTGTGCTTTGAAAGAAAAGTATGTACAGCTGGCTGTGTATTCAGTTCCCAGGCTAAGAATTAGTGCTACTATGTGTGTAAAGTTAAGGTATTAACTCTGCTGTAGCTGTTGTTTACCAGCGAAACACGGTGACTTTGGCTGCAGTTCACCAAGTGCATTACGGAAAAGGAGGGAATAATTATGTTTGCCTTACTGACCAGAGCCAGAGTTTACAAGCTACAAATAAGTGAATTGGCTTGACCAAGATCAAATGCCAAGCCTGGCCTGGAACTGTGGCCTTTTGTCTCCAGATTGTACTGCCTGCAGTTACAACTTCCCTGAACTCATTACACTGAAAAACAGAGGAGTAAACCTATTTTAGAAGCTGCTGTTCAGCATTTCCAGAACTAAATATTAAATATCAAAGCAAGACGACAGCATTTAATCAAATGTAAGTAAAAGTTCTTAAAAGCTTAAGTCTAATTGACCTTCTAAAACATTTGCACAACTCCTGAAGTACTAAGGTGGCTGCATTGATCCAACTTAATTACATAGGCACATTTTTGAAATCTCTCTTGAAACAGCACTGTTAATTATTGCTGAAAGTGGCATGGGAGAGGTCACTGAATTGATAACATTTAGATATAATGTTTTTAACTCTTTGGTATCAGACACCATTAGGGACAAGCCTACATAGACAAACTCTTAGACTCCCTCTAGCACGTTGATTCCTTAACATGCAGGGAAATAGTAAGGCATCCCTGATGTTGAGACAGAACACATTTATTTATGAATATGGACACAATAAGGCAAAGGGAGAGAAAAGAGTAGATAAAACTGGTATTAGATGGTTGTATAACACCCCAGTAAGGATGAGGCAGAGCTGAAAGTCTTAATACAATAAACATGATTAGTCAATTAACACAATTTATAGGAAGTATCATAACCAGAATACAAATAATAAAATACAAAGATTATTCAAGAATAAAAAAAAAAAACAGATGGAGTCTTTAGTTTAGTTATCAAAAGATTCATATGCTCGCTCGGTAGTCCAAAATATAGGAAGAACCACAGATATTAAAAGTCTCTGAATTTACTCCAAAAAGGGTACACTCAGTCTCCCTCCCCCAAACTAATAAAAATACCTGAAGGACCTGAGCACAGGCTGAAAAGTGTAAGGGAAAAAATTAGAATCCTTGGATCAAGGTCATGGCTTCAAGCTACTTCAGTTTGAGAGAAACCACAGAAGGCAGATAACTTGGGTAAATTGTGAATTTTTTTTTTACCAATTAAAAATACAAGGCTGAAGAAAAGGAAGTTTAGAAAAATGGTAAGAGTACATGGAGGAAAAAATAATGTGAAACTGGAAGAAAAAAAAAAAAAGTGATTTTATAAGTACAGTAAGAATAAAACCAATCAACCACCACCACTACCACAAGGAAAGTGATGCTATAATTCCCAGCAGTCAGACAAAACCATCACCTCATTAGTTGATACCAAGAAATCTTAAGTCTTTGTGATCTTGTTTGCATCATTCTTTTCTAAAACAGATCAGACGTTAAGCAGCTCCTACCACAATTAAAGACAGCAAGTAAAGGTCAGGCTTCAGTGTAAGTAGGTAAAAAGCAGGCTAGGGAAAGCTTGGAAAGTGGGGAAAAATAAACTCCTAATTAGTTGGGCTTGATGAACCTATCCGATCTGATTGGAGCAGTCATTTCTAAGAACCACAGAAAAGAAAGAGACTGTATAAAAGAACAGATGGTGGGGCTTTTGTTTGTTCATTGTTTTTCAAACATTTGAAAAAACAGAGTGAGCAAGCTAGTTTGTAATGTACCTGCTCCATTAAAAACAAACAAACAAACAAAAAACCAACAACAACCACCCCACAACCCCAATCCAATCAGGACACTCTGAAAGCACCTCAAAAGGTGACAAGTGGCAGTTACAGTGTTTGACAAGACTTGACAAATTAACATAATTTCTTCTTACAACAGGATAACAAGCCATCTGGCAATGGGAGAAGTACCAGATGTATTTTGACCATGACAAGGATGTTGACGTTGTCACAGATGATGCCAGTAAAGGTCTCAGCTAGGGATTTTTGGACACTGCTTCGCCTCCCTCCCAAACTCTGGAAGCAATAGAGAGCCCAGAGAGGGATGTAATTTCTAGGATGTTGTTCAGGAGGAAGGACTGAAGGATGGCTTTCCCTAGTAAAGAAAAGGCTGAAATGGAATACGATAAATGTGTCTGTAAACATGGGAGAGCTGATGTGTTTTTACTGTAGGGGTATCACTGTTAAAACAAAAATAAGTAAACATGTCGGTGGTGCCTCCTACCACAGAAACAGAGCTGTTTGATGAAAGCAGATTGATCTATGGGATCAATCCATCCTAAGAAGTCCCGAACCAAATTCCTGGGCATTCTGCCAACAATAGAAAGAAACAGACTTCAGAGAAACTGGTAAAGAAAAAGACCTATGAAACACATCAGCATTTGCTAAGAAGAGCAGATTTGAGTCGAGAGTGACACAGTGCCTATACATGTAGAGGGCAAGAAGAGAACACATTTTGTTGCCCCTTGGTGTGGCAACCACATCGGTGCAAACACCCTGAACAACATCAGATGATGTCTACAGAACATCTTTTGACATTGTCCACACTATGAAATTACATTTTCGTCCTATAGAGGCCTTTACATACTGCTTTTTGTCAGAGAACTACCTTCAGTAATATCTGTTGGGGGACACATAAGCCAGACCCCTCTGTTTGGCTCACATGCAGCCAGATAGGAATAGCAGTGTCCATCCTTCTTCCTTCAAAGCTCTAAAAGTCTGAAGAGGTTTTAAAGGTAAAGGGAGAAAAACAAAAAACATCTAAAAAGCATCTATGAAAATATTTACAGGTAAAAGAGAATCTTTCCTTTTAGTATCTACAAACATATAATGCACAACCCCAGATATCCTGTAAGAGATTCAGAATCCCTAATACATAAATAAATGGTCTAAGGTACATTTTTCTCCTAAATATACTATTCAGATCTTAGCATAACTCTGGAAAGAGTTTCACATGGCAACTCTGCAAGCCTGAATGAATATATTCTGTAGAGTCCTCCAACTTGCTAAAGATATCATAGGTGGTGGCCACATGCTATGATGCCCTCAATATTCCTTTCGCAGTCAGTTATCCAATGTGATATTATTGTAGACAGTATCTGTTCTTTAGATCTTCTAGCTATAGATAACATCAGAACAGGTATCTCTTAGTGGTCTGGATCTATAAAAACAGCAGAATTTGCTTAACCACAGGAGGGCACCCATGATAAAAAAAAATCCCCTCACTTCTGCTGGGTCTAAATTGGCTAAGGGACAATCAAAAATCCTAACCCCATTAACAGTTAGAAGCAGAAAACTTCTAGCTATTGGAGGGAAAAGCAGTTTCCCTCTGATAAGACAAGACTGTTCCCTTGCTTGCAAACGTCTGTCTAACAAGTGGGTAAAATAGGGTATCTCTGCTCCAGTCCCAGGAGCCAGCCATCAGGCAGCTGCATCCCAAATGAGAAGCAACCGGGGCCTTGGCGATGAAGATTTTCACTACCAAGAAGTGAGCAGTAGGAATAATTTCAGGTGTTCTTCAGTGAGAAAAGTAGGCATTTTGATGACAACTACCATGGCTGATGGAAACACCATTATCAGCTCTGCCTTAAACATTTCAGATGGCACTTGCATAAGCAGGAGACGCATATTTGTTTCTCTAAGAGTTAAGAGTGCATCTGACCAGTGAATACCCTGCCCCTAGAAATAGCCTATAAGGGATAATCCAGCACTTCCAGGAACAAAGCACTCAAAATAGCTTAACGACACTGGGCAGTATATGTGATGTCTTTGACTTACCTAGACTGCTGGCAGATACACTTGATGTTTGATCCAGCTGCTTCCTAGCACGACTACCTCTCCATCACACATGGGAAAATCTTGTGCCCCTCCAACTGTTGATAGCATTTAGATGTCATTTTTTTCTGCCTCATAACAGAAAAAACAAACACCTCTTTTAATCTGGAAGGTAGAAAAGTAAAAAGGCTTCATAAAATTTTATTGCCTAATCCTGTCTGCCATAAAAAGTAGGTTAGGAACTTTTGAATTATTCACATGCTTTACAGAACTGTGAGGGGAATGAATAGTCCTATTCTTTCTCTCTGCAGAGAGGTTCTTAAATCTCCATCTGTAGAGATATTCAAAACTTGACTGGACATGGTCCTGAGCAACCTGCTCAGGCTGATCCTACTTAAGCGGGGGGTGGGGGCAGACTATATTATCTCCGAGGCCTCTTCCGACCTAAGCAATTCTGTGGTTCTGTGAAACAGATGGGTAAATCCATCCTACTCACATAACTCTGTATATCTGGTCTCCATACTATCAGAAGAAAAAGCTTTTGTCTAAGGCACCAAATAGGCTCCCTAGGGAAGTGGTCACAGCACTAAGCCTGTTGGAGTTCAAGCATTTAGACAACGCGCTCAGACATATGGTCTGATTTTTGAGTGGTCCTGTGTAGGGTCAGGAGTTGGACTCAATGATCCTTGTGGGTTGCTTCCAACTCAGGATATTCTGTGATTCTATGGAAGAAAACTATCGACTAACAGATCACAGAAGATACTGGATTTCTAACAGCATTGAGATATTTAACTCAAGTTTGGTTTGCTCATTTTCACTTATGATCAGGAAAAAGCCTGTTACATACTTGCAAGGACTCTCTGGCATTAGTTTAGAATATCTAAAGCTATAAAACCTTACGTACCCTTAGCTCACAGCGAAAGATATACTGGATAAAGTCTCATGCTGCATGCACTGTGGTAATCTACCTAGTTATATTAAGAGGTGGCTAATGAGAGACAGGATCTTTTCCCTTGTCACACTGCTACATGCAGATCTTAATATTACTGTTGTAACACTGCCTACAAAATAAATAGCCTGTGCAGCTTGGCTTATAAGTATTCCCATCTGGGCTCTATACTGACTCTCACTGGCCACATGAATATTTGTTAGCTAGGCAGCCTCACCGAAAGCTCCACACAGGCATGTTTGTAAGACGGGCCTTACAGCTTTTAATTTCACTGCATTGCTAGAAATTATTATGGTGCCTGTTGCTACTGTGTAAACAGATACTTCCTCACCTCCCTACCCAAAGATGGGCTAATAAGCCCATGGGGAAAAGGAAAAAGGAAGTTAAAAGGCAGCGATAGAAGCTATTATAAAAAACAACAACAAAAAAACTTCATTCTCTTAAGTAAATAAATAAAAATCCTTACCTGTACTCTTGATGCTGAATCAGATGCAGAATTTATTTACATCTACTGCCATACCACCTCTAAGGGTTGGACACAGTGCTTAGGGACATGGTTTAGTGGGTGACATTGGTAGTAGGACGATGGCTGGACCTGATGATCTTGAAGGTCTTTTCCAACCTTAACGATTCTACGATACCCAGCCACCGTTGTAAAAGCATCAAAAGAAGTACATTCACACAAAAGAAAGAATGAGCATACACCATATGATTCTGCCCACACCAACTGCAAGAAATTACAGGAACATTCGCATTGCTGTGCTGGATAATTAATCTTAAAGTAACAATCACATTCAAATGTTCCAAGAACAGGCTGGCCACAGTTCCTGGTTACTCCCTGGAGAACTCCTTTGTACGAGTTAAGATAGCATTAAAATATGATTTTCAAGAAAATCCAGGTCACTTTGCAATACAGTAGCTACAAAACATTTATTTTTTTAAATAAAAAACATTTAAATCATCAGGTCTTGTAAAACAGCATGTCAAGTGTTCATCTTTGTTGTGTGAGCACCTTCAGTTTTATGCTAAAACAATCAACACAGTTTATTATTTGGTCAGACTATTAACCTACGTTGAAATAAATACACCTTTAACCAAGACAGATCACTTAAGGCACACCAGATCACAAAAAGTTTCTCTGGTGACAAGTGAAACAGAGATGCTAAACTATGATTGCAGGGTTTTTTCTCTTTTTTAATTTCAGTGAAGACTGGCCTATGAAACTATGAAAAACAATGATAGCTTAAAAAGGCTATATAACAAAAGAAACACATTTGAGACGGCTTACCTAAACGCTCTCAGAATGAAAGGTGGAATACATATTTCTAAATTAGTTATAAGATGCCGGGCAGATCATAACATATGACCCATTCTCATGCAAAACTATCCACAGAACAGAAATAGAAATTTTTGCTTAATAACAAAAGAGATAAGCCACTGATAAGTGAAAATAATGGAATCCACAAAGGGCATTTTATGCCGATACTACTGATTACAAGATGTAGGGTGTAAAATTCCACAAAGTGATATAAACCTTTTAAAGTAGAGAACAAAAGTTTGCAGGTCAAAATTACTTCAGCACCTGAGATTTTCCTGTAGAAAGGCAGACCTTGATACTTCCTTCAGAAACATGTAATACAATCAACTCCTTTTCTCTCAGTGTTGCATCAGAATAATTGATCAAGAAAGAGTTGAAATACACAGTGTTCCACATTTCTAATTATGCCCTGAAGATAAATCTGCTAGCAAACCATATTTAAGATTTGATCCATGTGCATGACATAATTGACTGCTTTATGAAAACATTTTGTATTATAATTGGAATAGATTTCATCTACTAAGTAGTCTGATGAAACTGAGTTTAAAGAAAAGTCAAAGAACAGCATGCAACTTGAATCATGTTGACAATGAACTAAGATTACTGAAATAAAAACATGTTTGAACAGAATGTAACAACTTAACCTGCTATGCATGAATCTAGCTTTACGGACAACTAGTGGTTACGTCTTCACTTTTGGTAAAAATAATACTTTAAGGAAATCCTTTTCTATTCTCACTTTGAGACCTGGGAAGTTACAAGTCTGTGTTCTGCTCTGCATGATTAAGAATTCATGATTTTGTACGTGCAATTTTATGTCATTCTCAAGGTAACCAGCAAACTGCATACCAGTCTTCGAATAGAAACTTCCTTTTTCGATTCCTTGGCTTTGAAACTTTTCAGTAATTGTGTATTCTACTTAACAACTGAACTCCCAGACCCCACGGGAAAGAAGAACATATAAAACAAAGGCCTTAGCAAAACACTGTTCTGCGGAGAACGTGGTAGTTTTATTCTAACATGATCTAACTTTATTTATGAAAACTATTTATCAAATGATATGCAAAAATAAGATTTCAAATACTGGAATACGAGGGCTATTCCTTTAATTCTAGAAGGAATGCATTCATGAGTCAAAGTAGACCATACACTTGATTTTACTTATTCATTTAGTGAAACTGGATTTTTTTTTTATATATATATATATTTTTTTAAATCAAGGTTAAATGTCCCTCCCACCACAACTAACAACCTGGAACTTTCTGGAACCTTTCTATCCCTGAAAAACAGTTAAGAACATCTCTTTCTGCCCTTTAATTCTTAAATATGAATACCTGGGCAATCAGTAGTAACTTGAGGTAATATTTTTTTTTCAGTTTAATTTAATTTGTTTTTGCTGCTCTAAAATCTGAGTGCAGTAAAATGCAGTTATATCACTTAAAAGCAAAAACAGTCGTCCTTAACCCCATCAACTTTTCCCAATACAAGGTGCAGCAGAATTTTAAAAAAAATGAGGGGAGGGAGAGAGGCAGAAAGGGGTGCACAACCCCCTCCATCACAAACAAAAAAAATCCCAAACCAAGAATATTTTTTTTCAGTGCAAACACTGCAATCTTCAAAACGTTAAGAGTACAAATATTTACATTCCAGTGTATCCTTACCTACCAGGAATGTTGTTTCACATTAGAAAGTATGTCAAATACCTTTAATCCAATCAAAATGCTAAACGTTTACCCTCTCAAATTGATACGGTGGCTGAAACCGAAGTGTTTATACAATCAGTACAACTTTCTGGAGAAACTAATGCACACAGTTGAAAGTTCTCTCAAAAACCAAGGACAAAGACTGCAAATGCAGCTGCTGGTCCTTAACCAATTCCAGTATAACAGGCTAAAAATAAATGAGGCATTTAATAGAGTGAACTTCTACACTGGCATCTTAATCCCTACCCCCTTCCCAAATTCTACAGGACCTAGAGGCTAGCTGCAGATAATCCCCATTTATGTGAAACGCTTTTTCACTGAATATAATGTTATTTTACATTGTTCAGTTTTTCAATGTGCAAATGTTGAATTTCTAATAAAAAATTCTAAAAGGAAGGAAAATGTATGTGACACTGCAAAAGGAGGTGGATACATTATTTTAATCGTTCAAAATATGCTCAGCAACTTCATCTAGAAAACTATTTTGCAGCATTGTGCTTGTAGAATTACTAGTTGGGATTCCAAGAAATATGTGAAAAAGGCACCTATTATCGTTTCTTAATTAGCTGCCCATTTTAATAATTTTGGTACTACTTGTCACAGTACATCAGAAAACAGCAGCACAAAGCATTAGACGGACAAGAATTTTATATTTGTTCTCCTTTAAAAAGCAAACATTTTAAAAAGGCACTTAAGACAGAAACTCTCTTTCCAGTTCATATATAGATGGCCGGCAAGGTTTGCTCTTCATTCTACATAAAGGTACAGTACAGTCTCTGTTTTGACCTTCCACATCAATATCAAGTAATGAAGGCATATGGCAGTTAGTTCTTTCCTCAGTATCTGGCAAGAAGTTAACATCTGGATCTGTATTGCCTTCTGAACATTCAGGGTCTTTAGAGTTCGGTTTATTAACACGTGGAATAATCTGCCATGAATCAATTTTACTTCTTACAGAAGAAGGTCGAGGCCTTGGTATAATATTGATAGCTCTTTGTTTTTCTATTGAAATACCACTGTGATTGCTTCTTTGTTGAAGAGACGGGGAATGTAGAGTTCCAGTAACTGACAGAATGGGCAACTTGGAGACGTCATTGGTTGAAGTAAATCCATTAGCTAGCGGAACGGAAAGGCCAAACACACAAAAGAAAGAATGTAAACCATGTGTCTCCTTGATTTCTTTGACATTTGTAAAACTGGGTTACCATAAGCATTATTGTGTTTTTTTCCCACCCATCAAAAAAAGATTAAGAGTCTCATATACATTTGTGGTGAATCTCTTGAAAAGATCAGCGTTACTCAATTAACACTTCCATCTATACTTTCTGCTACAGGTCATACCAATTTATATTTATTTCACTGTTACAAAAGAAAGAGAAAGTATTAAACATCCACTAATTGGATGAATATTAATAGTGGAATACAGCTCCCCAGATTTGTCAACTTATTATGAATAATTACATACGCATAGAGTACCATAAAGAATATTACACTTAAGCCACTATAGAATATGACTATTGAAATTCAGAACTTCTGTTATTTTCAAAAAGTCATTAATCATGAACATATCCAGTGACATAGTAAGCAAATTTAAAGACTTTTTTCCCCCACTTCTATTTGCATTAACATCTTAAGGATTTGTGAAGTATGTAATAGAATTCCTGAATCAAACAAGCAACTCAGAACTCACCAGATTTGCTTTTCTTGAAGTTAAAAATGTGCAGTATTAAAACGAGGAGAATTCCCTCACTTATACAGACTGTGAAACAAGTATGTTTCTCAGTCTCATGAAGTCCCCAAACCACATAATGCATGCAGCTCACAACGTAACTTCAGTTTATTTCACCATTGTGAAATAACGTCAGCATTGTACATTTCACAAAGAACAGGTTACCACTGACATAAAAAAACTAGTGAAACCTATTTTTGCAATACTTGAGAAAAACAAAGCATCTTTTCCGGTGAAACCTTCACAATACCAACAATGTAATAGGATCCTATTCCAAGGCAGGTAGCTTAACGCGGGGTTCAGACACTGAGGACTTACCCACATACAGTTATGATTGGTGAGCTAACACTTGACAGTGTAATAAAGATCTAGTGACTCATTACTGAACGGTTAGTTTCCATACGTTTTCTGTTTCTATACTTAACAATTCCCCACATTTGAAATTCTCAATTACCCACCTGTGGTCTGAAAATTGTTCCCATCTGATAAGGTTCGTCTGTGACCCAACACACGTAACTTTGTTGAGGAATCATTTGGCGCATTTTCAGATTCTTGTTGCAGACACAGATTGAAAGGCCGATTTTTTAATCGTGTAGAAACTGTGTTAGGAGCCAGCTGTATTCTCTGTTCTCTCTTACTTTCGTAAGTTTCAGATGAAAAGTCATCATTAGAACTCCGTGGATTGCAATCACCAAGCACATTGCTTATAAATGCATCTTCACTGTCAGACTGAAGTAGGCATTTTGTGGAAATGGAGGGCATAGAGAGAAGATTCACAGTATTTACAGCTGGATTTAAGGATGGAATACTTGTTTCCTCTTTCTTGGACTGCAGTCTTGTAGGGCTGGCACTCCTGCGAAATTTTGAAGCACGCTGAAATAGTCCATCGCGTTTCTTCTTCTCATCTTTAGGCAAGAGCTCATCTGGACCCTGCGATTTGTTCAACTCTCTAATATCCAAGCCCAGGGCAACAGATGCAAGGAGGACTGCACACCCATAAAGCACCGAATCAGTCTTCTTTTTCTGCGTCGTTCTGCTCAGACTGTTTGTAGGTGTCATTTGAGGAGTACTATTTGTAGAACTAGCAGAGGTTCCTTCTTCAAAGCTCTCGTGCTCTGCTGTGTTCTCTACTTGATCATCCTTCCAAAGAGGTAGATTAATATAGGCCTGATTTGGCAACTTAATTGGCTTTGGTCTTTTACTGTCCAAACCTTCAGGAAGATGTCTCTTATCTGTACATACACCTAAAAACGTTACAATATACTTTAAGAATACAGTTCAGCTGCTATACATGCCTGCATATGTACCCTAGGATTTTCTATTACTTGTAAGTATTAATCTTGAGATACACCGTATACGCCCTTTAGATGTGGTCAGAAGTTCAGAGACTCACATTGTAACATTCAGAAACACACCCTTAGCCTAACCTTTCCAAGTTCTCTGGATAGTCTTTAAAATAGCAGAAGAACCATTTCACTATAATGTCATACTTTTAGCAACTCAAAAGCAAACCCTAGTAGAAGAAACTTGCAACCAATCTTCCTGAGTACATAAGCTAATTGTGAAGAAATTGTGTTTTCTAGAATCGAAAGACAGTTTTATTTTTAGAAAGGCAAAATATATCTTCCAAAAGTTACAACACAGTTGAAAAGCAGATACTGTGTTTGCACAGCTTTGGTAGTGCTTTTCAAGTATTCCTGCGTATATATTACAGCAAAGTGATTTAATATGCACAAACTGACAGATGAGATCTGCAACCGTTTCTTTACAACATTTTCAATTGAGCTGTGTTACAAGATCCACTGAATTTTTCCAATTAATTCATTAGGTCATGGTGATCTGAAGAGCAAATTTGACATTTCACATCTAAAGACAAATAAAAAGAAAGGTGCAATTGACTTGCATGTGTTATTTCACTGCAAACTACTGAACAGTAGAGAATAAACACAGAAACATTTGAAATGCAAATATGTCAACTTGTATAACCTTCTCTGTGTGTAGGGGTTTAACAGTAAGCTAATAAAACTTTAAAATTGCTATTTGCGATGCTGTGTTTTATACCCCTACCAGTATACAGGAAGATGAAAATGCCTTCTTCCTAGGGAGAAAAGCAGTGTCCAAGCAGCTTGCCATTTCCACTTCCATCTGGTGCAAATCTACCAGCTGCTGAGGACACCAAGTTATACTAGTTTATTGGGTTTTTCCCCCCACAATAGTGGAAACTTAATTTTCTCAGTTAAGAGAACCTGTAGTATAGATTATATGTGCAAATATGAAAATGATTATGAATATTGTATAGGTATAGCACACTATAGGAACGGACATAAAAAGGAACATTTTGCTTATATTAAATGCTATTATGTCCCTGATTTTCCCTTGTGATTTCTCCTGTAAATCCCAAAATGTTGCCAAAATGACTGAGATTTAAAATCCACATAATTTTTCATGAAAATTTAGAGAATAACCAGCATTAGAAAAAAAAAGTTAACAAATATCTGGAAATATATTAGGGCTTACAGTTTTTAATTTACTGCATTTGTTCCCTGCCTATGCAGAGGCCCCCAACAACAACAAAAAAATCATTAATGATTATTTAAATGTCAAGACAGTTACTGCTTTAGGTATTTCTTTACAAAAAAAGCTACAAAGCAGTGCACATACCTAACACACAAATCAGCCTCCTGACTCAAAATCTTGGAAAAAAATCTGCGTGATATGTCAGATCTCACAAACCTGTATCTATTTGTTGGCTGCTAATGATGGAAAGGTAAATATTATACCATTTAGTGTTGTTATAGATGGGTTTCTTTTTTGTTGTTTATTTATTTGCACAGGAATAGTATCTGTAGCATGACAACTCTTAATAATCTGTGTAATTCTTGAGGAACTTGAACAATGGCTCTATACCACTGAAGACAGACTTCACACCATCATATGGCAACTTCCACTTTTTCAGAAATAGCTCTTACCTTGGTCCACAAATAGTGAAGCTAAAGGAACACCCTTCTGATTTTTCATTACAAGGGTTGACCAAGGGTTGCTGCCATCTGAAAGGGGTCTTATTCTGAAATAACGACAGTTATTTTGATACTACAGAAGATATCATGCTAATATATGCACTTTGACAGAAAAGCGCTACAATATCTCTCTTTAAACTACAAACATGTAGTACACAACTTGAAAACAGTAAAGATTCCTAAAGTTTAAAAAAAAAAGGAAAAAAGTAATAAATAGCATAGTCATATGACTCAGGATCAGGAATTTATTCTAACATGAAAATTTCAGCACGTAATAGCCTAAAAAGAAAAATAATGAAAAATAGGCCTTGGCTACCTAACGAAGAACAAAAGCTGGTGAAAACTGGGACATGTTCACTGTCTCAAACTGACACAAATATCAGAAATTTATTATACATAATGATTTTCAAAGAAACAAAAATATCATAAAGCCAGTTTCAATAGATGGTCTGGAACTAACCAGGTTAGCAACCAGGTAAATGAGCATATGACTCCACAAAAAAGATGCATTAAAGTAATTATACATGCTAGAAGCAAAGGGATCTCTCTCATTAGAAAACAGCTAACCTCCTGTTTTCAACAATGAGAGAAAATTAAGTAAACACGTTCAACTGATTTTTAGAACTCTTTCACCCTATATTTGTCAGTGTGAATGCTTGTGTGCACTGTGCCTCACGTACACAAAGTCACCCTTACTTAATTGTACTGGAGGAGCCCACTGGGTGCTATGCTTGCAGTTCCTCAAGCCAGTCTGAGGAAGGGCGAGAAAGACAGAGAAGCCATAAATGTCTTGTATGCATTAGTAGTTCAGCATCCCAGTATGTTCTAAGTCTCAAAAACTGCAGATAAAGGGTTATACATAAGAGCCACAAAAACATTAAGACAAGTAAACCTTTTATCCTCAAATCTACTTGGGAGAGCTACTCATCGCTCATGTAGTTCCTAAATTAAAAAATAGGTAGGACTGAGTTTTAGCTACAACTATAGAGTGCAGAACTTGCTCACTACCTACATTAGTGATTCAGTTTCCAAGGACACTTAGTATTATCAAACAAAATGTAGTAGACATACTTGTCCTTACAATCTGCACGATCCTTTGTTTGAACTGAACTTGGTCCCCATGTACAACCTTTCTTTTTAAAATTTCTCTTCACATCTTCAAACTCTTCTTGGTGATAAGTTGTGCTCCTTCCCCAGGTTCTGTTACTTTCATCTGAAGTTACTAGAGATTGGATTAAAAAATACAATAAAACTAGACTCTACAAAAAAAAACCAACAAAAACAAGTAGTTTTATGAAAAATATTTTGACAGAACTCTTTACTGCAATATCATTCTGACACAGTAATATAGAAGTAAACAAAATCTGAGACTTTCTTCTTTTAAAAAAACCACCACGCAAGCTGCAACGAAGCAAAAAGATGAGCAAGCAAGAAAAGTAATTTATGAGCTCAGAAGACACCCAAATTAAAGACAAAGCCACAAGATGATCATATTTTCCATGCTTCCTTTAACTGAGAGCCTTATATTTAGGTAATTCAGACAAGTGAATTAGACTGAGCACTTAAATTCCAATGAAGAAAATATACGCTGTGAAACAACTGTTATCAAGTGAAACAGGATATTCCAATGTGAGAAAGATTAATGTTTTCTTTCTCATTAAATCCAAACAGATCATATTTTTAAAGTGTCACTTCTTCATTAAATGCTTAGTCTTTCACTTGAGGTCAGCTGTGAAATTTAACAGAACCAGCACCTTTGAAACATAATGAAATCTTGCCTTTTTTCATAACCCCACTGGGAAGTTCATATTCACTTGTGATATCTACATCTTGCTGGTACACATATACACTGTTTCTTCGGCCATTAGTTGTGTGTGTATCTGTTTTGGGAATCACTGAGGAAAAATTAAGAGAATGTAGTAGAAATCTTAGTCAAGCTGATTTCAGACAGGGATCTGTTTCCCTTCTTATATTTTTAGCTTTGGTCATAAAGTCTGGGCCTAAAAAGGCACTAATCATCTTTTGATAGAGGGTTTTTACTGTAAGGTTTACAGGGTCCTCTTTCTAGAACCAGTCCCAAGAAAGTACGTTTTTGTATGCAGCCAACTGGAGAAGTAAACTCCTATCAATGTAGCATACTTACAGCTATGATGGAGACATAAGAGAAAAACAACTTAGCTTGTTATAACAGCATAATTAACGAGGTAGTCATTTACACGCCAGGTCTTCTGCCACTCCTGCACCACTGCAGAGTATTCTCCTCCCTCACCGTACACCTTTTCACCAGCACAACTTCTTGTGTAGTACAACAGACTACTTGCCTTCTTTCAACTCCCATACTTCAACTGTAATTCTGGGGCCTATGCAATGTATATCTTCCAGGTTCTCATTCCCCATTCAAACAGCTTTCAGAAGTAGCTGAATTAGGTTTTATGGCAAGATTTACAATCAACTAGATTTTTATTTTAAAATAAAAAGCATTTAGATTTGGAAGTTAGAATCACTGATGACAAAGCAAAGCAATCAAGCAACCAATTGTTAGAAATGCCTGTTCAAATCACCTGTATTTGAGTAAGTCTTCTTGAAACAAAGACACTTTGAAGTGAAATCAAGATAAAACATTATTGTGGGAAAGAAAATTTATTTTGCACAGGTGCAGATGGGTGTGGAAGCTGAATTGTTTCACCTAGATACTCCTGATAGATCTGATAAGCTTTTAGGTAAAGCCTAGGGATTCACATTCAAAAGTAGAAGAGTGCTTCTTTTAAAGGAGAGCCTTTATGTTGTCCCATATGTTTTAGACCTACAAACACCAATGCCTGCTCAAAGAAAAAGATCTTCAGTGGCACATAGCACACATGTTAGGATTTACACTGGCACTGCTATGCACAGGCTATGAACTAAAAACAAACAAGAAACCCTTGAGTTTTGTGCCAATACCTGAAACTAGCTTCATTTCCAACTTCCATACAGAGCAAGGAGAACCAAAGATGAAACAAGACATTCTTGTTTATATATAATTATGATATTTCATAACAGAAAACCTTTTTTTCTTGCTTCAGAAAGATAAGAAAACAAAAACAAAAACCCACAAAAAAGCACGGAAAACCACCACAGCCATAACACTTTGAAGAGGTGGGAGGAACCATTATAAACACAGTTACTTGTCAGCTAACTTCTTGAAGAAAAAAAATTCACTTTCCTTCGATCTCAAATTTTCTTTAAGAAAAGCAAGATGGGGTTTGTCCGCCTTTCTATTACTCACAATATATGGGTAGTAATAGTCTTTGGCCAGAAAACTCTGAGTTACAGCTCAACAAATACTGGAGTGAGTTACTATTGTCCAAAAAGACACTATTTTACCTTTAGACAATAATTAATGAGAAAGACTGCATAAAACAGATATTGCAAACAAGAAGACAGATGTGGTTTCTACCCAAGTTTTAAACAACGTTTCAGGTTGGTTTCAAATAAAAAGGAAATTTTGATTTTTCCTCCTCCTTGATCGTCTCTGTTACAGCCCAGATTCTCAAATAATTTCCTTCAGAGGAAACTACTCTGGCAATGCCAGACAGCCACTGTCCATAAGCAATCAACTGAATTGTGTTCCACTGGTTTTACAGAGAAACTTGGAAGGTTTTTCCTTCCATTCCATTTCAAATATGGATAATCAAACAATCTACTTCACACAACAGATTAAAAAGTATAAAAGCAACTCATCTCTATGTTCCCAGAATTATTTGTGAATTTGGCATTCCCAAATATAAGTGTTGGCTTTACTATAACAATATGGCAAGTTTACTTCCAAATTCATAACTCCACTACATTAGCTTAAACAGATTCCCTTCTGGCATCAGTATACAGGGAATAATGTAAGATTCCTTCTTTATTTTATTTTGTTTTGTATTTGCTTACAGCTTGCTTCTTTTCTCCTGAGCAAGGTAAGTTACTGGTTGATTCTTTGGCCTTTCTACCTTACAAAACTGCCACGTTCTCTGAACTTTTTTCTGACAGTCCACAACTGATTTAACTTTGCAACTCTAATAAAACTAATAAAAATTTGTTTTCTATCTTACATGGGTTCTGAACATGATGTTTTCCCTTTTGCTATTACCAATTTTGATTCCTTACTGTTTTATTCACATCAGTTTACAAATGAGTTACTGAAGTTAAGATAATGAGTCAAAGTAGTCATGATAATTTTGAATTATTGAAAGTTAGTAAGCATTTTAGCAAGATTATCCCTTTCACCAACAACTTGCAAAAGTTAGAACAAGTTAAGTGACCTGCAAATCAGAAACCTGTCTGAAATCTGATCTTACCACCAGTGTTTCAATGAGTATATAAAACAAACATTCTTTATTGACAGAGTGAACAAACGGAAATATTGGAGACTTACATTGTATAGCTCGAAGACGAGGAATTATTGTGGGGCTACTTGATGGACTGGAACTGTTACTGTTTAAACTCCTCCTCTTATCCAGATTAGGGGATGCCTGCACTGTTATTTTGTGCTGGAAATCTATTAGAGAGAATTTTAAAAAAAGTGTTAATGTTCTAAGTAAAGACTCTTCAGGAGATTATACCGTTGTACTACTTCAACCAATTAAAGAATATAGTGAATTAGACTTGACTGCACAAGAGATGTTCACACTAAAAATGCTGACAAACTCTGACCCTTAATGTAACGATTTAGATCTTGAGTCAAAGTCAATCAGGTAGGATTTCACACCTTCACAGACTCTGCGATAGCTTTGCAGTAATAAAAAAAGTAGCTACATCTAACTAGACCCAAACTGATACATATCCAGATGACAAGCCATCATTCAATCTTTTTGGTTGTCACAGAGGGAAAGAAAAGCTAAACAGACATACCTCAGTATTTCATCTCAAATCAATACATATTCAATGAACATTTCAAAGTTTAGATTCAGGTAATTCCGAGATGATCATTAGGCAAAGATGACTGACTGTGCTAATACTGATGTTAAATACACTATATGCTTGAATTATATAGACAGAGGATGGGCACTCTTCACAGCAATGAAACATTTTTTTTCTTTTTAACATGTAATTCATTTACAACAAAAAGGTAGCATTAACAAAGATGTCACATCCATCAACAACACATCAGACAAACAAAACACCAAAATACAGAATTTGAAATATTTCTACCCAAATAAATATCGGAAAGCAGGAAAAACATTATGAAATTAAGTTTGACCATATGTTCTTCTCTAATTCCCATCAACAATACAATTAGATTGTGTGCTATTGTTATAACAGACCTGTCTTAAGTACAAGGTCATCTGAATGATTCTTGACAACAAAGACCTAAGTGGTGTTCTGAAAAAACTGTTCAGATTCTCACTTTTTTCAAATTAAATAATGAGCAAAGCCGGGGGGGTAGGGGGGGAGGGGGAAGAGCAAACATTTAGTTTGAGCTTGTGATCCAGCCTAAAGCAACATCTTAAACAAGTTTTGAAGAAGCTGACATGCTTTTCTAGGAGGCTGTAGTGTGATTTTTTTGTTATTGTTTTTATTACCATTTTTAAAATAGGTAAAATAAGCATATTCACTAGAGCTGAAACTGCTCTAAATATTCATGCACGTCTCTCTTCACCTTCCAGGTGTATGATTCGGCCCCTACTGTGACAACATGGAATTAGTTACTCACTTTGTTAGCAATAAACTGACAGACCTAGAAACGACTGAAAGGAACGCAGTTCACTGACACCAGGATACTAATACCACTCGTGAAGACTTGCCAATCACAGGCATAAGCTTGAGTTTCTCTATTGCCATCCTGTGGCAGCATTAGTAAGGTGAAAAGAACAGTCCCTGACACTAGAACAGTCTGACCTTCTACCACCTTTGCAGAAGTGGTATTTCAACAGATTTGGACCTCCTTACACTTCTTGTCTCAATGAACTACTCTTTTTCCACTAGGTATTTGCAAGTTCAAGGCAAACAGTAATATGTGATCATTTTACAAAGTTCTGTGATGTGATGAAAAGGTATTTTGCTATCAGCACAATGACAGGAAAATCTGAACATCAGATTAGCCTCAAATCTTTTGACTTTCTCTCCTGATTTGCTTTCCCTCTGGATTCAAAGGATTTCTAGCTGAATCAGGTGAAAGATACTTCTAATTGAAATAAGGACTACTCCACATAATACAGCATGTGAAAGTGGTATTTTTAAGAAAAAAATTCTTACATATCCTTTGCACTACTAGGATAGAAGAGCACAGATATTAATTAAAATAGCCTCCAATACTGAAAATTTTAACCATGGAATTGAAGCCTGCATATTTAACTTAATATATACTTTGAACTAGGAAAAAAAAACACTGCAAACCTGAAGGCAAACTAATTCTGTGCCCATCTTTAAGTTTTAGCCGGCTTCTTTTGAATTTGCCCTTCCTCTTCTTTACATTGGGTTTCTCTTGATTTAACTGGAATATCATGATATTCAATTCACGCTCCAGTACATCAATCTCACGTTCTGCTAACTGTTGCTCACGGCGCTTAAGTAGTTCTTCTTGAGATTTTTGCTGAAGAGCTGCTCTCGTCAACTCCTCTTCTCGTGATCGAAGCTCCTGAAAATAAGATTTACACAAGTGAAACTAAGTAACAACGTGAAGGCTGTATTAAATGACACGTCAAGTGTAGGAAGGTTGTACCTTCTTATTTGTTTTCATGATGCACTATATATATTTCACATGCACATATGACCTGACAGTCCTCCATTCTGCATAAGCCAAGATTCTGCATCGGGACACAAACAAGCATTATACAGATTTCCTTTCAAGTATTTAACTTGAGTCACTTTACTTAAGCTAGGTAAGCACTTGCAATGGGAACAACATAACCAACCAAGGATTATCAGCTTACAGCCTAGCAGAAAGAGTGCTCTAACTGCATCACGTCAGAGACTCTCTCATTGCACGTGGGTTGCTTCTATACACTAAACAAAAAAGAATGACCTGACAAAGACACAAGTGAATGCATTTATCTTCATTTTCCTAACCTTTCCTGTTTTTCAGCCATGTATTAGGTAAAACTTTTCTATCTGGAAAAGCAATCAGTATTATAATGAATGAAAATTAGTGTAATAGGATAAACCAAGTCATAGACAGAAGACAGCTGTTTCTTAATTAAAATCTAGCAGGTATCTGTATAACATCAAACGACTAACCACTGAATTACACCACATGGGCTCTCCAACTATTAAACCCATAAAATAGTTGTTCTTTTGCCCTCCCTCTTCCCCCAAGAGTGAGGAAGCTTATTAATTTTTAGTATAAATATATTCTCAAGGGTAAACAACTTTAAGATGGTAGGGTTACAGCTACCTTAATTTTCAACTAACAAAATTTGTTATATGTGAAATTTAAGAGACTATGACTAAAGGAGAAGCTACAATGTGCTTGATACCATATGTTTCTCACTAGAGATATTTTTTCATTTTAATGTATGATTGTGTAAATTCTGCCTGGATTGAAATCAAAATTCAATTGAAAATAAAAAAAATAGAAATTAGATTATGCTAAAAGTTCTAGATTTATAATAATCTTTTTCCTCCTACTTAAAATTCCTTCATTTGTCATTGCACAGTCTTCTATTTTAAGAGCAGACTGCCTACTTCTGGTCATCAGTATCTACCAACATCATATGCTAGCAGAGACCCTTATCTCATGCCGAGCTTTTAGTCAAATACTGAAAGCATAAGACAAATATTCTGCTCTTTCATCTCCCACTTTGCTTTGAATAAGGTAGTTTCTGAACAATATCACTTTGGTACTTTCAAGGGGAAAAAAAAAACAACATACCAAAACTCTGTTCTTGCCTAAAAGACTACAGATGTCAAAAAGAGGTTAGCACCGAATCAAACTCTGGTTCAGCGAGAAGTATCTGTTCCTCTGAAATACATTTTTTTCCTTTACAACTAATATATACACGTTGCTTATCACTGTTTTCAAATTTAATTTAAATGATTGACACATTTCATACAGCTTGCTAATTTTAAGTGAGCTTGTTTCAACAGAATTTTTTTTTATATACTTTTTTCTCCTCCTCTTAAATCCAATCTGCTTTACATACACAACTCGGCAAAAGGTAATTATGTATCTTGGGAATTCAAGGGAGCCTGTCTTCATGCCAGCAAGTTTTTTTTTTTTTTTTTTTTTTTTTTTTTTAAAAAAAAAAGGAATTTGATCACCGTTTAGAAATTACTGCAAATTCTCACTTTCCTCCTTCTCCCATCCAGTCAAAACTGGACAAATTAAAACAAGGGTTGGAAGCAGAAGGCACAGGACCTCAAATTTAGAATAAAGGTACCTCAGATTTTAAATAGAAAAGATGTTTATTGCTATGAAGCATTAGGAGATATTGTTGATAATTCATATCTTGTCTTCAAAGCCAGGTTACATAAAGCTCCAGATCACAAGGAAAAGATACTGAAAAGGTAGACAATCTGGAAAATTGAAGTGTTTCTTCATTGAGGGTTTTAGTATTTACTCTTTTCCAAATAAACTAATTAAAGATAGACTTACTGCAATTAGTTATGCAATGTTTCTACACCACTCTACAATTAAAACACCCATTATAAGGAAGCTAGGAAAGAGTTCTATATTTAAGTTGCTCAAGAATGCTCATCAAAAGAAGATTGTGATCTTCTCCTGGAGTGGGTGTCACCATCACTCATTTAGAGCAAGCCCTTGAGGAAATTCCTCCAGCTACAGAAGTTCCTCTTGCACAGGGAATAAGACTCCACACAGGGTTGTTGTTGTTTTGTTTCTTCTTTTTATTATTATAAATACTTCAGAGACGTGAGTTTCTCCCTAGTACCTGTCAGTAAAACTGATAATGTGCCAAATTAAATAAACACAAACTTTTGAAAGCCTTGTCTCAGTCAAAGTTACATGCTTTCATTCTTCAACAAGTTTACCTAATTAGGGCAGATGCCTTTGGAGATGCATTTACTTTGGCAGATGAGAAGTAAATTTCATTTTATATTTTTCCCTCTCTAATTATATGTAATTCACTTTTACACCAAAAAATATGATTCTTCTCAGAAAGCTTTGCACTAACTTATCTAATCCTCAGTTTAATTTGGTCAGTGAGGTTTCCTTCAGTAGAAAATCTCATAATCTACTAATGCCTACAGAAAATAAACAAACAAACAAAAACATCAATGGGAATGCCTGTTCTTATAACAATTACTCCCACAGAAAGAAGGAGAACATGGTTGTTTAAGCAGTTGCTGGAGGGGAAGAAAAGAGCTAGGCCCTACAACAGATTTTGGCAGTGGCTGGTGACCCCTCAGCAAGTAAGAAGGAACCTTTAGTCTCTGTAGAGGTACTATAACTCATCTGGAAAGGAAGAAAACTGACAGCTAGAGAGGCACATAGTCCAGCTGCAGCAATCCATATGCCTGTTGCAGACAGAGGGGACCACGCAGATAAACATGTCCAGGTCTGTGAAGTGAAATGCAAGAGGGAAAACCAGAGGGCAGAAGAAAATGCAGATCGGAAAGAAAGAAGATTATTGTTGAGGACACTATGAACTTAGTGGTGATCAACATATTCTGATAACCACACATACTTATATTACTGTAAGGGATCCATAAGATCAGGCCTACCATCAGGTGCTAGCCCACAAAAGCCATTTATAATGTTTAGTGAAAAGACACAAGGGAACAGACAGCTGACAGTGACTTGCAAGATGCAAGTTTTGGTTTTGATTGTATCAAAGTTTAAGTGACTAAGTCTTTCATAAAAATTCTTCTGCAAGTCCCTGAATCTCAGTTCTCTTCTTCCTCGCCTATTACTACTTCATGACAAATGATACATGCCAGACTATAATTATACTGCAAGAACACTGCAAACAAAGGACCCCTTTCTGCTAGAAGCGTTTCTAACAGTGGCTGGAAAGGACAACTGGCCTATTCCAACTGGTATCTTTATCAAGACGTCTAAAGGAAAATATAAACCTCATGGTGATTAAGAAACATGCTGAGGTAACTAAAGGAGAGGACAAACAGAACTAATTGTGAGGGCTCATTTAGCATGAACATACCATAATATGAAAACATGTAAAGAAGATCAGTAACAGGAATCTAGATAATAAACAGGAGAAACTTGATTCACTGATTCATGAGTATAAAACAGACCTAATCTTATATCTGGCAAGAAGATTTCAAGAACTACAATACTGAAAGATCAATAATTTAAAGTTTGTTCAGGAAGAAGAAGAGAAAAGTACTTTTCCCTTTTTGGAAAGGAAGACACATGATACAGTCATGTAACAGGATGAAAAGCTTTTCATTCCAATAACTGAAGAGAATGCTCACTAGCAGCTGCTAAAAGCAAAACATGAAGACTAACAGATTCAGAAGCTACACCCCACAGTTTTTGAAGAGAGACAGCCAAAGGATTCTGGATCGGTGACCTTAATGTCTAATAAGATTCAGGAGAGGGAAAAATAAAAGAGGATAGATAATAGGTAAATAGGATGGTAAGCAACTATACATCTGCCAGGTTGACATCTCACATAAAAGAGTGCACTGGCTGATATATAGCTTCATTAACAATGAAAATAAAAGAACAATATAATTAAGGCCAGTCAGCATTCCTATAAGAAAACGAGATCTAAAAAGATCTAAAACTTTTTTTTTTTTCTTTTTAAGTAGGATACAAGTCTAGCTAATTAAGACAATGTTTGTTAATAAAATTATTTTGCATGGCTAAGTAATTTCTTGTATTTGGTAT